>NC_142614.1:9284500-9908500 GCF_059453375.1 Lepisosteus platostomus | reverse complement strand
ACGTCGATCTGTAGTCTTCAGTTCTCTCACTTGGAGAAAAGGTCAGTGGTTTCGTTGTGCAAAATAAAAGACAAAAACAAACGAACTAGCTGAACCAATGCCAGGAGCCGTTTTAAGTAACCGCAAAGAGGTGGGCCACGTCATCTGCACCGATGTTTCCTGACGCGTTAAGCCGCCAGAGAAGCTCACCTAATCGGCCTTCACCAGGGCATAAAGCCCCCTCCCAACTTAACTCGCTTTCTTAAGGCAGAAAGAAATGTTGTATGTTCACTGTGCTGTCGTCCGATTTCACTAAAGAGCGCGAACACGTTTATTACGAAAACGTGAGAGTAAAACCGATGAAGCCGAGACTTTGAATGATGAAATCAGGAGGATGTTATTCCGGAACTTTTCGGAACACATTTGCCAGCAACAGAACTCTTCATAAAATGTATTGCTCTTTTTGCTACGACTTGCGTGTCGTCCTGGGATTGTTTTCATTTTGTTTGGCATTACTGTATCTCTCCATTCATGGCTGTGCAGACCAGCAAAGAAATTCTGTCTCTTCTCCCTTAAAATGACACATTCCCTGCGTTTCGCCGCGTAATTCCAAATTCAAATACATTTGGTGTAAACATAGGCTAAAAGCTTTGGAGGCGTCTGACAATCGACCAACAATAACAGTAACAGTAAACCAACTGGATGTGTAAGTCTTACTGACAAAGTCATCATAAATGTATTCCATTGAATATTTAAAGATTAGGCAAAAAAATATGTACAGTACATGTTTCTGCAGTTTCACATAAAGAATAAAACCCAGGTTTAACCCAGGAATTCTCTACCTTGGTGTTCTCCTTCATATATAAAAAAGACAGTACACATACTCCCGTTTATGACTACATTTGTACAGAGAGGAGTGTGACGATATTCTACATAAAGGCAACAGTAGACCCTGGAGGGGTCAGTGTGTCTATATGATTGCATATATATTGCTGGATATTAATGTATTAGCCAATATTGTTCACAAAGTAATTATGTTTTAACACAACACCAACTCCCTCTACCTGCTCCTCCTCCATCTCTCTCTCTGTCTGCTCCTCTCCCTCTCTCTCTGCCTGGTCCTCTCTCCCTGCCTGCTCCTCTCTCTCTCTCTATCCCTCTCTCTCCCTGCCTGCTCCTCTCCCTCTCTCTGCCTGCTCCTCTCTCCCCCTCTCCCTCTCTCCCTGCCTGCTCCTCTCTCCCCCTCTCCCTCTCTCCCTGCCTGCTCCTCTCTCCCCCTCTCCCTCTCTCTCTCTGCCTGCTCCTCTCTCCCTCTCTCTGCCTGCTCCTGTTCCAGTGTGATGGCGGATCCCCGGAGTCCTGTGTCTGTCCCTGCCAGTGGAGGCACTGCCCGGCCACTGGGGGGCGCTGGCGAGGTGGAGATGGACCCCGTGGAGTTCACCCTGCGGAAGCGGCTCCCGCGCAAGCTGCCGCGCCGCCGCAACGACGTCTACGTCAACATGAAGACCGACTTCCGCGCCCAGCTGGCCCGCTGCCAGAAGCTGCTGGAGGGCGGCGGGCAGCGGGAGATCTGCGTGCACGGCCTGGGCCTGGCCATCAACCGCGCCATCAACATCGCGCTGCAGCTGCAGGCCGCCAGCCAGGGGGCGCTGCAGATCGCCGCCAACACCTCCACCGTGGAGCTGGTGGACGACCTGGAGCCCGAGGACGAGGAGGGGGGCGAGCCGCTGACCCGCACGCGCAACAACTCCGCCATCCACATTAAGGTCTTCTACGGCGAGGGGCACTGAGGGGACTGGAGCGGGCAGGGACGCGCTGACCGGTCCCGCAGGGTCTCCGGTCCCGGGGCATTCTGGCTCTCGGAGGACAGCGCGTTGGGAGATCCCATCTGCACGCGGTGTTGCACTGATCCGCGGCAGGACGGCCCAGGCTCCTGATCGCTCCCTGCGTGCCCCCCCCCCAGCTGGTCTCTGAGCAGGTCGTCACTTCTCGGCCGTTGCTGTGGTTTAATGACTGCTGGGACAAGAGCTGACAGCCTGATCACACCGCCGCGCTGCTGGAGAAGGTGCGTGGGTCCTGCTGGGTGGGGTGGGCCTGCGCAGGCCCAGCGTCCTTTCTGCCCCATCGCCCTTTTTCCAGGCGAGGGCCTTGACTCTGTGCCGTGAACAGGACGAGGCTGGAATCTGAGCAGCAGCCTTTCCCTGACGGTGTCGGCCAAGGAGATGCTGTGCAAAAAGAATGACGCTGATAGAGTAGTTTTCATCCCATCGGCAGTCGTGTCGTGTTTCATGTCGTGAGACATCAGCGAAAACGGACTTGCGTTCCGGGAGCGGGTTTGTCCTGAGGGATCCAGGAAGGAGTGGGTGCCTCAGGTCCGCTTGGATTCAGGCTGGAAAGGCAGAGCAGTGAGGCGGACGGAGGGGGGTGACCAGTGCAGAGCTGCAGTGCTTGGCTGTTCGTGTGTATTTCAGCCCCTGGGAGGTCATGGGTACATCCGTGTGGGCACACTTGACACGGGACGGTTGTTTTGTTTCTGATTGTTCCTCTGTAAATAAAAGTATTTTCTGTTTGACCGAAGCCCCTGGCATCTCTTAGGATTGGTATGTCAATAATCCAACAGTAGGTAAGGCAGATTCCCAAGCCTGCTGCTTGCACTTGCAGACATTTACACCAACAGGTCTGTGGAGGCCAGGTTATACTACAGGATGCCTTTCTGATTTCATCAGTACCATAAGTGCAAGAGCCTCCTTCAGCTGGTAATACCTGGGGTGGATCAGCTCCTGCTGTGCAGTGAGAACCTGATGGCAATCGCTGTAAAACCCGGAGTGGATCAGACTGCTGTGCAATGGGAGACTGATTGACCATACTATAAAACCTGGAGTGGGAGTCTAATTTGTTTGTGTGTGTTCTTTGTGCTTCACCATTCTTTGCTGTAAGCTTCCTTTCCCAGCTGATAATTAACTCAATTACAGTCTTGTATTAGTTCAGGTGGTCAGCATGCGTAGGCTGCAAAGGAACAAGTAATAGGTTTCAGGTGAAGAAGAAGAAGGCTTCACGGCCAAAAAGTTTTGTTTTCTTTCTTGTCTTTTCAGCATGGAATAAACCTATTGTTCCTTTACAGTCTTGTATATCCTATGTAATAATTTAATATTATCACTAGGGGGCACTCACGCAGTAGCATCTAGAAGGTCTGCATCTCAATAGTTCATGCAAACATCGGAGGAAATAAAAGTCAGGTCATCCATACCTTTGTAAACTGGTGCTGCATTTGTTAAAAATGAGCAAAACAATCTCGCTCATCCGTAACTTCACATTAACACACATCACCATCAGATCTGTAGAGACTGTAAAGACACTCAGTCCAGCTCATCTGTAGCTTCACATTCACACTCATCACCATTAGATCTGTAGAGACTGTAAAGACAGTTTCTGCAGTCCAGGTCCTCTGCAGCTTCACGTTAACACTGTTTTTTGTACTTCACACTGATCCTTTCCTTTCAAACACCTCTGCCTTTTGTAGACCTAGGAATAAAAGCAGCTTGTTAGTCCTGTAACTCTGGAACTGCTGAATCAGCAGGTCCCACCCACTTTGGGAAATGAAATACTACAAGAGGATAAGGAACAGGCAGGCTGAATCACCTTTGTACGACAGCAGGGACTGGAACCCACAACCTTCCAGCTGGATCCCCCTCTCTGAACTGCTTCATCACTCTGTTCTCCTCCCTACCGAGTGCTGGTGTGTGGGAAGAGTACTGGTGCACTATGGCTGCCATCGCATCATCCAGGTGGGGGTGCACTCTGGTGGTGCTTGAGGGGATCCCCAATAACTGTAAGAGTGGAGTGTCCAGAAAAGCGCTATATAAGTGTAAGGAATTATAATAATAATAATTATTATTATTATTATTATGAGAGACCGAGCATCCTATTGCTACATAAAATTAAAATACTGGGGCAAGTGAACAAGGGGTTAGTTTTCTAAGAGCAGCAAGGTGGGGGTCTCCACTCCACAAGTCCCTCTGTCCCAGCTGGCGGAGAGGCGGTGGTGAGGGGTGTCAGGGTTCAGGTTTTCTTCAGGACGGCGACCACAGGTCTGGGCGATTGTTCTGTCCCTGCTCCTCGCACCCCAACTCCACGCCGCGCTGTGGACGAGAGTCCTGCTCTTGATTTTGGAGAGAGAGAGAGAGAGAACGGAGGGAGGGGGAGCAGGTTCCTAATACTCTGGATGATGACTGAGTCAGGGGCCATGCCGTGACAGAGAGGGGCAGACAGCGGCCGTCCGGTCTTCAGGAGACGCGGGCCAGTGTTTGCTTGTTTACTGTGCTATTCAGACCGCGCCGGTGTGGGGCTGTGCATTGTCACTCTGCGGCTCAGTTCCTGGGCCAGGGCTGTGCCGGAGCCGGAGCCGGAGCCAGCGCGAGGGTTATAAAAAGAAGCCCCGCGCGGGCCGGGGAGCGAAATACCAAAACCCTGTGGTAACTCAACACCCCCCCCCACTCCTCCTCCTCACTGTTTATTCTGACTGCGCGATGAGCCCCTCGTCACCTCGGCGAGCAGAGCCGGCGTATTTATAGCAGGGTCGCGGGGAAACAATCGAGAGGTCAGCCAAGGCGCAGACGGAGACAGGCGCGGGACGGCGCTGGCCAGTCCTGCCCCCCCCCCCGCCGAGCCCGAGCCGAAGCCGAGAGGCAGGGTCTGTAGGTCTCTGCTGTTTTTAGCCGAGGAGTGGGGAGGGAGGGGGCGCTGATCAGCACGCCATCTACACCGCATCCTGTCCTGTCCGCCTAGCAGCACAGTCTGTGGCGGGGCCCAGGCCTGTGGGACCCTACCAGAACCCAGTGGGGACCCTGGCCCAGTGTCCTCTGGTTCGGGCCTTCTGCTCGTCAGGTGTCTGTAGCGGGAACCAGCCCGAGAGCCAAGAACACTGCCATCAGAGTCTCTCCCCCTCCCCAGTCTCCAGTCCCCCTGGCACGGCTCGGCTGGCGAATACTGGGGGTGTGGAGGCAGCCGGTGGGGGAGGGACGTTGTTCTCCCCCTCCAGCCGCGGGCAGGTTATGTCTTTCGCCCCACTGGACGTTACTCCCAGCCGTGGGGCCGCACATCCTCCTTTTCCTGGAGCAGAGAAGGCCGAGTGGATCCTGAGAGAACACTGACAGAGCTGGCCCAGGGGAGCCGAGAGCCAGGAGGGAAACAGGCACCAGAGCACGAGGGGAAAACACCAGGAACTGCCTTTAGAACTGAGAACAGAAAGAACTTCTTTACACAGAGCATGGTGGGGGTGTGGAACAAGCTACACAGCCATGTTGCTGAAGTCGGTAACCAGGCTCCTTTCAAGAAACAGCTAGATGCTCAGATACTCCATCCGGGACAGGGTGTGGTTGTTTACACAAAGGGTGGTGGGAGAGTGAGGCAAGCTAGCCCGCCATGTCCTTGGATTAATTAGCCTCACGTTCGTATCCTGTCTCACGATCTTATGATGTCGCTGCTCTGGGGTTGGCGTGCGCTGGCCTGCAATCCTGGCGTGGCTCTGTCTCTGGAGGGGTTCAGAGGTGAGGTGAGTCACAGAGGCACCCGGACGCTGGACCCTCCGGACCTCCGAGGGGCTGCGTCTTTGCCGCGGCGGCCCGAGAACGTGAGCACCGATAAGACTGAGCGGGCTGAACGGATGTCCCATTTCAGGACGGGCACGTGCAGGCAGCACCGGCGCCGTGTTTCAGACTGTCAGGAATCCCCCAGCGGTTAGAACAACAAACAACCCCCCGAACCCAGGCCGGCGCTCACGATTGATTTTTACTTATCTGTCTGCCTCCTGTTCAGAGCGCCTGTTTGCTCGTGGGCTGCAGGGGCGGCCGGCGCAGGGGGCCTGGGGTACGTGTGGCGGGACATGTCCAACTGCAGGGGGCAGGGGGCGGGGAACTGTATGGCTGTAGGGCAGGGGGCTGTGGGGCTGTGGGGCTGTGGGGCTGTAGAGCAGGGGGCAGGGGGCAGGGGGCTGTGGGGCTGTAGAGCAGGGGGCAGGAGGTTGTGGGGCTGTGGGGCTGTGGGGCTGTGAGGCTGTAGGGCAGGGGGCAGGGGGCTGTGGGGCTGTGTGGCTGTGGGGCTGTAGAGCAGGGGGCAGGGGGCTGTGGGGCTGTGGGGCTGTGGGGCTGTGGGGCTGTAGAGCAGGGGGCAGGGGGCTGTGGGGCTGTGGGGCTGTGGGGCTGTAGAGCAGGGGGCAGGGGGCAGGGGGCTGTGGGGCTGTGGGGCTGTAGAGCAGGGGGCAGGGGGCAGGGGGCTGTGGGGCTGTGGGGCTGTAGGGCAGGGGGCAGGGGGCTGTGGGGCTGTGTGGCTGTGGGGCTGTAGAGCAGGGGGCAGGGGGCTGTGGGGCTGTGGGGCTGTGTGGCTGTGGGGCTGTAGAGCAGGGGGCAGGGGGTTGTGGGGCTGTGTGGCTGTAGGGCAGGGGGCTGTGGGGCTGTGGGACTGTGGGGCTGTAGAGCAGGGGGCAGGGGGCTGTGGGGCTGTGGGGCTGTATGGCTGTGGGGCTGTGGGGCTGTAGGGCAGGGGGCAGGGGGCTGTAGGGCAGGGGGCTGTGGGGCTGTGGGGCTGTAGGGCAGGGGGCAGGGGGTTGTGGGGCTGTGGGGCTGTAGGGCAGGGGGCAGGGAGCTGTGGGGCTGTGGGGCTGTAGAGCAGGGGGCAGGGGGCAGGGGGCTGTGGGGCTGTAGAGCAGGGGGCTGTGGGGCTGTGGGGCTGTGGGGCTGTGGGGCAGGGGGCAGGGGGCTGTGGGGCTGTAGGGCAGGGGGCAGGGGGCTGTGGGGCTGTGTGGCTGTGGGGCTGTAGAGCAGGGGGCAGGGGGCTGTGGGGCTGTGGGGCTGTGGGGCTGTGGGGCAGGGGGCAGGGGGCAGGGGGCTGTGGGGCTGTAGAGCAGGGGGCAGGGGGTTGTGGGGCTGTGGGGCCGTAGGGCAGGGGGCAGGGGGCAGGGGGCTGTGGGGCTGTAGAGCAGGGGGCTGTGGGGCTGTGGGGCTGTGGCGCTGTAGAGCAGGGGGCTGTGGGGCTGTGGGACTGTGGGGCTGTAGAGCAGGGGGCAGGGGGCTGTGGGGCTGTGGGGCTGTGGGACTGTGGGGCTGTGGGGCTGTGGGGCTGTAGAGCAGGAGGCAGGGGGCTGTGGGGCTGTGGGGCTGTGGGACTGTGGGGCTGTGGGGCTGTAGAGCAGGAGGCAGGGGGCTGTGGGGCTGTGGGGCTGTGGGACTGTGGGGCTGTGGGGCTGTAGAGCAGGGGGCAGGGGGCTGTGGGGCTGTAGAGCAGGGGGCAGGGGGCTGTGGGGCTGTGGGGCTGTGGGGCTGTGGGACTGTGGGGCTGTGGGGCTGTGGGGCTGTAGAGCAGGAGGCAGGGGGCTGTGGGGCTGTGGGGCTGTGGGACTGTGGGGCTGTGGGGCTGTAGAGCAGGGGGCAGGGGGCTGTGGGGCTGTAGAGCAGGGGGCAGGGGGCTGTGGGGCTGTAGAGCAGGGGGCTGTGGGGCTGTGGGGCTGTGGGGCTGTGGGGCTGTGGCGCTGTAGAGCAGGGGGCAGGGGGCTGTGGGGCTGTGGGGCTATGGGGCTGCGGCGAGCCAGGGGAGCACAGCGCCCTGATGAAAGGTAGACAGACAGGCAGGCAGGCCGGCCGGTGGGCAGACGGAGCAGCGCACAGTAAACAAGCGCGCTGGAGGGGGCCAGGCTATATAAAGACGAGGGGCCCTGGGTCGGAGCCAGGCCGGACTGGCTGGCCGACAGTGCAGCAGGACAGGAAAGAGGAAGGGAAGTGTTTTGGGGGGGAGTGGGGGGAGAGGAGGCCATGGCGGCAGAGCTGGGAGTCGGAAGATCCCTCTGTCCAGCAGGTGAGCACAGAGCTCCCAGACAGGACATTCGCCCACACGTGGCCCTCTCTCCTTCTGCCTGTCCTTTTGTCTGTGCCGGGGTCACACTCTCTCCTTCTTGACCCTTTGGTCAGCGTTCACCCCTGGACTTTCCTTCTTTCTCCTCCTCCTTCTCTTTCTTTCAGTCTTCCTCAATCCCTCTCTCCCTCCTCCTCCCGCTGCCTGTCCCTTGCACCCCTGGACCTCTGGTAGGGTGACCAGGCCCTCCATGGCGACTCTCGGAGGGCAGCCAGCTCTCCAGCACTCTCCTGGGAAGGAAGCAGGAGGGAATTCTTCATAACTCACATTGCCACCAGAGGGAGCCCTGCCCCTACACCTCTTTAATATAACATGAGGACCCCCTTCGCCCCCACATATGCACACAAATCCCCCTGAACCCCAATCAGCCAGAGATGGCACCCCTCTGGGAGGAATCTCAACATGCCGTGCAACAGGCACCCCACCAGGGAGAATTCAGGCCCCCTTCTGGTTTTGGGACACCACAGCCTTTGAGTCAGAAAGCCTACAGTCAGGGCTGAGGCAGAACAGCGTGCAGTACAGTCACCACTCTTCCCACGCCTGTTCCAGCTGAGATGGTTACGTCACACGTCATTGAACTCACCAGGGCCTTGACTGCACCCTGGAGATCCAAAGTCACTTCTGAAACACCACAGTCAGGACGCAGCCTGTTTAGGAACGGAAAACAATTCCACAGATTCCTCCTGACAGGTCAGCAAAGGGTTTGATGAAGTAAATGATCGACTTGAACAGAAACCAGGGATTGTGGGAGCCTCCAGGACAAGCAGGATGGCCTGGTTCTGGGATCGAGACCCCCCCCCAATCCTGCCACAGACCCCAGACTCCCCATGCGTCTCCCTTACCTGCCGCTGAGCTCCGTCCAGGGCTGCTGTCGGTGTAGTAACTCGCGGACACCCCAGCCGCAATCCCCCAGGTGTTACAGGCTCCTCATTAACCTCAGGGAGGGGTTGAGCGGGAGACATCTGATTCAAAACAAGTCAAGACTGAAGTGAAAACCAAGGAGAGAGGGTGCACCTCCAGGACCAGAAGTATCATTGCACCTCCAGGACCAAGAGTGAGTATCTGTGCCCCTGCAGGACCAGGAGTGAGTATCAGTGCCCCTCCAGGAGCAGGAGAGAATATCAGTGCCCCTCCAGGAGGAGAAGAGAATATCAACGTCACCTGCAGGAGCAGGAGAGAAAATCAGCACCCCTGCTGGACCAGGAGTGAATATCAGTGCCTCCTGCAGGAGCAGGGGTGAATATCAGTGCCCCTCCAGGAGCAGGAGAGAATATCAATGTCACCTGCAGGAGCAGGAGTGAATATCAGCACCCCTGCTGGACCAGGAGTGAATATCAGTGCCCCTCCAGGAGCAGGGGTGAATATCAGTGCCCCTCCAGGAGCCGGAGAGAATATCAATGTCACCTGCAGGAGCAGGAGTGAATATCAGCACCCCTGCTGGACCAGGAGTGAATATCAGTGCCTCCTGCAGGAGCAGGGGTGAATATCAGTGCCCCTCCAGGAGCAGGAGAGAATATCAATGTCACCTGCAGGAACAGGAGTGAATATCAGCACCCCTGCTGGACCAGGAGTGAATATCAGCACCCCTGCTGGACCAGGAGTGAATATCAGTGCCTCCTGCAGGAGCAGGGGTGAATATCAGTGCCCCTCCAGGAGCAGGAGAGAATATCAATGTCACCTGCAGGAGCAGGAGTGAATATCAGCGCCTTCTGCAGGAGCAGGAGCAAATATCTGCATACCTACTCATACTCTTTATTGAATACGCCACTCCAGAACCTATGTGTTGGTCTGCCTGCTTCCGGCATAGGCAAATGATGTAAACTGAAGACAGTACTTTAAACAGAGGTATTTGCTTTCTTCACCTTTTAAACTACTGCAGAGTGAAGAACTCTCCACAGCCCTTGACAAGAGCCTAGATACTGAAGACATTTTAAAATTCTCAATAAATCATAAATTATTAGTTCAATTCACTTTATAAGTTTACTTAACTTTATTACTTTATTACAATTCACTTTATTAACTTACATTAAAGATGTAAAATATTACCGAATATACCGAGTCACAAAAGTAAATAACGATTTCCATTTCTGATGATGCTCATTATTAATTGATTAGGTGTCATAGTGTCCATTACAAGGGTTGTTCCAGATGAAGGCTGGGCTCTGTGATTCATTGTGCTCGAACCCGGTCTGCCAGCCACCTGTCACTAGGATTCAATTGTCTGGGTGCTGCAGGAGGAGGCGGGGAGGGGCAGAGATTTCCAAACCTCCAATAAGCGACGAGCCTCCTGCACATCGCCGTGGAGCTTGTGACCTGTCAAGAGGTGATTGGCCCTCAATTGGGGCGGCGGGTCAGAGCAGCCCTTGTGGTCACATGGTAATAATAATAATAATAAACTTTATTTTATATAGCGCCTTTAAAGGTGGCTTCTCAAAGCGCTTTACAGGGTGACAATAACAATAAATAAGAAGGATACAACAATAAATAAGAAGAATACACAAGATAAGACACAATTACAATTACAACAATACAACAATAACAATAGAGGAGACCGTGGAAGGTGGTACTAAGAAGAGCAGAGGGGTGAAGAATGGGACCAGTTAAGTAAAGGCTTTTCTGAAGAAGAGGGTTTTGAGTCTGGATTTGAAGGAGTTTAGAGAAGGTGACTCTCTGATATCCTTATGGTGACATGGTGACCTGAGACCTAAATGCAATTAGTTATTCCAAACTGTTTGGCTATGTAATATTTAAAAAGTTTTAAAATGTAAAATTTGTTCACATATTTTAACATATGATAAGGGTGATAACCATTTGGATAGCTATAGAACAGGGGTGGCCTGCTGTGGCCCTGGAGAGCCTCAGTCTGCCTGGTCCGGTAGCCCAGCCTTGAAGCATCGATCTGTAAAAGGTGGGACACGTGGGTTTCCGTCAGCTGAGCAATCAAACCTGCTCAATGGCCAGCCGAGCTCCCTCAGGGCTGCGGGGTGTTGGTATTTCCACTTCAGGTTAACAGTGGTGGGGTGGTGAGCACTGCTGCCTCACAGCGCTCAGGCCCTGGTTCAATTTCAGACCCGAAGGGCAGTCTGTGTGGAGTTTGCATGTTCCCCCTGGGTTTGCGTGGGTTTCCTCCCACAGTCCAAAAACCTACTGGGAGGTTAACTGGCTGCTGGGAAACTGGGACCTGGTGTGAGTATGTTTGTGTGTCTCCCCTGCGATGGACTGGCGATGGTGCGTGCCCTGCCTTGCGCCCGTTGCTTGCTGGGATAGGCTCCGGCACCCTCATGACCCTGAGCTGGACAAAGCATCTAGAAACTGGATGGACGGATTCACTGAAGTGTCCAAAACGAAATTGTTCCAGGTGTTGGGGGTTCGATGGTTTAAGGAGTGACCCATCAAACCTGCTGGCCACCCTGTTATAGAATATCTCAAAGACATACAGGATGTTTAAGAGGACAGTTCTATAAGGGATCCCTTAATATTTGTGAATACTATCTACTATATGGATCCTATAAGAAATGTATTGGATTCCTGAATTACTATTCTTCTAGGAGATACTTACATCAGTATCCTATAGAAAGACCTACAGAGATGTCCTATAGTTTAGTATTGCCCATGATAACAAGATGTTGTCTTGTACTGTTAATGCTGCGCAATAGGACTTTTAGAGTAAATGTTATTTCTAATGAATTAAACCGTGTAGGCCACAGGGTACAAATATTTATATTGGCTTCCCCTTTGCAGTATTCGATAGATTAACGAATAACAGACACGGAGGTAGAGGCTGTAGACAACGTTCAGGTTGTCTGAACTGCACACATCACCAAGTCCTCACGTGGAACGTCCGCGACCAGCCAATCGCCGCCGCGGTGACGTAGAGACCAGCCAATCGCCTCTCGGGTGACGGCCTTGCTCTCGCTGCGAGTTTAAAAGGCGAGGGTGGAAAAGAGGGGGGACGGGGTGGGGGGGGGGGGGGTCGGGAGTTGAAACAATCCTCCATCAGAAAGTTCTGTGTAAACACGGCATGCGACCTCTCGCCCTCTGGGTGACCTTCCGCGAGGTTGTTTCCTTCAAGTGTCCCTGTGGACTCCGCTGTCCACGTACCCATTCCTGCAGAGGGGTGCGAAGACACGCGCTTCCCAGGCTGCGATCGGATGTCGCCAGTTTTATGTGAAGTTAATGCCACTGGGCTTGGCTGTGTAGTCCATTTAGAATCTAACCGGGCTCGGTCTGTATTCCCGCTTCCAATGCGGGAATCTGCAGAAAACAAATCCTAGAAACATCTGGAGTGATCAATGAACTCCGACAGTGGAAGAGCACCTTTGTGAAGCCATGTCACCGATTAGTCGCGATCGATTAGCGCGGCGCTGCTCTCAGCAGCACGGCCGGCAGCGGCAGGCGCCCTCTCCCAGGCTGCTCGCTGGTTACCTGCGGGGGTCCGGCTCGCGGGGGAGATTCCCGGCAGCGAACGTGCAGGATGTTGCGTTGGTCTTTTTTTCCACGCGCCGGGCCGTGTCCCTCGGGGGCAGCTCTGGAACTCCATCCTCGAGGAAAGCCCTGCTTCCGCCCCCGAGGCTCCGGGGACAGCTTGATTGATATAGGGCGGCGCGGGGCCGCCGGGCAGCTCTCAGCACACGGCCAGCCGGCGCGCAGCCCGAGTGCGGACAGCGCAGACCGACTGGCAGAGGGAGAGAGAGAGAGGGAGGGAAGGGAGAACTTGCACGCTGTCCAAAAAAAAAAGAAAAAAGGGGGAAGGGGGCGCAACATCGCAGTAAAATATTAACCTTGAAAGACTCCACTGCGTTACCATAGTTTTCTGCACCGGTGCATATATATTAGCTTATATTCATAAATATATATGCATGTATTTGTCTTCGCATTGATTAAAAAAAAAGATTAATGTGCCTTTTTCTCACTATTAAGAGAAGTTACCCGCGAGGCAGAGAAAGAAGACAGAAAGCAACAGTTTTCTGTTTGGCTTAAAAGCCAAATATTTTTTTTTTTTTAAAAAAGGCATTGCATCAACGGGCTTTTGAACTCTCTAGGATGTTTTAAAAAGTCGCTTATTTCGACTGAAACCTGTGGGACGGGAGAAGTGGGAGAAAGGAAGAAGAGGAAGAGGCTGCAGTCGCCGGAGCCACGCAGTGGACAGTGGTGATTTAGGGACCTTCCCTGTCATCGTGCTCCAGGCGGCAGGAGGTCGGGTGCGAACACTGGTCCCGAGAGAGCGCCAGCGCGCGGAGAACTCTTCCAGAGAGGAGCCGAGTCGCCCCTCATGGGAAATAGCTGGGCCAATGGACCACGAGACGAGGAGCATCTGAAGGAGCATGCCGATTCGGATATGGGGATACCCAGTGAGTAGCTCCAAGTGCGCACGTTTCTTCCCCCCGCCCCGGGGGGCTTTGCCCCATGCCGTTTTGGGGTGCTCGCGCCGCCGCAGCTCCTCACCCGCGAGAAGGCTGCCCTGGTGTGCGTGCGTGCGAGAGCGAGTGTGAGTGTGTGCGCGCCCCCGCCAGCCCGTGTGCGAGTGCGAGCGAGGGAGCGCGTCTCTCTCTGGCTCGCTGGGCCGGCCGGCCGGGCAGGGCAGGGCAGGGCAGGGCAGGGGGGAACGGTGAGTGTCAGCCGGCAGGTGGGGGGTGGGGGGGTTGCCAAAAACAACACTCTGGGAAGCCGGAGAAGTGAGTCCGGCGGGTGGAAACCGGGGCCGACCCGCTGCGCAGCGCTGTCCCGGCGCAGGTAAGGACGTCCGAGCTGTCACCGACGGCAGCGGCGGTACTGGGCTCCTCTCTGAACTTACTTCTTCTGTCAACCAGGGCTCTCGGACCGCGGTGTCTGTGTGAGCGGCGTGGGTTTTTTTTGTCTTTACCTGTGAGGTTGGAATGGAGACAAACGCGAGCGTGTGGCGCCAACCGACATTTTCTGCCGTTAGACCGCGCTGACACCCCAACACGGCCACTCGCGCCTGACTCCTCGCTCTGGACGGCTGGGCGGCGGTCGGGGGTCGGGGGTCGGGGGTTGGCCATGACGGCTCTGGAAAGCCACGCCGGGGAGGAACCGGGTCCGAACGCGGGCGCCCGTCTGGTCCCTCGGCTTCGGCTCTTCTAAAGGCGGAAAATGTTGCCGGTTCGACTTCAAAATCCAGAACTTTCTCCTCACGAGGATTCCCCGGGGGAGTGGGCTCGAGGTCCGACGGCTGCGAATAGAGGCTGCCGCGAGCTGTCCGAGCTGCCGCGAGCAACCCTCGCTCAGAAGCGCGAGCCAGCATTAAACTGTCTCTGTCAATGAGCCTTTTCACGCGCGTCCGTGACTTCAGCGTCTATCTGTGGCTTTCGGCTCCTTTAATGTGGTGCTGAATCAAGTGTAATTGGCGTTGTATTATAAACTGGACGATATTTTTTAAAAAATCAGATTAATTAGTCTCAAAAACGTGCACAAAACGTCTCCTTTTAATCGTGTCATTTGACAAAAACGTTTAATTTAAATGTTCTTATCAGTAGTAATAACTGTGGCGTATTTATCACCTATCTACATCATGGCTAATACTGATACGGATTTTCCGGGAAGAATGACTTGACCCACACGTGCGGTGGAACAATGCCAGAGCCAGTGTTTATTTATTTAAAGGTGGAGACTAGGTGCATATTGAGACAATATGTCAGCCTACGTCACAAAATGACGGTCCGCAATTTTTAAAATATCAGAATCCGGAGAAAAAAAAAACGCCCATCATCATTCTCAATCAGTTATCATCAGTTAATACCCATGTTGTACTTGAGATGGTCTTGGACTTCATACTGATGATAATTTTAAAGCTAAAATATCAATTTTCTCTTCTCCTGGAGACGGTTCTGAAGTTCGACACTAATATAAAATCACGCGGAAGCGGAGAGGGCTGGTCGGTACCGGCAATATCTCGATGGGTCCGCCTCGGTTCTGTTGCGCGTAACGGGTCAGGGGTCCCGGCCCGGCGCGTCAGGAGGCGTGAGAATCGTGCAGAGCGAGTCTGTGAGACAGAACATCGCGCTTCGGCCTTGATCTCTACAATACAGTCAGACAGCGTGCCGGTGTGTCAGTCACTGTGTCTGACAGTGATTGTGTCTGTAATTAAGTATGACACAGAGTCAGGGTGTCGATCAGTGTGTCAGACAGTGTGTTAGTTTGTCAGTCAGTGTGTCTGACAGTGATTGTGTCTGTAATTCAGTATGACACAGAGTCAGGGTGTCGATCACTGTGTCAGACAGTGTATTAGTTTGTCAGTCAGTGTGTCTGACAGTGATTGTGTCTGTAATTCAGTATGACACAGAGTCAGGGTGTCGATCACTGTGTCAGACTGTGTTAGTTTGTCAGTCAGTGTGTCTGACAGTGATTTTGTCTGTAATTAAGTATGACACAGAGTCAGGGTGTCGATCACTGTGTCAGACAGTGTGTTAGTTTGTCAGTCAGTGTGTCTGACAGTGATTGTGTCTGTAATTCAGTATGACACAGAGTCAGGGTGTCGATCACTGTGTCAGACTGTGTTAGTTTGTCAGTCAGTGTGTCTGACAGTGATTGTGTCTGTAATTAAGTATGACACAGAGTCAGGGTGTCGATCACTGTGTCAGACAGTGTGTTAGTTTGTCAGTCAGTGTGTCTGACAGTGATTGTGTCTGTAATTCAGTATGACACAGAGTCAGGGTGTCGATCAGTGTGTCAGACAGTGTGTTAGTTTGTCAGTCAGTGTGTCTGACAGTGATTGTGTCTGTAATTCAGTATGACACAGAGTCAGGGTGTCGATCATTGTGTCAGACAGTGTGTTAGTTTGTCAGTCAGTGTGTCTGACAGTGATTGTGTATGTAATTCAGTATGACACAGAGTCAGGGTGTCGATCAGTGTGTCAGACAGTGTGTTAGTTTGTCAGTCAGTGTGTCTGACAGTGATTGTGTCTGTAATTAAGTATGACACAGAGTCAGGGTGTCGATCAGTGTGTCAGACAGTGTGTTAGTTTGTCAGTCAGTGTGTCTGACAGTGATTGTGTATGTAATTCAGTATGACACAGAGTCAGGGTGTCGATCAGTGTGTCAGACAGTGTGTTAGTTTGTCAGTCAGTGTGTCTGACAGTGATTGTGTCTGTAATTCAGTATGACACAGAGTCAGGGTGTCGATCAGTGTGTCAGACAGTGTGCCAGTCAATCAGTTTAAGTCAGTGAGTGTCAGTGCTGAGTGTCTCTGTCAATCAGTGTATCGGTTAAGATGCCAAGAATTAAATGTGTGGATAAGTAAACCAGTGTGTTGGCGTGTTAGTCAGCATTCCAGTGTGTAAATCTGTTAGTCAGGAGTTCAAGGTGTTGATCAATGATCCACTGTTTCAGTCAGTATGTCAGGAATAAAGAGTATCAATCAGTGTGTCAGTGTGTGGATCAGTGAGTCAGGAATTAAGAGTACCAATCAGTGTGTCAGTGTGTGGATCAGTGAGTCAGGAATTAAGAGTACCAATCAGTGTGTCAATCAGTGAGTTAGTCAGTCGGCAGGTCAGTCCATCAGTTGGATTATTTGGCATGTCTACATGTGAGCCAGTCTGTCACGCATGTCACGTTGTCAGGGAGAGACCAAGCTCGGTGTCTTGTGCCGCTGGGAATATGAAAGACCTTTAATCACAACTGGCAGAGCAGTTCCTAGAAACTGCCTCACTCGCTCCATGGAGCCATGATCCCAAGGCTTTGGAAGGAAGTCAGTCTGAAGATCCACGGATCCATTTCATTCATATATATTTCATGAATAAGCTCATGTTGAGTCTGCAACCTCAGCTTCGCATCAGCAGTGTGACTCAGGGGTTCTCCACGTGCACAGGCTGCTGATCTGTCCTTTTTTCTGGCACATAAAAGAAAGAATATTTGCTGTGTCACTGAATGCCTGTTCAGCAAATGGACTAGTTAATGTGGAACAGCATCACCTTATGACTCAGCGAAAGGGGGGGAAGTAGGACAAGGTTTTTATTTTCAGACTGAACTTTTCAGCAGTTCACACAAGCCCGAGAGACAGGAGAGAGAGTGTGTGTGTGTTTGGCTCTGGGGAACCGCCTGTGTGCGAGTGGGATGTAACCCTTTAGAGTCCAAATGATCAATGACACTCAAGTGTCTTTTGGGATCCCAAAAGTTAAATCTCTATTAAATTGATTTAGCTCACAGTAAAGACCTATTTCTCTATACATTTACTGTAGTCCCTATTATAACAGGACTGTTCTGTACTGGGACTGTAGTCACTATTGTAACAGGACTGTTCTCCTGTATTGGGACTGTAGCCCCTATTGTAACAGGACTGTTCTCCTGTACTGGGACTGTAGTCCCTATTGTGACAGGACTGTTCTCCTGTATTGGGACTGTAGCCCCTATTGTAACAGGACTGTTCTCCTGTACTGGGACTGTAGTCCCTATTGTAACAGGACTGTTCTCCTGTACTGGGACTGTAGCTCCTATTGTAACAGGACTGTTCTCCTGTACTGGGACTGTAGCTCCTATTGTAACAGGACTGTTCTCCTGTACTGGGACTGTAGCCCCTATTGTAACAGGACTGTTCTCCTGTACTGGGACTGTAGCTCCTATTGTAACGGGACTGTTCTCCTGCACTGGGACTGTAGCTCCTATTGTAACAGGACTGTTCTCCTGTACTGGGACTGTAGCTCCTATTGTAACAGGACTGTTCTCTTGTACTGGGACTGTAGCCCCTAGTGTAACGGGACTGTTCTCCTGTACTGGGACTGTAGCTCCTATTGTAACAGGACTGTTCTCTTGTACTGGGACTGTAGCCCCTAGTGTAACATGACTGTTCTCCTGTACTGGGACTGTAGCTCATATTGTTACAGGACTGTTCTCCTGTACTGGGACTGTAGCCCCTAGTGTAACAGGACTGTTCTCTTGTACTGGGACTGTAGCCCCTAGTGTAACAGGACTGTTCTCCTGTACTGGTACTGTAGCTCTTATTGTTACAGGACTGTTCTCCTGTACTGGGACTGTAGCTCATATTGTTACAGGACTGTTCTCCTGTACTGGGACTGTAGCTCCTATTGTAACAGGACTGTTCTCCTGTACTGGGACTGTAGCTCCTATTGTAACGGGACTGTTCTCCTGTACTGGGACTGTAGCTCCTATTGTAACAGGACTGTTCTCCTGTACTGGGACTGTAGCTCCTATTGTAACGGGACTGTTCTCCTGTACCGGGACTGTAGCTCCTATTGTAACAGGACTGTTCTCTTGTACTGGGACTGTAGCCCCTAGTGTAACGGGACTGTTCTCCTGTACTGGGACTGTAGGTCCTATTGTAACAGGACTGTTCTCCTGTACTGGGACTGTAGCTCCTATTGTAACAGGACTGTTCTCCTGTACTGGGACTGTAGCTCCTATTGTAAAGGGACTGTTCTCCTGTACTGGGACTGTAGCTCCTATTGTAACAGGACTGTTCTCTTGTACTGGGACTGTAGCCCCTAGTGTAACGGGACTGTTCTCCTGTACTGGGACTGTAGCTCCTATTGTAACAGGACTGTTCTCTTGTACTGGGACTGTAGCCCCTATTGTAACAGGACTGTCCTCCTGTACTGGGACTGTAGCCCCTATTGTAACGGGACTGTTCTCCTGTACTGGGACTGTAGCTCCTATTGTAACAGGACTGTCCTCCTGCACTGGGACTGTAGCCCCTATTGTAAGGACTGCAATCTCCTCACTCCCCTCTTCTCCGGACAGTGCTGGGAAAACGCTGTTGTGCATTCTGCACACTTCTGTCTGGCAGGTGCTCTGGCTGCCCGGGACACCTGGGCAAGATCCAGGAATAACCCAGAGGGGGGAAAGTAAATAAAGCCAGCGGCGTGTGCCACCACTCCTGGATTGCTGCCCGACATCCAGCTGGCAGAGGCTGTGGGCAGCTGACTCCACTTTGGAGTATAAATAGCAGTACTATCTAATTTTTGCTACGCTGTGTAAATATCACCTCTCTCCTCTTTCCCTCTGGTACTGCGTAGTGCGTAGAGCTACAGTGCTGGACACTGCTGGGTTTGTGGCCAACCTGTTTTAAGCTCGGTGTTTCAGGTGTAGCATTTTTGCATAACATGTAACTTGTGAAGTAGTGTTTCTCCTTCATGTGAAACTTAATTGGATAGTATGTAAGCCAGGTCTGCCGATTATACACTGTAATTCCAAACAGACGTCATGGACTCTAACGAGTAGTATCAGTCTATTGGGGACAGAGTACATTCAGAGGTACAGTATGTGGGAAGAACATGTCGTTGCTACGATTTATGGGAATGGTAATATTAACGAGCCCTAGCAATATCACAGCACTGGAAGGCAGATCCCGAGAAGAGATCCGTTCTCTAATCCTGCTTCTGCCTGTCCGCAGCCGCAAACAGCTGTGTCGCACACAAGTCTCATCAGCATGACGCAGCCAGCTCAGACCAGTGGAACAGATGACACATGTAAATTACAGCAGGAGAACTCTCAAGGTTACAGTGCAGTCGTTATGAATTAGGCAAATGAATATTAATTAGCTCTCACCATTTCATGAAAGAGAGACGGGACTGCTCCTTGTGATCCCCTGTGAGAGCAAAACAGTGGCCTGTGCCTGCTGCCCATAACTTTGACTTGTTGAATTATTTTGATTTTTCTTTGACTTATTATAAGTCAGCTTAGGTGGTTCTGCCTCACTGGCAAAGTGCAACAACTGGAACTCATTAATATTAACTTTGATCCACACAGTATTCAGAAAAACCAATACTGTAAAGTTACAAATGATCACACTGAGTGTATTTACAGTATCTAGAGACCTGATGGTGATGAGTGTGAATGTGAAGATACAGATGATCAGTCTGAGTGTCTTTACAGTCTCTACAGATCTGATGGTGATGAGTGTGAATGTGAAGATACAGATGAGCTGGACTGACTGTCTTTACAGTCTCTACAGATCTGATGGGGATGAGTGTGAATGTGAAGATACAGATGAGCTGGACTGAGTGTCTTTACAGTCTCTACAGCTCTGATGGTGATGTTAATGTGAAGATACAGATGATCAGTCTGAGTGTCTTTACAGTCTCTACAGATCTGATGGTGATGAGTGTGAATGTGAAGATACAGATGATCAGTCTGAGTGTCTTTACAGTCTCTACAGATCTGATGGTGATGAGTGTGAATGTGAAGATACAGATGAGCTGGACTGACTGTCTTTACAGTCTCTACAGATCTGATGGGGATGAGTGTGAATGTGAAGATACAGATGAGCTGGACTGAGTGTCTTTACAGTCTCTACAGCTCTGATGGTGATGTTAATGTGAAGATACAGATGATCAGTCTGAGTGTCTTTACAGTCTCTACAGATCTGATGGTGATGAGTGTGAATGTGAAGATACAGATGAGCTGGACTGAGTGTCTTTACAGTCTCTACAGATCTGATGGTGATGAGTGTGAATGTGAAGATACAGATGAGCTGGACTGAGTGTCTTTACAGTCTCTACAGATCTGATGGTGATGAGTGTGAATGTGAAGATACAGATGAGCTGGACTGACTGTCTTTACAGTGTTTACAGATCTGATGGTGATGAGTGTGAATGTGAAGATACAGATGAGCTGGACTGAGTGTCTTTACAGTCTCTACAGATCTGATGGTGATGAGTGTGAATGTGAAGATACAGATGAGCTGGACTGACTGTCTTTACAGTGTTTACAGATCTGATGGTGATGAGTGTGAATGTGAAATTACAGAGCAGACAGCGAAACGCGCTCAGTCGGAGGTGTGACGCCTGCATCCTTGGAGACAGGGAGTCTGGAGCGGACGGGGTTAAAGACAGCAGCTCCGATCCAGCCGTCTGGTCACAAGCCTGCACACACAGATTCACACGCACAGTCCCCGCCACGGATAAACAGCGCCGCTCGGAAGCATGACGCTGTTTGTATGCACAGACGGATGCAGGCACAGACGCCCCTTTTGTGTTGTGGGATTTCTGCATCGGTCCGTGCGGGAAGCCCGGGGAAGAGGGCGTTGTGCCGGGGCCGGGGTGATTCAGGTGCCCAGGGTGTGCCATGTGGACAGGTAGGCACAGCGGATAACCTCCGGGTCCTCCCAGCTCTTCTCGGTCCGCCTTGAAGATACTGAAGAACCCAGGCTTCTAGGGTTAGGTGTGTTGGATCCGAATGATGGCGACAGAGGGGTGGAATGTGCGGAGGGTGTTTGGCGTGACTCTCCTAGCTGAGGGAGTGGCAGTCTAGCTGCTCACACCCCCCCCCACTACAGCCAGGACTGAGCCAGGGAGCTCAGATGGTGGAGGGGGGCACTCGAGAGAGATAAGGGGTGGGAAGACCTGGGTATGAGACTTATATACGCAGGCAAGCAGACGTGTGTGATATTAGGATCTCGCCTTCCCCCACTCTGCATCAGCTTGTTCTCCCTGGTCGGTCCCCACACGGCTCAGTCTTGTCCAGGTTGGTGTGGGATGGGCCGTGTGTTAAAAGACACTGGAGATCGGCTACAAGAGGGAGCGGTTTCTCTCTGAACCAGAGGCCAGCTTGCAAAAAAATTTGAACACTTTAAAGTTCAAATAGGTTGAGCAATATCATAATACACGAAATTTCACAATCCACATTTTTGCGAAAATGGAGAACTATCTACGAAACCTTTTCTGTGAACTTGCCAATCTCATAAATCAGAAATTTAGACTCCCAGCTGGTGTTGGAAAGACCCACAGATCTGTATAAACTAGACAAAAAGGAATTATGGGCAAATTCGAGGACAGGCATCTAGATAGACAGGAATGAATTATCTCCTGGATCATGATGAGTATAAAGTTGTAGAGACATGGCCAATACTGTCAGTCCTTGACAGACAGACAGTCAGACAGATGGACAGAAGGACAGAAAGACAGAAGGAGAGAGCAGTTAAGCAGACAGAATCTGTGTGCATGCACAAACAGTATGCTCTTTATGCCTGTTGTGTGTGTTGTCTGTGTATTGTGCACCTGGTGGAAAGAAAATCTAGAGATTTTTTTCTGTTCTTTGACTCGGTCGTCAGGTGCGGTTTTGGGTTGTTTTGATATTCAAGATGTGTGTAGAGCCTGCATAGAGAAGCATCAAGCGATTGATCTAGCAGTGTATCAGTTACTCTATCAATCAGTCAGACAAAGACAAAGTCAGACTGGAATGTTTAATTTCCACTCCTACCAGAATCAGAACAGCTCTTGATCCTACTGCAGGAGGAAACTCAACAGAGTTGCTGCTCAGTGTGTGATCACAGTTCCTATCATAGTCTGAAGAACAGTCAGCCTCTCCAATAATAATATTCTGTAATTATTTTAAATATTTTGCTAATAGTTATCGGTTTGACAACACTAATTCATTGGTCATGCCAACCATGTTCCACCCCAACCACGGCTTTTCCCCTCTCTCAGTAATCCGCATTCTGTTCGGAGAAAAGGAGAGCATGATGCAGTTCTCACTCCAGCAAGCGGGTCAGACGCCAGGAATAATGGAGCTTTTCAGCTATTCAGTTCGAGAGTGAACAAAAAGGAGATGTGTTTACTTGAAACTCATCTTTATACTGCTTGCAGCTAAGAAGGTGGCGTCATCCTGAGCTTCATTCAGAAAGAAACCTCTTTATGTAGATCCAGTACAGGAACACAGCCCAGTCACAGGGCTCTAGACTCTTACAGTCCCTGTGGAGTCCAGCACACTGACACAGCCCAGTCACAGGGCTCTAGACTCTCACAGTCCCTGTGGAGTCCAGCACACTGACACAGCCCAGTCACAGGGCTCTAGACTCTCACAGTCCCTGTGGAGTCCAGCACACTGACACAGCCCAGTCACAGGGCTCTAGACTCTCACAGTCCCTGTGGAGTCCAGTACACTGACACAGCCCAGTCACAGGGCTCTAGACTCTCACAGTCCCTGTGGAGTCCAGTACACTGACACAGCCCAGTCACAGAGCTCTAGACTCTTACAGTCCCTGTGGAGTCCAGCACACTGACACAGCCCAGTCACAGGGCTCTAGACTCTCACAGTCCCTGTGGAGTCCAGTACACTGACACAGCCCAGTCACAGGGCTCTAGACTCTCACAGTCCCTGTGGAGTCCAGCACACTGACACAGCCCAGTCACAGGGCTCTAGACTCTTACAGTCCCTGTGGAGTCCAGCACACTGACACAGCCCAGTCACAGGGCTCTAGACTCTCACAGTCCCTGTGGAGTCCAGTACACTGACACAGCCCAGTCACAGGGCTCTAGACTCTCACAGTCCCTGTGGAGTCCAGTACACTGACACAGCCCAGTCACAGGGCTCTAGACTCTTACAGTCCCTGTGGAGTCCAGCACACTGACACAGCCCAGTCACAGAGCTCTAGACTCTTACAGTCCCTGTGGAGTCCAGCACACTGACACAGCCCAGTCACAGGGCTCTAGACTCTCACAGTCCCTGTGGAGTCCAGTACACTGACACAGCCTAGTCACAGGGCTCTAGACTCTTACAGTCCCTGTGGAGTCCAGCACACTGACACAGCCCAGTCACAGGGCTCTAGACTCTTACAGTCCCTGTGGAGTCCAGCACACTGACACAGCCCAGTCACAGGGCTCTAGACTCTTACAGTCCCTGTGGAGTCCAGCACACTGACACAGCCCAGTCACAGAGCTCTAGACTCTTACAGTCCCTGTGGAGTCCAGTACACTGACACAGCCTAGTCACAGGGCTCTAGACTCTTACAGTCCCTGTGGAGTCCAGTACACTGACACAGCCCAGTCACAGGGCTCTAGACTCTCACAGTCCCTGTGGAGTCCAGTACACTGACACAGCCCAGTCACAGGGCTCTAGACTCTCACAGTCCCGGTGGAGTCCAGTACACTGACACAGCCCAGTCACAGGGCTCTAGACTCTCACAGTCCCTGTGGAGTCCAGTACACTGACACAGCCCAGTCACAGAGCTCTAGACTCTCACAGTCCCTGTGGAGTCCAGTACACTGACACAGCCCAGTCACAGGGCTCTAGACTCTCACAGTCCCTGTGGAGTCCAGTACACTGACACAGCCCAGTCACAGGGCTCTAGACTCTCACAGTCCCTGTGGAGTCCAGTACACTGACACAGCCCAGTCACAGGGCTCTAGACTCTCACAGTCCCTGTGGAGTCCAGCACACTGACACAGCCCAGTCACAGAGCTCTAGACTCTTACAGTCCCTGTGGAGTCCAGTACACTGACACAGCCCAGTCACAGGGCTCTAGACTCTCACAGTCCCTGTGGAGTCCAGTACACTGACACAGCTCAGTCACAGGGCTCTAGACTCTCACAGTCCCTGAGGAGTCCAGTACACTGACACAGCCCATTAAGCCATTAAGAATGCTACAGGAAACCAAGTCCAGTTGCCTTTCGCCGGCAGCCACATCCTGCTAACTCAACTCCTACCCCTGTTTCTCCTGTCCTTTGCTCCAGGATTTTTTGCTGTGCTGTTGATGATTCTAGAGTACTCTCGCCTAGGACGCCCTGCCCTGCTACGCCCCATCTGTGACTCTCGCGTCCTGGACCGCTTCATCAGGGAGGCCCGCGACATGGAGAACGCCATGGTGGGCACCGGGCACCGGCCTGCCAGCATGGTGGGGGGGCAACTGTTGGATTGGCTGCTGGACCCTGGGAGTTGAGGGGGCAGTTAGGGGCACAGGCACAGGACTAATATAGAGCAGTCAGGGAGCACTGGGGTGAGGAGGTAGTTTTGGGGAATGCTGGGTCATAAGGAGGCAGTTAGGTTGGTACTCAGCCTTGGTCAAGGTGAGAGAGGGGCAGTTAGGACTTTTCTGGGTCCTGGGATTATATGACGTGCGGGGGAATTCAGGGTGCTGCTTGGCATTGGATGGACAGTTAGGGCTTCTGGCTCATGAAGGGCATCAAGCTACAGCAGTAGAGGGGCAGAAAGGAACTGGAGTGAAATGGTCACGTGTTGTGACCTTTACTCTAATGAAGTCCAGGAGGCCCCACTGACTTCACAGGGACCAATCAGAAATGCACAATAATTCTGCCTGTAGGTCAAGCTGCCCTCAGCTGCCCTCAGGATTTCTTGGCCTTCAAGTGTGCTCTTGCACAGGGAGTTTTGAGCTAGTCTCTCTCTCTTTGTCTCTGTCCAGAGGACGTGCAAGGAGGGCTGTGGTTGGACGGAGCCTCTTGCTGTCCCCTTCACCAGTGTCAACTTCAACGAGTGGGAGAGCAAAGACGTAAGTTCGGATTTTACCTCTGTCCTCTTACCTTTGACCTCTGAGCCCCTCGGTTGCAAACCTGTTCGCCGTGAGTCAGTGCGTGAGTCAGACCAGCCAAGTGTCCGTCAGTTTACCTGTCAAAAAAGCACAGTGCAATCAAGGTAAAAGCACAGTGCAGTGCAGTAAAGGGAAGTAAATACAGTCAAATCAGGGTAGGAGTGCAGTATTACTTGGTCAAATAAAAATGTAGGCAGGTGTGGGAGAATTAAGTACTACTTAAAACCAGAAGAAACCATGGCAAAGCAAACACATAATTGTTCAAGTCTCAAAATACTTTTCTTCTAGTTCTTAATCTACACTAAGATCCCCTGTGTCTTTCCAGGGCTGGAGTAGCACAGCAACAGCTGATACAGGTGTGTGTACTGACCCCTGTGTGTCTTTGGCAGAGCCGGGAGCAGGAAGAGGAGGTCCAGTCTGGGTTGAGGCTACTGACCCAGGCCATTTCCACAGCAAGAACCACTGTCACCAACATGGGCCTGCAGGAGCTCATAGACACCAGCTACAGCAACCTGTACAGTATAAGGCAGATACTGAAGAGCTTAAACATACAGGTGAGATGGCACTGTCACTGGGGAGAGAGGGGTACAGGTGAAAGGGCACTGTCACTGGGGAGAGAGGGGTACAGGTGAGAGGGCACTGTCACTGGAGAGAGAGGGGTACAGGTGAGAGGGCACTGTCACTGGAGAGAGGGGTACAGGTGAGAGGGCACTGTCACTGGAGAGATGGGTACAGGTGAGAGGGCACTGTCACTGGACAGAGGGGTACAGGTGAGAGGGCACTGTCACTGGAGAGAGAGGGGTACAGGTGAGAGGGCACTGTCCCTGGAGAGATGGGTACAGGTGAGAGGACACTGTCACTGGAGAGAGAGAGGTACAGGTGAGAGGACACTGTCATTGGAGAGAGATGGGTACAGGTGAGAGAGTACTCTCCCTGGGTAGAGAGGGGTACAGGTGAGAGGGCACTGTCACTGGAGAGAGAGGGGTACAGGTGAGAGGACACTGTCACTGGAGAGAGAGAGGTACAGGTGAGAGGACACTGTCATTGGAGAGAGATGGGTACAGGTGAGAGGGCACTGTCACTGGAGAGAGAGGGGTACAGGTGAGAGGACACTGTCCCTGGAGAGATGGGTACAGGTGAGAGGACACTGTCATTGGAGAGAGATGGGTACAGGTGAGAGAGTACTCTCCCTGGGTAGAGAGGGGTACAGGTGAGAGGGCACTGTCACTGGACAGAGGGATACAGGTGACAGGGCACTGTCACTGGAGAGAGAGGGGTACAGGTGAGAGGGCACTGTCCCTGGAGAGAGGGGTACAGGTGAGAGGGCACTGTCACTGGAGAGAGAGGGGTACAGGTGAGAGGGCACTGTCCCTGGAGAGAGAGGGGTACAGGTGAGAGGGCACTGTCACTGGAGAGAGGGGTACAGGTGAGAGGGCACTGTCCATGGAGAGAGAGGGGTACAGGTGAGAGGGCACTGTCCCTGGAGAGAGGGGTACAGGTGAGAGGGCACTGTCACTGGAGAGAGAGGGGTACAGGTGAGAGGGCACTGTCCCTGGAGAGAGGGGTACAGGTGAGAGGGCACTGTCCATGGAGAGATGGGTACAGGTGAGAGGGCACTGTCCCTGGAGAGATGGGTACAGGTGAGAGGGCACTGTCACTGGAGAGAGAGAGGTACAGGTGAGAGGACACTGTCATTGGAGAGAGATGGGTACAGGTGAGAGGGCACTGTCCATGGAGAGATGGGTACAGGTGAGAGGGCACTGTCCCTGGAGAGATGGGTACAGGTGAGAGGGCACTGTCACTGGAGAGAGAGGGGTACAGGTGAGAGGGCACTGTCACTAGAGAGAGGGATACAGGTGAAAGGGCACTGTCACTGAAGAGATGGGTACAGGTGAGAGGACACTGTGGCAGTGTCCTTTCTGCACCATTCTGACCTCTGTAGGTGAGCTCTAACCAGTGTCCTATAAACTGCTACATTTTATGGTCTCGTGGCATTGTCCACATCAGGGCTACAGTGAATTAATTTGGTCATTGACATCCCTTTTAAAAGGCTATATCTTTAAGTGCAGTGCTGCTGCTTGTAGTCCACACCTCTTCCATCTGCTGTAGAGGTTTGTAAGTAGACGTGCAATTGTAAAAAGCAGTATATCGTTTCCAGACTCAAAGGAATGGATGTGTTTAGTAGGGCTGCCTCTGACAGGAGCCTGTAAGCTCTGGGTCTGTCAGTGACATTGAGTCCTGATACCTGCTTTGTGCTTTGTACACAGTCTGCAGACACACTCTCTTCACACCAGCTGAATCAGTCAGTTTTTAAAACAGAGGAGTGAGGAATGGAGAGACAAGAGAGAGGGACAGAGAAAAGACAGAGACTGATGAACAGAGAGTGGGACAGGAGAGAGAGAGACTGACAGAGACTGAGAGAGGAAGAGAGAGACAGGAGAGCAGGGGAGAGAGACAGACAGACTTAAGGGAGAGAGATAGTGAAAGGGAAGAGGCTGATAGAGGGAGAGACTGGAGAGAGAGAGACAGAGAAGGGACAGAAACTGAGGGAGAGACAGAGAAGGAGGAAAAAGAGACACAGGGAAGAGACAGAAGGGGAACATTTGTGTATTATTGTTTGGTGCTTGTTACTATTGTTTACTGCACATGTTTGCTTTGGCAACATCGAAGCACAGTGGCCATGCCAATAACTCTCCTTTGAGTCGAAATGTGAGAGGGGGGAGAAGAGAGACAGGCTCTGTTCCTGCTCGCAGTCACGTATCCCGGGATGGTCAGGGGTCTCGCTGCTCTCTCCAGCCTGGACGGCCCAACAGGAAGTTCTGTGATAACAGCAGAGAGCGCTGTTTGTGTTGGGCGACTCTCCCAGTGCACCACAGCTCAGAGAACAGGGCCCAGGAGAGTGAGGGGACTGTCAGAGGGAGTGTGAGAGAGTGATCATGTGTTGACACTGAGAGTGTGGGTGTGGCTCTGAGACTGAGTGTGAGTGTGTGAAAGAGACATAGGGAGACTACTTTTACCCCAACTTGTTCAATGGGTTTTACTGCACTGTATTGTGTGTTTACCTGATTTCACTAGACTTTTCTACACTTTACTGCACTTTTACCCCATTTCACTGTGCTTTACTGCACTGTATTGTGTTTTTACCTGATTTCACTGGGCTTTACTGCACTGTACTGCACTTTTACCCTGATTTCACTGGGCTTTACAGCACTGTACTGCTCTTTTACCCCGATTTCACTGTGCTTTACAGAACTGTACTGCACTTTTACCCCAATTTCACTGGCATTTACTGCACTGTACTGCATTTTTACCCTGATCTCACTGGGCTGTACTGTACTGTATTGTGCTTTTACCCTGATTTCACTGGTTGTTACTGCACTGTACTGTGTTTGTAACCTGATTTCACTGTGCTTTACAGCACTGTACTGTGCTTTTACTCCAATTTTGTTGTGCTATACTGCACTGTTGTGTGGTTTTACCCTGATTCCACTGTGCTTTACTCCACTGTACTGTGCTTTCATGTGGTCTCACTGGGCTTCACTGCAGTATATGGTGCTTTCATAATGATTTTACTGGGCTTTGCTGCACTGAACTGCACTGCTTTAACTGAGCGCACTGCAGCGAACCAGTACAGGCGGATTCCTTGACAGTGAAGTGAGCTGGTTTCTCGGAGAGGTGTACGTGCAGGGAGCGCAGCAGAGCACAGAGCACACAGTGAACAGGGTGTACCGAGACAGTCACTCATTAACTCCTCAGCCTTGTTTCTCCCTGCCTGGCTCAGCAAACTTTTTCCCAGGAACTGCAGGCCAATTTCCTCAAAACCCTGGGCTCTAACAAAAAGTGATACAGATTGTGTTTCTGTCTCCATGCCATTCCCTGTGTCCCTTTGATGTTGTCTCAATGGCTCCAGGAATCTTTGTGCAGACAGGTCAGATCCTGGATAGCAGTGGGGGAGGGGTGGGATTGTGAAATTGCAAATACAGCAAGGCCCTGCACAAAACCCGTTAACCCCCTCAACTCCGAACCCGCGATTGTAACGCAACTGACGTCACAGAGCTGCAGCAGTAATGCAGTCGAGTCACAGCACAGCCGCAGTAACACAGCTGGTGTCACAGTTCTGCAGTAGCAACCCTGCTGGTTTTGCAGCTCTGCAGCAGTAACTCAGATGGCGTTGAAGAGCTGTAGCAGTATTGCAGCCGATATCATAGAAATGCAGCAGTAACGCAGCCAGCCTCACAGAGCTGCAGCAGCAAAGCAGCCTGTGTTACAACGCTGCAGCAATAATGTCGTCGGTGTTGCAGAGCTGTCAGGTGAAAGATCCGCAAGCAGATGCAACCGTGCCATTGGAAAGCCTGAAAGCAAACAGTGATCCATTAAGTTAAGACTTATGTTCCTGTGAACAACCATCGGCCATCAGCCCGGCCGTGACCTTCAGCGCGGCACGGTAGTGTGCAAGGAGGTTAGTTATTCATGGAGAGTAGCTACACTCCCTGCTGGTTATAATAACACACGCACGCACGTCTCACTTCTCTCTCACTCAGCAAATAACGTGATCCCTTTCCAAGAGAGAGTCTCGTTTCCGAGGAGAGCTCAGAGTAAAGGTGATGTCTTTCTCTCACTCCGTCTGGTTTTGTCTTCACCAAAGCCCCATCCTGTGCTAGGAGGCCAGCACCTGCTGAACAGTTTCACAGTTTGTAGATCTGCCTTAAAATCTAGATCTAAACCTTTCCTTGAACTGTGATGAACACAGTATTTTATTGCACATGGATGTAGACAGCATTTCACCAACATAATGAATTTAAGAAAGAAGGTGCATGTACTCAGTAGACAGCTTTGGGGTTGTAGCCCTCCTGCACCTTATAGGAGCTCATTACCCATCTGCTGGGCTAGCAGAGGTTCAGGAAAAGGATAGATTGGAGATTGGATTCAGGTTTTTAAAATCCCGGAAGGCATTGACTCAAGTCAGGCCAGACTCGGGGGGGGGGGGGGGGGGGGGACCTGGGTTTGTCAGCGGATACAAACGGGAAGTTTGTTAGATGCTTCCCTGGCGGAGCAGAATGTGGTGGGAGTGCGCAGCAGGCTTCCCAGCCAAGTGAGTTGAAGATGATACCCTGGCTTCCTTCAAGAACAGGCTGGAAGAGATCCTCTAGTTAGGACAAGACAAGAGTCTATCAGCAAAGGGTGGTGAGAGTGTGGAACTTGTTGCCCTGCTGTGTTGTTAAAACTGACATTTTGGGGTCTTTCATGAATGTAGCCAGGATGGACTGGTAGTCCTCAGTTCAGGTAAAATGTGTATTTTGATCGTTCAGGTTGTTACCTGGGGGTCTATACATGGGTTCATGTTTCCCCTACCCCTGGCCTTGATGCTGCCTTCAGAGCGAGTGCTGAATTGCACACTGTTTTCTCCAGATCACTGTGAATGCCATTATAGGAGACTATAATATCGATCACCGAATAATCGAAAATCTACTGCGACTGTGTTCTAGCTATAGCTGAACTGCAATGAAAATGGTAAAAAGACCCATGTAGTTCTCGCAGTTCTCCGACATTGACCCCTCCCAATTCTCTGTTTTTCCAGGAGGGTGGGCCGTCAGCCTCAGTGATGCCAGGGGAGATGTGGCAAGTGTCCAGCCTGGCAGAGCTGTTCCGGGTTCACACCAACTTCCTGCGAGGCAAGGTCCGCCTGCTGCTCAGCCAAGCTAAGGCGTGTCAGAAGAATGGAAGCTGATTGGTCAGAGCAGGGGTGGGGCAGGGTTTCAGGAGCGATACCTGATTGGCTGAAATTAGGGGTGTGGAGCGGAAAGATGGCAGCTGATTGGGCCAAAACCAAGGAAGAGAGGTATGAAGACATGGCTTTGGCCTAGGACCTAGGGAAGAGACCATTAGGAGTGGAAAGAGTTTATGAGACATGGATTTTTATCTCTTGATTGAGGCTTGGTAACCAGACAGAGAAGAAACTGGAGCACTGATGAACTTACTACAGAAGGGCTGATCCAAACACTGCTGCCCCACGTATCTGTCATGAGACTGTCGGTAGTTCCGTCAGTCTGGGCTAAAGAGGCAAGCTTTAATCCTACAGTGCTTTCTACACACAGCTGTTTCATCTCTTCCACATCTGTGATTCCTGATTTCCTGGGTTTGGGCACGATGCAGTTTTCCCTTTTGCCACCACCTCCAGACTGGATCGACAGACAGGCTCATTCCGCTGGTGGGAAGTGCAGAGCGGCTGGACTCCGCTGGGGGGGAGGGCGGGGAGCGCTTGTGTGGCAGTCGTCATCATTGGCCCCCCCCACGTCTCTGGCTGAGCCAGTTCACCCTCCACCATCGATCGCGAACGTGAGAAGAGAAAAGACGTCTTTTGCTTCCTTGACTGGGAATCGCCCAGTGTTAACCCACACAGCACACTGCTCTGGCAGCCCATACGCCAGCAGGGGGAGCCGACGAGCGGCGCAAGCAGGCCTCCTTCGTCCCACTCCGCGAGATCCTGCACGGAGTGTGAAGGCAGAGCTGGGCTGGAACCAAAGACATGACGGACAACATTCACTACGCTTAATGACATTAGCAAACATGTTTTTCCTGGATCAGGGGATTTCATGCTACAGTCTACAGATATCCAGGATGTGGGTGTGGATTCTATATGCTGCACACGCCTGAGCCAGGCTCCTCCTCCTTCCCCCTCCTTCTCCAGCTCGTCCACGGCCCAATCCCTCCGCAGGTGTGTTCGGAGGAGCCTCTGCAGGACAGATCCTACCCGAGCGCGGGATTCCTCAGAGGAGGGTGGTTTTATCAATCGAACTGGCGGCAGGTGGGCGAGCTGCGCTCGAGGAGTCAAAGCAGGGTCTCGGCCCCCCTTTCTCTCAATGTTATCCGCCCAGCATGCCACTCCTACAGCTAAAGCATGTTCCTGTCGGACATGGCCTTCCCAGTCTGGCGCTGGGAGAGGGAGAGCAGTGTGGAGATTCACAGCCAGGCCCCCAGGGATCCCCTGGAGAGACAGAGGCGAACCTGAGGCTGGGACACTCGGGGCACACGCTCCGAATGACCAATCCCGCCAGGACAAACGCTCATCCCCATCGCCTAGCTTCCTTCCCGCCCCTCTCCCGGCCATGAGAAACCACGGTCATCGGAATTCTGGAGTTTGCGTGTTCCTGTCCATGTTCTGTTTTTATTATCCCTTTCCGGATGCGTTGCGGGTCTTAAGTTATGTTGTACAGATTCTCTGATACAGGTTCTTTGTTTTTTCACAGAGCTATTTGCTATTTAAATAAAAAATATTATTCTTAGATAAAACGGAAAAAAACCCAAAATGCCAGGTGTCGATAGCATTCTTCTGCATTCCTGGGGCATGACGGCGTTTCCTTGTCTCGCTGGTGACTTCTGTCCTCATGGGAACGGCGGGACCCAGAGTCCTTCCAGATATCCGCCAGGGTATTCCTGCAGGAATCCCGGTGGCAGCCCCCGGAGAAACATGTGGGAAAGGAAGAAAGAATTCCTGGAAACTTCCATCACTATCAGATCTAACGATAACAGGAGTGAAGCTACAGATGAGCTGGACTGAGTGTCTTTACAGTCTCTACAGACCTGATGGTGATGAGTGTGAATGTGAAGATACAGATGAGCTGTTGTCTTTACCCTTGTACTGCAGTAAGCTCAGCTGCAGGTGTGAGCATACTGGACACTAACCGCACTGTGTGAAACTCCATTCTCGCACGAAACGAAATACCAAGCACCTAATATGCTCTTGACACTCCTACAAGGGAATTATGGGTACTGAACTGACCCAGTAAGTATATTCTAGTTTTGCATTTTTATGGCACTGAAAAGCAGTTCAGACCAGCTTTGCTCTGCAGATGCGCTTTATTCAGGCTACAGCAGGGATACGTGACCTCCTCCCCCCATAAGGTAAATCAAATCATTTGAAAAGGAACAATCTTCTGTGAACCACAGCCAGGGGCACCACAGCCTAGAGGACAGAGAGAGAAAAACCAATCAGGTCTGACAAAGAGCGTACTCCGAGCACAGCGCTTCCTGCTGGGGGTCATACTAGAGCCTGAATTTGCCCTTGGGTCAGCACCTGGGGAGCCCCAGTGGAGCCTCAACCTGTCCACAGGTCAGCACCTGGGGAGCCCCAGTGGAGCCTCAACCTGTCCACAGGTCAGCCCCTGGGCCCCCCCCCCACAATGGAGCCTCAAACCTGTCCACAGGTCAGCACCTGGGGAGCCCCAGTGGAGCCTCAAACCTGTCCACAGGTCAGCACCTGGGCCCCCCCCCCACAATGGAGCCTCAACCTGCCCACGGGTCAGCCCCTGGGGGGGCCCCAGTGGAGCCCCCTGGTTGTACATTTTAGAGAGATGGGTGCTTGTTTGCTGCCCCCTCATTATTCCACTGTCATTCGCAGGCATTAAACTTTCTTACACAGCACTGTCATGCATCGGGGACAGGACTTGTTTTAAAAAGGATACCAGCCTGAAATGCTGGACAGTTCAGGGAGCCTGGGTCCCACACAACCCAACCCCTTTGTGAAGGGGTCAGGCCGTTCCCAGCAGGAGACACCCTCCACCAGTCCCCCATCCGAGTAGGCAGGTCCAGCACACTGCTGTCCACAGCGCAGATCTGACACCCCTCAGTCCAGCAGGGCAGAGAACCGAGCCTTCGCTCCAGGAGGCCCGCTGGACCCCCTATCCAGAACCCTGCTCGAGCAGGAAAGCCCAGTGCCCCGCTTGCTTCTGTTGGATCTTAAATTTTTTGGTGCTTTTTAGATAGAAGCGTAATAGCGCCCCTTGCTGGACAGAAGTATCCATTGCAAACATTCAAATATATAACTGCTGCCCTTCAGGTGCCCTCTAGCAGATCTCTAAATTAATTAGAAATTCACCAGTTAGAAAACATGCAACTGTCTTTCAGCTCTGACAGGAGATTAAAGTTTCCACTAAAGAATTAATGTAAGTGTAACTTTCCTAAGACTGGGAACAGAGCTGTGAAAGAGTGGACTCCCCTGCCACCTAGTGGAGTGTGAGGAGCACAGCAGAGGTGTGCCTCAGACCCCAGCAGGCCCTACTTCAGGAATCTGCACAATCGCACAGCTGATCCAGATCAACTGTTCCGCGTAGTTTCATGATCGACTCCAAGCCCGGTCTCATCGTCTCCCCCAAATCCCACATCCCCAGCCTCACCTCACTGTGGCCAGGGAAAGAGTCTGGGCGGGCTCCGGAGCGAGCCTGCCTGAGTCGAGCCCTCCCCATGGGCGCGGGGTGCTCCTGCAAGAGAAGCAGTCCAGCGGGAGTAGGGCAGGACCTGGAGGGGCCCCAGCCCCATGTCCATCTCTCCTCCCTCTGGACCCGAGAGAGACGGAAGAGTGCACATGTAGCGTTAGGAAACATGCTTTAATCTATATAGTGTCCTGTCAAGAAAGGCACTATATAGATTAAAGAGCCAAGTGAGGGACAAGCAGGTTCAAACTGCAAGAGGGTGGGACAGGCTCACCTGCGAAGGGGAGATGGCTTCCACTTCTCTGGCCAGACCCTCTGCTGGGCTCCGAACACGTCCCCGTCCTACAGCAGCTGCACACCCCTGCTCGCCCCTCCAACGGGGTCCAGCTACACAGCAACACAACAGTCGCACAGCCCCGTGAGCCACAGCAACACAACAGCAACACAGCTGCCACACAGCCACACTGTGAGCTACAGTCACCACCAGACAAGCAGCAGCAACACTGCAGGCACACAGCCCTGTGAGCCACAGCAACACTGCAGCCACACAGCAGCTACACAGCCCTGTGAGCCAGTTGCCATGAAACAAGCAGCAGCACCACAGCCCTGTGAACCACAGCAGCAGAGCCATCAAACACCAGCAACACCACAGCACCGAGGCTCACCTGCGCGTCCTGTGGCTGAAGGAGCAGGCTTTGTTCACGGGGTCCGGAGATCTGTCCGCAGGCATGGCCTTCAGGTGACACGTCAGGTACAGCTGCACAGGCACGGGACATGCAAGGCAACGCACTCGTCACTGGGCTGGCAGGAGCAGGGAGGACACGGGTTCAAAACGCTCCTGCAGAACCTGCCCATCCCTGAGCGATAAAGAGCTCTGCTCCCGGGCAGAGGGCTGCATTGATCCAGTTAAGGTTTAAACAGCTCCCTCTTTAGCCACCCACCACAGCCTCCAGCTCCTGATTGATCGAGGAAGCCCCAGCACTGAGCCCCTCTGCCTCTCAGTCCAACATGTGCTGTACTACAGTCCTGCCTCTCGTGTAGCGGTCATCCCTCCCCACTGCGGGCTGTACTGAGCCCTGCGCCCGAGCAACCACACGCAACCGAGCCCTGTGCCCGAGCCCCGCGCCAGAGCAACCACACGCGCCCGAACCATGCGCCTGAGCAACCACACGCGCCCGAGCCCCGCGCCCGAGCCCCGCGCCCGAGCCCCGCGCCCGAGCCCCGCGCCCGAGCCCCGCGCCTCAAGGGCATTGGAACGCCAGGAACACTCATACAGCACAGAGCGGGGAGCGAGGAAGCTGGAGGAGAGGGTCCTGGCGAACCTCAGAGGGAGGAGTTGGCGAGATGTTGCCAGACGGGGCTTCTCCACTCCGGGGGAGCGCTGGAAGGGCATGAACAGCAGCAAGGGGTTAGCACAGTGAGAGTGCCTCCAAGCCCTACCCAGCCCCAGGGGGTTAAAGGTCAAGATGTTAACAGAACACTTGTAACATACAGTAGGAGAAATTGCATGACTTGTCACAGTGTGTACTCGTAAGAGAGAAGTAGTTCAGGTGGGTAGCTGTATCAGGTAACGGGTTTATTCCATGCTGAAAAGAGAACAAAGGAAACACACCTGAAGAAGACTCCACAGCCGAAACGTTGCATAAACCTTTACCCGTTATAGTTTATTTTGTTAGAAAGAAAAACTGTACCTCAAGGTACAATCATACTGCAAGATGCAGTGTTCTTCAACCCAGTGTAGTATAAAACGTCCCACTAACAGCGATTCTCCTCCAGGTGTCCAGGCGCTCGAATGACAGTACATACAGCCTCTCCTGTCTCACCTCGCTCCGCGTGTCCCTGAGGAACCGGAAGGCCACCATGCTGAACTGCAGGATCTCTGGGCGGATCCTGGGGCTCCGGAAAGCTGAAGGAGAGCCTGGAGTGGTCCCGTCCAGCAGGCAGCTGCCACAGGGAGTGTGGGGAGGAGAAGGATTAGGTTTCTCAGGCAGCTGTTGCCTCCAAGTTTCAGGCAAAAAAAAAAGAACAGTTTGCACATGAGCACAACAGACACCCACAAACGATCCTTTTCCCAGCAAGCCGACGCACACAGACGCACACAGACGCACACAGACGCACACAGACGCACACAGACGCACACAGACGCACACAGACGCACACAGACCCATGGTGGTCGATGACCACGTAGCTGGGGCTGGAGTCCAGGTCAGGGGTCAGCGTGGCCACGCAGCGGTCCACAAACAGCCGCAGAGGAGGGTGACCCTGGGAGCTGACCGCCGCCTCCAGACGCACGGTCTCCCCCAGGTAGAAGACGCTGGACAGCCGGGGGGAGCCCCAGTCCTCTGGGGAGAGATGGAGAGGTGGCTCAGAGCTCAGGTTCCTGGTTCCTGGCCCCACAGCCCAGAGTGGATCATCGCAGGGGTCTTCATACAGGGGTAGTGCAGACCTCCATCCAGACCCCTTAATCAACCAGCTGGGTCAGGCTGGCCTGAAAGACTGAAGCCCCCTGCAGCTCTCTGGGGCTGGAGACTCCTGTGTGCTACCATTGGCTTGCCCACTACCTCAGATTGAGTGTTTGTGTTTAAAGCTGTCCCTCCCCAATTCTGCAGGTTTTCATTCCAGTACAGGGCTTCCTGACCCAACAATAAGAGCGCTTTGATATTTTCCATCTCTTCTGGTGCTGCCAGATTACAGACCCAGAAACCATGTCCAGGACTGGTCAGTGTGTCTGCAGTCTCTCCTGGTCTCTTTAAAGCAGGGCTGTCCAGTCCTGGTCCTGGAGGGGTCAGTGTGTCTGCAGTCTCTCCAGGTCTCTTTAAAGCAGGGCTGTCCAGTCCTGGTCCTGGAGGAGTCAGTGTGTCTGCAGACTCTCCAGGTCTCTTTAAAGCAGGGCTGTCCAGTCCTGTCCTGAAGGGATGATAAAAATGACCAGACAGCCCTGCAGGGGGCGCTGTGTGATCTGGGGAGCCTCACCGTTCATGGTCCGCAGTGAGAAGCCCAGGAGCCCCCCGGCGGAGCGGGTGGAGGTGAAGGGCAGCCAGGTGGGGCGCACGGCCTCGCTGCTCACTCTGTGCTTCCTGCAACGAAGAGTCGTTAGATAGCGCTTTTCACTGCCCCGCACACCTCCGGAGGAGACCGGTGTTTTCATCAGGCAACAGATCAAGAAAACGTGTCCAGCTATTGAGGCTTGGCAGGGATCATCCCCAGAGCCCGCCTCCCGCAGTGACACTCGAGGGGCACAAGCACACCTCCGGGGCCCGCCTCTCGCAGTGACACTCGAGGGGCACAAGCACACCTCCGGGGCCCGCCTCTCGCAGTGACACTCGAGGGGCACGAGCACGGGGCCCACCTCCTGTAGTGACACTCGAGGGGCGCGGGCGCGCCCTGGGGCTCACCTCCTGTAGTGACACTCGAGGGGCGCGGGCGCGGGGCTCACCTCCTGTAGTGACACTCGAGGGGCGCGGGCGCGCCCTGGGGCTCACCTCCTGTAGTGACACTCGAGGGGCACGAGCGCGCCCTGGGGCTCACCTCCTGTAGTGACACTCGAGGGGCACGAGCGTGGGGCTCACCTCCTGTAGTGACACTCGAGGGGCGCGGGCGCGGGGCTCACCTCCTGTAGTGACACTCGAGGGGCGCGGGCGCGGGGCTCACCTCCTGTAGTGACACTCGAGGGGCACGAGCGTGGGGCTCACCTCCTGTAGTGACACTTGAGGGGCGCGGGCGCGGGGCTCACCTCCTGTAATGACACTCGAGGGGCACGAGCGCGCCCTGGGGCTCACCTCCTGTAGTGACACTCGAGGGGCGCGCCCTGGGGCTCACCTCCTGTAGTGACACTCGAGGGGCACGAGCGCGGGGCTCACCTCCTGTAGTGACACTCGAGGCGCACGAGCGCGCCCTGGGGCTCACCTCCTGTAGTGACACTCGAGGGGCACAAGCGTGGGGCTCACCTCCTGTAGTGACACTCGAGGGGCACGAGCGCGGGGCTCACCTCCTGTAGTGACACTCGAGGCGCACGAGCGCGCCCTGGGGCTCACCTCCTGTAGTGACACTCGAGGGGCACAAGCGTGGGGCTCACCTCCTGTAGTGACACTCGAGGGGCACGAGCGCGGGGCTCACCTCCCGTAGTGACACTTGAGGGGCACGAGCGCGCCCTGGGGCTCACCTCCCGTAGTGACACTCGAGGGGCACGAGCGCGCCCTGGGGCTCACCTCCCGTAGTGACACTCGAGGGGCACGAGCGCGGGGCTCACCTCCTGTAGTGACACTCGAGGGGCACGAGCGCGCCCTGGGGCTCACCTCCTGTAGTGACACTCGAGGGGCGCGGGCGCGGGGCTCACCTCCTGTAGTGACACTTGAGGGGCGCGGGCGCGCCCTGGGGCTCACCTCCTGTAGTGACACTCGAGGGGCGCGGGTGCGCCCTGGGGCTCACCTCCCGTAGTGACACTCGAGGGGCACGAGCGCTCCCTGGGGCTCACCTCCGGTAGTGACACTCGAGGGGCACGAGCGCTCCCTGGGGCTCACCTCCGGTAGTGACACTCGAGGGGCACGAGCGTGGGGCTCACCTCCTGTAGTGACACTCGAGGGGCGCGGGCGTGGGGCTCACCTCCTGTAGTGACACTCGAGGGGCGCGGGCGTGGGGCTCACCTCCTGTAGTGACACTCGAGGGGCACGAGCGTGGGGCTCACCTCCTGTAGTGACACTCGAGGGGCACGGGCGTGGGGCTCACCTCCTGTAGTGATACTCGAGGGGCACGGGCGTGGGGCTCACCTCCCGTAGTGACACTCAAGGGCGCGGGCGCAGGGCTCACCTCCTGTAGTGACACTCGAGGGGCATGAGCACGCCCTGGGGCTCACCTCCTGTAGTGACACTCGAGGGGCACGAGCGCGCCCTGGGGCTCACCTCCTGTAGTGACACTCGAGGGGCACGAGCGCGGGGCTCACCTCCTGTAGTGACACTCGAGGGGCACGAGCACGGGAGAGGCCCGCTCGAGCACGCCGCTGGCCGGGGAGGGCGAGTAGACCAGCTTGTTGAGGTAGACCAGCGCCTGCGGGGTCACCTGCAGAGGGACAGGCAGCACTCTGAACACAAACCCTTTAAGAGCCCTTCCGAATATCCACAAGTTGAGGAAGACCAGGGTCACAAAGCGGCAGAAGGAGGAGAACCCAGGTTTTGTCACCACCACAGTCCCAGCCGTCCCCCCCATTAGGAAACGGGCAAAGGAATAACCTCCCGGGTTGGAGAGGAGGGGAAGAAGAGCCGGGAGAGTCCGCAGAGCCCTGGACCCTGGCCAGAGCCAGCCCACCTCTCCTGCTCCGGTGGGCTTTCCAGCTACTGCCCAGGCAAGCCCAGTCTGAACCTGGTGTTGTCAGCTTACTTGGCCTATTTGAAGAAAATGAGTTATGAACTGTATGTGGGGGGGAAATACACAATCTCTTACACGTATATGGCACTTTTCTGGACACTCCACAGGCAAGGGGGATCCCCTCCACCCCCACCAGTGTGCAGCCCCACCTGGATGATGCGACAGCAGCCATAGTGCACCAGTACTCTCCCCACACACCAGCTCTCAGTGGGGAGGAGAGCAGAGTGATGAAGCCAGTTCAGAGAGGGGGATTATTAGGAGGCCAGGATTGGTAAAGGCCAGGGGGAAATTTGGCCAGGACACCAGGGTATCACCCCTACTCTTTTCAAGAAACACCCTGGGATTTTTAATGACCACAGAGAGTCAGTCTCATCAGAAGGGCGGCACCTTTTTACAGTATAGTGTCCCCATTATATTGGGGCATTAGGACCCACAAAGGCCACAGGGTGAGCGCCCCCTGCTGGCCCCACTAACACCTTGTAACACCTTCCAGCAACACCCTAAGCTTTCCCAGCAGGTCTCCCATCCAGGTACCGGCCAGGCTCACAGCTGCCGAGCTTCAGTGGGCTGCCAGTCGTGAGGTGCAGGGCGATATGGCTGCTGGCGATATAGAATATAAAATATAAAATTGCTTCTTACTACTTTCACAATTAGAAAAAAGGAACGAACAAAAACATCGAAATAGTTCTAACCAACACTTTCCAGTCTCGAAAATAAGTAAGTCGAGCCTGCAGACTAAAGAAACCAACGGCGAACAGACCTCCTTGTGCGCAGGCTTACCCGAGAGACGCTCCCGCACTCGTGCAGGCGGGCGGTGATGACCAGCGCCGCGCCCGGCACAGAGGCCGTGGGCTCCGGCGTGCAGCTGCCGGGCGCCCGGGGGTCCTCCCCCAGGCGGAGAGAGGCGGCGCTGACCGGGCCGGGCTCCCCGAAATAGAGTCTGTCCACGGAGACGCGCACCGTGGCCTCCCCGCACTGCACCCTGATCCGGGGTCTCTCCTGCGCTCGGAGCTGCACGTCGGGCGCGGGGGCTGGGGGAGGCGAGAGCCGGGGGGAGATCTGGCCCAGTCTGTCCGGGCGAACTCGGGTTCGGGCCCGGTTCCTGGAAATATCCCCAAGCCAGGCAGCGAATCCCTGGCTGTGGGTCACGAACACACACAGCGTGGACAGCACAACGCCGAGAGCAAATGGCTGCGAGACCGACATTATATTTTTGTATTTGATTGGCGTGAACTAAGCCGCCCGCTTTATCTCCGCGTTTTTAAATGACCGTGGGCAAATTCTCCAGATTATTCCTTAAACCGCTTTCATACCCTTTTAGAAAACACGTTGTTCTTCTCGAGTAGAGTCATAGATTTTTTTTTTTGTAAAGAGAAAGTGGGAGAGTACTTAAATATACAAAATAAAGTCCCTCGTCATACAAAATCGCCGCTAATTGTTTAATTGGAATCCGGCGTGCGCGCTATCAATTAAAATAATGTAACACTGGAATCATAATTGATTAATTGCCAATATGAAAACAGTGTGGAGCGATGTGCGGAAATCTGACAGTTTATTTCCAAGGATCATTTAAAGGAGACAGTGGCAGTGCTTATGGCCGACACGCCCAGACCATCCATTTTCAATACCCACTGCAAGAAGTCAGGGCGCAGTTCAGCGTAGTTTGGAAATACGTTCATTACAGACTGAGAGAGTGCGAACGCTGACACATCGTGTTCTCTCATTCCGCCCAGCCATTTTCTATCTGCTTTTTTCAAATCAGGTTCACAAGCGTGCCGGAGCCCATCCAAGCAAGCAACGGGCACCAGGCTGGGCACATCCTGGTTGGGATGCCAGTCTATCGCAGGGCACACACTCACACACACACAGACACACACACACTCACCCCAGGGCCAATATTCCCAGAAGCCAATGAATCCTCCAATCTGTTTTTGGACGGTGGCAGGAATCTGGAGCACCTGTCAGGAATGGAAGCTTAAAGATGACCCTGTGCAGGGCTAAAAGGGAAGTAGCAAACTCTGTAGCGAGGTCCAGAAACACTAGGCAAAAATCCCCAAGCCAAAAAAGGAGCCAAAAAGACCGAAAACCGGTAGAGGCAAAACAAATCCGAAGATGTAAGGCGAGAGCGAGAAACCAGGAAAGAGGCGAAGGACAGTAATTCTCTTAAGAAGAAAGGCGTTTGAGATGTACGCACACTATAGGAGCTCAGGGAGATTCACCACAGTAGTGAGCGAGGAACAGGGGGAACTAAAATAGTGAAGGCAGGGGAAAGTGATAGGCTAATCACTTTCATGTGAGCGTTTGTGAAAGCGGGCACGCGGGGATTTAATAATTAATAATTGCTTACACTTATATAGCGCTTTTCTGGACACTCCACTCAAAGCGCTTTACGGGTAATGGGGACTCCCTTCCACCACCTGGATGATGCGACAGCAGCCATAGTGCACCAGTACTCTCCTCACACACCAGCTCTCAGTGGGGAGGAGAGCAGAGTGAGGAAGCCAGTTCAGAGAGGGGGATTATTAGGAGGCCATGTCTGGTAAAGGCCAGGGGGAAATTTGGCCAGGACGCTGGGTTAAACACCGTCACTATACTGGGGCATTAGGACGCACACAGACTGCAGGGTGAGCCACCCCCTGCTGGCCCCACTAACACCTCTTCCAGCAGCAGCCTTAGCTTTCCCAGGAGGTCCCCCATCCAGGTACAGACCAGGCTCACACCTGCTGAGCTTCAGTGGGCTGCCAGTCGTGAGTTGCAGAGTGATATGGCTGCTGGCATATGTCTGATTAATTTATAGTTTAGGTGGGTAGCTGCGTCAGCATGCGTAGGCTGCAAAGGAACAAGTAATAGGTTTATTCCATGCTGAAAAAAAGAAGAAAGAGAACACAACGTTTCGGCCGTGGAGCCTTCTTCAGGTGTCCTGAAGAAGGCTCCACGGCCGAAACGTTGTGTTCTCTTTCTTCTTTTTTTCAGCATGGAATAAACCTATTACTTGTAATTTATAGTTTATCCAGTGTGTTCTTGTTTCATTTTTTTTCCGTTTATTGTGTTTTTTCTTTTTCTTCTTTATCACTACACGGAGCGTACTTGGGTTTGGAAAGGCGCTTTATAAACACACGTTGTAAAAAACAACACAACTTGTTAATGTTATAACACGGTGGTGCCAATAAAGCTCTTTCAAATTGAAGCTTAGATCTCGCGGGAGTTAGGGGAAGCGCGCGATATTTTAGCGTGGTTGTCATGGCGGCCTCCTCCAGGCTGTGAGCGAGTAGCGTGATTCCTGGCTGTGGGGACGTCTTGGTACTGTTTTCACATTTTATTGCTCTCTTCCCCCAACTTCAGTACGTCGAGTCCGGATCACCCACAGAGGAGGGCAGAAGCACAGTAAGAAAAGAAGGAGAGACGGTAATTTCCCCCATAATTTTTATAATTGCATCGTAGTTTCTCGCGTGTTGGAAGAAGAAATCAGGGGCAGCTGGTCACTGGCAGAGCAGCTAGTATATACTCGCTCTATTTTCCTTTGCAAGTTATTTGTGTGTTAATCATGGAAACGGAAATCTTTGCTATGGTACCGTGACGGGTTTGGTGGTCTAAGAAACGAGCTGTTTCGTCTTCAGTCTCCCAGGAGAGCCTCACAGCGTTCGGTGATGTGGACGAGTCATGTCGGTCAACTGTAAAATATAACAGCGGTGAGATCTGTCGGTTGCTGATTCTAGTTCTACTACCGCGACTGGAATCATCACTGTTTTCACTTCCCACTGTGCTACTGGAGCACAGACCCCTGCAGGACTGTTCTCACTGCTGCCCTGTGCTGATGAAGCACAGACCCCCACAGGACTGTTCTCACTGCCCCCCTGTGCTGATGAAGCACAGACCCCTGCAGGACTGTTCTCACTGCCCCCCTGTGGTACTGAAGCACAGACCCCTGCAGGACTGTTCTCACTGCCCCCCTGTGGTACTGAAGCACAGACCCCTGCAGGACTGTTCTCACTGCTGCCCTGTGCTGATGGAGCACAGACCCCTGCAGGACTGTTCTCAATGCCCCCCTGTGGTACTGAAGCACAGACCCCTGCAGGACTGTTCTCACTGCCCCCCTGTGGTACTGAAGCACAGACCCCTGCAGGACTGTTCTCACTGCTGCCCTGTGGTACTGAAGCACAGACCCCTGCAGGACTGTTCTCAATGCCCCCCTGTGGTACTGAAGCACAGACCCCTGCAGGACTGTTCTCACTGCCCCCCTGTGGTACTGAAGCACAGACCCCTGCAGGACTGTTCTCACTGCTGCCCTGTGGTACTGAAGCACAGACCCCTGCAGGACTGTTCTCACTGCTGCCCTGTGCTGATGGAGCACAGACCCCCACAGGACTGTTCTCACTGCCCCCCTGTGCTGATGAAGCACAGACCCCTGCAGGACTGTTCTCACTGCCCTCCTGTGGTACTGAAGCACAGACCCCTGCAGAACTGTTCTCACTGCTGCCCTGCGCTGATGAAGCACAGACCCCTGCAGGACTGTTCTCACTGCCCCCTGTGGTACTGAAGCACAGACCCCTGCAGGACTGTTCTCACTGCCCCCCTGTGCTGATGAAGCACAGACCCCTGCAGGACTGTTCTCACTGCCCCCCTGTGCTGATGAAGCACAGACCCCTGCAGGACTGTTCTCACTGCCCCCCTGTGGTACTGAAGCACAGACCCCTGCAGGACTGTTCTCACTGCCCCCCTGTGGTACTGAAGCACAGACCCCCACAGGACTGTTCTCACTGCCCCCCTGTGGTACTGAAGCACAGACCCCTGCAGGACTGTTCTCACTGCCCCCCTGTGGTACTGAAGCACAGACCCCTGCAGGACTGTTCTCACTGCCCCCCTGTGCTTATGAAGCACAGACCCCCACAGGACTGTTCTCACTGCCCCCCTGTGGTACTGAAGCACAGACCCCTGCAGGACTGTTCTCACTGCCCCCCTATGCTGATGAAGCACAGACCCCCACAGGACTGTTCTCACTGCCCCCCTGTGGTACTGAAGCACAGACCCCTGCAGGACTGTTCTCACTGCTGCCCTGTGCTGATGAAGCACAGACCCCTGCAGGACTGTTCTCACTGTCCCACTGTGGTACTGAAGCACAGACTCCTGCAGGACTGTTCTCACTGCCCCCCTGTGGTACTGAAGCACAGACCCCCACAGGACTGTTCTCACTGCCCCCTGTGGTACTGAAGCACAGACCCCTGCCCCCCTGTGGTACTGAAGCACAGAACCCTGCAGGACTGTTCTCACTGCTGCCCTGTGCTGATGAAGCACAGACCCCTGCAGGACTGTTCTCACTGTCCCACTGTGGTACTGAAGCACAGACTCCTGCAGAACTGTTCTCACTGCCCTCCTGTGGTACTGAAGCACAGACCCCTGCAGGACTGTTCTCACTGCCCTCCTGTGGTACTGAAGCACAGACCCCTGCAGGACTGTTCTCACTGCTGCCCTGTGGTACTGAAGCACAGACCCCTGCAGGACTGTTCTCACTGCTGCCCTGTGCTGATGAAGCACAGACCCCTGCAGGACTGTTCTCACTGCCCCCTGTGCTGATGGAGCACAGACTCCTACACTTACTAGGCATGTGGTGCTAGAGATACTGCTGCTATTCCTGCTGGGAGTACTGTTGTTTACTTTGGTTGTTGTGGAAGTGCAAGCAATTTCTATTGTTATGAAAGCCCCTTGCACTGTTAATGTCACTTGTGGCACTGCTGTGAACTCTTTGCATGCTTTGCATACTGCATCACAGCAGCAAATTGCAGCTGAAAATGCCTCTCTTATTCCTGCTTGTGCTGCTCGTACTCTTATTTCAAGTAGGTAACTGTCAGCATGTGTAGGCTTCAAAGGGGCAGGTTAAGTTTTATTTCAAGCTGAAAAGGAAAGAGGCACAATGTTTTAGCTGCGGAGCCTTCTTCAGGTCTGAAGGCAGGTGAAGAAGGCTCCACAGCCAAAACATTGTGCCTCTGTTCTTTTCAGCTTGGACCTTTAGCTGTTCCTTTGCATACTCTTATTTCCCCTTAAATCCTGCTGCTGTTGGTCCATCGCCCTCCGCTGTTTCTCAGCTGTCGAATCCGAAGGTGGGGAAACTCAATCCTTCCATCTCTCCTCTTTCCCGCGTCTCTCCCAGTCCGCTGTGTGTCCCGGGAGCCGGAGTCGCAGAGCTGTGATGAGCGCGGTCCCCCCCAGACGCCCCGCCACCGTGCCACAGCCGGGTCCCCAAGGGAGACGCAGTAAAAACTTCAAGAAGCACTACCCCAGTAGCACCCTGCACACCTCCATCTGACCCGGGGCCAGGGGCGGAGGGGAGAGGAGGAGGAGGAGGAGGAGGAGGAGGCGACAGCAGGCATCATGGCTTCCCCTGTGCAGACAGGGGCAGTAACAGGCTCTGGCCAGGAGGGGGAGCCAGAGATCAAGCCCCCCGTGTTGAACCCCCAGGCCCAGAAAGAGGGACCAGAAAGGGAGGGGATGGTGGAGGAGGTAGAGAGGGAGGAAGGCTTGCCCCCAGCGGCCAAACTGCCCCGACTCGGCAACGGAGAGGAAGTGCCCTCAGTGGTCCTACCTGCTCTAGAGGGAGGTACCGACGAGATTGGGATCGCTTTGACCTCTGACCCCAGGGCACCTGAGGACCCCGGTTCCTTGCCTGAAGGCGTCGACTCGGGTCGTGACCCTTCGCCAGCGCCGGCTGAGGCAGGTCTGTGCGGGCTTGTGGGTTCCCTCGGCGTGTCCGTCTCCTCGTGTCTGCCCGTGCTCCCTGGGTGAGGAGGAGTCGGTGGGGGGCACCCCTCTTGAGCCGTGCCCTGTCTCACTCTCCGATTCTCTCTCAGTGTCGCCCCAGCCTGACGCGGCCCCGGGCGCGAGTGCAGCTGCTGAGCAGAACGGACAGAGCCGGGAGCCCCCAGATGCCGAGGAGGAGAGGGGGAGTGGGACCGAGTGCATCTCTGAGGAGCAACAGGACTAGTAAGTCCCCCAAATTTCACCTGTCTGTCCATCCGTCCGCTCTGTCTGCTGCCCGTCAGTAAACCTCGGCCCTTCTGTCTGTCTCTCTCTCTCAGTAGCCTGGGGTTCGAGTTCAGCCAGAACCCGCAGATGTTAACAGGAGCCTGGGCGGAGTACGCCAGCACCCCCGAGAACTACCTCAAGGGCTGCAAATGGCAAGGCTTGTTGTTGACGTACTATGCCTCCGAATAGCCCCATGCCCCCCTGCACGGGTAATAGAGGGAGTGTCCTGCTGTCTCTCCCCAGGGCTCCGGACGGCACCTGTATCCTGACCAACAGCGCCGACAACGTGCTGCGCGTGTACAACCTGCCCCCGGAGCTCTACAGCCAGGAGTGGGACCTGCTGCCCGAGATGGTCTGTCTGCCTGCCTGCCTGTCTGTCCACGCGCCCTCCTCTCCCCGCTCACCTGTCTGTCCGTTGACCTGCATGCCCTCCTGTCCGCACACCTGCGCCATCCCGTTTGGCCGCCGGACTGCTTCCCTGATTCCCGTCTCTGCTGGGCTGCCTCCTCACTGCTCCGTTGGTCTCTCCCTCCCCCCCCCCCCTCCCCCTGCAGAGCCCTGTGCTGCGGATGGCCGAGGGGGACACCATCTACGACTACTGCTGGTACCCCCTCATGAGCTCCCTGGACCCCGACACCTGCTTGTGAGTATCCGCCCCTGGTTTGCTTTGCTCTTCCCTTTCTGTGGTGTAGGAATAAGTTGTGTTATTGCGTTATGGAGGAAAAAAACCTTGTTTTCTGATTTTTTTTCCTTTCTTGTCTCAACCCCCCCCCACCTTAATTTCCCCCCCAGCATAGCCAGCAGCAGTAGGGACAACCCAATTCACATCTGGGACGCCTTCTACGGTGACCTCCGCGCAACCTTCAGGCCCTACAACCACCTGGTGAGAACAGCGCCCCCTGGCTGGGCTACCTGTGCACAGAGGGCAGAGGACATACAAACCCCACACAGACAGCACCCCCAGGCTGAAGCACAGTGCCCCTGTGCAACCCCTCTTCACACATATGAGCCTCAAATGGAGGACACAGTGTGGCGCTGTGGGGCAGTTGCGTCTCCCAGGCTGTGGGAGTGTTTCCTATAGGGCAGCGGTTCCCAGTCCCGGGCCTGGTGACTCACACACACCGGCTGGTCTGTGTACCGGCCGAGCCCTCGGTTACACCATCAAACCCTTCGTTGACTTCATAATAATCAAAGATTCGTTTGAAGTCTGGAACGTGTTGGAGCTTTGATTCGTGTATTCTGAGAGAGAAATAAAGTCCCAAACTTGTAACTGGAAACCAAGTACAAATTTAGCAGTGAATCTAAACTTCTGAGATCAATTAAGGCTTCAGGTATGTAATGAAGGGCAGGGAATGCAAGCCGACAGGTGTGTGTAGGTCACCAGGATTGGGAACCCCCACCTGTAGGGTCTACGGACCCCATCTCATTGCCACGCAGATCCCTCTGCGAGCCCCCTGTCCCGTCAACACCTTTTCTACTGGGCTGTGGGTCCTGCAGGGGCTCGTGGTGGGGTTCCGGTGCTGGCGTCGGGTCGACCTGCTCCGAGCGTCCGCCTCTGACTGTCCGTCTGTCCCGCCAGGACGAGCTGACCGCCGCCCACTCGCTGTGCTTCACCCCGGACGGCGCCCAGCTCTTCTGCGGCTTCGATAAGATGGTGCGCGTCTTCGAGACCTCGCGCCCCGGCAGGGAGTGCGAGAAGAGGCCCACCCTGGGTGAGCCCCCCTTTCGATCGATGGCATCCACTCGTGGGTTTTTTAGAGAGTTTTGATTGCTTTCCCAGGTGCCCCGCCCCGTCGCTTCTCTTCCGCCTCTCGCCCCGCCCTGTCTCTTATCTCTACCCTCTTCTGCCTCTTGCTCCGCCCTCTGCCCCGCCCTCTCTTCTCTTCTGCCTCTCGCCCCGCCCTGTCTCTTCTGCCTCTTGCCCCGCTCTCTGCCCCACCCTGTCTCTTCTCTTCTCCCTCTTACTCCTCCCTCTGCCCCGCCCCGTCTCTTCTCTCTACCCTCTTCTGCCTCTCGCTCCGCCCTCTCTTCTCCGGCCCCACCCTGTCTCTTCTCTTCTGCCTCTTGCCCTGCCCTCTGCCCCGCCCCGTCTCTTCTCTCTACCCTCTTCTGCCTCTCGCTCCGCCCTCTCTTCTCCGGCCCCACCCTGTCTCTTCTCTTCTGCCTCTCGCCCTGCCCTCTGCCCCGCCCCGTCTCTTCTCTTCTGCCTCTCACTCCGCCCTCTGCCCCGTCTCTTCTCGTCTGCCTCTCCCTCTGCCCCACCCCGTCTCTTCTCTTCTGCCTCTCGCTCTGCCCTCTGCCCCGCCCTGTCTCTTCTCTTCTGCCCCGCCCTGTCTCTTCTCTTCTGCCTCTTGCTCCTCCCTCCCCTGTTCCTCCCTCTCACTGCCCCTCTCTCTCCCCCCTCAGTGAAGAAGCAGGGTCAGAGTGGTATAATCTCCTGCCTGGCGTTCAGCCCGATGCAGCCAGTGTACGCCTGTGGCTCCTACTCCCGGACAGTGGGGCTGTACTCGCTCGAGGAGGGCATCCCCATCGCCGTGCTCACCGGCCACCAGGGCGGCGTCACTCACCTGCTCTTCTCCCCCGAGGGGAACTTGCTCTACACCGGGGGGCGCAAGGTGAGGGCACCTCTCTCTTCCCTCTTCTCCCCCTTTTATCCTTCTGAAGAAAAGACTGAACTTCTGACTTGTCCTCTTTATTCCAGTTTGTAGCCTTTGCTTTGTCTCTGTTGTGAGTTTACTTTGACTTGTTTCTGAAGTGTCTCTCTCTGTCTCCGTCTCCCAGGACCCAGAGATCCTGTGCTGGGATCTGCGGGAACCGGGCCGGGTTCTGTTCTCTCTGCGCCGGACCGTCACCACCAACCAGAGGATCTACTTTGACCTGGACCCGTGAGTCTGAGCACGGATACACGCTACACACATGCAGGACACTTCTGCATGCTCCCAGCCAACAGGAGCGATTATCTTTGTGGGAGTGGACTTGTGAGAGACGGGGGGTCACGGTGACACTGTCCTCCTGCTCTGTTCTGGAGTCGCAGCTTTGCGGTAAACCTGCTCTTGTCCTTCCAGGTCTGGCCACTATCTGCTGAGCGGAAGCACTGAAGGGGTGGTGTCAGTGTGGGACACATCCATGGCGCCCCCCATTGACCAGAACCCGGCACTGCAGCCTGTGCTCCAGTACCAGGCCCAGGGGGACTGCACCAATGGGATCAGGTGAACAGCGGCTCTGTGTGCTGTGAAACCATGGCAGAGTGTCCTGTGTGCCGTAACGCATTCACAGACCGATTAACCTCTTGTATAGTGACAGATACTCCGGCCCGCCGTGCACACTCACTCATTCCAGTAGCTTGAAATGTTCTCTGAAAGATTTAGGTCCAGATGGGGTCATATCCCCTGGTTTTATCAATGTAAGGCTGACCTGTGGTTTCTGTGGCCCAATCCGAGCAATCGCTCTCACCTCTCAGCAGCTACAACTGCTTTTCCCCGACTGCTGTCCCAAATGGGACAAAAAATACTTGAACTGGAGCTCAGCAGGTGTGAGCCTGGCCTGTACCTGGATGGGAGACCTCCTGGGAAAGCTAAGGCTGCTGCTGGAAGAGGTGTTTAGTTGGACCTGTAGGGGGCGCTCACCCCACGGTCCGTGTGGGTCCCAGAAATAAAAACCTCCCAGGGCATTTCTCGAAAAGAGTAGGGGTGTTACCCCGGTGTCCTGGCCAGGCTTCTCCCTGGCCTTTACCAATCATGGCCTCCTGATAATCCCCCTCTCTGAACTGGCTTCATCACTCTGTTCCCCTTCCCACTGAGAGCTGGTGTGTGGTGGGTGTACTGGTGCATCATCCAGGTGGGGCTGCACACTGGTGGGGGTGGAGGGGACTCCCTTGTTTTGAGGGGAGTGTCCAGAGCAGCGTCCTATAAATGTAAACAATAATATTGTAATATTTATTACAACCACCACCACCACCACCACCCGTCGGCCGCCTTCCGGCCCTGTATCCACAGCTCAGGAGAGCAGGAGAGGTGTTCCACAGCACCCCCTAGAGAAGTGTCCTGAAACGTGCATCTCTCTCTCTCTCTCTCCCTGCGTCCGCAGTCTTCACCCCCACATGCCCCTGCTGGTGTCCTCCTGCGGGCAGCGCCAGTTCGCCGAGCCCAGCGACAGCGAGGGCGACTCCGACGCCGAGGGGCTGGTCGTGCTGCGGCGCCAGTCCCGCGGGGAGAACGCGCTCGCGCTCTGGTGGGCCGGCCCACACGGGGGCGGCGGCGGTGGGGGGGCTGGCCGGGACCCTCTGTCGGCGGAGATGAGCAGCTGAGCTGGCGCACACCCGGCCTGGGACGAACCATTGTCATGCCTGGGCAGGGGGAGACCAACTCCAGGAGCGCCACTCCCCCCGCGTCTGGCCCATACCAAACTGGTGCTGCAGCAGAGGGCACAAACTGTTTCAGAAAAGGGATTTTTCTGTGTTTATTATCCCAGCTGAACCCAGAACTAGGCACCACACCCCCCACCATGATGGAATGTGCCATATCTGTCTTGGGACTGCAGTTTTTTTATGACTCTTCCACCTCAACTTTGCACAAAGATGGACGACTTCTTGTGCCTTTTCTGTTGTAAAACAGGAACTCGTGTGTCGCAGTTTACAGCAAAGATCCCTCTATGGTTCCTGGGAGTTTTTTCTCTCTCTCCTTCATCGATGTGTCTCTTTCCTTCTCTCCTCCTCTCTCTCAGGGGAGCTGTTGTTCCCTGGTGTGTAATTTTTAAAGCGTTTCTGCAGGAACGGTTTGAGGACCGAGACAACACCAGAATGTCACTTTCTGCGCCTTCGACCTGTGTTCTTAGCACACAGCCTTGTACATGATATATTTTTGTAAATGGTGTGGTTGTACCCTGAGTCTTGATTTGTGGTCTGATATGAAGTGCGAGGGCTGTAAGAAAGGGGTTCCTGACTTCATCCAAAAGGCTCTCCCGTCTTACAGATCACCCTGAATTGGGGTCTCTAGCCCAGGGGAGCCCCACTCCTGTCAGTCTTACAGATCACCCCGAAGCGGGGTCTCCAGCCCTTGGGCGCCCCACTCCCGTCAGTCTTACAGGTCACCCCGAATCTGGTTCAAGCCCTGGGGAGCCCCACTGCAGTTAGTCTTACGGGTCACATGCTTTGAGTCTTCAATGAGCTGGATGATGCGTGTGGTTAAAGAGATATTCTGGAAGCCATGACCTCTGTGTGTCTATGAAACGCCCTTCTTCCCCTTTGCTGGCGGGAAGTACTGCTGGAAAAGGGGGACCCCCATCAGCGCAGAGGCAGTGTTGAATTAAAATCAGGAACACAGACTAGAGCCTGAGACTCGACCGATGTGGAAATTGAAGTGTAGGAGTGATGTGTAGGTCTGCCGTGAGGCAGTAGGCTCTAGCTGCAGAGTTCTGGACTGATTGCAATATTTCGAACACCAAGCGGAGAGGGGTGTTGGGGAGCCTGTAGGATACAGAGTTGCAGAAATCAAGCCTTGCTGCGGTAGAAATGCATGAGTCAGGCATGGGGCATCAGACATTGATAGAAATTGCCTAAGGGGGGCAACATTTCTAAGGTGAAAAACAGGTTTTAATAAACATTTTCACATGGGGCTCAGAGGACAGGAGAGGATGAAGTGTGAATTGCAGGTTCCTGACTGTGACTGATGCCTGAGTGGCCACGCCATCCGCCATTACTGTGAAGCTCTCCAGCTGTTCCAGCAGATGTGTCCTACCCCCCAGTAAAAGTTGTTTTCCCACTATTTAGCTTCAGAGAATTTGACGCCAACTGGAGTTTGAGTTTATCTTCACACACGCGCAGTCCGCAGTTCCTCACTCCCGCAGATGAGGTGAAGTCAAGGTTTAGGCACTTGATTACATGAGATTGGAGAAGTAGCCGGCTGGCTGCACTACAGCCCTTCGGTTCATTATACTCGGGCTTTTCCGTAGTGTACCGGGGCGCGCAGGCTCGCCGTCGCCATCTAGCGGCCGCGTTTCCGTAGTGCGCCCCCGGCTGGGCAGGTTCTGGCGTTGCCGGGCGACGAGAGAACGCCGCCGGTCTCCGCGAGCTCCGCCGCCATGGCCTCCTACTCCGCTCGGCCCGGATGGTGGACAGCGGACACCGCTGGACCTCTGCGGGGGTCAGCGTGTTTTATCCGCGGGGACACGACCTCCAACAGCCGGCTGCTGGAGCGGATCGTCAACCGCGGCACTCTGTCCACTCAGCGGGCCACCCACCGGCACATATTGGGTGAGCTCCACCCCAGATTCCGCCGCTGTCGCTGGATATATTTTCTGCTTTTATGAAGTTTTAGGATTTAATGAAGACGGTTCTTAAAACTATGAATCCTTTTTTGCATCTGGCTTCAAACGGAGGGTCCGTCGTTAACTTGGCTCACGGAGCCGTTGACAAAACTAAACTTAGATACTTTATTGATCCCGTGAGGGAAATTGCAGAAGTATTTACCTTACTTGCTTTGCAAGAAGGTAAATAAATGCTGCGTGGGGTCGTGTTCACTCGGGATCTGTGGACATGTACAGTGTAACGCGAAACGGATGTTCACGTGTAAACATGTAAACTGTTTTAACAGTGAAACCTTAAGTGTTTTTTTTTAAATCATTTTTACGCCTTGTGTTTGGCACAAGAGCCGTTTCCACGAGCGTCAGGACTGTCACGGGGAACGTGCCCAGCGTGGCGGTGTCTCCGACAGGAGGCGGTCGGTCTGAGCTCCCGTGACCGCTGGGGTCACGGATCTGAGTGACCGCGGGTCGTTACCCGGGGCTAGAGAGCGACACACAGGGAGCAGGTCTTTCATTCCTGTGAGTGTGTGTACGGTCAGAGCATGCAGCTACTCCCAGACAGTACACACACACAGAGCGACAAACATACAGTACACGCACAGACAAAGACCGACAATACACATACAGCACATGTAGACAGTACACACACAGAGTGACAAACACACAGTACACACACAGGCGGTAACACACAAACATACAGTACACGCACAGGCAAAGACCGACAATACACATACAGCACATGTAGACAGTACACACACAGAGTGACAAACACACAGTACACACACAGGCGGTAACACACAAACATACAGTACACGCACAGGCAAAGACAGACAATACACATACAGCACATGTAGACAGTACACACACAGAGTGACAAACACAGTGACACACACAGGCGGTAACACACAAACATACAGTACACGCACAGGCAAAGACACGGGGAGGAGGGAGACTCTGCTGCACCAGCTGAGTGAAGGGGGACAGTAGGGAGAGCAGTCTGCACAGATCCAGAGTCAGCACTCCTACAGACAGTGTCCCGGGATCTTTCATGTCCAAACAGGACTGGATGTCCGTTTGCTGTCTCAGCCACCAGCTCCTGTCCTCTGTCCTCCCCTCACAGGGGTGTTGGTTGTGTCCAGAGGGCTTAGAGTTCACCAATCACAACCCTAACCAGGCCCAGCTTTGCTTCTCTGCTGACAGCTGATGAGACTGAGGCAGCTGCCCTCCTGCACACAGGTCAGGGGGAGGAGGGAGACTCTGCTGCACCAGCTGAGTGAAGGGGGTGCTGTAGGGAAGCCAGACTGCACAGATCCAGAGTCAGCACTCCTACAGACAGTGTCCCAGGATCTTTCATGTCCAAACAGGACTGGATGTCAGGTTGCTGTCCTCCCCACACAGGGGCGTTGGTTTGGACACTCTGGTCCAGTGGTCCAGCTCGCCCGCGCCTGGGCGATGACTGACCAAGCAGGCAGGATCTGTCTGGCTCTCTCCCTGCTGATCACCCTGTCCTGCACTCGCCAGAGCTGGGAGACCAGCGCAGCGCCAGCCCAGCGGCGCCACCGCCTGCCGGGCGTCTCGAGGACCGCGGGGCAGCGGCCCCAGGGGAGGGCGACCCCCGCTGGCGGGAGGGGGAAGCGCCGGAGCCCCGGGGGACGGCGGAGGACGAGAGAGAGAGGGCGCTGGAGCAGCAGAGACTGGTAAGAGAGAAAGCCGAGCTCCTCCATCACTCAGGCGCCAGAGAAGACGTTGGTGACCCACACACGCTGAAGTCACCTCCAAGAGACGAGGGGCTGTTCCCTCTTGAACCCCTGTGTTTACAGCAAGCTGTCTGTGTATCATCCTTTCATCCATCCATCCATCCATTCATCCTCTCACTGCTTCATCCAGTTCAGGGTTGCAAGGGAGCCGGAGTCTATCCCAGCAGGCAATGAGCGCAAGTCGGGGTACACCTTGGACTGGACACCAGTCCATTACAGGACATCCACACACACTCAGGCACACATGGCTGGGCGGCTTGTTCCACACTCCCACCGCTCTTTGTGTAAAGATGTTCCTCCTGTCCTGACAGGATGGGTGGAGTATCGGCTTCACTGACACATTGGAGCAGTTTGTTCCACACTCCCACCGCTCTTTGCGTAAAGATGTTCCTCCTGTCCTGACTGGATGGGTGGGGCAACAGCTTCACTGACACATCTGTCCAAATTCCAGTCTGACTGTGTTCCCAGATTCTCTCAGTGATTTTCATGTCCACTGCTCCGTGATGCCTGTCCATCAATCCCCTCCCCTGCCCCAGACCCTGCAGGCCCGGTTCGAGGAGGCCCTGTGGAACCGGGACCGGCTGGAGGCCGAGCAGAGGCAGAGGCTGCGGGCGCGGCTGGCGGCCCGGGCGCAGGAGCAGGCCCGCGCGCTGCAGGCCCGGCTGGAGGAGGAGCGCAGTCGGGCGGTCAGGCAGGCCTGCGAGGCGCTGGCCGCCAGGCTGGGCCGGGAGGCGGAGGAGCGGGGGCGGGCGGAGGCGGAGAGGGTGCGAGCCGAGGCGCAGGTGAGGCCGCGGGGTGTGTGTGTGTGTGTGTGTGTGTGTGTGTGTGTGTGTGTGTGTGTGTGTGTGTGTGTGTGTGTGTGTGTGTGTGTGTGTGTGTGCCGGGATGAAGAGGAGATCTGGAATCAGGGATGTACGGAATGTGTCGGCGTGTTTGACGACGTTGGGAAGCCTCTGTCTCTCCCAGGCGGAGCTGTTGGAGCGCGTGCGGCAGGCGGAGGTCCGGGTTCGAGAGCAGTGTGAGAGAGACGCCGCGCGAGAGAGACGCGCACTGAGGGAGGAGCACAGCCAGCTAGAGGCGGAGCTGAAGGAGCAGTGAGTCTGGCTGTCTTCCACTGTGTAGACACAGTACACACATGGTACACACATGGTACACACACACGGTACACACATGGTACACACACACGGTACACACACACAGTACACACATGGTACACACACACAGTACACACATGGTACACACACACGGTACACACACACAGTACACACATGGTACACACACAGTAAACATGGTACACACAGTACACACATGGTACACACACACACACATGGGACACACATGGTACACACACATACACATGGGACACACACAGTACACTCACACACACAGTACACACTCACACTCGATACACACACAGCACGCTACAAACTCACACACACAGTATATATATTCACACACGCACGCACACACACAGCACACCCACACTATGCAGCGTACAGTTCAGGCTCACACTCGCAGGCTGTCCTGTGCCCTGGGCACAGTGACACTGCAGACAGACTCAGGCAGGGCCGTCAGGGACAGAGGGTTACAGAGCTGACTCTCAGAGACTGTCGCTGCTTGTGTGTTGAAGGATCGGAGAGCTGCAGGTGAAGGTGCAGAGGGTCACCAGGGAGAAGATGCTCTATGAAAAGGAGTTTAAGGTGCCAAAAATGACATTAGATGTTTAACATTGGATTTGCATGAACTTCCTTCAGCACAGCATCCCGTCTGAACATGTGAACACTCTCTCCCTCTGCTGGTTTCCACCGGTGCCTCTCTCTCTCTCCCTCTCTCCCTCCACCCCTCCTTCTCTCTCCCTCTCCATCCTTCACTCTCCCTCTCCATCCTTCACTCTCTCTCCCTCCACCCCTCTTTCTCTCTCCCTCTCCATCCTTCTCTCTCCCTCTCCCCCACCCTTTCCTCTGCGCTCCTTCCCTCCCTCTCCATCCCTCCCTCTTCCTCACCTTCTCCCTCCATCTCTCTCCAATCCCTTCCTCTGCATCTCTCCTTCTCTCTCCCTCTCTTCTATACTTTCCTCTTCTCTCCCTCCCCCTCTCCCTCCCCCTCTTTCCTCTCTCTCCCAGGAAGTCCAGGTGAATTACCGCCGGTTTGTGGACCTCACCGACTCCAGCCTGCACTCCGACTACCTGCTGCGGCTGCGGCGCCTGGGCCGAGAGCCAGGATTGGCCGAGACGGGGGTCCAGACCGATGATGTCGTGGACGTGGCCCCGCCCCCTGAGTTAACCCCTCCCCCTCGGGGGAAGAGCTTGAGGACAGACTTCGACACGATTAATCGCCTCTTACCCGTCGCCTACTTTTAAATCACCAAAGATGCTGAAGGCTGCGGTTCACTGGAGAGTTACGCCTGTCGGTTCACTTCGATCACAACATGAACTGCAGCTTGGCTATAAGGAATACAATCTTTCTGTGTCTCCATTGTTGAGAAAAAAACAATCCTTTTATACATGAGAAGATTATCATTTTTCAGTAATCTAGCCAAGGTTCGTATCCCATTACATGTATTGTGTTTGCTCTACTGTTTTCATTGTGTAATCTGCCTTGACAGTGCTCTGTACTGAAAGGCACTATAGAAGAATAAAGCTCATTGACTATTGATTAACTATTCCCATGGCCTCAGCAGTCTCAGCTCTCACCTCAAGCGACAGGATTCTCCCCAGGTGTCCGCAGGCAGAACCGCTTACCCGGGCTGCAGCGGGCCGGAACCTGACCCGGTGGACAGGGGACTACAGCCAGGGGACTGAGGCACACTGAGCGGGACTGCTGGCACTGCAGGGCCCCGGGAGAGAGGAGTTTACACCTCTGTACAGTGACCTACACTGAGCTGGTTCACTTTACACCCTTTATACAGTGAACTACACTGAGCTGGTTCACTTTACACCTCTGTACACTGAACTGCACTGAGCTGGTTTACTTGACACCTCTGTGCAGTGAACTACACTGAGCTGGTTTACTTGACACCTCTGTACACTGAACTGCACTGAGCTGGTTTACTTGACACCTCTGTGCAGTGAACTACACTGAGCTGGTTTACTTGACACCTCTGTACACTGAACTGCACTGAGCTGGTTTACTTGACACCTCTGTACAGTGAACTACACTGAGCTGGTTCACTTTACACCTCTGTGCAGTGAACTACACTGAGCTGGTTCACTTTGCACCTCTGTACAGTGAACTACACTGAGCTGGTTCACTTTACACCTCTGTGCAGTGAACTACACTGAGCTGGTTCACTTTATACCTCTGTACACTGAACTACACTGAACTGGTTTACTTGACACCTCTGTACAGTGAACTACACTGAGCTGGTTTACTTGACACCTCTGTACAGTGAACTACACTGAGCTGGTTTACTTGACACCTCTGTACAGTGAACTACACTGAGCTGGTTCACTTTACACCCTTTATACAGTGAACTACACTGAGCTGGTTCACTTTACACCTCTGTACACTGAACTACACTGAGCTGGTTTACTTGACACCTCTGTACACTGAACTACACTGAGCTGGTTTACTTGACACCTCTGTACAGTGAACTGCACTGAACTGGTTTACTTGACACCTCTGTACAGTGAACTGCACTGAGCTGGTTTACTTCACACCTCTGTGCAGTGAACTACACTGAGCTGGTTTACTTGACATCTCTGTACAGTGAACTACACTGAGCTGGTTTACTTGACACCTCTGTACAGTGAACTACACTGAGCTGGTTTACTTGACACCTCTGTACAGTGAACTGCACTGAGCTGGTTTACTTGACACCTCTGTGCAGTGAACTACACTGAGCTGGTTCACTTTGCACCTCTGTGCAGTGAACTACACTGAGCTGGTTCACTTCACACCTCTGTACAGTGAACTACACTGAGCTGGTTCACTTCACACCTCTGTACAGTGAACTACACTGAGCTGGTTCACTTTGCACCTCTGTACAGTGAACTACACTGAGCTGGTTCACTTTGCACCTCTGTACAGTGAACTACACTGAGCTGGTTCTCTTTGCACCTCTGTACAGTGAACTACACTGCTGATTTAGCTGTCATGGTCTGTCATGTGCACTACACTGTGTTGATTTAGTTGACATGGTCTGTCCAGTGCACTACACTGTGTTGATTTAGCTGTCATGGTCTGTCCTGTGCACTACACTGTGTTGATTTAGCTGTCATGGTCTGTCCTGTGCACTACACTGTGTTGATTTAGCTGTCATGGTCTGTCCTGTGCACTACACTTGGCTGATTTAGTTGACATGGTCTGTCCTGTGCACTACACTGGGCTGATTTAGTTGACATGGTCTGTCCTGTGCACTACACTGTGTTGATTTAGTTGACATGGTCTGTCCTGTGCACTACACTGTGTTGATTTAGTTGACATGGTCTGTCCTGTGCACTACACTGTGTTGATTTAGTTGACATGGTCTGTCCTGTGCACTACACTGTGCTGATTTAGTTGACATGGTCTGTCCTGTGCACTACACTGTGTTGATTTAGTTGACATGGTCTGTCCTGTGCACTACACTGTGCTGATTTAGTTGACATGGTCTGTCCTGTGCACTACACTGTGCTGATTTAGTCTGAATGCTCTATGCTTGGGTGTAACCGGTCATTGGTGAGTTTCGGGTGCGGGGTTTCCCTGTCAGCGCGTTGGTTGCAGTTCCACCGGCGTCCACACGGCGGCGGTGCAGGAGCGGTTTTGCCACACGCACATGACGGTGTTGGGCAGCGCTGGCTGGACAGCTTGGCACCTAACCAGTGACCAGCTGAGGTGCCCCTGTAATGCGCGTCTAACAATAACACGCCGGGCCCGGCTACAGTTCTGGGTAGAAAGGCTTTTTCTGGGAAGTTTTTTTTCTGTACGAAACAGACCGCACTTAATCACCAAAGCGCGCCTTCTAATGTCTTCTTCTGTTTTTGTCTTTGTATCCTATATTTCACACTGTAACTTCTAACAGACACGGTCGGAAACCACTCACATGCGAATGCGTCAAGTGGTCGTCTAATCTGGGACAGAAAATCAACAGATGTCCCCCCCACCACGCGCGCACATACAGACGATTTGAAAATATTCAGACGCGCGGAGACCCGGGGGTTAAGCTCGGGATAAAGGGGGTTAAAGCTGATCTCAAGCCGGGATCACAACTGAGTTCCTGTGTCGGCGAGACAATCTAAGAAGAAAAGGGACACGTCACACCTGAAGGAAGCTCCACAGCCGAAACGTTGTGTCTTTTCCCTTCTCTTTCCAGCCGGGAATAAACCTTTACCTGTCCCCTTGCAGCCTGCGCACGGTGACGCAGGCCCCCACTCGAACCCCTGGCGCGAGTGACACGTGTCTCGAGCGGATCTGTGAGGCGTCCGCAGCAACCGCTCGTTTTTCCGACGCAGCTGTGACTGTGAAGAGACCGCCGGTGCGGTGCCGCGCGACACGAGCCGCCGGGGGCATCGCGCGTGCTGGCGGCCGTCGCGGGGCTCCCGCAGTGCGCGCGGCCGCCGCTGGGGGGCGCCGCCCGCCTTCGGAATCCCGGCCGCCGGCGCGAAGCCGGATTCCTGGGCTCGGTGGCGGCGTGCGTGACGGTGTCTGCGCGTGTTCGAGACGGAGGAGGGGGGGGAAGAGGGACGAATCCACTCCGGGCTTTCGGGCCGGCCGGGCCGTCAGGAGTCCCGAAGCCACCGCTGGCGAGCGCGCACACTGCCCTCTCTCTCTCGGTGTGGCTGGAATGTGTTGGATAAGCCCGAGGTTGGGAGGAGGGAGAGAGAGAGAACATTTCAGTCCGGGATCCTTCTTTCAAAGAAGCACACACACACACCGACAACACAATCGAACACGCAACACACAAAAAAAAAATCCCTGGTCCGTGTTCGCTCAGTGAAACGGAACAGCGAATTCGTGTTTTCTCTCTCTCTCTCTCGGTCTCTACCTACCTCTCACCCTCTCTCCTCTCCAAACACTCGCAGCTCGGCCCCCCTCCCCTCCTCGCCATCAAAACAGAGTGGATGTGTTCAGCGCCACAGACCGCGCCGGGCCGGCACACAGCAGCGCAGGCAGGCACAGGGTTCGGGCTCGATTCGGGTCCAGTCCTCCGCCGCTCTTTATCCACCGTCTCTCCCCGAACGCGCGGGGCAGGCTGCGGTTTTCAATATTTTGGAGGCTTTTCAGGAGTTTGCGGTGGGGGGATTTTGTTTTTCCCCTAAAACACAAAAAAAACAACCCGGGATCTGCTACAGTTGCTTCATTATTTTTTTCCCCAAACACCCCGAAAAACCCGTCGCCGGTGGAGGGAACTCCGACGCGGGGACCTGTGCGATTGGAGAATCGTCGTTAAGAGCAAAGGAAATACAAACTGCAGCTCCTAGGCTGGGAGCGGAGATGCCACCAGAAAGCAAAACTCCATTTCTACTCGCGTGAGAATGGACGGGCTCGGCAGACCCTCCACTTAGACGCCAGGTCCCGTCGTAGAAACTTTTATTTGTTTCACGCTCTCTTTCTCTGAGAGGAGGAGGAGGAGGAGAGGGGGGAGTCTGGAGTCACCGGGACACGGCGAGCAGAATTTTTCCCGTGCGCGAGCGAGCGGGGATGAGCGAGAGCTCCGGCACGCCACGCGCCGAGCCCAGACGAGGGAGCGCGGCTTGAAACCGGGACCCCCGCCCCCCGCGCGCCCGAGTCCGGTTGGCTGGCCGGCCGGCCGCCGCCGCCGCACGAGGGATCCACGACGCGAGGAAAAAAACCCAACAGCCGCCCCCAAAACCCTGCTGTGGAACTACAGCAGCCCGAAGACACTTTCCGCCCCAGTTTGAGAGTGTGTGTGTGCGGGTTCTGGGTCGAGAAAGAAAATAAACAAGCACCCGGACGACATGGGATTGTTTTAGCAGCTCCGGGAGGCAGAATCTCAACTCTCTCGGCTCGAAACCCCCGAGAGTTCCCCGGCAGCCGGGAGAGGGGGGCACGGCGGACGAAGTTAGCCCCCTGACTTTCTCCGGAAGAGTTTTCCGCTCCCTCGCCCCCCCTCTGGCTGCTCTCCGTGCCCCCTATGCGGCCGCGAGGGACGGGACGGAGCGGCGCCCACTGACTGCGCGAGGGACGGTCTCTCTCAGCCCGGGTCCGGCCGGGCGCGCGATGGCGTTCGGCCGCGGTGTGCGCGCGCTGGCAGTGCTGCTCGTGCTGGCTGTGGAGATTCCGGGGAGCTGCGCCACCAACCTGGAGCCCATCTACTGGAACTCGCTCAACAGGAGGTAGGTGGTCTGCTGGTCTGGGTGGATCTCCGGGGGGGCGAGGGGAGTCCGGTCGGACCGGTTCGGCGGGGGGTGGGTCTGCGGGCTGGTTGTGCCCCTGGCCGGGCGCTGTGGACTCTGGGGAGGGGGGGAGGCTCGGTTCTGGGGTCCGGGTGTTGTGGCTCGACCTGTTGCGCGGTGTAGCTGTGTGCGACTGGGCGCGTCAGCACCGTGAGCGGCCGCTGGTCCCACACCCCCGGACACGAACTCTTACCCTGCTGGACAGCGATTAGAGACCAACCCCTCTAATCGCCCGGCTGGAAGGAACTCGCTACCCGGGCTGTGATCTCGCCGCTGACACGCGTGGGAATCCACAGTTACTCAGTGACCTTTCTCCAGTCGCTCTGGAAGTGAAGTGCGTGTCCGTGATTAGAGAGGCAGGACACGGTCTCCGGGTACTGGCGGCGCCGTGTCGAGCCCACTCGGGACTCCCCCCCACGAGCGGGGTGAACCCGATCGCTCTGAGGAAGCCCGGTCCGGTCCGGCGGCCAGCCCTCAGTCTGGAGAGGCCGCTTCTCCTTTCAACGGGAGCGCTAGTGAGAGGGCCCCCCAGAGTAGGAAGGCGGTGTGCGCCAATGCAGGCGGGGACTTGCCTGTCTCCCCCAGGCCCTGTGTTTATCTGGGGTGCTCAGCTGTGGCCGGGCGGTTATGGGGGACCCCGCTATGATGGGTGAGCTGAAGCTGTGTCCGGCTGGGACAGACTGGACACTCTGGGCTCGCCCTGCCTCTGGACAGGCCCCACCCTGTGAATTGGCTTTAAATCGCCCCCCCCCCAGACTGACTCGGGTTCATCCAGGTGTCCAGCGTCTGTCCACTGTGTCCAGGGCAGGGCGCTATCCCAGCAAGCAGCGGGCACGTGGCGGGGTACAGGGTACACCCTGGATGGGACGCCAGTCCCCCACAGGGCAGACACACACACAGACACACACACTCTCCCCCCACGGCCAGTTTTCCCAGACGCCAGTTAACCCACCAGCTTGTCATTGGACTGTGCAAGGAAACTAGGGCAACAGGAGGAAACTCAGGGAGAACATGCAGACTCCACACAGACAGCACGCCAGGAGCTGGACCCAGGGCCCCCTGCGCCTCTGTGTCGCTTGATGTCTTCGGTGGCTGTGAGTTCCCCATCTTTTCACAGCACATCTCTGTGGGATCGATGTCTGTCTGGGGCTCGACAAGCCTCTGGACTGGTCCTGTTTCTGGAACTGTGACCCTGCTGTGTGGCAGGAACACTGCTCTGTCTTGGCCTGGGGGTCAGTGTGTCAGCTGGGTGTCCAGTCCTTTCCTGGGGGGTCAGTGTGTCTGCGGGGTGTCCAGTCCTGGTCCTGGGGGGTCAGTGTGTCTGCTGGGTGTCCAGTCCTGGTCCTGGGGGGTCAGTGTGTCTGCGGGGTGTCCAGTCCTGGTCCTGGGGGGTCAGTGTGTCTGCGGGGTGTCCAGTCCTGGTCCTGGGGGGTCAGTGTGTCTGTGGGGTGTCCAGTGCAGGTCCTGGGGGGTCAGTGTGTCTGCGGGGTGTCCAGTCCTGGTCCTGGGGGGTCAGTGTGTCTGCAGGGTGTCCAGTCCTGGTCCTGGGGGTCAGTGTGTCAGCTGGGTGTCCAGTCCTGGTCCTGGGGGGTCAGTGTGTCTGCGGGGTGTCTAGTGCAGGTCCTGGGGGGTCAGTGTGTCTGTGGGGTGTCCAGTCCTGGTCCTGGGGGGTCAGTGTGTCTGCGGGGTGTCTAGTGCAGGTCCTGGGGGGTCAGTGTGTCTGCAGGGTGTCCAGTCCTGGTCCTGGGGGTCAGTGTGTCAGCTGGGTGTCCAGTCCTGGTCCTGGGGGGTCAGTGTGTCTGCGGGGTGTCTAGTGCAGGTCCTGGGGGGTCAGTGTGTCTGTGGGGTGTCCAGTCCTCGTCCTGGGGGGTCAGTGTGTCTGGAGGGTGTCCAGTCCTCGTCCTGGGGGGTCAGTGTGTCCGCGGGGTGTCCAGTCCTGGTCCTGGGGGGTCAGGTGTCCAGTGACCGCGGAGTGGTCCTCTAGACGCCTGTGTGGAAGGTTGAAGGTTGAATTGACTAAAGCAGCTCTGTGTTCACACGGCGGCGAAGAGAGGCTCCTGCGCGGCGAACGGAACCGCGCACGTGCACGGGTTCGCTTTCCTCGCGGTCAGGCACGCGGGGCGCGGGGGGGTCGCGTGCGACCGACTTCAGGTGGGGAGGAGTGCACGCGGCCGCTGCAGGTGGAAAGCGGGCCGGAATGCCACGCGCCGCGGAGAATCTCAGTGCGCGAGAACCTCCACGGGATCGGGCGTGAACGGGTTTTGGAAAAAAAAATGTTCACGCGTGGGCACAAGTTGGGCGATGGACAGTGTGTCCACGTTGTCTGTCAGCTGAGCGAGTGGACTGTGGGTCCATCCCTTACCGCCCAGATAAACCCTTACTGGTGTGACTCGCCGAAGTGCGGAGAAGCCGTGTGAAATCAGACTAGAGAGGTGCTGTTTTACAGCGCTAATTAACATTCTCTGTCGTATTGCATAGTGACTCCTGGCTCTTAAAGACGCCCCGTCACCTGATGGAAACGACACGCTCAGGTTTGCGCTAATTCTGACACGCGCCCCCGTCGCGCGGCGCTGGAGCGATTATTCGATTCTCAGCAGATTGATGTTTTCCGCGAGGCTGCAGAGTGACAGACCGAGCCTACTGTCTCCTCATCAGTCAGAGCTATCTCTGTAGGGAGATACAGGGGGAAAGAACTGTTGACTTCTCCTGTACTGGGACTGTAGCCCCTATTGTAACAGGACTGTTCTCCTGTACTGGGACTGTAGCTCCTATTCTGACAAGACTGTTCTCCTGTACTGGGACTGTAGCCCCTATTGTAACAGGACTGTTCTCCTGTACTGGGACTGTAGCCCCTATTGTAACAGGACTGTTCTCCTGTACTGGGACTGTAGCCCCTATTGTAACAGGACTGTTCTCCTGTACTGGGACTGTAGCCCCTATTGTAACATGACTGTTCTCCTGTACTGGGACTGTAGCTCCTATTCTGACAAGACTGTTCTCCTGTACTGGGACTGTAGTCCCTATTGGAACAGGACTGTTCTCCTGTACTGGGACTGTAGTCCCTATTGGAACAGGACTGTCCTCCTGTACTGGGACTGTAGCTCCTATTGTGACAAGACTGTTCTCCTGTACTGGGACTGTAGCCCCTATTGTAACAGGACTGTTCTCCTGTACTGGGACTGTAGCCCCTATTGTAACAGGACTGTTCTCCTGTACTGGGACTGTAGCCCCTATTGTAACAGGACTGTTCTCCTGTACTGGGACTGTAGCTCCTATTCTGACAAGACTGTTCTCCTGTACTGGGACTGTAGCCACTATTGGAACAGGACTGTCCTCCTGTACTGGGACTGTAGTCCCTATTGGAACAGGACTGTCCTCCTGTACTGGGACTGTAGCTCCTATTGTGACAAGACTGTTCTCCTGTACTGGGACTGTAGCTCCTATTCTGACAAGACTGTTCTCCTGTACTGGGACTGTAGTCCCTATTGGAACAGGACTGTCCTCCTGTACTGGGACTGTAGTCCCTATTGGAACAGGACTGTTCTCCTGTACTGGGACTGTAACTCCTATTGTAACAGGACTGTTCTCCTGTACTGAGACTGTAACTCCTATTGTAACAGGACTGTTCTCCTGTACTGGGACTGTAGCTCCTATTGTAACAGGACTGTTCTCCTGTACTGGGACTGTAGCACCTATTGTAACAGGACTGTTCTCCTGTACTGGGACTGTAGTCCCTATTGGAACAGGACTGTCCTCCTGTACTGGGACTGTAGCTCCTATTGTGACAAGACTGTTCTCCTGTACTGGGACTGTAGCCCCTATTGTAACAGGACTGTTCTCCTGTACTGGGACTGTAGCCCCTATTGTAACAGGACTGTTCTCCTGTACTGGGACTGTAGCCCCTATTGTAACAGGACTGTTCTCCTGTACTGGGACTGTAGCTCCTATTCTGACAAGACTGTTCTCCTGTACTGGGACTGTAGCCACTATTGGAACAGGACTGTCCTCCTGTACTGGGACTGTAGTCCCTATTGGAACAGGACTGTCCTCCTGTACTGGGACTGTAGCTCCTATTGTGACAAGACTGTTCTCCTGTACTGGGACTGTAGCTCCTATTGTGACAAGACTGTTCTCCTGTACTGGGACTGTAGCCCCTATTGTAACAGGACTGTTCTCCTGTACTGGGACTGTAGCTCCTATTGTGACAGGACTGTTCTCCTGTACTGGGACTGTAACTCCTATTGTAACAGGACTGTTCTCCTGTACTGGGACTGTAACTCCTATTGTAACAGGACTGTTCTCCTGTACTGGGACTGTAACTCCTATTGTAACAGGACTGTTCTCCTGTACTGGGACTGTAGCCCCTATTGTAACAGGACTGTTCTCCTGTACTGGGACTGTAGCCCCTATTGTAACAGGACTGTTCTCCTGTACTGGGACTGTAGCCCCTATTGTAACAGGACTGTTCTCCTGTATTGGGACTGTAGCCCCTTTTGTAACGGGACTGTTCTCCTGTACTGGAACTGTAGCCCCCTGCTGTAAGATGAGTGTCTACCCTGCCCCATGTACAGCAGGGCTCCTATCCAGTTGTCTATCTTGCCAGCCTCACACACCCTGTCTGAAGGCAGAGCCCTGCACCCCTAGTTCAAACAGAAGGGTGTTTGCACAACCTGGCTGCTTAAGCTCTTGCACAGCGGCTGTTGCAACAGGTAGCGCATTAGCGGTAAGAGCTTTGTGGCGGCCCAGCTGTAAAAGGAGTAAAGCCGACTGATCCGTCCAAATCATCCTCGTTTTCCTGGCTTTGTTCCGTCTTTGTTTGTCTTCTGCAAGTCTGCTTGTGATCATGAGGAACAGGCCAGTGATCGCTGGGAGCTGATGTACTGGCAGCGGGTTACAGGGCTCAGGGGGGAAAGGGGCAGTGGCCTGCGGGTCTCTAAACGCCTCTCCCCCCCCGGGCTGGGGTACGAGGGCGGGGGGAGGGAGGTCAGCTCTGTGGTCTGCTTCCCCTTTGGTCTTGCGAAGGTTGGAAAAAGCCGTCTTCAGTAAGGCTGGACACTTGACGGTTTTAGCTCATAGGCTCATGAGGTCTGGTGGGGGATCCAAGCTCTATCTCTGTCCTTTGCCTCCCCCCCCCTCACTCCAGCTTTGGAATCCAGGGTGTCACGGGTTCAAGTCCCAGTGGGGGCACAGCTCTTGTACCTTTGAGCGGAGAGCTTGACTCGCAGTGGTGCAGTGAAGGTTGTGTGAATTGTGTAAGTGGGGCTCGGGGCTCATGGGGGTAGATGAGCGCTTGTGTTCCGCTGGCTTCCCTGGTGAGCTCATGGCTCAGAGATGTGCTGCGCCCAGTGGCGACCTGTCACCCCTGGGTGGTCGCTGCGCCGTTCCGGCCCGTGGGACACTTCCTGTCCTGCTCAGCCTCCGCCCTGTGCCTTCCGCTGCTCTGGTGTCGAATGTTCCTTCGGAAGCCTAATGAGTCGGTTTCTGGCAAACGGAGCTGAGCTCAAACGCTCAGACGCCGAGCACCTGGTGTGTTTTTTTTTCCTCAGCGCGGGATTTTTGTTATCCCAAGGAGCAAAGCCACTCAAACGGTCAACAAGCCCGTGTCGGGCAGCTCTTCAGAATGTAAACAGCGTTATTTGTTCCGGGCGTGTTCCTAGCCGTCCGAGCGGGAGGCTTCTGTTCCGACGTCTCGGGCTCATTGGGAGCGCTGGGAGCTGTTGGAATCTCCACAGCGATCCGGGATGTGAGCTGGAGAGGGAGGGAGGGAGGGAGGGCTGGTGTTTTGACAGCCGTGGATCTGGCATTAGCTAAACATTTCTCTTGTTAAGCGTTTCTAATTGATTTCAACCCGCCGAACGCAGCACATCCCACCCCCAGCACAGCTCCAGGAAACTTGCTCGACAACTTCTCCTTTTAAACACTTATTAAATATTAATTGCCGTGCATTAATAATGCATCGCCCTGCTAATCTCTCTGACAATTAGCCTTGTTAATTACGCACTCATTAAGGGCTGCTAGACGGAGGCGCAGAGCTGGTTTCTGAGTGAAACAAAGACACCCACAGCTCTGAGACTGGGGAGCCTCCCTGAAGCTCAGACTTGTCAAAGAGTTTGAACCCTCCGTGGGTCCAGTCTTCTGTTCTGGCACCCTGGCCTCTGCCTCCCTCTTTGTATCTCGCTCTGCCTCTCGTCCTCTGCCTCTCTCTGTGTGCCCCAACCTGCCTCTCTTCCTCTCTCTCTGTGTCCCCAACCTGCCTCCCTTCCTCTCTATCTGTGCCCCAACCTGCCTCTCGTCCTCTGCCTCTCTCTGTGTGCCCCAACCTGCCTCTCTTCCTCTCTCTGTGTGCCCCAACCTGCCTCTCGTCCTCTGCCTCTCTCTGTGTCCCCAACCTGCCTCTCTTCCTCTCTCTGTGTGCCCCAACCTGCCTCTCTTCCTCTCTCTGTGTCCCCAACCTGCCTTTCGTGCTCTGCCTCTCTCTCCCCCAGCTCTGCCTCTCTCTCCCTCAGCTCTGTAATTGCTCCCTGGGTCTCTTCCTGAAAGAGCAGAGGATCGTATTGAAGAAGCAGCTGAGAGATTGTGGTAGAAACTTGACAGAGTCACGCCGGTCAACTGCCACTCCACTCTCTTCACTCATCTCCTGCCGGCGAGAGAGAGAGAGCGCAATCGCTTTGTGGAGAGATGCTGCTCACATATCAGTCAAGGGCTCTGATGTGTCCCCTGTTCTGCTGGCTGTGGGGTAGAATCCTGTGTGTGAGCTTGATTACCTGTGCGTGTGCGTGTGTGTGCGTGAGCTTGATTACCTGTGCGTGTGCGTGTGTGTGCGTGAGCTTGATTACCTGTGTGTGTGCGTGTGTGTGCGTGAGCTTGATTACCTGTGTGTGTGCGTGAGCTTGATTACCCATGTGTGTGTGCGTGTGCGTGCGATTGAGCTTGCTCACCTGTGTGTGAGCGAGTGAGCTTGATTACCTGTGTGTGAGCGAGTGAGCTTGATTACCTGTGTGTGAGCGAGTGAGCTTGATTACCTGTGTGTGAGCGAGTGAGCTTGATTACCTGTGTGTGTGCGTGTGTGTGCGTGAGCTTGATTACCCATGTGTGTGTGCGTGTGTGTGCGATTGAGCTTGCTCACCTGTGTGTGAGTGAGTGAGCTTGATTACCTGTGTGTGTGTGTGTGTGTGTGTGTGTGTGTGTGTGTGTGTGTGTGTGTGTGTGTGTGTGTGTGTGTGTGTGTGTGTGTGTGTGTGTGAGTGAGCTTGATTACCTGTGTGTGTGTGTGAGTGAGCTTGATTACCTGTGTGTGTGTGTGTGAGGGAGAGTGAGCTTGATTACCTGTGTGTGTCCCACAAGAACCAACATTCCGGGTGGCCATGTGAAACAGCACAAACACACAAGAGCTCTGAGGTGGCTGGGGAGCTGAGACACTGGGACACTTGTTCCCTTCACCTTCCTCTCCTTCTTTGTCTTCCTCCTGTCTGTCGTCTGAAGAGCGAGTGAGCTCAGGGCAGGCTCCCTCCTCTACGCCAGCGAGCGAGAGAGAAGTTCCAGGCCTCTGAGTTTCGTCTTGGCCTCTCTCCAGAGCTGGGGAGGAGGGGGGTTAAATTTCGTTCCAGGCGGTTTTGTTTTTTTTCTTCCCTCCTGCTGCCGATTCCTCCCTCTTCTCCTCCTCCCTCCTCTCCTGCAGGAAAGAGAGAGCCGTCTCTCCCGTGAGCCCCCGCAGAGAGAAGCCTCCCTCTCCACCCTATCCGCTTTTCCGGCTAACCTTTCCTCAGCAGGGCACAATTATCCCTCCTCCGACCCCCCTTCCCCCTCTAACCCTTCCCAAACTTGTGGCTTCTCCGCACGCTCACACCTCCCCCCATGGCAGTCTGCAGCTGAAGCCCCTTTCACTCCTTCCTCCTGCGTCTCGGGCACTCCCTGCCTCTCCCTCTCCCCCTCCGTTCTCTCGTACTCCCCTCTTCCTCAGAGGATCGGCAGAGTTTGCGGTGCAGTGCAGTCCTGGCTGAGTGTTATCTGACCAGGGTGAGAGAAAACAAGGAGCCACAGACCTGAGGAACTCCTGGCTTAGTGACTACAGACTGGACACAGGCAGACCTGGCTGTCCAGAGAGGACAGCCTCAGTGACCACAGCTTGGACACAGAAACTGGACACAGGCAGACCTGGCTGTCCAGAGAGGACAGGCTCAGTGACCACAGACTGGACACAGACACTGGGCACAGGCAGACCTGGCTGTCCAGAGAGGACAGGCTCGGTGACCACAGCCTGGACACAGGCAGACCTGGCTGCCCAGAGAGGACAGGCTCAGTGACCACAGACTGGACACAGGCAGACCTGGCTGTCCAGAGAGGACAGCCTCAGTGACCACAGCTTGGAAACAGAAACTGGGCACAGGCAGACCTGGCTGTCCAGAGAGGACAGGCTCGGTGACCACAGCCTGGACATAGACACTGGACACAGGCAGACCTGGCTGTCCAGAGAGGACAGGCTGTGCTCTCACTGCAAGCAGGGAGAAACAGAGACAGATGCATTTTGTGTAAGAAATACTCTGGGATTAGACAAACATTCCCCCCCCCCCCCCAAACTAAATTAAATCCCAGAATTCAGTATGATTCCTGCCAGCATCACAAGAGCTTCCAACTCTATGGGGGAAGGAAACTCACCAGAGCTACAGCCCAGTGTGTGATCTCCTGTCCCAGCCCGCGGAACAGAGTCAGCCTCTCGAATAATATTGTAAAAGTTTCGCTAAGTGGCAACAGTGTAATCCATCAGTCACGCCAATAAAGCTCTTTGTGTTGGAGATTCCAGGTTACTGAGGCCTTGTTCTCCTTCGTCTTTGTCCCTCTCCTGTTCCATTCTCTCCTCTTCCCTGCGCTCTCCCTCTCTCCTTCCTCTCTTCTTGATTACTCTCACTCTCGCACACTCCCTGCAGGAGAGCAAGCGCAGATGGGCTGAGGGCACTTTCTTTAGAAAGAAAGGAGCAGTACGAATATAAAAGAGTTCCCCCCCCTGCAATGCGCGCGCACACACACACACACACACACACACACACACACACACACACACACACACACACACACACACACACACAAACAAACCACGGTCTTTGTGTCAGGCTTTCAAAACCTCTCCGGTCCGCGTCCTCTGTGACGGATGAGATCGGTCTGTCAGTGGTCTGCCTTTTCCAGCTGTGGAAATTTCCCTCGCCACTAGGACTGCCCCCATTTTGACTCCTGCTGGAGCCACACAGGGAGAAGCAGGGAGTGCGGAAGGATTCCTGATTCTGCAATCCTGGTCACAGTAAGATCCAGTCCAGAATTCACAGGGCTGTCAGTCAGACTCCCTCTGCCCAGCAGTCTGATCCAGTCCAGGGTTTACAGGGCTGTCAGTGAGACTCCCTCTGCCCAGCAGTCTGATCCAGTCCAGGATTTACAGGGCTGTCAGTGAGACTCCCTCTGCCCAGCAGTCTGATCCAGTCCAGGATTCACAGGGCTGTCAGTCAGACTCCCTCTGCCCAGCAGTCTGATCCAGTCCAGGATTTACAGGGCTGTCAGTGAGACTCCCTCTGCCCAGCAGTCTGATCCAGTCCAGGATTCACAGGGCTGTCGGTCAGACTCCCTCTGCCCAGCAGTCTGATCCAGTCCAGGGTTTACAGGGCTGTCGGTCAGACTCCCTCTGCCCAGCAGTCTGATCCAGTCCAGGGTTTACTGGGCTGTCAGTGAGACTCCCTCTGCCCAGCAGTCTGATCCAGTCCAGGATTCACAGGGCTGTCGGTCAGACTCCCTCTGCCCAGCAGTCTGATCCAGTCCAGGATTCACAGGGCTGTCAGTGAGACTCCCTCTGCCCAGCAGTCTGATCCACTCCAGGATTTACAGGGCTGTCGGTTTACAGTCAGACTCCACATCAGTCAGACTCCCTCTGCCCAGCAGTCTGATCTAGTCCTGGTATCATTGGTTCATTACTTGTAAGAGGCTCATGTACAGTAGAGAACAACCAGGTGTGTTGTCTGAATTGGAAAGGAAAGCTTGATTAAAAAATTAATGTTCATTAACAAGATGTTCGGGGGGAAACCTGGAACGGATCAAACCGCAGTGCAGTGGGAGTCGGGGCTCTCCTTCACAGCCTGCGCCCGATCCCCCGCTGCGGTGCGGGCCTCAGGTGCCAATAAAATGTGTTTTAACCCTCCGAGTCCCTCCGCTGGAGCCCCTCCCTCTCCACGGTAGCGCGAGTGCGTCGGTGTGCGTCTCCGTCCGCCGCGGCCCGGGGCTCACGGCACGCGTGATCGCAGGGTGTCCGGAACGAGGGTCCGAACGGGAACGCCACTTGACCTTGCTTTTTGGGGTGCAGGCGAGGAGGAGGGGTAGCTGGATTAGCACGCACGCAGACCCCCCCCGCCACGCACGCACGCACGCGCGCACGTGACACCCGAGAGAAGGGGGCGAGCGCCCTGCTCCGGGGTCCGGCTGCCAGTCACGGCACAATAGGAGTCTGAGAGGGGATTAGCGCGGCCGCCGGCGTCTGCTCCGGCAACAGGAATGAGATAGAGGTGCTGAAGACCCCGCACGGCAGCGGTCCCTGATGCTGCTGCAAGAGGAGACACAGATCGGCACTCTGCTCTGTGCATCAGATTAGATGCTCCAGTGGGCTCGTGTGCAGCGTCGGTGTTCTCTGTAGGGCTCATGCGGAGCACAAGTGTCCCTACAAGGCATGTACAGAGTGCCAGTGTCTCTGTAGGGCTGGTGTACAGTGTCAGTGTCTCTGTAGGACTGATGTACAGTGTCAGTGTCTCTGTAGAACTGGTGTACAGTGTCAGTGTCTCTGTAGGGCTGGTGTACAGTGTCAGTGTCTCTGTAGGGCTGGTGTACAGTGTCAGTGTCTCTGTAGGACTGATGTACAGTGTCAGTGTCTCTGTAGAACTGGTGTACAGTGTCAGTGTCTCTGTAGGGCTGGTGTACAGTGTCAGTGTCTCTGTAGGACTGGTGTACAGCGTCAGTGTCTCTGTAGGGCTGGTGTACAGTGTCAGTGTCTGTAGGACTGGTGTACAGCTTCAGTGTCTCTGTAGGGCTGGTGTACAGTGTCAGTGTCTCTGTAGGGCCGGTGTACAGTGTCAGTGTCTCTGTAGGGCTGGTGTACAGCTTCAGTGTCTCTGTAGGGCTGGTGTACAGTGTCAGTGTCTCTGTAGGGCTGGTGTATGGAGTCTGCATCTTTACAGAGCTTGTATCGTGTAAGCACAGCTTTGTGCTGCTGAGAAAAAAAACATCTTTTTCTCCCTGTTAAGTGTGCCGTGATTTGTCACGGCATTAGAAATGACTAAGCAAGCGTTTCTTAGTGTGCATTGCGTCTGTCCTGTCTGATGTGCGCCTGCATGAGTGGCGTGTGTAGGAGCGGAGAGAGACAGAACTGCTGCTTGCAGGCTGAGCAACACACACGCCACACACACACACCCACTCATACATTGACACAATCTGACTGACACACATACATACAGTGACACATTGACTAACAAACACCCACTCATACATTGACACAGTCTGACTGACACATGTATGTGCAATGGCACACCATTGTACTAACACACATACCCATACAGTAACACACTACTAACACACTCACTCATACAGTGTTACACATTGGCTAACACATACACAGTGACATACAAACATATATGTACAGTCTCTCTCTCTCTCCTCTCCCTCCATCAACTATGCTGTCTCTCTCTCCCTCCATCAGCTGTGCTGTCTCTCTCTCTCTCCCTCCATCAGCTGTGCTGTCTCTCTTTCTGTCTCTCTCTCCCTCCATCAGCTGTGCTGTCTCTTCCTTAGCCATGTGCTGCTCCTCCCTCAGTCTGCCCCTCTCTGTCTGTCTCAGCAACACGCTGCCTGCCTCTCTGTCGCTCTCTCTGTACCCAACAATAGCGCCTTTCATTCAGAGGGGGGAGAAAACGCAAAAGTTTTTTCTTACTTCTGTTCCTCTTTTATGTGGAGAGACGAGCGGCAACAAATTATTTTTTCAACCCCTACAACCCCACTCCCTCTCTCCCTCCCTCTCTCCATTCACACACAAAACCATTTTTAACTCATAGTTCATGCACACTCTGTTAGGATCTGTACCTACTATACTATACTATACTGTATATACTGTACGCTGTCTGGACACTGTATTAGGACCTGTACCTACTGTACTATACTGTATATACGCTGTCTGGACACTGTATTAGGACCTGTACCTACTGTACTATACTGTATATACGCTGTCTGGACACTGTATTAGGACTTGTACCTACTGTACTATACTGTATATACGCTGTCTGGACACTGTATAAGGACTTGTACCTACTGTACTATACTGTATATACGCTGTCTGGACACTGTATTAGGACTTGTACCTACTGTACTATACTGTATATACGCTGTCTGGACACTGTATAAGGACTTGTACCTACTGTACTATACTGTATATACGCTGTCTGGACACTGTATTAGGACTTGTACCTACTGTACTATACTGTATATATACTGTGCATACAGATATGCACTGTACAGATCTGGATGGATCAATACTGTAGATTGAGGGATAGATTCTGTTGATAATGGGATAGGTACTGTAGATAGAGGGACAGATACTGTAGAGAGCTGGATGGTTAGATACTGTAAATAAGGGAGAGCTTAATAGCTTATGGTTTAGTTTACTGTGCTGTACTGATCTGAGCCTATGCTTTTTGTAACCAGACCCATCTGGTTAAGTAAAGGTTTGGTCATGAATAAGCCTTTACCTGCATTTGCAGTTTCCCTCTGTGCAGTCTTCCTCGTTCCTCTTCAGAGCGTGTGACTCACAGAACAAGAGAGTGTGTCATTGGCGCGGGCTCCTCCTCAGTGCTGTTTCCTTCATTTCCTTCCTGGGGAGATTGTCCCCTCCTCCTGCCTTTCTGCCGTGCTCTTTCTCTGGATCAGCGGCTGTAACCCTCTCTCTGCCCCTGCTCTCCGCCGGGAGCCTGTCTAATGGTGTTCTGTGTCCAACCCCTCGCTCTGTGGGTAACACAGTGGGGGTCCCCTGTGTCTTCGCACCACGTCTCTCACTTCCAGCACTCCTGCAGTCCATCTCTCTGTCCTCCCCTAACAACCGCCGTCACGTTCCTCTGCCCGAGCCCTCGCTCTGCCTGCCTCGCACGCTCTCCCAGTCTGCCAGGGTGACAGTCTGCCAGGGTGACAGTGTGCCAGTGTGACAGTCAGTCAGTGTCAATGTGCCAATCTGTGTCAGTGTGCCAGTCTGTCAGTGTCAGTGTGCCAGTGTGACAGTCAGTCAGTGTCAATGTGCCAATCTGTGTCAGTGTGCCAGTCTGTCAGTGTCAGTGTGCCAGTGTGACAGTCAGTCAGTGCCAGTGTGACAGTGTGCCAGTCTGTCAGTGCCAGTGTGCCAGTGTGACAGTCAGTCAGTGCCAGTGTGACAGTGTGACAGTGTGCCAGTCTGTCAGTGTCAGTGTGCCAGTGTGACAGTGTGCCAGTCTGTCAGTGCCAGTGTGACAGTGTGCCAGTCTTGTCAGTGCCAGTGTGACAGTCAGTCAGTGTCAGTGCGCCAGACTGACAGTGTGATAGTCAGTCAGTGTCAGTGTGCCAGTCTGTCAGTGTGTCAGTGTGCCAGTCTGTCAGTGTCAGTGTGCCAGTGTGCCAGTGTGCCAGTCTGTCAGTGCCAGTGTGACAGTGTGACAGTCAGTCAGTGCCAGTGTGCCAGACTGACAGTGTGATAGTCAGTCAGTGTCAGTGTGCCAGTGTGACAGTCAGTCAGTGTCAATGTGCCAATCTGTGTCAGTGTGCCAGTCTGTCAGTGCATCTGTGTGTCAGTCTCTCTGTACATGACTGCAGCAGTCTTTACAGTGTCTCAGTGTGTCGCTGTGCCAGTCTCCCTGTACGTCACTGTGCCAGTCTGTCACTACGTCAGCGTGTCAATGTGAGAGAGAGACAAAGCAGGGTGGAGGGATCTGGGGGGGAGCATTTTTTCATCCTATTCCTGTTCTTTCACTTGTCTCTCCCCAGTGTCAAGACCGAAAACAGCAGTCTAAAAATACGCTTTTATGTTTTAATTATTATAATTTCTGTTGCAGCTCTTCATGCTGTCTGTGTCGGGGGAGCAGGGCCGTTCCCTGAGGTAGTAAGAGGATCTGAGATCTCCGAGCTGCGTTATTTCAGAGCTGCGCCCTCCCCTGAGCCCCTCTGGGCCCGGGCCTGGGCCTGGGCCTGGATCAGAACCTGCTCTGATCAGAGCAGGTTCTGTCTGCCAGCCTTGCTGTGTGCTTTGTGAACGTTTCCTCCCCTGCAGGAGAGGAAAAGACTAGCCGTGGACCTTATGTTATAGGAGGCGTGTGTGCAAGGAAAGAGGGGGAGAAGTCGGTGGTTTTGAGCGATGTGAAGGAGCTCCTGCAGCTCCAGACTCGGTCTCCTCCCTGAAACAGGTTTGCTCACTAATTTATCCAGGGTGCTGAACGCCGGGTGTTCTTCCGCCCTGGTCTGCCAGCGATCTCTCTTCTCTGTGCTCGGTACGCTCACTCATCCCTGCCAGTGGCAGTGGAGATATTCTAATTTGAGACGCAGTGAGTCAGTATTCCATGGCGAAACCTCTCCCGAGTCTCAGCCGCAAACACCCGAGACGGCGCGGAGACGAGAGCCTGTTGGGTGGCTGGCCGCGCGCTGATCTGAGCATCTCATCCCCGGGGAATGGGCTTCCGCAGCAGGTCTGGGCTGCTTGTTCCAGACACCCACCACTCTCTTCGCACAGTGTTAAGCCTCCGGTCCTCTGTGCTTGAATCTGCTTCCCTCTGCACCTGTCGTCCGCTCTTGTTCCCGAAGTATAGCCCTTCTGCGCTGACCTCGTCGGTGGCGTTTTTCGGGATTTGGGAGGATCGAATCGAGTCCACTCAGGGGTCTCCTGTGCACGGGACTAAAGAGGTTCAGTTCCTCTGAGCTGTCTGCGTCGGACGCTTGCTCCAGGCCGGGAATCCGTTCCGCCACTCCCTCTCTCATGTGGCGGGCGGCCACGTGTCTGTTCTCTTGTCCATTCGGGGGGGTGGCATTGTGCCCAGCGCGGACAAGGGTCTGTCTCTTGGCAGCCTGAGCCCCGAAGGGCTGCTGTGTGTGATTCTGCTCCACACAGTACAAGAGATGCAGACGCCCCGCAAGAGCTCAGGACAATAGCTGCTGCCACTCAGCTCCTGCTGGGCACAGTCGCCTCCTTGCCCTTCCTGAGCAAGGAGACTCCCTGTCTTCCCTGCCCGTGCTGTGTTCAGCTCGATCTCCGCTCTGTTCGAAAGCGCTGCACTGGCGGGACTTTCAGGAAAACTTCTCTTCCTCTCCGTTCCTCTCTCTCCATTCTGCTTTCTCCTGGTGTCTCTCCCTCCTTTTCTCTTTCATCTTTCTCCCTCTCTCTTCTTACAGTGACGCCACTGTAAAACCTGGAGTGGATTATCCAGCTGTGCATGATTGATACCACTGTAAAACCTGGAGTGGATTAGCCAGCTGTGCATGATTGACACCACTGTAAAACCTGGAATGGATTAGCCAGTTGTGCATGGTTGACTCCACTGTAAAACCTGGAGTGGATTAACCAGCTGTGCATGATTGCCAAGACTGTAAAACCTGGCGTGGATTAGCCAGCTGTGCAGCAGGAGCCTGGTCTGTCTCCTTGCTCGTCTGTTTCCTCTCAGTGAGCACAGAGCAAATTGGTGTTGACAGCCCAGTGAGTGGGAAAGTGCGAAGTCTCTCTGCAGGGGCCTCCCCTCTGTGTGTGTTTCTTCATGTGTGCCTCTACGCTCCCTCCTCTCCCTCCTCTCTCTGCTACTTTTCCTTTTCTTTGTCTGTTTTGTCTCTCGGTCAAGTGGGATCTGTGGTCTGTAATTAATCATGCAATCCTCTCTGTGCTCGTTAATTGTTTAGGATTCTTTTCCACTAATTGGCTCAGATCCATCCTGGGAAATCAAAGAGAGTTCTCTCTCTCTCTCTCCCTCCCTCTCTCCTGCTCTGTCGCTCCCTCTTGCTCTCCTCTCTCTCTTTATCCTTCTGTTCTTCCTCTCGCCCTCCTCTCCCTCGCTCTCCTGCCCTCTGCCGTTTGTGTCCCAGCCGCCTCGCCCTCTGTCTCTCCTCCTCCTCCTCGCTCGGGGCACCAGACAGAAAGTAGGAGAGGAGGAAGAGTGAAACCCAGGGGGCTGTGCAGAGGTGTGTGCACCCCACTACCTTCCTGCACCCCCCTCCCCCCTGGGGGGCTTGACTGAGAGGGGCAGTTATCTGATTAAAGAGAGGTATACTGCAGGCTGTGCAGCACTTTTGTGTGTCCCCCTCCCTCCCTACTCCATGTCTTACAACCTGCGCAACCCGCAATTACCACCCTACGGCAACGAGGGCTGTAATCTTCTCGGCCCCCCTTCCCTGAGAGACTCTGTGCCTGTGCTGCTCTGAGAACCGTCATCTGTCCTCCTGTGCGGTCCAGAGCGCCGGAGCTGCTGAGGGAGGGAGCAGCTCATTCGGGCAAGCGAGAGGCCGGGAGAGTAGCGCGGCCGGACTCCTCCACCCGGACATGTCCACAGGGACGTGCCTCCTGGACAGACAAGGAGAGAGTGTTTCAGTGGTGAGCTGATCCGGGTCAGGGAACGCACGAGCCAGAGGACAGGAGCAGAAGCTAGCAGTGAGAACAGGAGACAGTTCTTACACAAAGCATGGTGGGAGTGTGGAACAAGCTTCCATGTTGCTGAGGTTGATGCCCTGGCTTCTTCCCAGGATTGGCTGGATGAGTTGCTGAGAGGAATTATCTTCTCGCAGGGAATTCCCAGGGAATGTCTGTACGGGGCTTTCGTGTAAAATCTGCAGTAGGCGGCCGTCTCCTCACTCCTGCTCACACGCCAGGCAGGCTGACACCTGCAGTCCAGACATTGCTGGGTCTGGTCCGGCCTCTGTCACAGGCCCACCTAGAGACCAGCATCAGTCGCAAGTCTTGTTGTGACTGACACGTTGGGGATGGAAGGTAACGTGGGAGGGGGGGTGGTTAAGAGGCGACTCCAGCCTGTTAATGAGCTGAAAACAGTCCCGCAGCTCTAGTTAATCCTGTTAAGAGGTCGGGCAAGGGCTCAGTGGTGTTATTTCATGACCCAGCAGGTGTGTGGGGCTCCTGCCCAGGATTGGGGACCCCTGGAGAGAGCTGCCCCCCCCCCCCACCGCGGTCTCTGGCCAAGAGGCCCTAGCTCGGCTGGCACCGAACGCTGGCACAGGCCGCTGGGCACCACGCAGACCAGCGGGGGGTTTCCCCTCACACAAGAACGGGGGCGTCTCGCCTAGTTATCCACGCGCAGAGACGGGTGTTGTTTGACTGTTTGTTGTGTAAATGTCGTGGGTTTTCATGTGTTTGATGAAACAATTTGTAAAATGTAATCTCATTCTAATCTAATTCTTTCTTTGTAAACTACAATCTCTCACCCCATATTTCTCTGTTTAGTCTCCATCTGTCCATCTTTCTCTGTGCATCCTTTTCTGTCTTTCCATCTTTCTCTGTGCAATCTCTATCCGTCCATCTTTCTGTGTGCAATCTCTTTCTCTTTTTGTGTTGCAGTCTCTGTTTACCTTACTGCGTGCGTTTGCTCTCTTTCTGTGTGCAATCTCTCTATCTCTCCATCTTTCTTTGCAATCTTGCTCTCCATCTTTCTGTCTCTGTGTGCGATTCTGTGTGTGATTTCTTTTTCTGTGTGCAGTCTCTCTCTGTGAGCAATCTCTATGTTTCCATCTTTCATTACAATCTCTCTCTGTGTGCAATCTCTCTCTTACTGTGTGTGATTTCTCTCTCTTTCTGTGTGCAATCTCTGAGTGCGACCTCTCTCCATTTCTCTGGGTGTCCTATCTCCTTCTTTCTCCCTCTGTCCATGGCTCTGTCTTCCTGGCCGCTTGCTGTAATTCCCTGTAATCCCCCATCTCTGTGGGATGTCTTGCACTGCAGCCTGTCGCTGTGCCAACGGGTGAGCCGCAGTGCCAGCAGTGCCAGCCTGCTGCCACCAGCCACGTGCACCCCACATCCTGCACCCTGCACCCCACCTCCACCGTAGACCCCGTCTCCTGACACCCAGAGGCAGGGCCGGGGGGGCACAGACTCTCCAGAGTGCTTTATTAGTTTGCCACTTATGACTGGTGACGCTTCCTACCAGTGGCTGTTCCACAAGGGATTGTAAGATCCGGGTTTTTTCAGACATGTAGCTCAGATTCTTACCTGCTAGTGTCATGGCTGACAAAGATCGGATTTCGTTCCTGGGATCCCAGCTGAATCGTAGCGTTTCTCCTTTTGGCAGTCTGTCCTTCCACTGGGAAGAGGCTGTAAGCACCAGCAATGTGGTCAGTAAGGCATCCGTCACTGGTCTCTTGCTCCCCTTCTTCTGGGACTCCAGCCTGATGTACACAGTGACCACTCTGTCCAGTCTGTGATCCCTGTGACCCTGTCCCAGCCCGAGACACACAGTGACCACTCTGTCCAGTCTATGAATTTTGTCCCAACCTGAGACACTCATTAACCACTCTGTCCAGTCTGTGGCACCTGTCACAGCCTGAGACACACACTGACCACTCTGTCCAATGTGTTATTAATCCACAATTACAAATGTCTTTTCTCTATCCTACTGTGTTTCCACTTGGTATTCATTTATTTTCTTTTCAATCTCTTAATTTCTTTAATCTAGTTTGTAATTAACAATTCAGATTACTTGTCAAAAGACAAATGTTCTCAACGTGCACAGGCTGTTCTGATGAATGGGTTGTCACCACTTTGGCAGCAGTACTGCTGATAGTCTGGGAGATAGAGAGCCTTCAAACTGAGAGGAGTGAGGGAGGAGAGAGAGTCTTTCTTCGCACAGAGAGGAGTGAGGGAGGAGAGAGAGTCTTTCTTCGCACAGAGAGGAGTGAGGGAGGAGAGAGAGTCTTTGCACAGAGAGAAGTGAGGGAGGAAAGAGTGCAGAGGAGTGAGTTAGGAGAGAGTGCACAGAGAGGAGTAAGGGAGAAGTAAAAGAGGGGAGAGAAGGACCAGAGGAAAGAGTGAGGAGGGAGAGAGGAGTGAAAGGAGTGAGGGAGGAGAGGGAACGGAGAGAGGAGTGAGAGAGCAGAGGGAGGAGAAAGGAAGAAGAGGAAAGAGGAGCTTGGGATATGCAGACTGCAGAAAGTAAAGAGAAGAGATGTAGGGAGGCAGGAATGGAGAGAGAGGGATGAGAAAGCACAGAGGGGTTAAATCAGAAACAGAATGAAAAGGAGAAACTTGCAGGGGGAGGGGGGTGGCTGAGTAGGGAGCTGAACAAAAGACTGTAAGAAAATGAGAGGGCACTTCTCTTTAAAAGAGAAGAGTAAGCTGTTCCCCTCAGCGCCCCTCTCCCCACTCTGTGGGGCCCCAACTAAGGGACAGATGTAGTTGGCCTGCCACAGTACCCCCTAGTGTCACCCCCCCAGTGGTGTGTACAAACCCAGCGCCGCTCAATCCCGGTTTAATATACGGATCAGTGGGGAAAAGGAGGGATTTTAAGTTCACTATTGGCGACTGGATTATCTTCCTCTCTATCTCTTTCTTCGTAATCCTGGCTCCACAGTAATCCCGCTGTTGTCCGATTGTTTCGGTCCCACTGGAGATCAGTGCTGTTCCGTTGGTCTTTCTCGAAAGAACTGATTTCTTTTATCCTGAAGATTCCCTCCTTTTCTCCCCTTTCTTTCTGCTCCTTCTCCTCCTGCGTTCAGCGTTTTCCTCATCATCGCCCTCCCAGACATTATAATTTATCCAGTGGTGATTCTGAGCCTGTGGTCAGGGGTCACCAACCCAGGGCCTTAGGGGTGGAAGAGGAATGGATGTTGGGGTTCTGTTGAGATTGACACACAGTGTCTGGAAGATGTGGGGGTTCGGGGTTATAGGATGTTGGGGTTCTGTTGAGATTGACACAGTGTCTGGAAGATGTGGAGGTTCGGGGTTATAGGATGTTGTGGTTCTGTTGAGATTGACACAGTGTCTGGAAGATGTGGGGGTTCGGGGGTTCAGGATGTTGGGGTTCAGATTGGATCCTGGAATTTTTTAATCCTGACTACAGGTCTGACTGTGTGTTGGTGTGAGTGTGGGTCTCGGTGTGTTGGTGTGAGTGTGTGTTGAATTGAATTGAGTGTGTGGGTCTCTCGGTGTGTGTGTGTGGGTCTCTTGGTGTGTGTGTTGGTGTGTGTAGGTATCTGGAGACTGACCCATTACTTATCCCATTACTGACTAACACAATGACTGACTGCCCATCGGACATGGCCGGTCATCCACACTCCCTCTTTCCTCTCCTGCCTTTGTCACCCTGCCTCTCTCTCTCCCTGTGTTGCGTCCTGGTCTCACCATGTGTAGAACATCATTCGCACGAGTCTCACTCTGCCACTGCTGGCTGTTCTACCTGTGAGACCTCCGAGTGTGCTCAGCTGGCTGCAACACTGAGAGAGACTGTACTGCACTGAGATAGACTACTGAGAGAGTTTGTACTGTACTAAGAGTATCTGTACTGTACTGAGAGTGTCTATACTGCACTGAGAGACAATTGAGAGTGTGTACTGTACTGAGAGTGTCTATACTGTACTGAGATAGTATCTTTACTGTACTGAGAGTGTCTATACTGCACTGAGAGTATCTGTACTGCACTGAGATAGACTACTGAGAGTATCTGTACTGCACTGAGAGTATCTGTACTGTACTGAGAGTGTCTATACTGCACTGAGATAGACTACTGAGAGTATCTGTACTGTACTGAGAGTGTCTATACTGTACTGAGAGAGTTTATACTGTGCTAAGAGTATCTGTACTGTACTGTGAGTGTCTATACTGCACTGAGAGACTACTGAGAGTGTGTACTGTACTGAGATAGACTACTGAGAGTATCTATACTGTACTGAGAGTGTCTGTACTGTACTGAGAGTGTCTATACTGCACTGAGATAGACTACTGAGAGTGTCTATACTGTTCTGAGAGAGACTACTGCACTGAGATAGACTACCGAGAGTATCTGTACTGTACTGAGAGTGTTTATACTGTACTGAGAGGGACTGTAGTGTACTGAAAGTATGTGTACTATACTGAGAGAGCCTGTCTATACTGTACTCAGGGTATCTGTACTGAATGTATCTGTAGTGTATTGAGAAAGACTACTATAGTGAGAGAGACTGTCTATACTGTATTGAGAGAAACTGTACTGCACTGAGTGTAAGACGGTACTAGTCGAGAGAAGATGGCAGCTGTTGAAAGAGTGAAGAAGAGGAGTGATGGGGAGTAGGACAGAGAGGAGGGAGAGACGGGAGAGAGCAGTACAGGGGGAGGGCGCTCCAGACAGCAGGAGAGAGTGGGAGAGGTGTTTCTGAGAGATAAGACCGAAATGACTGGAGAGGAAGTGAGGGGTGTGTAGCCTTGGCCTGTCACCCCAGTGCCCCAGACAGGGAGCAGTTCTCTGAGTGAACCCTTCCAGTGCCACTCTCCGGCTCTCGGGACACGCGTCACAGACTCGGGAACGAGAGGAGGCCATCCAGCCCCTCTGGCTGCTTGCTGGTGAACCCGAAGGCTTTGAGCACCAGAATTCTGCAGCCATCAGGGGCATGTGGACCGACGCCTTGTTCCAGACCACCGCTGCTCTTTGCGGAAAGACCTGCCTGCTGTTCCCAGTCCGCTCTTCCTCTTCCATTCCACCTCTTGTCTGGGCTTTCATTCTCGCTGCCTCCCGGGGTCAGTGACTGTCCAGAGATCCTCTCCTGGTCTCCGCTGCCCAGGGCCCGAGAGGCTCGGCTCCCTTCAGGGCTGGGAGCAGACCCGCTCGCTCTCCCCGGCACGGGTTCGAGGGCAGCCGCGCCCTTCCTTCGCGTGAAACGTTTTGGGTGCCGGTGTTCCGGGCGACGTCCTCGCCGATTGTCCTAATCCTCGCTTTGCCACGCTTCGGTCGGTAGCGGGTGGTTGGGCGGCTAACAGACGATTCCTCTTTACTCCTTCGGCTCTGTCGGGTTGTTTTGGAATTCTGTTAAATCGAAGGTTTGGTTAAAAGGTCAAAAGCTGTCCCCCTTGTTTAACCCCCGGATTGGAGCTGTTTCTAGACTAACGCAGCTCGTCTCTCTCTCTCTCTCTCTCTCTCTCTCTCTCTCTCTCTCTCTCTCTCTCCCCCCAGGTTTCGGGATGAGAAGGGGTACGTGCTGTACCCCCAGATCGGAGACCGGCTGGACCTGATCTGTCCGGCCTCGGAGCCGCCGGGGCCCCACTCCACGCAGGAGTACGAGTACTACAAGCTGTACCTGGTGTCGACCCGGGAGCAGGCCGAGCGCTGCGAGGTCGTAGGTCACCCCGTCCTTCTGCTGACCTGCGACCGGCCCAACAGGGACATCCGCTTCACCATCAAGTTCCAGGAGTACAGCCCCAACCTGTGGGGCAACGAGTTCAAGACCCAGCACGACTACTACATTATCGGTAGGAGTCCAGCGACTGTCCGGGCCTGTCGTGTCTGTCCCTGCCTGTCCCTGCCTGTCCCCAGTTGGGACGCCACATGTCTGCTGTGAGAGAGGAGCTGTGTCTCTGTCTGTCTAGACTCCAAACCCCTCAGGGCAGCGCCAGCAGGAGGAGAGAGAGGGACAGACAGAAAACTGGTGTCTGTCTCTCTGTCCCTGGGCCTGTCTGTCCCTCACGGTTTCTTTCTCTCGGGGCCTGTCTGTCTCTCACGGTGTCTGTCTCTCGGGGCCTGTCTGTCTCTCACAGTGTCTGTCTCTCGGTGTCTGTCTCTCGGGGCCTGTCTGTCTCTCACAGTGTTTGTCTCTCGGGGCCTGTCTGTCTCTCACAGTGTTTGTCTCTCTGGGCCAGTCTGTCTCTCACGGTGTCTGTCTCTCGGGGCCTGTCTGTCTCTCACGGTGTCTGTCTCTCGGTTTCTGTCTCTCGGGGCCTGTCTGTCTCTCACAGTGTTTGTCTCTCTGGGCCAGTCTGTCTCTCACGGTGTCTGTCTCTCGGGGCCTGTCTGTCTCTCACAGTGTTTGTCTCTCTGGGCCAGTCTGTCTCTCACGGTGTCTGTCTCTCGGGGCCTGTCTGTCTCTCACGGTGTCTGTCTCTCGGGGCCTGTCTGTCACGGTGTTTGTCCCTGGGCCTGGGTGAGAGAGGGACGTCCAGACTCTTGCTGTTCCTCTGTTAATCCCTCTTTCTCTGACTGTCCTCACTGCTGCCGCCGAATGATCCCAATCGAATTTCCTCTGCATGCTGCTTGATATTGGGCACTGACGACCGTCTCTCTCTCTTGCGCTCTCTGGGAAGTCCTCTCTCGCTCTCAAAGGGGTTGTCCTGAGGAATTCTGCCTGTCTCTCACTGTCCCCCCCACCGACTGTCCCTCAGTCTGTCCTCCAGCTCTCTGCGTTGTTTCAGTCCTCCGGTGGTCTGTTTGTTTGTTTGTATATTTCATCAGCCTTATCAGTCGTCAGACAGACCTGAGTAATTGATCGTCTTGGATGGGGGGATCGATGGCTCTCTGAGAGATCGATGCACCGAGCCGCAAGGTCAGACAGGGAGAGGGGGAAAGAGTGAAACAGTGAGGGAGGGTGTCTGAAGGCAGTTTAAGTAAACCACCTGGCTGCTTGCTAATTGGCTGGAATTTGGCTACAAAAAACTGGAAGTGATACTGCTGTCTGATGACAGGGCACTCCTGCTAGGTGGGGAGAGCAGAGAGGGAGAAGGACAGACTAAAACGTGAAGTGGGTCAGGTAGCTCTGGCCTCTCTCCAGCTTTCTCCTCTCCCCCTTTCCCACTCTGTACAATGGGCGTCTGATCAACTTTAAATCCCGGAGTGGAACAGATCCCCAGGTTCTGGGACATTCTGGATCAGAGGGATGAGCGCCTCCTGCTGGTACACCAGCACATTACTGCTGTAGCCTGGTTTTCCTTGGAGATCTCCCATCCCGGCGCGGTCCGTGACCGAGCCCTGCTCCACCCGGTGAAGTGGCCGACACTGCCAAGCTGTGACTCCACACAGAGCGCGGATTTCTGGCTGAGCAGGGGACGTCTCTTGGCTGCCCCTAGCGGAGGACAGGGGTGTCCAGGCCTCGTACCGGGTGCAGGAGGGCGAGGCAGCGACACCTCGCCTGGCTGTCTGACGTCTGCGTCGCTCTGTGGGAGGGGGGCAGGCCGGGTCGCTCTCTCTATCTACCGAACGCCCCCCAGGGGCAGGTAGCTGTGATGGATTGGGAGAGCGAGTGCTTTCTGACAGCTGTGGTGCCACACGCACACACACTGACGAACAGGGAGAGACAGGTGACCTCCCTTCGCTGGAACACAGGCAGCAGCTTGGGCCCTGAGCTGTGTGTGTGTGTGTGTGTGTGTGTGTGTGTGTGTGTGTGTGTGTGTGTGTGTGGAAGTACAGTATGTGTGTGTGGAGGTGTGATTGTAGCTGCGTGCGTATAGGTGTGTGTATATATGCATGCGTGTAGGTGTGTGTGTGTTTAGGTATGTGTGTAGGTATGTATGGGTGGAGGCGTGTGTGTGTATAGGTGTGTGAGCCAAGGACCGCATCCTTCCCAGGATCCCCGCCACCACGCACAGACCAATTAAGGGGTGGGGCCTGCCGTCTGATTCCAGAAATTCATAGCGTCTCTGCGTCTTCTGTGTCATCTGCATCCCTGCATGTCACATTCCTCTTCCCACTCCACACCTGCGTCTCACACCTCCACATTCCAACTCACAGGTCTTCCCGGCAGCCGGAAATTCATGCTGACAGCATCTTCTGTGCTTTTTTGATATAATGCGTGACAAAGTGTGGTAGATAAAGATAATAAATCGGTTTGTTCGTGGTTAAATGTACCTGGGGTCTGTCGGAGTCAGAGTTCTGGCGTGGATTCTGGGTTACCGGTTGGGTTGATCACTGGGAGCTTGTTTCCGTTGACACGAGAGGGATAGAGACAGGCTCTGAGGATCTGCATAGTAGCAGGTTTATTCCATAGGAACCAAATCTCTGGAGTCGTGATCTGCATGGAGGCCTCGATACTCATGCTCAGCATTCAGGGAATGTGCTTGATAAGGTCGGCTCAGAGGATGTAGGGGAGAATCAGCTGTGAGACAGGAACCTGGAAACTCAAGCCATAACTATATTTAGGTCTGAGACTGAGGTAGGAGTCTTTACACAAAGGGTGGTGGGTGTCTGGAACTTACTGCCCAGCCACGTTTTTTCAAAGGTGGATCCCTGGGAATGGATTTGATGTTGGGATCAATGAGCTCAAAACCTTCAGTGGCTCCAGCACGAAGAAACAGTGCAAACGAAGCCAATGAACTCACTACTGGGTTCAAGGCCGCCATTAGGAGTTCAGCATGAGAAGTGAAGGACTCTGTGGCTCAGCTCCCAGGTGAGGACGGGCTGTTCGTAGCCTCCCATTTCCTTCTGCTAGTCTTCCCGTTCCGAGGGGAAATTGCTAGGAGGGAGCCGAGCTGCTATCGCTGCCCTTGGGGAGGGGCGGGGAGGAGGCGGGGGGGGGCAGCTGGTGCTTTGAAGTGTTGCTTCTCCAAAAGCACGGCGCTCGAGACGGAGAGGGAGATGGGCGGGCTGGATCGAAGCCGGAGACCAAGGGGAAAATCCATAACAAAGCTGTTTGTTCTTGGGAGGAAAAACTCTGTATGGTTTTCTCAAAGGCAGAATCTTTGACGTCCTGAACTCTCTGCGGTAACTGAGCGGGGGAGAGGGCTGGAGGTCACCCCCTCCTCTCCAGACTGCTATCCTTCTGTTCCTCCTCTTCTCTCCCCTGGCCCCATTCTCACACTTCTCCCACTGTTTCTGCAGAGGAGAGAGGGGGATAGAGAGGGGGCAGAGGGATGGAGAGAGTGAGAGAAGGAGAGGGGGATGGAGAGAGGGAGAGGAGGAGAGAGGGACAAGAGGGAGAGAAGGAGACGGGGGAATGAGGGAGAGGAAGAGAGGGGTAGAGAAGGAGACGGGGGAATGAGGGAGAGGAGGAGATGGAGGAGAGAAGGAGACGGGGGAATGAGGGAGAGAAGGAGAGAGGGAGAGAAGGAGACAGGGGGAATGAGGGAGAGGAGGAGAGGGGTAGAAAAGGAGATGGGGGAATGGAGGAGAGGGGGAGAGAAGGAGACGGGGGAATGAGGGACAGAGGGAGCAGCAGGGTGGAGAGACAGGCGAGGAGTGCCTGCTGCAGGGGTTGTCCAATTGCAGCTCTGCTGGTCACTCAGTGTGAATAAGACAATGTGACAGGTCGACAGGGCTATGTAGGTCAGGAACCATTACACTGAACCGCCTGGGTGTGTGTGTGTCCTCCCAGAACTGTCCGTGTGTGTGGATCAGTGATCAGTACGTGTCAGTGTCCACCGTGAGTGTGTTCAGGGTCCAGTGTGTGTACCTGTTTGTGTATCAGTGATCAATATGTGTCAGTGTCCAATGTGTGTGTCCACCGTGTGTGTGTTCAGAGTCCAGTGTGTTTACCCGTGTGTGATTGAGTGTGCAGTGTGCGTGTGTCCGTTTACTGCGTGTGTATCAGTGTGTGTGTGTCCGTTTACTGCGTGTGTATCAGTGTGCGTGTGTCTGTTTACTGCGTGTGTATCAGTGTGCGTGTGTCTGTTTACTGTGTGTGTATCAGTGTGCAGATTCAGGTGTGTGTGTATCAGTGTGTGTGTCAACAGGTTCAGTTATGTGTATCAGTGTGAGGTGTGTGTGTTGGCAGGTTCAGGTGTGTGTATCAGAATGCAGTGTGTCGACAGATTTGGGTGTGTGTATCGTGTACAGTGTGCATGTGAGTCAGTGTGCTGTGTGTGTGTCGGCAGGGACAGGTGTGTGTATCAGTGTGCCGTGTGTGTGTCGGCAGGGTCAGGTGTGTGTATCAGTGTGCCGTGTGTGTGTCGGCAGGGACAGGTGTGTGTATCAGTGTGCCGTGTGTGTATCCGCAGGGACAGGTGTGTGTATCAGTGTGCCGTGTGCGTGTCGGCAGGGTCAGGTGTGTGTATCAGTGTGCCGTGTGTGTGTCGGCAGGGACAGGTGTGTGTATCAGTGTGCCGTGTGTGTATCCGCAGGGACAGGTGTGTGTATCAGTGTGCCGTGTGCGTGTCGGCAGGGTCAGGTGTGTGTATCAGTGTGCCGTGTGCGTGTCGGCAGGGTCAGGTGTGTGTGTTTACCTAGGGCCTGTGAGTCCCTTCGTCTCCTTATGCCTCGACACTGAGGACGTGAAAATCCCAGGATTCCCCTGTGTGGTCCTGCGGCCCGGGCCTGGGCTCTTAGCAGCAGTGCTCCCACTGGCAGCTCATGAGCAATGTGTACTAATCCCCCAGTGTTGGCTCTGCGTCAGCTCTGCGTCTTCCCGGCCGGATTATCCAGCATCACTGGCCTGGGCGAGTCGATTCGCTCACAAATTCGGGATATCCCTTCCTCCGTGAATTCTTCGCCCCGGTCTTTTTGTTTTGACCCCTGGGGCGATGCTGGGGCTCGGTCGTATAGTTTTGGCTGTGTGATAATTTGGGGTATCCAGCCGGTGATTCTGACAGAGAGACCCAGGCCTGTAAATCTTCTTTGAGCCCCCCTGAATCTCCTGTTTCTGAAGAGTGAGAGCTCATGTAAATCGCAGATCAATTCCACAATCAGTTTGTTCAATCAGAGGAACACTAGTCCTTAAGGGTGGCAGAATAGTGAGATTCCCGTTTCAAGTGAGCTCTAAATTATTTAACTTAACACATCTCCTTAATTGATCGCCATTAAAGAGTTTCACGTCTTTAGAAATGGGTGATTTAATGATGATCCCTAAACCCTTATGGGCTGGGGCGCTCCAGGATGGAAATTTGGAGACTGTGGCATGACTGGATTCTGAGCAGCTGAGGCTTATACAAAAATGCGTGATTTAGCGAGTGTCCATGTATTCTATCTGTGTAAAGTCAACTGTACAAATGAAATAATAATCATGGCGCCGTAAACCCTCTTTCTGAGTTTGTCACTGCGATTCATAACTAAATCTGGAGAGTGGTGGGGGTAAGGGGTAGGGGGTGAAAGGTCAAAGGTCGTGAAGCTCTTGTGTGGCCCTAGCCAGGACTGTGCTCTCCTGGACTGCAGACACACCCCTGGAAGCCCACACACAACACACTGAGCCCCCGGTACACACAGATAAGTGGGATTTCTCCAGCGCGAGGGCTGATTAACACGTTCGAGGGGGAATTACGGCTTTAATCGTGACGCCAGCTGCAGCGCTTTTCCGAAAGAGGCATTTGGGCGCGCTTGTGTGTAGACGCAGGGCTGGAGGTGTTAAGAGAGGAAACAATAACCGCACACTGCTGGGATTGTTGGATTCCAGAATTCCCCCTCGGGGATCTGCATGGAATCCGGCCTGTGTTTACTCCAGCCTGCTGGATCGGGTGGTGGAGTCAGCTGCTCTGCTGTTTGCTGTGTCCCAGGTGCCCGAATCAGTGGATAAACATCTAAAACAAAGCTGCAGGAAATCAGCAGATCACTCCTCCACTTCTGCAGCCGTTCCCCGTCTGTGGTCTGGCTGACTGCTGCAGCTCCTGTCCTGCGTGGGGCGGGGCTGGGGCAGAGCAGGGGGCGGGGCTGGGGGCGGGGCCTGTAGTCACACTCCACCCACACACCCACCTGTCGGAGATGCCCCCTCACTCTGGGGCTGGCCCAGGGCACCCTGGTCAACTTAGGGGGACCCCAGTTTCAGAGGGCAACTGACAAACCTCCAGGGGAGCTAGCCTGGGCTGCTCCCCTTCAGCAACCCTCCGACGCTCTTGAACCGTGGGGTCCCTGTTGGAAAGGGATCCCCGTTGTAGCACAGCCCTCCCCCCCCACCAGAACTCTGCTGTTCCCCTAAACCAGCCTGTGCTTTCTGCAGCGCTCACGGTCCAGATGTCGGTCGAGGGACTGGGGATCGCCGGCACCGCCCGGAGTATCGAGGCGTGGGGAGAGATGGGGGGTGACGCGGGGGGGCGCTGGGACGTGCCGTGCCATGTGTCAGGTTCAATTATCCAAGCACCACAAAGCGCGACGGCGGAACGTGAATTATTGATGTCACATGTTTGTGATCTCGGCTCGCTGCCTGGAACAGGTAGTTCTGGTTGTAGCGCTCTCAGGTCCCCGGTGCGAGGAGGGGGGGGGTGCGGAGTGTGCGCTCAGCCCTGGGAGCCCCTGTCTTCCTGTACGCGGATAGTGTCTGAGGGCACCGCACCGCTTCGGTGCTGAACAGAGAGGACCGGGAGAGGATCTGATCCGTGTGTTTGAATCCTCAAGGGCATCGACACTGTCGGCCCAGCGGGCTTCATCAGAACCAAGTGATCCGAATCCTCCGGGGCATCGACACTGTCGGCCCAGCGGGCTTCATCAGAACCAAGTGATCCGAATCCTCCGGGGCATCGACAGTGTCGGCCCAGCGGGCTTCATCAGAACCAAGTGATCCGAATCCTCCGGGGCATCGACAGTGTCGGCCCAGCGGGCTTCATCAGAACCAAGTGATCCGAATCCTCCGGGGCATCGACAGTGTCGGCCCAGCGGGCTTCATCAGAACCAAGTGATCCGAATCCTCCGGGGCATCGACACTGTCGGCCCAGCGGGCTTCATCAGAACCAAGTGATCTGAACCGGAGGACACAGGTGGAAATGCTACAGGGAAGTGCTTTTAAACCCGAGGTCAGAAGGCGCTTCTTTGCACAAAGGATTGTGGGAATTCACGCTGTCCTTGTCCCAGTGCCCTTGAATCTGTTTCCAGAGTGGGTCGACTATTAAATAGGAGCCACTCTCAGCTGGGGATGGGAGGAACTTGGGGAATTTTAGCCGTTCCTGGTGAGTGAGCGCTGGGAAAGTTGGCCGTTTTTCAGTTTTTAACGGAAACTCTTCATTTCTGATTCAATTCACAAAGTGCTGTGTGAATTGTATCCATTCCTAATTCCTAATCCCGTGAATCTGAGCCGGTTCTAATTACCATAACCTTTGAATCTGAGCCGCTTCTCATGACTCACTCTGTGGATTTTGGCCAGTTTGAATGATTAAACCCTGTGAACCTCGGGCATTTCTGACTCTCCACGGTTCTCATAATCTTACCTTCCAAAGTTGGATTGTTTCTAATTATGGGTGTCATGTTTTAGCCAAGGTAAAGAGTCAGCCCTGTGAAGCTCTCGAACCCTGTGATAAGAACATCACAGAGGTTACAGATGAGAGGAGGCCTTCTGGCCCATTAAACTCGTTTGGTAGTCAGTAGTTAGTTAATTAATTGAGCCCAGGGTGTCATCGACCTCTTGCAATGACTTGCTTGAAACAAACCAGGGTATTGGCTTCACCATAGCATGTTCCACGCTCCCACCACCCTTTGTGCAAAGACGTCTCCTGCTCTCAGTTTTAAATACACTTCCACGTGGTTTCCACTTGTGTCCTCCTGCTCGTGTTGAGCTGTTGATTCTGGGTTGACTTTGTCTGTGTCTTTGAGGATCCTGAATGTATCGGGTCCCTTTGTAGTCTTCTCTGTTCAAGTCTAAGACTGTTCAGTTCCTCCTGGCAGTGTAGCATTTCTCCTTAATCCCCAGAATGATATGTGCGTTCCAGCCTGCAGCGTGGGGAAAATAAGGCAGGGTGCTGTTCTCCAAACCCATGTCCCTAAGTCCTGGAATCCTTCCTGCAAGCTGACGTAAGACACCCCCGAAATAAACGTGTCTTCTCACGCTCTGGGGGTCTGGAAGGGAGCTGTGGATGAGTTCGGATCTCCATCTCCTCTCCTCCTATCTCTCTCCCCCTCTACCCCCCTCCTTCACAAAGAACAACAGTTAAACACCCGCAATTAGGCTGCTAATTATTTCAATTAAGAATCCGGAGGCTCAGGTAAGCAGAACGAGGGCTGGATCGCCTGGTCTGCCAGCCTCGTTCCCGAGAGAGCTGGCAGCTAAAGACCCCGGAACCCGGGAGCAAATTGCAGCAAACGAACCTTAATTGCTTCCATAGTAACCCCCATCGACTGCGCTGAGCTGGGCTCTTGTGAGAGCGTGCGCGCTAGCTCACAGCAAGCTCGGGCGCTGGCCACAGTGTCTGGGTACCTCTAATCGTTGCGTTAGCTCCTGAGGAAAATTCTGCTGCTGCTACAAAAATGTGTTAGTTACCCTGGACTGGGACACTGGCTGGGATCTCTGAGCTGTAGGGGCTCATCCTGGACTGGGACACTGGCTGGGATCTCTGTGCTGTAGGGACTCATCCTGGACTGGGACACTGGCTGGGATCTCTGAGCTGTAGGGGCTCATCCTGGACTGGGACACTGGCTGGGATCTCTGAGCTGTAGGGGCTCATCCTGGACTGGGACCCTGACTGTGATATTTAGGGGTTCAGTCTGGACTGGATACCATTCCAGCTGTCAGTTTTTGTGACTGAAGATCTTAAATTGTCCGAAACTGGAATATGGGAATTAGAACTGCCATTTCCAGAAGTTTAAAAGCCCTAAAGCCAATAAGAGCGTCCCTTCTGCACTGCACTGGTTTCTCTGGTCTTTCTTGTATTATTATATTTCCAGTATGTAAAACATTGCCGTGTGTGCACACCTCATGACTTCCAGCAGGGATTACTAAGGCCTTAGGCAGAGGACGACATTTTCTTCCATTTTTTTTGCATTTTAAACTGAAGTCAGGAGGGTGTGGAACAAGCTGCCGGGCCGATGGCTTCTTTCCCTGGACGTCTGCATGAGATAATCGGATCGGTTATCTCCTCACCGCCAACCGGGCCAGCTGGCCTGTCCGTCCTCTGGCCCGTGACCTGCCCGTGTGAGAGTCTGTGCCAGCGCAGGATTCGGAATGCTGATACTTCCCTCCCGCGTGTCCTCCTTCATCACTCCTCCCTCTCTCTTTCTCACCCCCCCTCATCTTTCACCTCCCTCCTCTCTCACACGCCCCCCCCCCCCTCCCTGTGCCGGGAGCGATCTACAGGCACAGATGTCAAGACACATTATTCCGGATCCCTGCACTCCCGGGTTTTTCTTTGCTAAACGAGTTGTTCCATTTTTCCGACGCAGCCAAGCGGGCCAGGGGTGATGCGAGGATGTTGCGTTTTAAAAGGACTGCAGCCCCTGGTCTTGACACTGGGAGGATTGTGTCACTCAGTGGGTATTGAGTGTGTTGCAGGAGAGTCCCAGCAGGGGGCGCGCAGGAGGCAGGTTGGTCCCTGAAGCCCAGAGATCGCTGGTTCCAGTCTGGGTTCATGTCAGTAACCCACAGTGGTCAGGATTCCCTCTGCAGTGGTGCACAGTGGCCTGCCAGGGCTGGCTGGCTAGGAACCTTGCTGCTCAACCTTGAGATTGCACCTCCCACTGGCGGCTGAGCTCTTCAGTGGAGACTACAGGGACTCACAAGCATGTCTTTGTGCTGGAAGAGTCCTCACTGCCGTGTCTGTAGCCTTCTACCCACGAGCTGGCCATTGCGATCTCGGCTAAACTCTTGCCAAGCAGGACTGCTTTTCAGTAAAACTTAGAAGAGGGTTTGTTGACAGATCAGTGCGTTAACACACAGAACCGGCTATAAAAACCTTGTTTCAGATACCGGGAGGTGGGTGGGGATACTAATATCGATATACACCTTCAAATCTCCTTGCATACATGCATATGTGGTAGTTGCAAGACAGATTTGTATCATATTAAAACACATGGACGTGATGATGGCACATGTGAGAGATTTTAGGTGGCATTCTGATTACATGGCAAGATCATGCAGTTTCTAAAGTGCCCAGCAAGCACAGTGCTCAGTGTTCTTTGTCCTGTAATTGTGTCAAGCAGTGAATAACTCCCATTGATCGATCTCATGCGCTAAATGCTGATAGCCAATCATGTCTTATTTAAGATATGACGGGCTAGCTAGCCATTGTCCCAGAAATAGTGCTTTCGCTTTCACGCACACACCCTCCGCTACACACACACACACAGAAGATGTTGGAAGTGTTATTAAAAGTACCAGCTTCCGGAGAATCTGTGACCAGCATCTCTCCCGCTGAGCAGCAGAGGACGAGAGGGAAGGGGGATGAGTATTTTTAGCGAGGGGAAGGAGGAGGGGAGGAGAGACAGGATTGGGAAGAGAGACATGTCGTTGTTGCATGCTGTTAGATCCAGGGAGAACATGTTTCCCCCGTCGGAGTCGGCGCAGGGAATACAGCTTGGCGATGTTTGACAAGACAGAGGAGCTTGTCTCAGCGTCTGAGTGCGCAGATTGTGCAGCTCCGAGTTGTTCCTACTCAGGGTGACTGCTGTTGCTTTCGTTATCATCAACCTGACTGCACTCCACACACCTGACTGTACTGCACTCCACACACCTGACTGTGACTGCACTCCACACACCTGACTGTACTGCACTCCACACACCTGACTGTGACTGCACTCCACACACCTGACTGTACTGCACTCTATACACCTGACTGTACTGCACTCTATACACCTGACTGTACTGCACTCCACACACCTGACTGTGACTGCACTCCACACACCTGACTGTGACTGCACTCCACACACCTGACTGCACTGTACTCCACACACCTGACTGTACTGCACTCCACACACCTGACTGTGACTGCACTCTATACACCTGACTGTACTGCACTCTATACACCTGACTGTACTGCACTCCACACACCTGACTGTGACTGCACTCCACACACCGACTGTACTGCACTCCACACACCTGACTGTACTGTACTCCACACACCTGACTGTGACTGCACTCCACACACCTGACTGTGACTGCACTCCACACACCTGACTGTACTGCACTCCACACACCTGACTGTGACTGCACTCTATACACCTGACTGTACTGCACTCTATACACCTGACTGTACTGCACTCTATACACCTGACTGTACTGTACTCCACACACCTGACTGTGACTGCACTCTATACACCTGACTGTACTGCACTCCACACACCTGACTGTACTGTACTCCACACACCTGACTGTGACTGCACTCCACACACCTGACTGTGACTGCACTCTATACACCTGACTGTACTGCACTCTATACACCTGACTGTACTGCACTCTATACACCTGACTGTACTGCACTCTATACACCTGACTGTACTGTACTCCACACACCTGACTGTGACTGCACTCTATACACCTGACTGTACTGCACTCCACACACCTGACTGTGACTGCACTCCACACACCTGACTGTGACTGCACTCTATACACCTGACTGTACTGCACTCTATACACCTGACTGTACTGCACTCTATACACCTGACTGTACTGTACTCCACACACCTGACTGTACTGTACTCCACACACCTGACTGTGACTGCACTCTATACACCTGACTGTGACTGCACTCCACACACCTGACTGAACTGTACTCCACACACCTGACTGTGACTGTACTCCACACACCTGACTGTACTGCACTCCACACACCTGACTGTGACTGCACTCTATACACCTGACTGTACTGCACTCTATACACCTGACTGTACTGCACTCCACACACACTGACTGTACTGCACTCCACACACCTGACTGTACTGCACTCCACACACCTGACTGTACTGCACTCTATACACCTGACTGTACTGTACTCCACACACCGACTGTACTGCACTCCACACACACTGACTGTACTGCACTCTATACACCTGACTGTACTGTACTCCACACACCTGACTGTGACTGCACTCTATACACCTGACTGTACTGCACTCCACACACCTGACTGTGACTGCACTCCACACACCTGACTGTGACTGCACTCCACACACCTGACTGTACTGTACTCCACACACCTGACTGTACTGTACTCCACACACCGACTGTACTGCACTCCACACACCTGACTGTACTGTACTCCACACACCTGACTGTGACTGCACTCCACACACCTGACTGTACTGTACTCCACACACCTGACTGTACTGCACTCCACACACCTGACTGTACTGCACTCCACACACCTGACTGTGACTGTACTCCACACACCTGACTGTGACTGCACTCTATACACCTGACTGTGACTGCACTCCACACACCTGACTGTACTGCACTCTATACACCTGACTGTGACTGTACTCCACACACACTGACTGTACTGCACTCCACACACCTGACTGCACTGCACTCCACACACACTGACTGTACTGCACTCTACACACACTGACTGTACTGTACTCCACACACCGACTGTACTGCACTCCACACACCTGACTGTACTGCACTCCACACACCGACTGTACTGCACTCCACACACACTGACTGTGACTGCACTCCACACACCTGACTGTACTGCACTCCACACACCTGACTGTGACTGTACTCCACACACCTGACTGTGACTGCACTCCACACACCGACTGTACTGCACTCCACACACACCTGACTGCACTGCACTCCACACACCTGACTGTACTGCACTCCACACACACTGACTGTGACTGCACTCCACACACCTGACTGTACTGCACTCCACACACCTGACTGTGACTGTACTCCACACACCTGACTGTGACTGCACTCCACACACCTGACTGTACTGCACTCTATACACCTGACTGTACTGCACTCCACACACACTGACTGTACTGCACTCCACACACCTGACTGCACTGCACTCCACACACCTGACTGTACTGCACTCCACACACCTGACTGTGACTGCACTCTATACACCTGACTGTACTGCACTCTATACACCTGACTGTACTGCACTCCACACACCTGACTGCACTGCACTCTATACACCTGACTGTGACTGCACTCTATACACCTGACTGTGACTGCACTCCACACACCTGACTGAACTGTACTCCACACACCTGACTGTACTGCACTCCACACACCGACTGTACTGTACTCCACACACACTGACTGTACTGCACTCCACACACCTGACTGTGACTGCACTCCACACACCTGACTGTGACTGCACTCCACACACCTGACTGCACTGCACTCCACACACACTGACTGTACTGCACTCCACACACCTGACTGTACTGCACTCCACACACCTGACTGTACTGTACTCCACACACCGACTGTACTGCACTCCACACACACCGACTGTACTGCACTCCACACACCTGACTGTACTGCACTCCACACACCTGACTGTACTGTACTCCACACACCTGACTGTACTGCACTCCACACACCGACTGTACTGCACTCCACACACCTGACTGTGACTGCACTCCACACACCTGACTGTACTGTACTCCACACACCTGACTGTACTGCACTCCACACACCTGACTGTACTGTACTCCACACACCGACTGTACTGCACTCCACACACCTGACTGTACTGTACTCCACACACCGACTGTACTGCACTCCACACACCTGACTGTACTGCACTCCACACACCGACTGTACTGCTCTCCACACACCTGACTGCACTGCACTCTATACACCTGACTGTGACTGTACTCCACACACCGACTGTACTGTACTCCACACACCTGACTGCACTGCACTCTATACACCTGACTGTGACTGTACTCCACACACCTGACTGTACTGTACTCCACACACCTGACTGTACTGCACTCCACACACCTGACTGTACTGTACTCCACACACCGACTGTACTGTACTCCACACACCTGACTGCACTGCACTCTATACACCTGACTGTGACTGTACTCCACACACCTGACTGTACTGTACTCCACACACCTGACTGTGACTGCACTCTATACACCTGACTGTGACTGCACTCCACACACCTGACTGTACTGCACTCCACACACCTGACTGTACTGCACTCCACACACCTGACTGTACTGTACTCCACACACCTGACTGTACTGCACTCCACACACACCGACTGTACTGCACTCCACACACCTGACTGTACTGTACTCCACACACCTGACTGTGACTGCACTCTATACACCTGACTGTGACTGCACTCCACACACCTGACTGTACTGCACTCCACACACCTGACTGTACTGCACTCCACACACCTGACTGTACTGTACTCCACACACCTGACTGTACTGCACTCCACACACACCGACTGTACTGCACTCCACACACCTGACTGTACTGTACTCCACACACCTGACTGTACTGCACTCCACACACCGACTGTACTGCACTCCACACACCTGACTGTACTGTACTCCACACACCGACTGTGACTGTACTCCACACACCTGACTGTACTGCACTCCACACACACTGACTGTACTGTACTCCACACACCGACTGTACTGCACTCCACACACCTGACTGTACTGCACTCTATACACCTGACTGTACTGCACTCCACACACCTGACTGTGACTGCACTCCACACACCTGACTGTACTGTACTCCACACACCTGACTGTGACTGCACTCCACACACCTGACTGTACTGTACTCCACACACCTGACTGTGACTGCACTCCACACACCTGACTGTGACTGCACTCCACACACCTGACTGTGACTGTACTCCACACACCGACTGTACTGCACTCCACACACCTGACTGTACTGCACTCTATACACCTGACTGTACTGTACTCCACACACCTGACTGTGACTGCACTCCACACACCTGACTGTGACTGCACTCCACACACCTGACTGTGACTGTACTCCACACACCGACTGTACTGCACTCCACACACCTGACTGTACTGCACTCTATACACCTGACTGTACTGCACTCCACACACCGACTGTACTGCACTCCACACACCTGACTGTACTGTACTCCACACACCTGACTGTGACTGCACTCCACACACCTGACTGTGACTGCACTCCACACACCGACTGTACTGCACTCTATACACCTGACTGTACTGTACTCCACACACCTGACTGTGACTGTACTCCACACACCTGACTGTGACTGCACTCCACACACCTGACTGTACTGTACTCCACACACCTGACTGTACTGCACTCCACACACCTGACTGTACTGCACTCCACACACCTGACTGTGACTGCACTCCACACACCGACTGTACTGCACTCCACACACCTGACTGTACTGCACTCCACACACCTGACTGTGACTGTACTCCACACACCTGACTGTGACTGCACTCCACACACCTGACTGTGACTGTACTCCACACACCTGACTGCACTGCACTCCACACACACTGACTGTACTGCACTCCACACACCTGACTGTACTGTACTCCACACACCTGACTGTACTGTACTCCACACACCTGACTGTACTGTACTCCACACACCGACTGTACTGCACTCCACACACCTGACTGTACTGTACTCCACACACCTGACTGTACTGCACTCTATACACCTGACTGTACTGCACTCCACACACCTGACTGTACTGTACTCCACACACCTGACTGTACTGTACTCCACACACCGACTGTACTGCACTCCACACACACTGACTGTACTGCACTCTATACACCTGACTGTACTGCACTCTATACACCTGACTGTACTGCACTCCACACACCTGACTGTACTGTACTCCACACACCGACTGTACTGCACTCCACACACCTGACTGTACTGCACTCCACACACCTGACTGTGACTGTACTCCACACACCTGACTGTGACTGCACTCCACACACCTGACTGTACTGCACTCTATACACCTGACTGTACTGCACTCCACACACCTGACTGTACTGTACTCCACACACCGACTGTACTGCACTCCACACACCTGACTGTACTGCACTCCACACACCTGACTGTGACTGTACTCCACACACCTGACTGTACTGCACTCCACACACCGACTGTACTGCACTCCACACACCTGACTGTACTGCACTCCACACACCTGACTGTACTGCACTCCACACACCTGACTGTACTGCACTCTATACACCTGACTGTACTGCACTCTATACACCTGACTGTACTGTACTCCACACACCGACTGTACTGCACTCCACACACCTGACTGTACTGTACTCCACACACCTGACTGTACTGCACTCCACACACCGACTGTACTGCACTCCACACACCTGACTGTACTGCACTCCACACACCGACTGTACTGCACTCCACACACCTGACTGTGACTGCACTCTATACACCTGACTGTGACTGCACTCTATACACCTGACTGTGACTGCACTCCACACACCTGACTGTACTGCACTCCACACACCGACTGTACTGCACTCCACACACCTGACTGTACTGTACTCCACACACCTGACTGTACTGCACTCCACACACCTGACTGTACTGCACTCCACACACCTGACTGTGACTGCACTCCACACACCTGACTGTACTGCACTCCACACACACCGACTGTACTGCACTCCACACACCTGACTGTACTGCACTCCACACACCTGACTGTACTGCACTCCACACACCGACTGTACTGCACTCCACACACCTGACTGTACTGCACTCCACACACCTGACTGTACTGTACTCCACACACCTGACTGTACTGCACTCCACACACACCGACTGTACTGCACTCCACACACCTGACTGTACTGCACTCTATACACCTGACTGTACTGCACTCCACACACCGACTGTACTGCACTCCACACACCTGACTGTGACTGCACTCCACACACCTGACTGTGACTGCACTCCACACACCGACTGTACTGCACTCCACACACCTGACTGTACTGCACTCTATACACCTGACTGTACTGCACTCCACACACCGACTGTACTGCACTCCACACACCTGACTGTACTGCACTCCACACACCTGACTGTACTGCACTCCACACACCTGACTGTGACTGTACTCCACACACCTGACTGTACTGCACTCCACACACCTGATCTTATGTATAAAAATAAACCAAATTAAAAACTGAAATTGTGGAAGAAACACAAGCGGAGGAGAAAGGGAAAGCTGTGATTGAATATTGAAATAGCAATAATACAGCCTGCGTGAGAGAGACCCCTCCAGCAGTTTCATCTCTTCACGCTGCACTTGTGTTGCGTGTCAGAAAGAGGTCAAGGGGGTTAATTTCCCTCACACGGCTCGTAATTACTCCCCAGGGACCCCGCTGCGGTGCTGGAACGTGGGGGCGCGTCGCGGCTCGTTGGCTCGGGTAGCGACATCTCTCGTCACTCACGGCCCGTGTCCCCTGTCAGCGCCTCCTGGCAAATCGGGTCGCGCCGCCCGCGCAGGGCGGTGATGTCATCGGCAGATCGGGCTGCCAGGGTGGTTTTCAGAGCTTCACGCTTCGGAGCGGAAGATAAAGGTTCTTTCTTCTTGCATTTGTGAAACTACACTAAGCATCAGCACTTATCACTTAACAAACACTGTACCGAATTCACAGACAGCCGAATTCACGGGGTTGTCGTATTGAGCAGACAGCAGGATAAAAGTGCCCCATTTTTGCCGAAACGACAAGAACCATAAAACTGGGATGGATTTTTCCTTTTCCTGAAATTCCCTTCTCCGATCCCAGCTGCTCCGGCTGTGCCTCGCCTCATCTGCGCACGTTCCCTCTCCTCCTTCCTCCTGTCTCTTTCCCCCTGCCAGGGCTCCATCTCTGGCTCTCCAGCCATCGTTCCGCTTTTCCCTGTGGTAGCTCTGACCCAGTTTCCCAGTTTTTCTCTTTTTTTCCCAGACTTCTGTCCTTAAAATGTCCTATAACTGCCCCCACCCCTCTCCCCCGCGGGACACGGCTGCTTCTATTCCCAGACACGCGTCTTGTTTCGCTCCGGACTCGACAGTACTGCTCGGAGAATTCGGATCGGTGTTAGTGCTTGTCGCCCACCAGAAAAATGCATTGAGTTTGGAGGGTCAGATGCAAAATGGTGGAATAATGTATTTGCTGTTGCCTTTTTGTGGCATATTGCATTTCTGAAGTACCTAAAGTATCTGCTGTGAGGGGCTCAGGTGGTGGCCAGCTCTAAATGAGGGTTAATTAGGCTGAGAGGTGGACTAATTGGTGGGTTTCATTGGGGGATCATCTTCGCCCTGGCCTGAGGACCTGACGCCATGTCTTAGCCTCACAGGCTTGACAGCTCCTCAGCCGCAGCGGTGATCCGGCGCTGAAACTGGGGTCTTATTTCGAATCGTGCTTCGCTGCTCCCACTGCACTGCTGGACGGAACTGTTTTCTCAGCACGAGTCAGAGCTCTGACCTTCTGGCGTCAAGCAGGGGCCCATCTTCGGGCTCTTGCTAGTTCTCCAGGAGTTGTCCCGGTGCCGGTTTTCCAGGGCAAGGGAACAGCAAGGAGAGAGATGAAAATGAGAGTGCATTTCCGAGAGAAGAGAGAGGCAGGAACAGTTATGTGTAATGGAAAAGGGAGGGGTTTACTGTTCAAGAACTTTTTGCTGGTCTACATGGAGATGGAGAGAGAGTTGGGAATGGAGTGTTTTACTGGTGGAGATGGAGAGAGAGTTGGGAATGGAGTGTTTTACTGGTGGAGATGGAGATAGAGAGAGTTGGGAATGGAGTGTTTTACTGGTGAAGATGGAGAGTGAGTTGGGAACGGAGTGTTTTACTAGTGGAGATGGAGAGAGAGAGAGTTGGGAACGGAGTGTTTTACTGGTGGAGATGGAGAGAGAGTTGGGAACGGAATGTTTTACTGGTGGAGATGGAGAGAGAGAGTTGGGAATGGAGTGTTTTACTGGTGGAGATGGAGAGAGAGTTGGGAATGGGGTGTTTTACTGGTGGAGATGGAGAGAGAGTTGGGAATGGAATGTTTTACTGGTGGAGATGGAGAGAGAGTTGGGAATGGAGTGTTTTACTGGTGGAGATGGAGAGAGAGAGTTGGGAATGGAGTGTTTTACTGGTGGAGATGGAGAGAGAGAGAGTTGGGAATGGAGTGTTTTACTGGTGGAGATGGAGAGAGAGAGAGTTGGGAATGGAGTGTTTTACTGGTGGAGATGGAGAGAGAGAGAGTTGGGAATGGAGTGTTTTACTGGTGGAGATGGAGAGAGAGAGAGTTGGGAATGGAGTGTTTTACTGGTGGAGATGGAGAGAGAGTTGGGAATGGAGTGTTTTACTGGTGGAGAGAGAGAGAGTTGGGAATGGAGTTTTACTGGTGGAAATGGAGAGAGTTGAAGATGGGGAGATGTGGAGGGAGAGGAGAGAATTTTATGTGTTGAGAGAGATGAATAAAAAGAGACAGATGAAAGCTCAGAGACAAAAATGAACAAATTGAAAGAATAAACAACTCTGACAGGGTCTTTGCCTTTCCCTCCATTTTCTGTGGAATAAATAGAATTGCAATAGCTGCCCTCCTCTCATTTTCCATCAGGCATGTCAGCAGACACCCCAACCTGCCAAGGCACAGAGCATGGGTGCCTGCAGGGGTCCTGTCAACAAGGCTCCAACTGTGCCAACACAGCCCTGATGTGATGGGAGCTGTTACTCACAACTCACTGCCCCACATGAGGGCCGGTGAGAGTCAGGGAGACAGGAGTGGGACAGGAGGCAGTGCAGGATGGTGAGAACACTACACTAAATAGCCAGTTAAATGGTAAAGAGGTCAGTCAGATTGTCAGTGTCATTATCACTGTGGCAGCATTATCAGTGCGTCTGTCAGCATATCAGAGAGCCTGTGTATCAGTGTGTCTGTCTTTATCAGTGTGTCTGTGTAAGTGTATCAGTGTGTCTGTACTGGTGTATTGTGTGTCTGTGCTAGTGTATCAGTGTGTCTTGTCTTTATCACTGTGTCAGTGCTGCTGTAACACTGTGTCTGTGTGTCACATATCAGTGTGTCTGTCCTAGTGTATCAGTGTGTCTTGTCTTTATCAGTGTGTCTGTGCTGCTGTATCAGTGTGTTGTCTCTGGAGTGTCAGTCTTGCCGTGAGTTTCAGAGTGCAGTATCAGCCTCACTGCAGCAGCGTTAGTGTCATTATCAGTGTGTCTGTGTCTTTGTGTTAGTGCCACCAGGTGCCCATGCCAGGATCAGTGTGTCACTGTCAGCACTGGTGTGCAAAGGCAGCAGGCCCTGTTTTCTATCCAGCACAGAGCTGCTGCCTGACAGAGATTTCTGGGTGGATCGTTAATCCTGGGAGTTTTCCGGCAGAAGCCGTAATTAACTTTTTGGCAAACACGGCAGTCAGCCAGTCCCAGGGCACAGCAGAGGGTTTTTTTTTTCCAGATTTGGCTTCAGATAGGGTTCCCTCTAATCTCCTCAGGCCACGGCGCAGTTGCTGTCTGCAGCATGACTACAGTGTGTACACAATCTGTAGCTCAATCCCAGCATGCACGCTGGGTGGGCCAGCAGTGGAGGCGCAGACCTCGTTAGATCAGGAGGTGGGTTCCTTGAGCTCTCTGCCTGTCTCCCTGCACCCCACATGGTCCTGAGCAAGGTACTGGACTTTCCCGAGCGTTGAATTTTCAAATTAGACGTCTAGACAGAGGGCTTGTCAGAGACTTGTTAGCAGCAGATGGTGGTATGGACAGACACAGGCCTGCATTTTTGGCCAAAAGTGAAATGACTGTTTTAAATCAGTCTATGAAAAATCATTTATGTGGTGTTGTAGTTTATATAGAATATTATGTCCAATGCTAATGATGTGCATAGAGAATAGTTTGCACATAGCACATGTTGTGCATACAGAATCTTTTGTGCACTGCTAATCTTGTACAACGGTTTTTGCACAATGTAGTAAAGCAAATTGCTGACATAGGCTGTGCAGAACCTTTTGCACAGTGCTGATGTAGTTGGTACAGAGCCTTTTGCACAGTGCTGATGTAGTCTGCATAGAGCCTTTTGCACAGTGTTGAGTTAGTCTGTACAGAGCCTTTTGCACATTGCTGACATGTTCTGTAGAGGCTTTTGCGCAGTGCTGATGTTTTCTATACAGGGCCTTTTGCACAGTGCTGATGTAGTCTGTACAGAGCCTTTTGCACAGTGCTGACATGTTCTGTACAAAGGCTTTTGCACAGTGCTGATGTCGCCTGTACAGAATCCTGTGCAGTAGCTTAACATAGTAGCACACGTCTGAACAAATCTGGCCACTGTTTATCCAGATCTTGTGGGTTCTCCTTTGGAATACTTAGGAACAGGCATCTGTGCCCTTCATGTTTGTAAAGTAAGGAGGAGGTCTGAGCAAGACTGCCGTTTCTAGAGGGGGGATCATTGTACAACATCCAATGTTCTATTCTGGAAGGCTGTCTGCTGGCACCAGGGAGAGGAGGGTAGATCATTCCTGGAGGCCAGGGGAAGTTGAGAGGGGGTGTTTGAAGGACTGCAGGAGGGCAGGAAGGAGACACTGAGCAGACAGATTCACGGGTGGGTGAACAGAGTGCACTGGCGCCAGCAATGAAAGGAAGGACTGAAAAGAAAAACGAAAGTGACCTATTTCTCGCGGGTTTTATTAGTTTTGTGGCTGATCTAATAGTAAGTTCAAAACCAAGCAACCAACCTCTGGCACATTTGGCACACACAGACGCCGAGACAGGCGTACACACACAGACACCGAGACAGGTGTACACACACACAGACACTGAGACAATTGTACACACGTGCACACGATCACACTTTTAGTAAAATCAAAAATTCAGGTGGCACTAAAGCCCCACTCCTCACTGCGGCCCACAGGCCACCCTGTCCCAGCATGCCCTGCGCTTGTCATTCCAGATCTGCGGCAGAGTGAGACAGGCCAGAGAACCGCCTCTGTTGGCTATGTAGGTCAGCTAAGCAGGTCGCATACAACTGGGTCAGTTCTTCAGCAGGCGCCGCAGTGAGGGGTCCAGCATGTGGGAGGGACAGGGGCTTCGTCTGCTCTTCCCAGCTTCCCATCGGGATGGACACTGGGGGGCAAAGAGGAAAAGTGACGGATCTCATCTAAAGTCCACATCAGAAAAGGGAGGCCAGATTCTGAGAGTCTGTGAAAGGAAAAAAAAGAGAGGCAATCGGAGCTGGATTTTCTGTGCTCGTAGTGGGGGGGGGGGGGGAGTTGAGATTTCTCCCAGGTGACCCAGCGACCCCTGAGACTTCCTGGTCGCCCCTGTGCTCATAGTGACATCAGCAAGGGACGCCCCTCTCCTCCAATCAGAGCTGACTCTCCCGTGCCTCCCTGCGGAGGTGAAGTCACCCTCTGGCTTGATGTTCTGTACCTCTCCGTTCATGGGCACGAATCGATCTCTGCTCTCAGTCTCCTCCATCCTGGCTGTGCACGTCAATCCCCCGAGATCAGGAATCGTTCCAGCTACTCTTTTCGAGCTCTTTTGTGGGACATCTGGAATATCTGTTTGGTGGTCTGCTGACCACAACTGTGCTGGTCACTGAGCGTGTCAATGTGCTGGTGAGTGAGTATGTCAGTGTTCGTCAGTAAGTACGTCAGTGAGTGTGTCAGTCAGAGTGTACCTCAGTGTGCTGGTCAGTCTGTGTGTACGTCAGTATACTGGTCAGTGAGTACATCAGTGAGTATGTCAGTGTTGGTCAGTGAGTACATCAGTGAGTGTACGTCAGTATACTGGTCAGTCAGTGTTGGTCAGTGAGATGATAAGTGAGTATTATGGTCAGTGTGTCGGTCAGTGAGTGTGTCAGTTTGTGTGCTGGTCAGTCTGTGTGAACATCAGTGTGCTGGTCGGTCTGTGTGTACGTCAGTATACCGGTCAGTGAGTACATCAGTGAGTGTGTCAGTCAGAGTGTACGTCAGTGAGTGTGCTGGTCAGTGAGTACGTCAGTGTGCTGGTCAGTCTGTGTGTACGTCAGTATACTGGTCAGTGAGTGTGTCAGTCTGTGTGTACGTCAGTGTGCTGGTCAGTGAGTGTGTCAGTCTGTGTGTACGTCAGTATACTGGTCAGTGAGTGTGTCAGTCTGTGTGTACGTCAGTATACTGGTCAGTGAGTGTGTCAGTCTGTGTGTACGTCAGTATACTGGTCAGTGAGTGTGTCAGTCTGTGTGTACGTCAGTATACTGGTCAGCGAGTGTGTCAGTCTGTGTGTACGTCAGTATACTGGTCAGCGAGTGTGTCAGTCTGTGTGTACGTCAGTATACTGGTCAGTGAGTACGTCAGTGTGCTGGTCAGTGAGTGTGTCAGTCTGTGTGTACGTCAGTGTGCTGGTCAGTGAGTGTGTCAGTCTGTGTGTACGTCAGTGTGCTGGTCAGTGAGTGTGTCAGTCTGTGTGTACGTCAGTATACTGGTCAGTGAGTGTGTCAGTCTGTGTGTACGTCAGTATACTGGTCAGTGAGTGTGTCAGTCTGTGTGTACGTCAGTATACTGGTCAGTGAGTGTGTCAGTCTGTGTGTACGTCAGTATACTGGTCAGCGAGTGTGTCAGTCTGTGTGTACGTCAGTATACTGGTCAGCGAGTGTGTCAGTCTGTGTGTACGTCAGTGTGCTGGTCAGCGAGTGTGTCAGTCTGTGTGTACGTCAGTGTGCTGGTCAGTGAGTGTGTCAGTCTGTGTGTACGTCAGTGTGCTGGTCAGTGAGTGTGTCAGTCTGTGTGTACGTCAGTATACTGGTCAGTGAGTGTGTCAGTCTGTGTGTACGTCAGTATACTGGTCAGTGAGTGTGTCAGTCTGTGTGTACGTCAGTATACTGGTCAGTGAGTGTGTCAGTCTGTGTGTACGTCAGTATACTGGTCAGCGAGTGTGTCAGTCTGTGTGTACGTCAGTATACTGGTCAGCGAGTGTGTCAGTCTGTGTGTACGTCAGTATACTGGTCAGTGAGTACGTCAGTGTGCTGGTCAGTGAGTGTGTCAGTCTGTGTGTACGTCAGTGTGCTGGTCAGTGAGTGTGTCAGTCTGTGTGTACGTCAGTGTGCTGGTCAGTGAGTGTGTCAGTCTGTGTGTACGTCAGTATACTGGTCAGTGAGTGTGTCAGTCTGTGTGTACGTCAGTGTGCTGGTCAGTGAGTGTGTCAGTCTGTGTGTACGTCAGTATACTGGTCAGTGAGTGTGTCAGTCTGTGTGTACGTCAGTATACTGGTCAGCGAGTGTGTCAGTCTGTGTGTACGTCAGTATACTGGTCAGTGAGTGTGTCAGTGAGTGTGTACGTCAGTATACTGGTCAGTGAGTGTGTCAGTCTGTGTGTACGTCAGTATACTGGTCAGTGAGTGTGTCAGTCTGTGTGTACGTCAGTGTGCTGGTCAGTGAGTGTGTCAGTCTGTGTGTACGTCAGTATACTGGTCAGTGAGTGTGTCAGTCTGTGTGTACGTCAGTATACTGGTCAGTGAGTGTGTCAGTCTGTGTGTACGTCAGTATACTGGTCAGTGAGTGTGTCAGTCTGTGTGTACGTCAGTGTGCTGGTCAGTGAGTGTGTCAGTCAGAGTACTGGTCAATATACTGGTCAGTCTGATGTTCACGCCACTCTGACAGCAGCCCCCCTGCACGGGGGGGGGAGAGCCAGGTGGGACTTGCCGCTCCGCATGGGGGGACGCGGATTTTCCCTCCCTGCCCCCCCTCCTTCAGAGCCGATGCCGGGCAGTGGTCCCGATGAGACAGACTGGGCGGGCTCCTCTTTCTGGGTGTAAAAGGTGCCTGACGCAATGCTTGTCTCGCCCAGCTGTTGCAACAGATGTTCACCTTGGTGTCTCTCAGCCCTCTTTCTCTTTGTACATGGGATGCAGTGTTTATTTGGCAAATTGTCACAGCACAACTGAAAACTGTGATAGTCAGCACATCAGTCATTCAGGGTGGCAGTCGGCACATCAGTCAGTCAGGGTGGCAGTCGGCACATCAGTCAGTCAGGGTGATAGTGTGTTGCACATCTGGTGATATTCAGCACATCAGTCAGTCTGTGTGATAGTCAGTCAGCACATCAGTCATTCAGGGTGACAGTCAACACTTCGTGTGATAGTGAGCACTGTGATGGTCAACTCATCAGTCAGTCAGGGTGATAGTGTGTTGCACATCTGGTGATATTCAGCACATCAGTCAGTCTGTGTGATAGTCAGTCAGCACATCAGTCATTCAGGGTGACAGTCAACACTTCGTGTGATAGTGAGCACTGTGATGGTCAACTCATCAGTCAGTCAGGGTGATAGTGGGTCGGCACATCAGTCAGTCTGTGTGACAGTCAGTGAAGCTGTGAGTGAGTTAATATGTCAGTCACTGTGTCACTGTGACAGTCAGTGCATCAGTCAGTCAGTGAAGCTGTGCATGGCTTAATATGTCAGTCAGACAGAACATCATTTGAAAGTGTGTCGGCCAGTCAATCAGTATGCCTATGGTATGCCAGAGGTCCGTCAGTGTGTCTGTCAGCACAGCGGTCTGTCAGCACAGCGGTCTGTCAGCACAGCGGTCAGTCAGTGTGTCTGTCAGCACAGCGGTCCGTCAGTGCGTCTGTCAGCACAGCGGTCCGTCAGTGCGTCTGTCAGCACAGCGGTCCGTCAGTGCGTCTGTCAGCACAGTGGTCAGTCAGTGCGTCTGTCAGCACAGCGGTCCGTCAGTGCGTCTGTCAGCACAGTGGTCAGTCAGTGTGTCTGTCAGCACAGCGGTCCGTCAGTGCGTCTGTCAGCACAGTGGTCAGTCAGTGTGTCTGTCAGCACAGCGGTCCGTCAGTGCGTCTGTCAGCACAGTGGTCAGTCAGTGTGTCCGTCAGCACAGCGGTCCGTCAGCACAGCGGTCCGTCAGCACAGCGGTCCGTCAGCACAGCGTTCAGTCAGTGTGTCCGTCAGCACAGCGTTCAGTCAGTGTGTCTGTCAGCACAGCGTTCAGTCAGTGTGTCTGTCAGCACAGCGTTCAGTCAGTGCATCAGAGTGTCAGGACAGCGGTCAGTCAGTGCATCAGAGTGTCAGCACAGCGTTCAGTCAGTGCATCAGAGTGTCAGCACAGCGGTCAGTCAGTGCATCAGAGTGTCAGCACAGCGGTCAGTCACAGAGTGTCAGAGTGCCAGCGCATCGGTCAGTCAGTGCGTCAGAGTGCCAGCGCATCGGTCAGTCAGTGCGTCAGAGTGCCAGCGCATCGGTCAGTCTGTGCGTCAGAGTGCCAGCGCATCGGTCAGTCGGTGTGTCAGAGTGTCAGCACAGCGGTCAGTCGGTGTGTCAGAGTGTCAGCACAGCGGTCAGTCAGAGTGTCAGCACAGCGGTCAGTCGGTGTGTCAGTGTCAGCACAGCGGTCAGTCAGTGTGTCAGTGTCAGCGCATCGGTGGGCTTTTCTTCTGTTCTTGCTCTTGCTCCCTTTCTGTGCTGCCCTCTGTCACTCTCTGAAAGGAATTGTGTGTGTCCTTTCATGACAGAACCTACAGCTTTTTTTCTAAGTTTCCATTTATGTCCTCACTTGTTCTACAAAATTCCCTATCACTGTGCATCATTGTCTCAGTTACTCCTGCGCCCAGCCTCCCCCTCCCTCGCGGGAGAGTATTCCAGCAGGGCGCTTGGGCTTCGGCTCTGTGCGTTAGGTTAATTGTGCCCCCCGCTCGCTTCCTCCCTCTCTCTTTCATTCCTCACCAGCCCCCCCCCCCCCGCCCTCGGTGTGGCCCACCGCAGCGGGCAGACTCCATCACGCTACCGCCATCAGCTCCCATTGTCTCCCGACTCAATCACCTCGGTAACAGCTTGTCAGGACCAATCACATTGCTCGCATCTTGTCGGGAGTCTCCCAGCATTCCTTCAGAGCGTCTCTGCTCCGGCAAGGAACAATAATAATAAAAAAACACGGGCTAAAAAATTAAGACAGAAAGAAATATTAGAGGTAATCACAACAGTCACATTCATTTGTTTCTGCTACTTTAAGCTGCAAATGCCCCTGCCTGCAGCCGCCAGTTTCTAAGTATATCATTGTCTCACTGCCTTAACTCTGCACACCTCCTGTCTCTCACGTTCTTTCTGACTCCTGAGCTCCTCATTTCCATCCTCCACTCTTTCCACTCTGTCCTTCTCTCTCCCCCTCTCTCCTCCTTTCTCTCCCCTCACGACGATGGACGCTCATAGATCCAGAGACGCTGCCGCTCAGAACACCGAACATTGGTTTAGTTGCCCCAGTGGCCTGTTGATCGAGGGATTACTGGGCTCTGGCTTTGTTCCAGACCCCCGCCACTCCCAGTGTAAAGAAGCATCTCCCTGACTGGCTCTCTGTATTGACTTTAGTTTTACAGTGGAATAGCATAGCCATCCTCAGCTTGGTGTCACACATATTTCATTCCCTTGTGCACTTCCTCCCTAGACTCTCTGGAAACTGTTAGAGGTCAGAGGTCAGACTCTTTCCCACTGCCTCAGGGTGTTACAGTCCCTCATGTTTGTGATGGAAAAGCACAACCAAGAACGCAATAATAACCCCAACTTGTCTTGAGCTTGTCTCTCCTCCAGCATCTGCAAAAAAATAATATTTCATGTTCTCGGTAAATAACGTAAAGTGCACATAAAAACAGCCTACCTGTAGTGTCAGACCTACCTGTAGGGGACAGTGCAGTCCTTTTCTTATTAACCCATCAGCTAGCAGTCACAGGTACAGCATCTCCATCAGTGAGACAACAGCAGTGTCTTGAACCCGTGACTCCCTGGTACAGGGTCAAGGGCACTAACTGTTGGCCCAGGCTGCTGTATAGTCATTACAGCTGACAACAAGAAAGCCATAATTGCATATGCTTCAGCACACAGGTGAGTGTAGTTTGGGTTTTCTGTTGGAACAGATTTAGAGGACAACAAGGGAGAAGGGGAGAGAGAGGAGCAGGGAAGAGATGGGAGAGAGTGGGGGAGTGAGGGAGAGGAGCAGGGAAGAGATGGGAGAGAGTGGGGGAGTGAGGGAGAGGAGCAGGGAAGAGATGGGAGAGAGTGGGGGAGTGAGGGAGAGGAGCAGGGAAGAGATGGGAGAGAGTGGGGGAGTGAGGGAGAGGAGCAGGGAAGAGATGGGAGAGAGTGGGGGAGTGAGGGAGAGGAGCAGGGAAGAGATGGGAGAGAGTGGGGGAGTGAGGGAGAGGAGCAGGGAAGAGATGGGAGAGAGTGGGGGAGTGAGGGAGAGGAGCAGGGAAGAGATGGGAGAGAGTGGGGGAGTGAGGGAGAGGAGCAGGGAAGAGATGGGAGAGAGTGGAGGAGTGAGGGAGAGGAGCAGGGAAGAGATGGGAGAGAGTGGGGGAGTGAGGGAGAGGAGCAGGGAAGAGATGGGAGAGAGTGGAGGAGTGAGGGAGAGGAGCAGGGAAGAGATGGGAGAGGAGCGGGAAGAGATGGGAGAGAGTGGAGGAGTGAGGGAGAGGAGCAGGGAAGAGATGGGAGAGAGTGGGGGAGTGAGGGAGAGGAGCGGGGAAGAGATGGGAGTGAGGGAGAGGAGCGGGGAAGAGATGGGAGAGTGAGAGAGGAGCTGGGAAGAGATGGGAGAGTGGAGGAGTGAGGGAGAGGAGCAGGGAAGAGATGGGAGAGAGTGGAGGAGTGAGGGAGAGGAGCAGGGAAGAGATGGGAGAGAGTGGGGGAGTGAGGGAGAGGAGCAGGGAAGAGATGGGAGAGAGTGGGGGAGTGAGGGAGAGGAGCAGGGAAGAGATGGGAGAGAGTGGAGGAGTGAGGGAGAGGAGCAGGGAAGAGATGGGAGAGGAGCGGGAAGAGATGGGAGAGAGTGGAGGAGTGAGGGAGAGGAGCAGGGAAGAGATGGGAGAGAGTGGGGGAGTGAGGGAGAGGAGCGGGGAAGAGATGGGAGTGAGGGAGAGGAGCGGGGAAGAGATGGGAGAGTGAGAGAGGAGCTGGGAAGAGATGGGAGAGTGGAGGAGTGAGGGAGAGGAGCAGGGAAGAGATGGGAGAGAGTGGAGGAGTGAGGGAGAGGAGCAGGGAAGAGATGGGAGAGAGTGGGGGAGTGAGGGAGAGGAGCGGGGAAGAGATGGGAGTGAGGGAGAGGAGCAGGGAAGAGATGGGAGAGTGGAGGAGTGAGGGAGAGGAGCAGGGAAGAGATGGGAGAGAGTGGAGTAGGGGGAGGCGAATAGGGAAGAGATGGGAGACAGAGTGAGGGAGAGCGTGTTTGAAAAGGCACAGGAGGCAGCGAGGAGGAAGAGTGCTGCGTGCTCCTCTTCCTCAGCGCGTGGAGCAGGATGAGCCAGGCCCCATCTCTCCCTAGAAAACACACACACACACACACACGCGCGCGCGCGCGCGCTCCCTCTTGCTCGAAACTGGGTCGTCCGGAAGAGGCAGGAGGGGGAGAGGTGTGACAGACACGTCTGTGGCTGGGAGTTTTATTTTTGCGAGGCGCTGTGTTATTTTGGGTGGTGGCGCAGTCGTCGGGGGGGTGGGGGGGGTGTAGGTGTTTGAGAAACGACTCCGTCGCCCGGAGCAGGAGGGAGAAACCTTCCCTGGAGATTTCCACTCGCACACACAGGAAGAGCAGAGGGTTTACTGCCGTGTCTGCGTGCACACTGGATCTCTCGGGAAGACACCAGCACACAGTGTACACAGAGCACTACAGACATGAGCAACAGGAACAACACGCGTGTGCTGTGGGACAGTAGGTCTGGAGGAGTATGTGTTCGGGCTCGGACAAGGCCGGGGGGGGGGGGGGGGGCGGGATTTGGGGGCTCTGGCTCCCCTCCTTGCGGCCCCTGGCGCCCTGGCCCCTGCTGCAGGCTCGCACCCGGGCCTCCTCCCTCCGCCGGCGGGTCTGTTTGTTTGTCCTTCCCTGCGATTTGTGTCACCTTGAAAACAGCATAAAAACACACTGTGTAAATGTCAGCAGATGCTAATTACTGGAAAATCTCTCTGTAAATCGCCTGAATGCCTCCTTTGAATGTGTTTATCACGTATAGAATTATCTTCTCCTATCTCCTCTCCCTTCATCTCCTCTCTCCTCTCACCCCTCTCCTCTCCCCTCTCACCCCATCTCCTCTCTTCATGTCTGTTCCTCCCCCCCTCCTCTCTCCTATTCCCCCATCTCTTCTCTCACCCCTCTCCTCTCCCTTTGTCTTCTCTCCTTCATTTCCTCTCTCCTCTCCCCCCTCTTCTCTCTTCTCTCCCTTCATCTCCACTCTCCTCTCCCCCCCTCCTATTTCCTCTCTCCCTTCATCTCCTCTGTCCTCTGTCCTCTGTCCTCGTCTCCTCCCTCCTCTCTCCTGCTCCAGCAGTGCTGCTCTGTGCTGTGTCTCAGGCTGAGGCGGAATGTCTGACTGTGTTTCTGCGTGTGTTTCTGTGCAGCCACCTCGAACGGGACACGGCAGGGCCTGGAGAACACGAAGGGGGGCTCCTGCTTGACCCGGGGCATGAAGGTGGTCCTCAAAGTGGGACAAAGTGAGTGGAAAGAGTGACCCTCCGGGGTCTGTTTCTCTGTGTGCTTGTGTACCTGTGTCTCTGAGTGTGTCTTACGTCTCTCTCTGTGTGTGTATCTGTATGTCTTACGTGTCTCTGTGTGTGTGTATCTGTGTGTCTTGTCCGTCTCTCTGTGTGTGTTTCTGTGTGTCTTGTACGTCTCTCTCTTTGCGTGTTTCGGTGTGTCTTGTGCGTCTCTCTCTTTGCGTGTTTCGGTGTGTCTTGTGCGTCTCTCTGTGTGTGTTTCAGTGTGTCTTGTCTGTCAGTATGAGCCAGTGTGTGTCTATGGCCAGCAGTAATGCAACACTTTGTGTTCATCAATGAGACAGCGAGATCCAGTTAGTTTGGTGTGCTGGGTTTGAGAAATGGCTCTAATATTCCAGATCTCTTTTGTCTATCCCCTCCAATCTCTCTGACCCTGCTCTCAGTCTTTAACTCTCTCTCTTGATCTCTTCCTTTCTCTCTCATCCCCTCACCCAATTTTCAATTCAAGGTGCATTATTAGCATGACCAATGGGTACAATCAGTGTTGCCAAAGCAAATACCCTCTCTCTCATCCCCTCACCTCTCTCTCTCTCATCCCCTCACCTCTCTCTCTCATTCCTTCATCCTCTCTCATCCCCTCACACCCTCACCCTCTCACACCCTCACCCTCTCATTCCCTCAGCCTCTATTATTCCTTCACTCTCTCCCCCTCTCTGTCTCCCAGCTCATCAGTTACCCAGTTCCTTATTAAGATTCACACTTGCTGTTACAGGGAAAGAGGAGAACACTCCCTGTGCGAATAAACAGATAAATTATCTCCTCCCCAACGACCCAGAAAAGAGAGATGAAAGACTGAAGGAACAGGGGAATAAGCGAGCAGGACGGCCGTGTCTATAAACCTGTCCCCCAGTTCTCCTTGCTAGTGTACCTGTCTCTGAACACCCAGCCTGCAGTTCCGTGCAGTTCTGCCAGACCCAGATGGCGGGGGCTTTGGAGATCCCAGCAGGTGGAGGGAGAGGGGGAAGGGAGAGCTCCACAGTCTACAGGTTACGGGTTCGAGCCAGGGTCTAGGGGTTTGGGAAATCAGTGACGTGCGAGGCTCACTCTCCTCCATCGCCAAACAGACCGAGCGCTTCCACAGGTTTACAGAAAAAGAAATTCAGGATTATTTACCTTACTCTCCCTCTGTGTCTCCCTCCCAGATCCCCACAGCTCTGGGTCTAAGCCCTCTAAAACTGGTTTGGACCAGAACCCTGGCCGTCCTAACTGGGCCAACGGGCAGGACAGCCCCCCAGGTATGACCCGTTGCATCATGCTCTTGGACTCACTCACACACGCGCTCATCAGCCGTTCTCTGCCCCTGCTTGTCCTGGTATCTGCTGGACTGTGTTCCAGCTAAGCTCTCACTCAAACAAATTAATCATTTAGAATTTTTGGAAATTGTACATTTGAAATTGAAAAGTACAGCTCTGACACACACAGTTACACAGAGCAGTGCTCAGTACAGCTCTGACACACACAGTTACACAGAGCAGTGCTCAGTACAGCTCTGACACACACAGTTACACAGAGCAGTGCTCAGTACAGCTCTGACACACAGTTACACAGAGCAGTGCTCAGTACAGCTCTGACACACACAGTTACACAGCGCAGTGCTCAGTACAGCTCTGACACACAGTTACACAGAGCAGTGCTCAGTACAGCTCTGACACACACAGTTACACAGCGCAGTGCTCAGTACAGCTCTGACACACACAGTTACACAGCGCAGTGCTCAGTACAGCTCTGACACACAGTTACCCAGCACAGTGCTCAGTACAGCTCTGACACACACAGTTACACAGAGCAGTGCTCAGTACAGCTCTGACACACACAGTTACACAGAGCAGTGCTCAGTACAGCTCTGACACACACAGTTACACAGAGCAGTGCTCAGTACAGCTCTGACACACAGTTACACAGAGCAGTGCTCAGTACAGCTCTGACAAGCACAGTTACACAGAGCAGTGCTCAGTACAGCTCTGACACACACAGTTACACAGTGCAGTGCTCAGTACAGCTCTGACAAGCACAGTTACACAGAGCAGTGCTCAGTACAGCTCTGACAAGCACAGTTACACAGAACAGTGCTCAGTACAGCTCTGACACACACAGTTACACAGCGCAGTGCTCAGTACAGCTCTGACACGCACAGTTACACAGCGCAGTGCTCAGTACAGCTCTGACACACAGTTACACAGAGCAGTGCTCAGTACAGCTCTGACACACACAGTTACACAGAGCAGTGCTCAGTACAGCTCTGACACACACAGTTACACAGCGCAGTGCTCAGTACAGCTCTGACACGCACAGTTACACAGCGCAGTGCTCAGTACAGCTCTGACACGCACAGTTACACAGCGCAGTGCTCAGTACAGCTCTGACGCCCACAGTTACACAGAGCAGTGCTCAGTACAGCTCTGACGCACACAGTTACACAGAGCAGTGCTCAGTACAGCTCTGACAAGCACAGTTACACAGAGCAGTGCTCAGTACAGCTCTGACACACACAGTTACACAGCGCAGTGCTCAGTACAGCTCTGACACACACAGTTACCCAGAGCAGTGCTCAGTACAGCTCTGACACACACAGTTACCCAGAGCAGTGCTCAGTACAGCTCTGACAAGAACGGTTACACAGCGCAGTGCTCAGTACAGCTCTGACACACACAGTTACACAGCGCAGTGCTCAGTACAGCTCTGACACACACAGTTACACAGCGCAGTGCTCAGTACAGCTCTGACACACAGTTACACAGAGCAGTGCTCAGTACAGCTCTGACACACACAGTTACACAGAGCAGAGCTCAGTACAGCTCTGACACAGTTACACAGAGCAGAGCTCAGTACAGCTCTGACACAGTTACACAGCGCAGTGCTCAGTACAGCTCTGACACACACAGTTACACAGAGCAGTGCTCAGTACAGCTCTGACACACAGTTACACAGCGCAGTGCTCAGTACAGCTCTGACACACAGTTACACAGAGGAGTGCTCAGTACAGCTCTGACACACAGTTACACAGAGCAGTGCTCAGTACAGCTCTGACAAGCACAGTTACACAGAGCAGTGCTCAGTACAGCTCTGACACACACAGTTACACAGAGCAGTGCTCAGTACAGCTCTGACACACACAGTTACACAGAGCAGTGCTCAGTACAGCTCTGACACGCACAGTTACACAGCGCAGTGCTCAGTACAGCTCTGACACACACAGTTACACAGCGCAGTGCTCAGTACTGCTCTGACACACACAGTTACACAGCGCAGTGCTCAGTACAGCTCTGACACGCACAGTTACACAGCGCAGTGCTCAGTACAGCTCTGACACACACAGTTACACAGCGCAGTGCTCAGTACAGCTCTGACACACACAGTTACACAGCGCAGTGCTCAGCTCCAACCCTGCAGGACACAGTAAAACTAAAAGTAATAACAATAAGAAAAGTAAATGCATAAAGCTTAATAACAGTTAATTGCAGCTTTAAAAAGAGGCAGAGCTCCAAAGTGTATTAAAGTAAGACAAAGTTTGCTAGCAGACACTAATGGTCAGGCAGAGTGAGTCGTAATGCAGTTTTAATGCTCGACAGGAGAGCCGCACCAGGCCCGCCCCCAGTCTTCCTCAGTTTGAATCTGTCCTCAGAGTGCAGTCATGCTGAGCTGAATGGTGCACTGTACGCTGTGATGGGCTTTCTCTTGCTTAGATAAGCAGCAAGGGGAGCGAGAGAGAGGGGGAATGAGAGAGAGGGGGATTGCATTGTGAGACAGGAGGGAGAGAGGGGGAATGAGAGAGAGGGGGATTGCATTGTGAGACAGGAGGGAGAGAGGGGGAATGAGAGAGAGGGGGATTGCATTGTGAGACAGGAGAGAGAGAGGGGGAATGAGAGAGAGGGGGATTGCATTGTGAGACAGGAGAGAGAGAGGGGGAAGAGGGATTGCATTGTGAGACAGGAGAGAGAGGTGGAAAGAGAGGGATTGTGTTGTGAGACAGGAGAGAGAGAGGGGGAAAGAGGGATTGTGTTGTGAGACAGGAGAGAGAGGGGGAAAGAGGGATTGCATTGTGAGACAGGAGAGAGAGAGGGGGAAGAGGGATTGCATTGTGAGACAGGAGAGAGAGGTGGAAAGAGAGGGATTGTGTTGTGAGACAGGAGAGAGAGAGGGGGAAAGAGAGGAGAGACGTTGAGTGTTGGGAGACATGAGAGCAAGGAAGAATGAGAGAGGAAGGAGAGAAGGATTGCACTGACAGGAGAGGGTGGGGAATGAGAGAGGGAGAAACGGAGGAGAAAGGGATTGTGTTGTGAGAGGAGAGAGAGGGAATGAGACAGGAGAAAGAGGGGGAATGAGAGAGGGAGAAATGGAGGACGGGGGACTATGTTGTGAGAGAGCTCTCTCTTCTCTCTCTCTCCATCTTCTCCCACTCTCTTCCCTCTTCCTCCATCACTCTCCCTCTCTCCTGCACTCCGCTGAGACAGACCTGTGAGTGTGAGTAACACCATCCACCAGCCAGTGAGGAAGAGAAGGAGAGAGAGGGAACGAGAAGGTGCTTTCAGCTGCCATTTAAATGACTTATTATCCTCATTTGTTTTTTCTTCTTCTTGCTTTTTTCTTCTGTTCCCTCCTCCTGGTCCTGGGAGAGGTTGTTCTGATTGTAGGTATTGTTTGGCGTCTTTCTTTATTCTTTATTTAGCCATTTTTCATGTCTTTGACCACTCTAATGGCTGCCTGGGCCTGTTGCCAAGGCGATATCCCAGGCATCTCAAACGTAGGCTGGTGTAGCTCCAGCCCCCCCCCCCCAGTCCCCTCTGGCCAATTTATTAGGACCTATCTGTCTCTGCTCTCCCCTCATGATCAACAGTGCCGAAGTCAGGATGAGACACTGTCCCGTTCTTGCTGGGAAAGTATTGTATTTAAGGAAACAACCCCCTCCAGAGAAATGAAATGACTGTAACAGAAACCACCCAATTCCTGGGGGAAAGTAACAAGCCAAGGTGTCCCATACTCACCCTAGGGAGCAGTGGAAATATCCTAACCGTGTCATTTAATTGGTACCTGTCTACCAGGCGGTAGCTCAGAATCAGCTGTTAGGAGATCTTCCAGCGCAACAGTTCTGTAAGAACTCGGTTCTGTCCCCAGTGGACCCACTGTAGGAGGAAAGGAGACGCTCGGGAAAACTTCCTTCATCCATTACCAGCAAGCCACTTATTCCTGGTGAAAGTCCAGTCCTGGACTGTCACGCAGGACGAAACCCTAGACTGGGCATGCTCACAAACGGGACCGATTCTGGGACGATAACTAACCGATCCAGAGTGTCTCTGGGAGGCGGGAGGCTATCGGAGCACCTGGGGACACCCCGCGCGGTCACAGGTACAACATGCAAGCTCCACATAGTCAGGCAGCCCAGGGTGGAATCAGGCTAAGGACCCAGGATCTGTGAGGCGACAGCACTGCCTGTCATTCTAAAGAGTCTGTTTCTGGCAGCAGCAGTTTGTTATTCTGTGTCTCGCTCACAATTTGAAATCGCCAGCTGTTGTGCAAACCTGTTCTGCAAGGACAGAGTGAGAACAAATTGAGCTTGAATTTGAGGACTGTGCAAGTGCCCTTGTCAGGTCACTCACCCTGTGACTCGGCACAGAGCCCGACAGGAGAGTGAGGACTGAGCACACCCTCCGCTGACACCCCCTGTCAGATCTCTCACCCTGTGACTCTGCACAGAGCCTGACAGGAGAGTGAGGACTGAGCACCCCCTCCTCTGACACCCCCTGTCAGATCACTCACCCTGTGACTCTGCACAGAGCCTGACAGGAGAGTGAGGACTGAGCACACCCTCCGCTGACACCCCCTGTCAGATCTCTCACCCTGTGACTCTGCACAGAGCCTGACAGGAGAGTGAGGACTGAGCACACCCTCCGCTGACACCCCCTGTCAGATCTCTCACCCTGTGACTCTGCACAGAGCCCGACAGGAGAGTGAGGACTGCGCACCCCCTCCTCTGACACCCCCTGTCAGATCACTCACCCTGTGACTCTGCACAGAGCCCGACAGGAGAGTGAGGACTGCGCACCCCCTCCTCTGACACCCCCTGTCAGATCACTCACCCTGGGACTCTGCACAGAGCCTGACAGGAGAGTGAGGACTGTGCACACCCTCCTCTGACACCCCCTGTCAGATCACTCACCCTGGGACTCTGCACAGAGCCTGACAGGAGAGTGAGGACTGAGCACACCCTCCGCTGACACCCCCTGTCAGATCTCTCACCCTGTGACTCTGCACAGAGCCCGACAGGAGAGTGAGGACTGTGCACACCCTCCTCTGACACCCCCTGTCAGATCTCTCACCCTGTGACTCTGCACAGAGCCCGACAGGAGAGTGAGGACTGCGCACCCCCTCCTCTGACACCCCCTGTCAGATCACTCACCCTGTGACTCGGCACAGAGCCCGACAGGAGAGTGAGGACTGTGCACACCCTCCCCTGCCAGATCACTCACCCTGTGACTCTGCACAGAGCCTGACTGGAGACGATGGCATATTGTAGAGGCACATCTCTGAGTGACAGCGTTCGCCACCTGAGTGGCTCTGCAAGGATCCCCAAGGATCAGACGTTTTTTAAACTCCCTGACAAAGAAAAAGAATGCGGTCTGCGGCGCATCTTGCTCCTCCACTGGGGAAGGAGAAAGAAATGAGACACTGACTCCAGCAAGAGAGCCGCCCTTTCACACTCAAATCTCTGATTAGTCTTTCCGAACCCGAGTGCAGCCCGTTTGAGCAGGGAGAGGTCAGGCTGGCACTCCAGGGTCAAAGGTCAAGGGTCGCCAGTGTTGTTGTCGCCCGGTGGACCTCTTTGTAGCGACTGGAGTGTCCGATGTAGAGACTCCAGGCGGTACCAGGGTGACCACGGGCCGGGTTTCGCTGGCGGAGCTGGCCCAGACTGCGGGGGGGTGGCGGCTGCAGGGTTTGTTACAGTGAATGGATGATTTTCGAGCGCTGCCTGGGGTCCCCCAGGTGTGCCTCTGTATGTAGAGAGAAGGATGTAGGCCTTAATTAGGAATGCACCGAGGGGAGGAGAGCCAGGTTATTAGTGTGCCCTGAATAGAATAGAAACGAGAGAGAGGAGGAAGAGAGGGAGGGAGGCGGGCGAGCTGGAGACAGTTGAGGGGGGGGTGAGGAGAGGTCCCCGTGCCGAGAAAAAAAGGATGCTGCTTCCTAGCTCGTCCACGGAGAAGCAAGCACCAGCAGGGTCCAGAGAGGACAGGAGCATCTCGAGCTCCGGCTTGGAAAACCTGAGGATACAGGGGTGCAGTCTGGGGCCGGTTCTGGGGTTCGGTCTGGGGGGGGGGGGGGGTGGCGATGACATTTAGGTGTCTGGTGAAGGTGGAATTGGGGTAATGGGTAGATTTCAGGTGAAAGTTGATTGAGATTAGCAACAGGGCTAAGTGTGGAGAAGGGTTTGAGAATCAGGCATGGGGTTGGTTACAGGGTGACGCTCGGTTAATTTTAGGGTTGTGCCCATGACCCTTCCCCCCCTTCCTCATTTCCGGATGTCATGTTTGATGAATGCCCTCCTCCCCCCCCCCCGCACTGCTTCCTCTCTCTCTCTGTCTCGTCATTCCCTCTCCTGTTCCCGGAGCCTGCCAGCCTAGCCCGAAATAGAAACGTTTGGAGAAAAGAGGAGGGGAAAAAAAGACCAGTGAGCGAGAGACAGAGAGGAGGAGGGTGGGACCGGGGGCGAGGCAGGGGCCCCTTGGTGTCGGGCGTGATGTATGGCAGTGAGGAGCCAGGTAGCGTCTGGAGTGCGCACCGGCGGCACGGAGAAGGTCAAATTAGCATCACAATGTGGGCTGCTGGCTGCGGGTGCTGATGCTGTTGCTAGGAGACCAGCAGGGCAACACCTGAAGGATGGCAGCGGAGGTGTGAAGTTGGGCCCGGGTCTGTCTCTTTCAGGCCCTTCCCTTTCTTTCTGTCCTCCATCCTCCTTCTTCCTGTTCCCTCATTCTCAGCCCTCCTGTCTCTCTCTCTCATTTCCACTCCTCCTGTCTCGGCGCCTGCCTCTCCCTTCCACCCCCCCTTCTCCCTCTGTCTGCACTTCTCTTCCTCTCCCTCCTCCTCTCCCATTCGCACCTCTCTCCTCTCCCTGTCTGTTCCTGTGTTTCTCTCCCTCTCCCTCTCTCCCATTCGCACCTTGCTCCTCTCTGTGTCTTGTTCCTTGTCTCTCTGCCACTTGTCTTCACACCTCTCCTCTCTCTCCCTCCCTCCAACTTTCACACTCCCTCTCTCTCCCTCTCTCTCTCTCTCAGTTTCTCTCGCCAATGGGTGACCTCAGTGTCTCCAGGTCTCAAGCTAATGTGTCCGGCGCAGTGCAGGCTGAGCAGCTCGAGACTCGCAGGCCGGGGGTTTGTGCTCGAGTCGGGGGGGGGCAGTCTGAACAGTCGAGGAGAGGGGGGAGTGGGGTGGTGCCGGGGTGGTAGGGTGACTCCGCTGCTCCTCCAGTAAAATGCTCGGCGCTCTGCTGTCTCCTGATTCGGGGTGACCTTGTTTACAGAGAAGTATCCCAGCCTGCCTCTCTCCTGGCTGGCACAGTGACACAGCGCTGTCACTGAGCACGACTCAAACACACTCGCAGCCCAGGGGCAGGAATGGGGCTGAGAGTCCTCACACCGACACACACTCTCACACACAGCCACACACAGCCTGGGGGCCAGGCTACAGGCACACACACACATACACAGTAATGCCCATTCTCCACACTTCTGTACATACATAGATGTTGGGTCTTTTTCCTAATGTGTTGTGTCTGCTATGCCCTGGTGTGGGCTCGTCAGCACTAACGACCAATTTATCTCTCTCTACCCCATTCCTTCTCTCCTCGTCCCTCCTCCAATCCCTCTCCTCCCTCCCCGTCCGTCTCCTTCCCTTGCTCCAGGTTCCTCCGGCAACACCACCCATGCAGGAGGCCGAGGAGCAGCGGGAGGGGCGGCGGGCAGGGGCGAGAACGGCCCCCTGTCCACCTCCAACATCCCCATCATCGCCGGGGCGGGCGGGGGCTCGGCCTTCCTGCTGCTGGTGGCCGTGGTGATCGCCGTGGTGTGCTACCGGCGCCGGCAGGCCAAGCACTCGGACACCCACCACCCGCCGCTGTCCCTCTCCACCCTCACCAGCCCCAAGCGGGGCGGCGGGGGCAACAACAACGGCTCGGAGCCCAGCGACATCATCATCCCGCTGCGGACTTCCGACAGCGCCTTCTGCCCCCACTACGAGAAGGTCAGCGGGGACTACGGGCACCCCGTCTACATCGTGCAGGAGATGCCGCCCCAGAGCCCCGCCAATATTTATTACAAAGTATGAGGGCGGAGCCCCGATCATTGGCCCCGCCTCCCCACCTGTCCCCTCCCCTTTGTTAGGGGCGCCTTCGTCAGTCAGAGCGTCGACAGACCCTCCCCACCCCCCGCACCCCCAAGGTGGGGCTTTTTTTAAAACTCGCACATATAAGAAACGGGACAGTAGACCGCGGCCCTCCCTCTACGCCTTTCGATTTGCTTTAAAACGTCTTGATGTGATCGACACTATTGTAGAGTATAAGAGTATATATATACATGTCTGTTCCTCTTTTTTTGGCGGCCGAACCGTACACTGTGTTAAGGGCGGCTTCTCCTTTTAACATCGGCGGCGGCGGTGGTGGTGTTGGGGAGGGGAGGGTGTTATTACCCACCCCACTCTCCCACCAGTCTTTCCCACCTGGCAGTTTTTGGGGTGTTTGTGACAAAGCCGTCGCCTGGGGGGGGGGGTCGATTCTCCCGCCTGTTGTTATTTTTAGTTGTTGTTGCGTGTGGTGCTGCTGTAGAGGAAAGAAACGACCTGTGTGTGAAGGGAAGAGTGGAACCGCCCTTGCCCCGCCCACTCGGCGCCACGCCCGCTGTAGCTCCGCCCCTCCCCCCGGCCCCGCCCCCTGGAAGGGCACTGCATTGGCAGTCTGGCAGCTGGACAGAGAGACGCTGGGGGACAAGGCGCGGTGCCGCGTAGCCCAAGAGGGCAGGCGAGATCAGGAAGGAACTGAAACAGGACGGAACAAGAGACAGAGCAGAGAAGACAGAGGATGGACGGGTCCCCCCAGGTTTCTGAGCGGACAGCACGTGCCTTGTGGGATTTATCAAGGAGGTCCAGGAAACAGTACTCCCCGGGCTTTGCAGGGAAAGCAGGACACGGAGGATTGCTGGGCGATTGGAGGCGAGGGATAATCACTCCAAGACTTGAAATGCCCCCAACTCCCATATATATCAGTCCTGGAAAACAAAATCCTGGATTCGATCAGGAATTGTGAGGAACTGAGGGGGGGGGGGATAATATGTCTCTTTGTTTTTCCTTCTCTCTGGAACTTTTGAACAGGTATTTGTGCATCTTGACACTAACATTTTTATTCACAAACTCACTTTCACACTCAGCATTCACATACATACACACTCTCACACATACGTACACACACTCACACATTCTTTTACACTTGCGTACACACTCACGATCTCTCACACACTCTTTCACACTTATGCACACCCACACTATCTTTCGCACATGCACAAACTTTTACATTCAAGCACACACATGCGCACTATCTCTCACTCTTTTTTACAGTTATGTACACACACATGTAAACACTCTTCCACACTCGCCACTCACACAATCTCTCATACTCTCTTTCATGCTTATGCACACAAACCTTCACACTCACACATGTACACACTGCGTCACACATACACTCTCTTTCATACTCTCATGTACTTTCACTCGCACACAACTAAACACCCACCTCACACACATGTACACATATGTGCCATTCATACTTTCACAAAAGCATTCACACCTCACACACTGACACACTCGCCCATTGCACACACTAAGTACCTGTACACTCATACATACAGACAATCTCACTTTCACTCTGTTTCACACTCTCACACAAATGCACAATTCTGTGTCAAGTCATCGCTTTCCACAACCTCTGAATGCACATCCCGGAGAACAACAGGAAGATCCAGCCTGGAAACGGATACGGATTTCAATCCGTTTCTCCTTTTCGGATCTTTTGATATGAATTCTGTTGTGTTCTTTTTGTTCCGGGCGTGTTTGTTTCTTTGTTTTCTTGTTTTTTTTTCTATTTCAAAATGAAAACCCAAAACACACGAGACACAGTTCAGTTTGGACGGATTTAAAAGTCCCTGGTTCAGGATGTACTTTGCTTGGTTGTGTCATATTTAGTTGTTGTTGTTTTTTAAATAAATAAACCAATAAAAGGTGTAAACAAGTTCTGTACCCCAGTGGATCTGTAATAAGGGACTGCTCTAGGCTAGCATCCATGTTAAACACACAGAGAGGGACACACTGTGATATACTACACACAGACACAGTGACACTACACAGAGTGATACACCAAGACACACTACACACAGAGACACGGTGACACTACACAGAGAGATACACCGAGACACTACACAGAGTAATACACCAAGACACACTGCACACAGAGACACAGTGACACTACACAGAGTGATACACCAAGACACTGCACACAGAGACACTGTGACACTACACAGAGAGATACTCCAAGACACACTGCACACAGAGACACTGTGACACTACACAGAGTGATACACCAAGACACACTGCACACAGAGACACTGTGACACTACACAGAGTGATACACCAAGACACACTGCACACAGAGACACTGTGACACTACACAGAGTGATACACCAAGACACACTGCACACAGAGACATGGTGGCACTACACAGAGAGATACACCAAGACACACTGCACACTACACAGAGTGATACACCAAGACACACTGCACACAGAGACACGGTGACACTACACAGAGAGATACACTGAGACACACTGCACAAAGAGACGCACTGAGACACAGTGCACATAAGGAGAAGGACACACTGAGACATACTGCACACAGAGACTGTGCCATTACGCGGAGAGATACACTGAGACACTGCACAAAGAGAAAGATACTGTGATATACTGCACACAGAGACACACTGTGACACTACACAGAGAGATACAGTGAAACACAGCACAAAGAGAGACACATTGTGACACAGTGCACATAAGGAGAAGGACACACTGGGACATACTGCACACAGAGACACACTGAGACAGATACCCACGCACACACATACACACACTTAAAGCCAGAACTCTGCTTGGCAGCCCAGTCTCTGCAGGGCTCTCCCTGTGACTTCCAAGAGTCTCCAGGTGTGGGAAAGCATAGTTAACAAGCAACTGAGACCAGTTACCTAAGAAACAATCTCTTCATCTATAAATTTAAACACACACAGCCGATCCTGAGAACTCTGGGGAGGGTGAAGTTTGTTGGCATTTGGGAGGGAGGACTAAATATCACGATTTAGTAAAAATAGTTGGACTGTCTGTTTCCTGCAACAGGACAGCCAGGTCACTTGCCTGGAAAGCCACTCACACCTGTGTGTGTAAGAGGGGGAACTCATTGGACATACAGGTCTTAATTATTATTGAACCCTGCTCTAGGTTTGTATTAATAAAAACACGTTGTGTTGCATGTTCAGATATTTTTCCATGGGTGACACTGTGGTGTGGTCAGAGCTACTGCAATACTCCAGGGTCCTGGGTTTGAACACTGGGGCTGGGGCTCCTGTCTGTGTGGAGTTTGCATGTTCTGGGTATTCTCCAGTATGTTCCCAACCTCCCACACACACACGTGCTGAACACTAAATAGCCTTTTACAGGGTGTCCAGTGCAGGTCTTGGGGGGTCAGTGTGTCTGCAGGGTGTCCAGTCCTGTTCCTGTTGGGTCAGTGTGTCTGGAGGGTGTCCAGTCCTGGTCCTGTTGGGTCAGTGTGTCTGCAGGTGTCCAGTCCTGGTCCTGGGGGGTCAGTTGTCTGTAGTGTGTCCAGTCCTGGTCCTGCAGGGCTGGTTTGTCTGGGTTTTTATATCATCTTCTCCCTTAAAGAGCTAAAGCAGCTAGTTAGTGGCTTAATTGGGCCCATTTGTCACCTCCTCCGAGCTCCTCAGGTGCTGCTGTGTTCAGGAGACCCAGAAACCCTGCAGACACACCCTGACCGGCCTTGCAGGAGCGGGACTCAGGAGGGACCCTAACTGCTTGAACACCGGCCTCACGACCCCAGCCCTGCGGAGGCCAGGCGCAGTTGTAGAGGAAGAACTTGAACACAGAGGAGTGAACGTGATCTTCACCCCCCGACACCTATCAGACAGGCCAGGTGAGGTCCCGTGCCTTACTGTCCCTCGCAGGGCTGTGTGCTCTCTGGGAGCCTACAGTGTGCCACCGCCCAGTGAAGGGCTAAGTCCACAGGAAGTCCATCTTCCAAAGAGAGATCATGGGTTGGCGGCAGTCCGGCCGGCGCTCCTGGGTCCTGTAGGGAGAGGCGTCCCCAGCAGGGCAGCACTTCTGCAAAGGTCATCACCGAAAATCCTTCCCTCTCCGTGCTGTCCTGACTCTCTCTCGGGGTTCTTCACACCTCCATCCCCATTCCGGTGGCGCTGAGGGAGGTGTGTGTGTGTGTGTGGGGTGGGGGGGGTTGCCAGGCAACGGTAACGATGACCTCACCGCAGGCTCAGCGGTGCGACGATGAGTGTGATGTGATGCACACACACACACACACACCCCCCCCCCACCCCCTTCACTTCTCTCTCCTGGCTCCTGGAACTCTTTCTTCTCCTCTTCACTCCTTCCCCTCTCCCCCTCTCCCTACCCCCGTCTGCTGTCTGGCTCCGAGTGTGTCGCCATGGCGACGGCCGGCGTCGGGCACTCTCCTCGACCCTGTGCCAAGCACTGGCGGCGGGGGGGGCCAGCAGCCGGGAGTGTGCCACATGCCCCTGCCCGCTCCCACCACGGATCAACAGCACCAGAGCTGCTCCTGCGTTTCAGCAGCTCAATTCACCGATGGTCCGTCTCCGGGCACAGGCTTGTACGCAGAGACCCGGCGCCTGGTTCGCGCCAGATCCCTTGATCCGACCTCCCCCCCGCCCCCCCACGAAACAGGGAGCCGGGGACAAAGTTAGGGGCTGGATCAGGCTCGAACCCGAGACATCCCGTTTACAAGACCCGGGCCCTTAACGCCAGGCCCGCTTGTCGTCTGCAACCCCCCCACCCTCCTCCCAGGCTCCATCGGAATCCATCTGCCACTGTGCCGGAGCTGGGCAGTCTCTTCAGGACAGCTTGGGCGCCTGCCTGAGCACACCGCAGAATCCCGGCTCTTCTGGCAGGTTTGATTCTGCCGGTTTGGCGAAGCCGACCGCGCGCCGGTTCTGTGGCACCGGCCTCGGCGCTCAGCACCAGCAGTAACGGCTGGCGATGAAGAGCGGGGACCATAAACAAGTTGGAACGAAGGTGACGGGGTCGTCTCTGTCTCTGCTGCGAGGGAGAGGGGTAAAGGAAGGAGTTTAAAGATGGCGAAGGAGTCGAGTGGGGGAATGAGATGGCATCTGTGGGATTAGAAGAGAGAGAAAGGGCAGCACTGGAGTGAGGAGGAGGAGGAGGGACAGAAAGAGAAGATAAAGCAGTGGCAGATGACAGTTGCCTTGGGAAGAGAGAGATGGGTGGAGAGACAGAGAGCTGTGTGTGTTGCAGGAGAAGGGGGGGTCAGTGCACTAATTGAGGCTGATTAACTCGTTAACATTCCTGTGATACCGCGCTGCTCGTCTGGGGCTGATGAAGGGGGCTCAGACTTAGACACACACGTGCGCTCGCACACAGACACACACACACAGACACAAACACAAGAACACACACGCGCACACACTCACACACGCATGCACGCACACACACACACACGTTGGGGGGCTAAACTTTCCTTTCAGCATCTCCCAAGGTGAAAGACAGGTGCAATAAAACACACACTCACCCTGCACACAGACTGCTAGACAAACACACAGGCGGATTGATAGAGAAGCGGACGGATAGACACACAGATAAACAGACCACGAGACAAGCAGACTGACTGCAGTAGTACCTGCTCTGCAGACAGAGTAGACAGATAGACAGAGAGATAGACACAGTATGTAGTAAGGATATACTGTATACGTAGGTCACCTAAAGAGGCTCAACGGCCAAAATGTTCTGTTTCTTCTAGTTTTCAGTGTGGAATTTACCTTCACTGTTCATTTGCAGTCGAAATATACTGACAGAGCTCCCTACTCAAACATATATATGTACAGATGACAGGTACATAGTTTTTCTGTATAGATAGACCAGGGCTGTACCTGCTGAAAGGATAGATTAGATACTGCACATATGTAGATAGATACAGTATATACTGTAGGATATATATATAGCTACATTATGCAGAGATAGACTGGGGCTGTGCCTGCTGTGTGAACTGATTAAGTAGATATATAGATTAGAAATATTGATAGATTAGAGAGAGGTAGACCAGGGTTGTACCTGCTCTGTGGAGCGGTTGAAAGTGTGAGACTCAGATCTCCGGTTGTCTTCCTTGAACTTCTTAGCTAGAACAAAACAAACCTCCAGTCAGACACACAGAGACACGCAGACTGCTGCTCTGTCCCTGGGGTTACAATACAGGGGATTTGTCTCTCATCATAATTAATCTTTCTCATTCTGATCTGTAGCCTATAGCTTTCAAATCTAGGTCAATCATGTTAGTGGAGTGTCAGTGGTGTTTAACTCATAACCGCACCAGAGTGAGCCTTCTTGTCAGTGTGGCAGCTAAGCAATCCTCAATCTCATTGTGGAAAGGCACTATATGAAAAGGGAAGCTCTTGGCTTCTTGAAGTCAGGCAGGAAAGCAGTAATGACATGTTCATTATCTCAATGTGTATTTTCAGCGTGCCTTCTGTGACTCTCTCCTACTTTCTCTTTCTAACCAGTCTGTTTCTCTCACTGTCTCATAGTCACTCTCTCTGCCCCCCTGACTCTCTCTCTGCCCCTGTCTCTCTCTCTGCCCCGTCTCTCTCTCTGCCCCCCTGACTCTCTCTCTGCCCCTGTCTCTCTCTCTGCCCCTGTCTCTCTCTCTGCCCCATCAGTCTCCCAGTCTCTCTCTGCCCCTGTCTCTCTCTCTTCCCCATGTCTCCCAGTCTCTCTCTGCCCCTGTCTCTCTCTCTGCCCTGTCTCCCAGTTTCCCTCTCTGCTCCCTCTGTCTCTCTCTCTGCCGCCCGTCTCTCTGTCCCTCTACCTCTCTTACTCAATTCAATTCAATTCAAGGTGCTTTATTAGCATGACCGATGGGTACAATCAGTGTTGTCAAAGCAAAGGAAAGTAATGATATTTACATTAAACAAAACAAAGAATAGAAGTAAAATAAAATCTACAGACATATTACAGACATTTACAACAAAGACATTATAAAATATTGACATATTCTGTAGGCGGCTGGAGCATTATTGGGAGACAGACTCACTGTTCCTCAGGCTGTGACAGGAGATCACATACTGGGCTGCCAGATCAACTGAGTTCCCTCCTCCCTCTCCCAGTAGGATTGGGACCCGTTGTGATTCTGGCAGGTGTGGGAACTCTGGGATTAGATTTCTGAATTTCGGGAAGAATGTTTCTCTATCAGAAACATTGTTTCTCTAGCAGCTCCTACTCTCTCTCTGCCCCGTCTCTCTGTCCCTCTACCTCTCTGTCTCTCTCTGCCCCTGTCTCTCTCTGCCATGTCTCCCAGTTTCCCTCTCTGCCCCCTCTGTCTCTCTCTCTGTCCCTCTACCTCTCTTACTGTCTCTCTCTCTCTGCCCCCTGTTTCTCTTTCTGCCCCCTGTCTCTCTCTCTCTGCCCTCTGTCTCTCTCTCTGTCCCTCTACCTCTCTCTCTGTCACTCTCTCACTGTCTCTCTCTGCCCCCTCTGTCACACTCCAACACCCCCTCTCTCCCGTTTATCCGCCAGGCGTGAAATTCCTCGCTTGCTCCAATTTAAGGCCTGATTAACTGGTTTATGAAGCTTTTCCTGTTCGCTGGTATCGGCCCTCTCTCGCTGCACACGGGTGACGTGAGCACCACATGTCCTCCCAGGCCCAAGCCCCTGTGCTGAGAGGACCCACAGCAGGCCAGGCCAGGCAGGTAATGGGGTTGCTGAGCTACAGAAGCCCGAAGCTTCCCATTGCATTTATTCTTGTTTTTATCACTTTGTTAGGAGGACATTGGCAGTGGTGTGTTTCTCACAGCTAACCTTGATACCTCTGCCACACTTTCACTGTGGACGTTAACACCCCCTTTGCTGAGCTCTACCATAGGGGTTACCTGGGAAAGCCAATTTTAAAACCGCGTGAAATCAATTTGCCCGTGGTCAACAGCTGACCTCAAGGGGAGACAGGGGGTCCCCCAGGAAGACGGCAGGGGACTCAACGCTCCCCTTAAAAGTCACGTTCCTACGTACCGAACCGGTTTCTCGAAAACGTAACCAGAATTCGGAAACGGGCGCTTATTACGTCACATCCGCCGAGAGTCTCGCCTCAGCAGCTCCTCTCGCGGACTCAGTGGTTGGCGTCGACCGCTCGCGCTTCGCCTCAGGGCTGGGAGCGCGTTTCTTGCGGCTCCGAGTTTATTTTTGTTTTAAACAGTAAATCCAGAAAATATTATTTTCAGTATAAGAGAGACCTGCGCAGTGTACAGTAAGGACGGGTAGAATATCTAAACTCGTTTTAGCTTGTAATGATGAAACACCCATTTTAAACTCTGAGGACAACGCATTCAGGTTCCGATAAACCTTTTGATTGCTAATGACCGCATCGGCAAAGGCCAAGCCAGTAAAAAAAGAACATTTCGACTGTTTTAATAACTCATACACTGCTCTAAATCCGCAGTGATTGAGTAGTATTCGCGTACCCTTTACGAATACAGAATCGTAAATAAAGTATTTAGCCACGAGAAAGCGAATTTCCCGAAAATACAAGAGATACTAACGAAACAACATTTGAGAAATAAACTAATTCAGAAAAGACCTTTTTCTTCTAGAAGGGCCAGATCTCCTCCTCTCTCAGGTGTCATTGCCTAGTTCTTCAGTATCTGTAACTAATTACCGAAGAGCTGTTACCCTAAATGAAGAAGGTACCGGAATACAGCAGACGCAAACAGTCAAAGAAATCGTTACTGAAGGGAAGAGGACGTCATTCCTATCGGTTCATTTGATGCAAAGTGACGATACATTCGCACTAATTGAAGAGGTAGGAGTTTAACTGAAGCATCTGAGACCCAGAGCGCTAAGGTACAACAGCTGTGCCCCACCTGGGAATTGAGCCTGCAACCTCCCGGCTATGACCCAGAGCCCTGAGGTCCAACAGTAGTCCAGCAGGGCTTGAGCCTGCATCCTGTGTGCTAAAAGGAAGAACGTGGAGGCCGCGGTGCTGTTGAGAAGCCTGGTGAGGTGAGCAGACGTATTTAAAGAGAGGTCATCTCACGCAGCTGCGCAGTAGTGTTCCAGCCAGCACAGGGGGAAACTCTGCAAAGACGGACCGTCTCACTGATGTAGACCTTGTCAAAGAGTGCACACCTGTCCTAAAGAGCAGGAGACCGTTATTGCTAGGATTAGGATTGCTCCACATTAAAACTGGGATTACAGCCGGCTCAAGGTCGGGGTTCAAGCTTTTGGTTGTGATTGTACATGGGCTCAGGTGTGATTTTGTGTCTCGGAATCGGGATGGAGTAAGGTGGGGCTTGAATTTCCACTGGACTCAGGCCTAAACCTGACACTGGTGCCTGTGTAGGGATTGCAGGTACGGAACTGGCTGGGATGACAGTATACATGGGAGTGGGGTTGATGATGTGTCTCGGGATAGAGATGGAATTGGGGCTGGATGTAGTACTGGGGCGAGGGTTGACTATACAGTGGGCTGAGCCCCATGACTGAGCATTGGGCTTATGAGCAGAGGTGCGCTGGGGCTGCCGGGGTACCGGGCACCCGGGGGCGTGTGTCTGACAGCACCTGCCCCCAGCCCCCCGCCAGAGAAATCCTGCCTCCCGCTCCTGCCCTGGCAGATGGAGACGGCGCTGTGGAGGCCGCGGGGTCACATCCGCAGTGCGGATGTGCTTGAGAAGGGGGCGCCTCATTTGGGGTCGGAGGGCGCGGCTCGACGTGTGAGCCTGTCGGTCGCCTTCAAACCCGGAGACTCCACAAAGACAGCAAGTCGACGTGGGGGCGTCCCCACAGTGGGAAGAACCTCTTTACAGGCCAGACCCCCCCGAAGCCCCTCTGAAGGGGCCCGAGCTGCTGAGGTCCGTCTCCGGCCCGCGTGAGCTTGAGACAGGAAGTGCAGGCAGAGTCGGTGAGAGGAGGACCCACAGGCGTGTGAGCGTGAGTGCGTGAGTGCGTGAAGGTGTGTATCAATGAGCAGATATGAGTGAGCGTGTGTCTGTGGGGACTGAAGGGGAGAAAGATAACGTCCCACGAGGACAGCATCTCCTTCCAGGCAGGCATCCCCGCAGTGGGAGCAACATCTTTACAAACCAAACAGCCTCTCCTCCCTCTCAGGGGGTCTGTTGCCAGGCTGTGTGAGTCTGGGACAGGAAGCACAGACAGAGCGAGAGTCAGTGGGAGGGAGACACGCAGACAGCAGTGTGGGGGTTGGGGGGGTGTTACAGATGAGAAAAGGAGATAAGAGCAGGCGCTCACAGTGTCAGCACCCAGGCTCCTGAAGCCCTCAAGGATCTGGTTATTGAACACCTGTCCTTCAGGTGCTGACGAGGCTGCGGAGTCCCGGGGCAGGGGGCGGAGAGAGAGTGGCTGTTTGTGAAGGGGCGGCTTCAAGGGGGAGGGTATGAGTTTTTTTTTTTGGGGGGGGGGGGGTCGCCTGTTGGACACGCATGGTTTTCTCTCCAAAGGAAGCTGGCAGCTGTGAGAAGGCTGAACAGAGAGGGGGGGGGCTGTGATTGTGACAGCATCAGAAAGAAAGTGTCCATCACTTATTGTTGGCGGGTGGGAGGGGAGGGGGCTGGCGGAGGGAGCGTGAGTGAAGGGAGGCGGGGGGGGGGAAGTGTTCTGCGGGGGCGGTGGAGGGTTCTTTTCAAGGACCACCTGTTTTTTTTTTTAAACAAAAACAGAATTTTGCACGGACACCGAAGGGGAGAACTCAGAAAAAGAAAGTGCCGAGTTCACTTCTTGAGCGTCGGGGGGCTTGCTTCAAGCCTGCCGAGGTCGGTTATGTCTGTTACAGCACGAGACGCCCCTGTAGGCCCCGGGCACCGAGTCCAGAGGCAGAGTGTCCGTGGAAATGGTCAGAAACGCAGCATATAAACCAGGGGTGTTGTGTTTAAACTGTACTCTGCACCTGTAATCCTCATTTCGAATATTGTGTGCAGTTTTGGTCACCACTTCGCGATGAACTGTTGCTGGTCTGGAATCGGCCCCGAGAAGAGCAACCAGGCACATGCCCAGGGTTAAAGAAACAGAAGAGGCAAAGGCTGTGAGGGGACCTGATCTCAGTGTTCAGTATTCTCAGAGGGCTGGTCTGAGGCTTCTTCAGAGTCAACAGTGAAACACAAACTGGAGGACCTTAGTGCAAACTATGTGGGTTTATAACTGAGAATGGGAGGCACTTCTTTCTATAAAGGGTTGTGGAGGCCTGGAACAAGCTATCCTTCTATGTGGTTGGAGTTGATAGCCTGGATTGTTTCAGGAAACAGCTGGATGAGATGCTTGGAACAGTTGGGTTGATCCCAGTGAATCCCATTGGGCTGGATGGGCTGATTGGCTTCCTCTCCTTTGTCACCCTTCTCCTATATAGAAGGCTGCTGTAATTAGTTTTATATACCTGCAGTAATAAAACAGTAGTTGGCATGTGTGGTGTGGATATTCCAGGCTGTGCTCCGTCATCAGCCCACTGTGACTAAGTCTGTGGGCATGAACTAGCCAGGGCTCAGGAGCTCCCCCCTGTGGCTGGACTGGTGCATCTGTGTGTCAGTGGGAGCTTCGCTGTGAGAAATAAAAGTAGGGATCTTAACCGGTGCAGGACCGTGAGTGCACCCCCAAGAGAGCACAGGATACCCAAATACTCACGAAGAGACGCCAAAGGCTCTTCTGACACCTACGGACTGCATGTCTCTTCAAATCATGTCCTCATCTTATCTCTCCCCCTCTCGTCTCACCTCCTCTGTCTGCCTTTCTCCCTCTCCTCTCTCCCTTCTTCACTCCCCCTCTCCTCTGCCCCTTCTTTCTCTCAGTTCAATTTCAATTCAAGATGCTTTCTTGGCATGACCGGTGAGTAAACTCAGTGTTGCCAAATTAAAACAAATTCAGTTTACAAGAAACTCTACAGACATTTACAATGAAGACAGACTCTCCCTCTCCTCTGTCCCTTCTTCCTCTCTCCTCTGTCTCAGTCCCTCCTTCCTCTCTGGTGCTTGTTTTGCTCTGTGTGCCTCTGGGTTTTCTCCCTGTCTGCTCCTCCCTGCTGCTTTCTCTCATTCTTTCTCTCCCTCCCCTCTGACTCTTGAATCTTCTGGCGATGGAGGGGAATTTGAAAGTTGTCCCCCGCCTTCCCCCCCGCGCCCCCCTCCCCGGTCCTGCTGTTGTGCGGAGGTACGGCTCACAGAGCGCCCCGCCAGGCCCATTCTTTCATTGTTGTCCGTTTGGCAGCTTTTGTGTGGCTGAAGAAAGGAGAGCACCCCCCCCGCTCGCTCTCACACTGAGCACACACATTCCGCATGGGCCTGGGGGTCAGAGGTCACAGCCGTCACACTACACCACGGTAGTGAGGGGGGGCATTAATTAACAACTGCTTTTACAATGACCGGGGAGGGGGGCCAGGGGGGTTGGGGGGCCAGGGGCTCTGCTGAGAGAGACTTTTTTCTTCTCGTCAGATGGGCTCCATTCACAGCTTTACAAACCGGGAGTTGACTCGGGAAAACCGAAAACAAAAAGAGACCAACGGCCTCCAGCAGGTTCCAGCAGATTTGTGCTTTTCTGAACGCCTGGGCGTCCGGAGCGAAATGTGCTGCTTGGAAGATGAGGGTTCCTGCTGCAGTGCTGTTTTCAGTAGGCGCGTTCAGTCCGAGGGCGGCCCGGTTCCGGAACGGACACACCGGCCTGTGCTCCAAGGGCGGCCCGGTTCCCAGAATGGACTCGCTGGCCTGTGCTCTGAGGGCGGCCCGGTTCCCAAACAGATTCACCGGTGTCCGCTCTGAGGGGGGCCTGGTTCTGGAACGGACTCGGCGGCCTGCGCTCCGAGGGCGGCCCGGTTCCCGAATGGAAACTGCTGCTGTAGGTCGTGTTGGTGTACTAGTGCGCTGTGCTCTCTCTTCTGGACCAGCAGGTCCAATACCGTGTCTACACTGTTGGCCTGGGGACACCGCGCTGTAGGGGGTCCCATCCTTTGAATGAGATGTTAAACTGAGGCCCTGACAGCTTGGTCATTAAAGATCCCAGGCCAGCTGCTAAGAGTGTGTGTGTGTGAACCCCTCTGTCCGGGCTCTGGCCTTCCTAAACTCAGCTGGTGAAGCAGTGTCTCTCCCCTCCCCTTCATCTCGGTACAGCGGGGGCAGCGCTCCTGTGGTGGAGGGTGAAGTGGGTTCTCGTGGGCAGTGTAACGAATTGGAATGGGTGGCGTCAGTACCGAGGACAGTCCGGTTCCCGGATGGACTTGCCAGCACCTGCTCTGTAGCCCCCCAGGACAGAATCTGCACCCCAGTCAGTCCATGTTTCTTCATTTTAAAGAAATAAATTCCACTTATGAACAGGTACTGAGATCTTCTTTTTACTCATCTAACAGCTCTGACTGGCCAAAAACGTTGCCTGGTTTTAAAAAAGTAAGACTCTTGAGTGATCTTGCTCAGAAAATGTATTTTTCTGTGCCTGAAAATCCAATCCACTCCATGACTGCGTCCGCTATGAGAGCATTTTTTTAAGAGCGGAAATCCAGCGTTCAGCGTCGATACGAGAATATTTTTTTAATCTGCGTTTTTAAGGTGCTGCTTTGTGTTCGTAAAATAATGACACACTTTATCTTCAAATAAATTATCTTCTAATAAGATTCACAGGATTGCCTTGCTTGAAGCGTGTGGGTAGTGGAGATTCAAATTTGCGCATTTCTTTGTGGTTTCTTCAGTGCACAGAAGATTCTTGCAAGGTTCATTACAAAAATTTGTATTGGACAAATCCAGTCAAATTTTCCATTAATTTTCCGGACTGCAGCAGATATCTTTCCCACGGCGTTTCTGCAGGAGCTGCTGTATGGAAGAGCGTTCCCATCCTTTCGTCACGCACAATTTATTTCGGACGTCGTTATGCCGAAACCTTTTCCTGGTTCAGGTCTTGGGAGACCCCTCAGGTGCCCACGCGGAGCGTGACTGTCCCGGCACGGTGTCCTTATCAGGAAAAACAAACATTTCCTCAGCAAGAAAGGAATTTTTCTCTGAATGTGATCCTGTGTGTCCGGACGCAGGACAGTGGACACACAGTCTGCTTACGGACTGAATCGGCTATTGTGCACAGCTATTCGGGATTTTCCCAATTAGATAACACGATCCTGACTAAATCCATATAGATCAGATTATATCCATGTATGTTCAATTCTTTATTACCTTAACAGCTAGTTGCATGGAATTTGGTTCGGTGATCTCATACAATTAAAGATGTACAATACAAATCTACAACATAAAGCCAGTAACAGAATGCATCCGCCCAGCACATTCACAACCCATCCTAAACACACACAAGTACTGAAAGAAACAACAGTGAGAGAAATAACAGGGGGACCTGATGGAGTAACAATGAGCCGTGCAAGATCTCAGAAGTTAAAGATGGGACTCAAGCCCCCAGCCTCTGAAAAGCCTTTCTTTGTCACCATCTCGAAGTCCAATGCGCTATCCATTGCGCCACAGAGCTGCCTGTGGCTCCATATATGATCTGGTCCATTTCCCAGAGTCAGGGAGAAAACAGTGCAATCCAGCAGATTTAGGCTTTATGAGGTGCTTTACAAGACATCTGGTATGCAGTTCCTGTGGGATATTTCCAGGGCTACACTGGGCATACAGTTATCCCTACAGAGGTATTAAAGGCAAAGGGCTGAGAATCAGAATGTCTAGCCAGTGGGTTTCTGATGTTTAATTTTATTCCTTTATTTACAGTGTGTTAAACATGAGGGTTAAAATAGCAGAAGGAACGAAGGAGAGAAGGCAGTCTGGCCCTTCTCGCCCATCTGGTAGTGAACGGTTAATTAACGTTGTTCCTTTGGTTAATAATGGGAATTATACTATACAGTTAGGCACAGTAATAATACGTTATTTCTTTGGAATGGCCCAAACTGCATTCGCCCATTCACGCCCCACACCTTCAGGAGCACGCTAACTGCCTCGCTCTGCTGCCTGCAGTTCACCTTGGACAGCGGCCGCGGGTCAGGGAAAGAACCGTTCTGGATTGATTGGAGTGTGCAGGAGGGGAGGGGGGTGCGCACCTGGCGCCGCGCCAGAGCGGGGTGCCACATGGCCAGCCGACCTCGCGTGGCACCAGCTGTAAGGAGCCGAGCTGAGGAGAAGCAATTAGCGCCCAGTGCCAAGGAAGCGGCCTCCCCGGGGAGCAGCCGTCTCCTGCACACTGTCAGGGCTGTCAGCTCAGGCCATCATGGGAGCTGAAGTACAGTCCTGCGGAGCTCTGGACCCTCTACTGCAGCAGGATACGGGCCTGTGCCTGTGTTAGCCATATTAACACAGCACGGCGCCTATCGACTGTGGCACCATGCAGTACCCACTGACCATGGCACAGCACCAGTCGTCTATGGCAGAGTACAATACCTACTGACTTGTGGCACAGTGCCATACTTAGCAATTATGGCACAGTACCTATTGACTGTGGCACAGTGCCAAGCCTACTGATTATGGCACAGTGTCAAGCCTACTGATTATGGCACAGTACCTATTGACTGGCACACAGTGCCAAACATCGATTATGGCACAGTACCTGTTGACTATGGCACAGTGCTGTACTTATTGATTATGGTACAATACCTATTGACTATGACACAGTACCAAGTGACTGTTACACAGGACCGTACTTAATGATTATGGTACAATACTCATTGACTATGATACAGTACCGTAGTTATTAATTAGGGCACAGGACCACTGACAATGACACCGTATCCGTAATTATTGACTCAGACACGGTACCTGTTTGAGCATATCACCGAACCCCTAGCACGCATTCCAACGCTATTCCCGACCTAGGAGGAGCGCCGACAGCCGCGCCGTTCTCTGGATGGAGCGATTCCGCAAACACCCGCCGCGTGGCCCTCGCCCTCCGGCCGCCGGCCTCGCTGACGGTGCCGTTTAATTAGCTCCCGCTGAATAATTCACCGCCAGCCCGGGGCTGCGGCTAATGAGAACGATCAGGACGCCCGGGTTGAGTTTGTTTTAGTAAGCTGTCAATAGGCTCATTAATAATTTCGCACACACAGATTTGCATTATTCTGTCATCTTTCTCTTCCTTTAAGTTTTGGGGTGTCCTTTTCCCCCTCCCAAGTTCTAGCCTCTAAAGGCGCGTCTGTCCCCCTCCGCTGGGTTTGGTGCCTGTGTTATGTTTTGGTGCGAAATGTAAGCAGAATGTGTTTGGCAGCCCCCTTTGTCATTATTAATTAATTGTTTTGTTGTCGATCGCGGCTCATCAGCTAGGCTGTTCAGTTTACTGATTAAAGACTTGGGAATCCGGACGTGATATTGCATGCTGTAATAAAACCATTGTTTAGATGGCATTTTATATGGCGCATATTTATCCTGTATTGGGTCGTGAGAGTGTTAGCTGTCTTTCCGAAATGAAATGTAAAGTCCATGGATAATCCCTTTCCTCTATTCAGTTGTAGATCTATCCTGAGAATCAAAAGAAACCGATCACTGACGACAGCAGCAAATTCACAGGTTTATTGTTAGGAAGCTGACAGTCTTTGTGTCGCAGGCGCTGCAGACACACTTCTTATTGATCAGGCGCCGCACGGGAAATGTCATTTATGTTATTGATTAACATTAGTCATTAATAGAGTTGATCAACAGGGGTGTAGCTGTGCTGTGAAAGTCACAGTCCAGTGGTGTGAGGGCCCTGCTGGAAGCAGCACAAGCTGTGCCTGTTCGCCTCTCGCCCTGTCTCAGCTCCTCCCGCAGGTGTCTAGTGGGGCTCAGGGCCTCCCTGACACAACCGTCACACGTTCTCACCTCGCCAGGTCGTGCCCTGTCCTGCTGGACTGTTGTCCCACAGGTGAGTCCCAGGACTGGTCAGCGGAGCTCCCTACAGCTCCTGCCCAGCCCATCACACGGGGCCTCTGGACGGGTCTGCTGCGTACGTCTCTGCCATGCCCATGACCACTGACTTCACTGTACTGTGCTTTCGCCTCAGGGTACCTTAGTGAGCTCCTGAGCTGGGCTGCTGCTGGGCCAGATACCGTAAGACTGTGTGCTTCTGTTGGGGGGGTGGGTAGCCTGTAGTGGTCGGAGGGGGCAGTACCAGTCTTCACATGCACAGCCCGGGGACTCTCAAAAACCCAACTTTTAGGGCAGATTGAGAGCTGGGTATTGATCGGGGTGGGTGGGGGAGGCAACACTGTGGTTATCCAAGGTCTTGCTGAGGTCTGGGCTCTGCAGTGGGGGGGCTGAGAGGAAGTGTCCTATCCTCCTTCCCCGAAACAGTACGAAGTCGTACGCCGCACTGAGGGAGCAGGCACGAGATGTCTGGCACCCCCAGGAGCCAGGATATCGGCTGCCAGTCTTCGCCCACGCGTGTGCCCTTGTGTTGGCGTGTGTCTGTGCGCGTGTCGCGGCCCCTAGGGGGAGGGGAACTGGACTGGAAGGGGGTGTCTGGGGGACAGACTGTTACGGGTTGGGAATGCTGTGTGCTGGTATTTTGGAAGGGGGGTGGGGTGTGCTTGACAGGCCAGCGTGTGTTGGCTTCCTCAAAGCCGCCCACTGTTGCTTGTGTTGGCCCCCCCCACTCCTCACTCCAGTGCATGCTGGGATTGCGTGGGCGTGAGAGTGCTCTGGGACGCGTGCTGGGGCAGGAGCCGGAGGGGAAGGATAAAGAGACAGTGCTGGTCTCTGCTCTCTGAGGCGGGTGGCACCTGTTTGCGTTCCATGTCGCTTTCTATCGACATAGTAGCTGTACTAGTGCAAACACTTGACCCTTGTACAGCTCCTCAGAGGTCAGCAGGCTGACCGGCTGACCCCAGAGCGTGTTTCTGTATCCACCGCAGTAATGGCACACGACGAAACAAGCCTATCTGATACCCACAGTGAGATACAGACCAAAGAGGGCTTTTCAACACATAACAGAGCTTTGACTGTTTCTGTGGGGTCTGGTTTCTCTCTGTGGGAAGTGGCACTTGAAGTCCTGCAGGTCTGAGTCGCTCTCCCACATGGTCAGTGGCGCAGGGCCTCTAGTGAGCAGAGCAATGGAGCAGCAGCACCAGATGGGACCCCCACCAGGGCCCGCCGATGGGGCCTGAGGCCAGCAGGCCGAGGACACGCAGTGATTGGGCCGAGAGACGTCATGCTGAGCATGAGGGATTTTTAGTGCGTGCAGCCGTGGGCTGGCGAGCAAACGAGGACGAGGGAAATCTGTTCTCTGCCTTGAACACACACCCTCCTAAGCTTCTCCCAGACTCCCACAGCTCTTCCTGCAAAGACATGCCTCCTCTTCCCAGCTTTAACCTAGTGTCCTGAAGCAGAAGAAGCCTCCTGAGTTGATTGAGCCTTTGCCCTTGAGGATTTTGAATAATTGAATCACGGTGTCCCTGTAGTCTTCTCTGTCCAAGTCTAAAGACATTCAGTTCCTCTAACCTGGACCTTTTAGGCCAGAAATGAACCTTGTTGAAGGCAATCAATGGTGAGAATGGACGTGTAGGAATCCATATCATCATGGCTAAAGCATCAACCTGAAGAAAACGTTACAGCAGGAGTGTCAAATCCCATGGTTATTGCTCAATTAAGCAAGTAATTTGTTTAATTAAGGGAACTCTTTTCCCTTGAGTGCTGAAGGGTATTTAGGTTTATGTCCCAAATGATCTCTAAATTAATTACAAAATTACCTGCTAAATTGAACAGAATTGAATTGTTCATGGTCTTCACAAGTTGTTGATTTATTATTTTTTGTAAGCCAATTATCTGCGTTATGCTCAGCTGATCTGGAATAGCCTGTGGTGTGTTTCTTCTGTCTCAGCTTTTGGCTATGAACCTCCTGACCACATGCAGGAAGTGTAGGCAGACTTCTGCACTGCGTTCTGTTAAAACCTAATCGGATTTTAACACATCACAGACAGCACTGCCCCCTGGCTGGAAGGTCGGAGAGGTCACTCTGCTGCTATATCCCACCCTGCCCTTGGCAGTGCTCAGATAATCATGCACAATTACTCAGGGAATCCTGGGCACAGATGGCTCATGACATGACCACAAACAGTAGGCTTTCTTGCTATGTTGGTAAGGTTTTCACCCTGTCTTCCTTCAGTGGTTGTATGGTCCATCTGTCTTCCAGCAGTGGTGGTAGGGTCCATCTGTCTTCCTTCAGTGCTGGTATGGTCCATCTGTCTTCCTTCAGTGGTGGTACAGTCCATTTCTGTGGTGGTATGGTCCGTCTGTCTTCCTGCAGTGGTGGTACGGTCCATCAGTATTCCTTCAGTGCTGGTATAGTCCATCAGTCTTCCTGTAGTGGTGGTATGGTCCGTCTGTCTTCCTTCAGTGCTGCTATGGTCCATCTGTCTTCCTTCAATGCTGGTACGGTCCATTTCTGTGGTGGTATGGTCCGTCTGTCTTCATTCAGTGGTGGTATGGTCATTCTGTCTTCCTTCAGTGGTGGTACAGTCCATTTGTCTTTCTTCAGCAATAGTGTGGTCTGTATATCTTTGTTCAGCACAAGGTGCTCAGGCCAGTCTGCAGGTCCCTGGCCTTCACGACGGCGTACCTGATGGTCCAGTCAGAGCTGTTGTCACACCTCTTCCTCCGTCTGACACGGGATGTGAAGGAAGGAAACCGTTCGGAGTTTCGGAGAGGCAAAATGCTGGAGAAGCTACATGTTCAGCATCAGTTTGGTGCAAAAGCTCCAACCACCCCACACACACCTTGTGTTATCTTGGCGTGACTCAGCCAGCGTCATGTCAAGAAGCCAATGAATTAATAACGTTTTATTTTTTATACCCCCTGACTAACTTGTTAATGCTTGAAAACAAATAAAGAAATTTGAGAGGAAGTGAAAGAAGGAGAAAAAAATGAATCTCAATGCAGCTAGTTGGAAAAATCTAATTTATCACTTCATCACCCCTGAGAAGGAAGCTGTGGTCGATGACTAATACAGGAGAATACTTACAGAAGGAGCCGACGCTGCTACCGCCAGGCACAGGCTCCGTTTCTTATTCATTTGACAGTGTCCCTCCCACTGCTCAGAGCTCCAATCCACTCCAGGTTTTACAGACTCGTCAGTCATACTCCCACTGCTCAGAGCTCCGATCCACTCCAGGTTTTACAGACTCGTCAGTCATACTCCCACTGCTCAGCGCCCCGATCCACTCCAGGTTTTACAGACTCGTCAGTCATACTCCCACTGCTCAGAGCTCCGATCCACTCCAGGTTTTACAGACTCGTCAGTCATACTCCCACTGCTCAGCGCCCTGATCCACTCCAGGTTTTACAGACTCGTCAGTCATACTCCCACTGCTCAGAGCTCCGATCCACTCCAGGTTTTACAGACTCGTCAGTCATACTCCCACTGCTCAGCACCCTGATCCACTCCAGGTTTTACAGACTCGTCAGTCATACTCCCACTGCTCAGAGCTCCGATCCACTCCAGGTTTTACAGACTCGTCAGTCATACTCCCACTGCTCAGCACCCTGATCCACTCCAGGTTTTACAGACTTGTCAGTCATACTCCCACTGCACAGAGCTCCGATCCACTCCAGGTTTTACAGACTTGTCAGTCATACTCCCACTGCTCAGCACTCTGATCAACTCCAGGTTTCACAGTGTTCTCGGTCAGATTCCAATAGTACACTTAAAGACAAAGGGCTCCTGATACCGAACATGTCTAACTTAAACCTGCTAAGTACCCAGCACATCTATGCGCTCAGCAATTTACAGCTTTTTTTTCACCTGCTAAAAGCTAATAGCACACCCACGATTGCTGTGAATGAAATTCTTTCAGAAAAGTGTGTTTGTGTGTTTTTTCACCAAACACAACACTGTCGCACTGCCCGAATGGGATTAAATCTCTCGGAGGGAATAAAAACCAAGTGATCTGGGGGCTGCAGTGTATTTTTAGGTCCACGCCCATTTTTCCAGCAGCTGTTTGGTCCGACTGAAACCCTGGTTATAAAACGGGTCGTTTGTCAGCCTAATGGGCTGCCATTACATTTTAAGAGCCTTTTAATAGAGGAAAAACTTCAATTAGTTGCAAGATATCTCATTAAACGAACCTGAGCCATCCCGTTAGCGAGAGGCGGCCCTTAACCGCTGGCCTGTTTGTTGAATCTCGAGAGCCCATCATCACCGCGGCGCACCCACCCAGGCCCCCCCAGGGGACCCGCCTGCAGCACGAGGGTCCGTGTCCGTGTGTCACTCTAGCCACAGGGCCACACAGCTGCCGCTGGGCTTTTCCCCTGTGTCATGGCGGCCTGCGTCTCTTGGAGCCCTCCTTCCCGGAGCCGCTGGGAGGGGGGCGCTCAGGGGTGGGCTTCTGCTATTACCAGCACCTGTCTGTGCCTGCTGATCCATCCATTTTATTCCCCACTTTTTGCTGCTCCAGATTATTCAGAAATCCCAGATCTGACTGAGCTATTAATAATATTAATACACCCCCTCCTCTCTCTCTCTCTCCTCTTTCTCCTACTCTGTTGAGAAAGGAAATGCAAATCTGTCACCGTTCCGTTCTGTTCACTCTCTCTCCATATGGGGCTGGCTGGTTGACTGGCTGGTTGGGCCAAGGCCGAGATCGTCTGAGCCGAGGGCAAGGTTTTGTCTGCCTGTCCATCTGCGTGCGGTCTGGGGCCCGCTGGAAGGGAGTTCATGGGGGGCAATGGAGGCCGTCTACGTGCGGAGATACGGGGGTGTGTGGGTCCGGGAGGGGTGTGGAGTTAGAGGGGGGCGGGGGGGGTAGCTGGTGTCCTGATGGCCGAGTCCTGGAGGGGGAGCAGGTGCTGAGTCGCAGGTGTGCTGTGATACAGACGAGAGAACGCGCTCATTAACCTCGGCGTCCTGGAGAGAGAGAGAGAGGGAGGGAGCTGCAGAGCGAGAGAAGCAGTGAGGAAGAGGAAGAGAGGGAGGGAGACGCCGTGTGGATCCAGGCCGCGAAATAACAGCGCTGTGGCGTCGTTCATTCACGCTCTTCCTCCTCTTCTTCCCTTCAGTCGCCCGTGTGAAATATTTATGAAATATGTCAAGAAAAGGAACAGAAAATGCCAGGCCAGCTGTCTGCTCTACCCCCGGGCTCTGAGGTTTAGTAATTACAGGTCTAATTAGCGGACAAGCAAGCCAGACGGACACTATATACACAACACACACACACACACAGACACATACAGAACCCCCTAACATTCTTATACACATTCTCCCACGTACACTCACACACACTCACGGGTTTGTGTATATAACCAGGTTTAGGTCCTTTGAGAGGAAAAAGATGCCATTTGTGGGGATGTGTCTGTCTGGCAGAATAACCTGTCTTAATGGGACATTTTCTCACATTCAGTCCCCAAGTTGCTTGTACCATAAATACACATGTTGACACACATTTACACACTCTCCTACGCTCATCAGTACACAAATAAGTCCTTCCATTCACGCAGATTCACAGACACGTTATATGCACACAATGACACGCACATGCTGACACAAAAGCACACATAGACTGACAAATAGACCCTGGCACACACACAAACACTGACACACACACGTGCAGCCCTGCTGTGAAAGTAGACAGTGAAGAGCGAGTTGGATCAGGGAAAAAGCTGGATAAAACTCAACCAGATCAGAGTAAAGAGGAGCAATGCACATTGAAATGAGAGTAAAAGCACAGTGCTTTAAAGCAGAGTGAAATCAGGGTAAAAGTGCAGTCAAGTACAGTAACTCACAGTGAAACTAGATTAAAAGCACAGTACAGTGTGGTAAAGCACAATGAAATTGGTGTAAAAGTGAAGTAAAGTACAGGTTAGGGTAAAAGTGTAGTACAGCCCAGTGAGATCAGGGTAAAAGCTCAGTACAGCACAGTACAGCCCAGTGAGATCAGGGTAAAAGTGCAGTACAGCGCAGTATAGCCCAGTGAGATCAGGGTAAAAACACAGAACAGCTCAGTCAAGCCCAGTGAGATCAGGGTAAAAGGACACTTCAGTGCAGTACAGTCCAGTGAGATCAGGGTAAAAGCACAGTACAGCGCAGTCAAGCCCAGTGAGATTAGGGTAAAAGTGCAGTACAGCGCAGTCAAGCCCAGTGAGATCAGGGTTAAAGCACAGTACAGCGCAGTCAAGCCCAGTGAGATCAGGGTAAAAGCACAGTACAGTGCAGTCAAGCCCAGTGAGATCAGGGTAAAAGCGCAGTACAGTGCAGTCAAGCCCAGTGAGATCAGGGTAAAAGCACAGTACAGCCCAGTGAGATCAGGGTAAAAGCGCAGTACAGCCCAGTGAGATCAGGGTAAAAGCGCAGTACAGCCCAGTGAGATCAGGGTATGACAGGCCTGTGAAAACCGAGCAACAGGACGGAAAACGCGAAGCTGGCGCAGGGAACACCAGCAGTGGCGTCCAAGCTCAGTCCCGAGACTCCGGGGTGAAGTCCTTTGAGATGGGGAAAGGCTCTGTGATCCGGAGGAGGTGGTGGGGTGATTAGTCATGTTCTCATGGCACCTGTAGTCTAGCAGTGCTGTGGGTGTATCAGCAAATAATGCTGAATTATCGTGGGCTGAGAGGAAACAGGGTGTCAGGAATACGAAAACAAGTCAAACAAGCCTGCAAGGAAACGGGGGCAATGGTACTTTTCGGCACAAACCTCCTGCTCCAGTCTTCTGTTCCGAATGCCGTGTAACCTCAGTGAGCACACAGTCCCTTTAGTCATCATCAGTAAATGCGTTCACTGTCCTATATTGTTCTAAATCTGGAAATGCTGGATCTCGGCCGCCGCCGCTCAGTCTCAGTCTCTCTACCGCCATCTGCCGGCTGCCCGTGGAAGCGCACCCGGGCACTTGTCGCTTTCTGGGGGTTCAGTTCTGGGCTACAGTATGGTCCACAGGGTTGGGTCCCCCATTTCCCAATGGGGGGCTCCGCCGACCTTGTGCCTTCTGGTTTTTCTGTCAGTCGAGGTTTAATGTTTTAACTGGAGCTGGTCTTCCTTTCCTTGTTTTTGTTTTAATTGTTTTCAGCTGCTGTGCAGAGGGTGGTGGTGGTGGGGGTCACCTTAATTATAAAATTGCACAGGTACCTGGAAGCCTCCTACAGTGCGAGTGACAAACAATTAACAAAAAGGCTGCAATTAACCAAATTATCAATTCAAGTTAGGGCTCAGTGGAGTAATTGAGAGCTCAGTGGGGGGCCCGGGGGGCTACATTAGGCTATTTAGCTATGGTAACGGAGATTGTAATTAATGTGCATATTGCAGGAGCAGTAGGTGGAAGCCTTCCAGCATGTATAGGCAATAAGACCGACAGATAAACAGAGATTGAGCACTACTGAGAGCGATTACATAGGCAGACTAGATAGATACATGAATTAGATAGGTCTAGAAAGATAGAGAGAGAGATTACTTAGACTACACAGATACGTAGATTAGATAGGTCAAGAAAGATAGATAGATACAAAGATATGTAGATTAGATAGGCCAAGAAAGAGAGATTACTTAGACTACACAGATACGTAGATTAGGTAGGTCAAGAAAGATAGAGAGAGAGATTACTTAGACTAGACATATCCGTAGATTAGATAGGTCTAGAAAGATCGAGAGAGAGATTACTTAGACTACACAGATACGTAGATTAGATAGGTCAAGAAAGATAGAGAGAGAGATTACTTAGACTACACAGATACGTAGATTAGATAGGTCACGAAAGATAGATAGATACAAAGATATGTAGATTAGGTGGCCAAGAAAGAGAGATTACTTAGACTACACAGATACGTAGATTAGATAGGTCAAGAAAGATAGAAAGATTACTTAGATTACACAGATACGTAGATTAGATAGGTCAAGAAAGATGGAGATCATATCTATTATCTTTATTAGATGGGTCAGAGACAGATCACTTAGACAAACTGCATAGATACAGAGTACCTAGACTACATACAGAAGATACTTGGATTAGACAGGTCAAGAAAGATAAAGAGAGAGATTGCACAGACTAAATAGATACATAGAAGAATTAGATCAGATAAATACAGAAACAGATTACAGACTATAGACAGTCTACATAGATGGGTGGATTATATAGGTCAGTGATCTACAGAGAGATTACTTTGACTAGATAGATATGTGGATTAGATACAGTAGGTCAAGAAAGATCCAGAGAGAGATTGCGTAACTGTGTTTGATAGGTCAGAGATATGGAGACAGACTACTTAGACAGACTGCATAGATACTTGGATTAGATAGGTCAAGTAAAATAGAGAGAGAGATTACTCTAATAGACATTAGATCAGAGAGGTACACTACAGAGCCAGATAATTTAGACAGACTAGATAGAGACATGGATTAGATCAGTCAGACAACTACAGAGTCAGAGTATTTAGGATATATTGATCCTTGGATTAGATAGGTCAAGTAAAATACAGAGAGAGATTACTCTAATAGACTGTATTAGATTAAATAAAATCACTTTATTGTTCATATACAATTTTTTAGGAATTGGGAATTTGTTTTTTTCGCATACCTCAGCTTGCTCTCCTCGAGACACAGGCACACAGGCAGGGAGAGAAGCTTGGGGTCAGCCATTCATACAGCACCCCTGGAGCACCTGGGGTCAAGGGCCTTGCTCAGGGGCCCGAGGGAGTAGGATTCCTCTGCCAGCCATGGGATACGAACCAGCACCCTTCCAGCCACAGGTGTAGATCCATAGGAACTGAGCCACCACACTGCCCATAGGTCAGACTACATAGATACTTGGATTAGATAGGTCAAGGAAGATACAGAGAGATTACACAGACTAAATAGATAGGTCAGAAAACTAAAGAGACTACATAAATAAAGCAGATTAACTAAACAAGACAGATTAGACTGTTAGCTAGACAATCTATAAAATCAATAGTTATACAATCAATAAAATGGATGGACAGGTACTGTATACAAGCAGATTAGCTAGTCCTACAGATTAGGTAGACAGTCAGACTGCATAGACAGACAGGCATTAGACGGAGAGGCAGGTCAGATAGATAAGGGTCCCAGACAGGTCTGGGCTCTCTCCTCCTGGAAGACTCTGTGCTGCTCACTGATGGAGTGAGCTGTGGTGACTCGAGTCCAGATCCGCACTAACCCTGGGCTTTCTTTCATTCCGGGTCTCCGGAACAGAGCAGGCTTGTGACTGCAGTCCTGAGTGTGTCCTACAGTGTGTCCCGCAGTCCTGAGTGTGTCCCGCAGTGTGTCCCACAGTCCTGAGTGTGTCCCGCAGTGTGTCCCACAGTCCTGAGTGTGTCCCACAGTGTGTCCCGCAGTCCTGAGTGTGACCCGCAGTGTGTCCCACAGTGTGTCCTGCAGTCCTGAGTGTGTCCCACAGTGTGTCCTGCAGTCCGGAGTGTGTCCCACCATGTGTCCCACAGTCCTGAGTGTGACCCGCAGTGTGTCCCGCAGTGTGTCCTGCAGTCCTTAGTGTGTCCCGCAGTGTGTCCTGCAGTCCGGAGTGTGTCCCACCGTGTGTCCCACAGTCCTGAGTGTGACCCGCAGTGTGTCCCACAGTGTGTCCTGCAGTCCGGAGTGTGTCCTGTAGTCCTGAGTGTGTCCCGCAGTGTGTCCTGCAGTCCTGAGTGTGTCCCGCAGTCCTGAGTGTGTCCCACAATGTGTCCCGCAGTCCTGAGTGTGTCCTGTTGTCCTAAGTCTGTCCCGCAGTTCTGAGTGTGTCCCGTAGTCCTGAGTGTGTTCCGCAGTCCTGAGTGTGGACGTACTGTTCCACTGCCCTGGTTTGGCTGCGATAGCTCTTCTGAGCTGATTGATCACTCACTCCTCCCAGCTGTTGTAGTGAATTAGGTCATCTGAGGTCCAGGAGGGCGATACTTATATCCACAGCCTCCCTTCCAGATGAGCTCCTCAGTTTTTAATTGAGCCCTTCATGGAATTGATAATTGGATTAGAGCTCTTATATCGTGTTCGGCTGTTAAACCACAAGAGGTTTCAGCGGGATAGTATGATTTTTTTTATGTTTTACCAAAGATCTGCTCAGCTTTCAGCAATGGGAGAATGGTGCTGGAACACTAATTAATGGAAATGTTTGCTCAGTTAAGGGTCTGTGTTAGTGAAGTTAGGGGCGCACTGCTGGAAGCCAGGGGTCACGGGGAGCCTGGAGTGGGAAATTAGGAGGATCCCCAGGGTGAATGAACTACAGTATATCCCAGCAGGGGCCGCGCATGGGCGGAACCAGCGATGTCTGGATTGACCCAGACCGCGGGCCTCGGCCTGAGAGCTATAGATAGCTAGCCGGGCAAATGAGGGTCCGACTTTAATATCGCGGTCACGGTGAGTCCGCTGGGCAGACAGAGGGATCACAGCCCCAGGGCGCTGCTGAGGTCCGAGCACTGTCGCTCGCACGCAGTCTGGGAACAAGAGGGGCGCTTCTGGACCCGGACTGGACAATTCAGGATTCGCAACCTGGGTTTTGTTTGTGAAATGATCTCTGGCCGCCGGCGGACAGGCGTGTTTCTCCTCAGGCCCCTGGGGGGGGGGGGGGCGCAGAGCTGGGGGCCAGGCACTCTGAGATATTTAGGGAGCGGCCAGTTTCCAGGCGCTGTTTCTGAGATGGTTCCCCGAGTCTGCCCCGGAGAGCTTCTGGGGCTCAGGAATTAGAAGCGTAAATGTTCTGTAGTCTGTGGAGAGCAAGAGGAAGCCCCACAGATGGGGAGAGAGAGAGAAAGAAAGATGAGGGAAGTGAGAGAAGCAGAGAGTGAATTGAAGAATTCGAGTACCTCTAAGAGCTCTCTCTCTGTGTTCTTACGACTGACTCACAGAGCCGCCCTGAGAGCACAGGGGGGTCCAGTCCCACTCCTCCCGGAGTTAGGGGTTGTGCTGGACCAGGCAGCACCCCGGACTGCTGAAGTAACAGAGAGACAGCTGCCGGCCCCGGCTCCTGTCTGCAGTGATGAATGTCCCGGGCACATTGAGTTAAAATTCAAGATAATTGGCAGCACACAGGCTGAGAGAGGGAGAGAGGGGTCTTTCCCAAGCCATCATTGGGACATGTGACCGACAGACCCCTTGTACAAGATGCTCCTGCAACTCCGTAGGCACAGCCTGGACCCCGGTGCACCCCATGTCCATGACAGTGATGAACACACTGGGTGCTGACAAACACTGGTACACAGATACAGTATATACGCACACTGCACCCGTGCCCACAGACACCGAGTCTCTCACACCTGCGCACTCCTGTCTGTGCGTGTCCTTCCCACTGAGACTCATTGTGTCATCACTGCCTTTCCCAGACTCATGCAGGCAGCCCGGGTAAAGAGGTCATTTCCACTGCGCCTGTGTTTTCTCCCACCCAGGAATACAGACTGACACACAGCACTGCAGAGACACCTTCCAAAGCACACACTCACAGGTACAGAGGCACCCTCCTAGTCACAGTTCCCTGTTTCAACCTTTAACACTTTTCCCAACTCTCTTGTACTTTACTGAACACTCTCACAGGTGGTCACTGGTGCCATAAATGGCATTGATTGATCGGTAGCACCTTAAATAATCGATACACCTATAGATACACGTAGCCGTGGCTTTAAATATTTTACAGCCTGCTGCCCTTTTCCACAAACTCTGGAGGCCCGGAGACGGGAACTGGGGTCCAGTTAAAAGGCTCCCAGTGCACCAGGATAAAACGTCCAGCTCTGATCCCTCGTTCTCCTCCTGTCCTTCGTGTTTTGCTGCATGCCTCTCTCCTGGCAGGGGGCAGTGCGCTTGTGCGGGTTAGTGCAGGCAGAGAGAGACCGGGGGTGAGGGAGAGCGCGGAGGTATCGAGGTGCCGTGTTTAAGAAAATCAATTTCAGACAGGAAATGCACTGACCTTTCATAGGAGCGGGCGTCTGCCGTCATTTCTATTGTAGCTCCTGCAAGAGCTCAGTGCTCAGCTGGAGGGCGGGCGAGGGAGGGAGAGATGGGGATAAGGGAGGAGAGGGAGGGAGGGAGGATCAGATTGGGAGGCACGGGGATGGAGAGAAGGAAAGACGGGGAATTGAGAGCAGGATGGGAATGAAGAACAGAGAGATGTTGGGGGGGGAGGAGGAGGAGTGGAAAGAAATGAGTGATTCGAATGCAGCAAGTAAAGGTAAAACAGGTGGACTAGAAAAACGCTGAAACATGCAGAAGAAATTCAAAAAGTCTGAACATTTAATGCAGAGAAGTGCAGAGTGTTATACGCTGGCAGCAGAAATATGCTATAAATACCATATGGAAAGCGCCCCTCTTCTGAAACAGACCGAGGTGTTCATGTAGACACATCCCTTACATCTTCCAGACAATGTGGGGAAGCTGGGAAGATGACAAACAGAATGATAGGCCACATAGTTAAAAGTACAGAAGTTTAGCTATAATAAGGCCTCATTTCGAATATCGGCATACTCTTTTTCTTCCTCAAGTGAAATCATTACATTTTATTCATCAAATTCCGGTAACCACGGAAGAAGAAAAAGTCGGCACTTCAGAACTCGAACAATTTATGAAAATATTTCTAGTTATTATAAAATAATCAAAAAAAATGGAGTTGTCTTTAGCAGGGGCTTGTGTGGTCACTGCGTTACAAAAATAGATCGCTGCTCTGGAGTGCTTCCCAAGAAGAGCAACCGGAGTTTTTCCCAGGCTCTTTAGTCTTGAACAGAGAAAGCTGCGGGGGGACTTGATTCAGGGGTTCACCATGAACCAGGCTGCTCCACTCAGCCAGGGGACTTCATGAGAACAAACACGGGGACCAAGCTGTTATTCCGGCACCCCGAGGACGTGGATGTCTGCACCCCTGTTACGAACGGGTGTCTGTTTGGAACTGTCACTGCTGCTGTGTGCTCAGCAGCTCAGTGTCGGGGTGCTGGCCTGCAGTGTGCTCACTGGGCCGGTGTTGGGGGTCCCAGGCTGCAGCACGTTCAGCGAGTCACTGCAGAGGGGCACGTGTAGCAGCTCAGTGTCGGCGGTCTGTGCTACAGGTTGTGCGGCATGCTGGGGTCAAGGTACTGGGTCGCACTGTGTGTGTAACAGGTGTGGGCAGTTTGTGTGCGGAAGAATGGTGTTGGGGTGTGTGCAGCAGGTCGGTGTGGTGTGTGTGTGCAGCAGGTCGGTGTGGTGTGTGTGTGTAGCAGGTCAGTGTGGTGTGTGTGTGTGCAGCAGGTCAGTGTGGTGTGTGTGTGTGCAGCAGGTCAGTGTGGTGTGTGTGCAGCAGGTCAGTGTGGTGTGTGTGCAGCAGGTCGGTGTGGTGTGTGTGTGCAGCAGGTCAGTGTGGTGTGTGTGTGCAGCAGGTCAGTGTGGTGTGTGTGTGTGTGTGCAGCAGGTCAGTGTGGTGTGTGTGTGTGTGCAGCAGGTCGGTGTGGTGTGTGTGTGTAGCAGGTCAGTGTGGTGTGTGTGTGCAGCAGGTCAGTGTGGTGTGTGTGTGTGCAGCAGGTCAGTGTGGTGTGTGTGCAGCAGGTCAGTGTGGTGTGTGTGTGTGCAGCAGGTCAGTGTGGTGTGTGTGTGTGTAGCAGGGCAGTGTGGTGTGTGTGCAGCAGGTCAGTGTGGTGTGTGTGCAGCAGGTCAGTGTGGTGTGTGTGTACAGCAGGTCAGTGTGGTGTGTGTGTGCAGCAGGTCGGTGTGGTGTGTGTGTGCAGCAGGTCGGTGTGGTGTGTGTGTGCAGCAGGTCAGTGTGGTGTGTGTGTGCAGCAGGTCGGTGTGGTGTGTGTGTGCAGCAGGTCAGTGTGGTGTGTGTGTGCAGCAGGTCGGTGTGGTGTGTGTGTGCAGCAGGTCGGTGTGGTGTGTGTGTGCAGCAGGTCAGTGTGGTGTGTGTGTGCAGCAGGTCAGTGTGGTGTGTGTGTACAGCAGGTCAGTGTGGTGTGTGTGTGCAGCAGGTCAGTGTGGTGTGTGTGCAGCAGGTCGGTGTGGTGTTTGTGTGCAGCAGGTCAGTGTGGTGTGTGTGTGCAGCAGGTCAGTGTGGTGTGTGTGTGCAGCAGGTCAGTGTGGTGTGTGTGTGCAGCAGGTCAGTGTGGTGTGTGTGTGTGCAGCAGGTCAGTGTGGTGTGTGTGTGCAGCAGGTCAGTGTGGTGTGTGTGTGCAGCAGGTCGGTGTGGTGTGTGTGCAGCAGGTCAGTGTGGTGTGTGTGGAGCAGGTCAGTGTGGTGTGTGTGTGCAGCAGGTCAGTGTGGTGTGTGTGCAGCAGGTCAGTGTGGTGTGTGTGTGCAGCAGGTCGGTGTGGTGTGTGTGTGTGTAGCAGGTCGGTGTGGTGTGTGTGTGCAGCAGGTCGGTGTGGTGTGTGTGTGCAGCAGGTCAGTGTGGTGTGTGTGTACAGCAGGTCGGTGTGGTGTGTGTGTGTGTGCAGCAGGTCGGTGTGGTGTGTGTGTGGAGCAGGTCAGTGTGGTGTGTGTGTGCAGCAGGTCGGTGTGGTGTGTGTGTGTGCAGCAGGTCGGTGTGGTGTGTGTGTGCAGCAGGTCGGTGTGGTGTGTGTGTGTGTGCAGCAGGTCGGTGTGGTGTGTGTGCAGCAGGTCAGTGTGGTGTGTGTGTGCAGCAGGTCAGTGTGGTGTGTGTGTGCAGCAGGTCGGTGTGGTGTGTGTGTGCAGCAGGTCGGTGTGGTGTGTGTGTGCAGCAGGTCAGTGTGGTGTGTGTGTGCAGCAGGTCAGTGTGGTGTGTGTGTGCAGCAGGTCGGTGTGGTGTGTGTGTGTGCAGCAGGTCAGTGTGGTGTGTGTGCAGCAGGTCGGTGTGGTGTGTGTGTGTGCAGCAGGTCGGTGTGGTGTGTGTGTGCAACAGGTCAGTGTGGTGTGTGTGCAGCAGGTCGGTGTGGTGTGTGTGTGTGTGCAGCAGGTCGGTGTGGTGTGTGTGTGCAGCAGGTCGGTGTGGTGTGTGTGTGTGTGCAGCAGGTCGGTGTGGTGTGTGTGTGCAGCAGGTCGGTGTGGTGTGTGTGTGTGCAGCAGGTCGGTGTGGTGTGTGTGTGTGTGCAGTAGGTCAGTGTGGTGTGTGTGTGCAGCAGGTCGGTGTGGTGTGTGTGCAGCAGGTCAGTGTGGTGTGTGTGTGTGTGCAGCAGGTCAGTGTGGTGTGTGTGTGCAACAGGTCAGTGTGGTGTGTGTACAGCAGGTCGGTGTGGTGTGTGTGTGCAGCAGGTCAGTGTGGTGTGTGTGTGCAGCAGGTCGGTGTGGTGTGTGTGTGCAGCAGGTCGGTGTGGTGTGTGTGTGCAGCAGGTCGGTGTGGTGTGTGTGTGTGCAGCAGGTCGGTGTGGTGTGTGTGTAGCAGGTCAGTGTGGTGTGTGTGTGCAGCAGGTCAGTGTGGTGTGTGTGTGCAGCAGGTCGGTGTGGTGTGTGTGTGCAGCAGGTCAGTGTGGTGTGTGTGGAGCAGGTCAGTGTGGTGTGTGTGTGCAGCAGGTCAGTGTGGTGTGTGTGCAGCAGGTCAGTGTGGTGTGTGTGTGCAGCAGGTCAGTGTGGTGTGTGTCTGCAGCAGGTCAGTGTGGTGTGTGTGTGTGTGTGCAGCAGGTCGGTGTGGTGTGTGTGTGTGTGCAGCAGGTCGGTGTGGTGTGTGTGTGCAGCAGGTCGGTGTGGTGTGTGTGTGCAGCAGGTCAGTGTGGTGTGTGTGTGCAGCAGGTCAGTGTGGTGTGTGTGTGCAGCAGGTCGGTGTGGTGTGTGTGTGCAGCAGGTCAGTGTGGTGTGTGTGTAGCAGGTCAGTATGGTGTGTGTGCAGCAGGTCAGTGTGGTGTGTGTGCAGCAGGTCAGTGTGGTGTGTGTGTGCAGCAGGTCAGTGTGGTGTGTGTGTGCAGCAGGTCGGTGTGGTGTGTGTGTGCAGCAGGTCAGTGTGGTGTGTGTGTGTGCAGCAGGTCAGTGTGGTGTGTGTGTGCAGCAGGTCGGTGAGGTGTGTGTGTGTGCAGCAGGTCGGTGTGGTGTGTGTGTGTAGCAGGTCAGTGTGGTGTGTGTGCAGCAGGTCAGTGTGGTGTGTGTGTGCAGCAGGTCGGTGTGGTGTGTGTGTGCAGCAGGTCGGTGTGGTGTGTGTGTGCAGCAGGTCGGTGTGGTGTGTGTGTGGAGCAGGTCAGTGTGGTGTGTGTGCAGCAGGTCAGTGTGGTGTGTGTGTGCAGCAGGTCGGTGAGGTGTGTGTGTGCAGCAGGTCGGTGTGGTGTGTGTGTGTGTGCAGCAGGTCGGTGTGGTGTGTGTGTGGAGCAGGTCAGTGTGGTGTGTGTGTGCAGCAGGTCGGTGTGGTGTGTGTGTGTGCAGCAGGTCGGTGTGGTGTGTGTGTGCAGCAGGTCGGTGTGGTGTGTGTGTGTGTGTGCAGCAGGTCGGTGTGGTGTGTGTGCAGCAGGTCAGTGTGGTGTGTGTGTGCAGCAGGTCAGTGTGGTGTGTGTGTGCAGCAGGTCGGTGTGGTGTGTGTGTGCAGCAGGTCAGTGTGGTGTGTGTGTGCAGCAGGTCAGTGTGGTGTGTGTGTGCAGCAGGTCGGTGTGGTGTGTGTGTGTGCAGCAGGTCAGTGTGGTGTGTGTGTGGAGCAGGTCAGTGTGGTGTGTGTGCAGCAGGTCGGTGTGGTGTGTGTGTGTGCAGCAGGTCGGTGTGGTGTGTGTGTGCAACAGGTCAGTGTGGTGTGTGTGTGTGTGCAGCAGGTCGGTGTGGTGTGTGTGTGCAGCAGGTCGGTGTGGTGTGTGTGCAGCAGGTCGGTGTGGTGTGTGTGTGTGTGCAGCAGGTCGGTGTGGTGTGTGTGTGCAGCAGGTCGGTGTGGTGTGTGTGTGTGTGCAGCAGGTCGGTGTGGTGTGTGTGTGCAGCAGGTCGGTGTGGTGTGTGTGTGTGTGCAGCAGGTCGGTGTGGTGTGTGTGTGTGTGCAGTAGGTCAGTGTGGTGTGTGTGTGCAGCAGGTCGGTGTGGTGTGTGTGCAGCAGGTCAGTGTGGTGTGTGTGTGTGTGCAGCAGGTCAGTGTGGTGTGTGTGTGCAACAGGTCAGTGTGGTGTGTGTACAGCAGGTCGGTGTGGTGTGTGTGTGCAGCAGGTCAGTGTGGTGTGTGTGTGCAGCAGGTCGGTGTGGTGTGTGTGTGCAGCAGGTCGGTGTGGTGTGTGTGTGCAGCAGGTCGGTGTGGTGTGTGTGTGCAGCAGGTCAGTGTGGTGTGTGTGTGCAGCAGGTCAGTGTGGTGTGTGTGCAGCAGGTCAGTGTGGTGTGTGTGTGCAGCAGGTCAGTGTGGTGTGTGTGTGCAGCAGGTCAGTGTGGTGTGTGTGTGTGTGCAGCAGGTCGGTGTGGTGTGTGTGTGCAGCAGGTCGGTGTGGTGTGTGTGTGTGCAGGTCAGTGTGGTGTGTGTCTGCAGCAGGTCAGTGTGGTGTGTGTGCAGCAGGTCAGTGTGGTGTGTGTGTGTGCAGCAGGTCAGTGTGGTGTGTGTGCAGCAGGTCAGTGTGGTGTGTGTGTGCAGCAGGTCAGTGTGGTGTGTGTGTGCAGCAGGTCGGTGTGGTGTGTGTGTGCAGCAGGTCGGTGTGGTGTGTGTGTGCAGCAGGTCAGTGTGGTGTGTGTGTGCAGCAGGTCAGTGTGGTGTGTGTGTGTGTGCAGCAGGTCGGTGTGGTGTGTGTGTGTGTGCAGCAGGTCGGTGTGGTGTGTGTGTGCAGCAGGTCGGTGTGGTGTGTGTGTGCAGCAGGTTGGTGTGGTGTGTGTGTGGAGCAGGTCAGTGTGGTGTGTGTGCAGCAGGTCAGTGTGGTGTGTGTGTGCAGCAGGTCAGTGTGGTGTGTGTGTGCAGCAGGTCAGTGTGGTGTGTGTGTGCAGCAGGTCAGTGTGGTGTGTGTGCAGCAGGTCAGTGTGGTGTGTGTGCAGCAGGTCAGTGTGGTGTGTGTGTGCAGCAGGTCAGTGTGGTGTGTGTGCAGCAGGTCAGTGTGGTGTGTGTGTGCAGCAGGTCAGTGTGGTGTGTGTGTGTAGCAGGTCAGTGTGGTGTGTGTGTACAGCAGGTCAGTGTGGTGTGTGTGTGCAGCAGGTCGGTGTGGTGTGTGTGTGCAGCAGGTCAGTGTGGTGTGTGTGCAGCAGGTCGGTGTGGTGTGTGTGCAGCAGGTCAGTGTGGTGTGTGTGTGCAGCAGGTCAGTGTGGTGTGTGTGCAGCAGGTCAGTGTGGTGTGTGTGCAGCAGGTCAGTGTGGTGTGTGTGTGCAGCAGGTCAGTGTGGTGTGTGTGTGCAGCAGGTCAGTGTGGTGTGTGTGTGCAGCAGGTCAGTGTGGTGTGTGTGCAGCAGGTCAGTGTGGTGTGTGTGCAGCAGGTCAGTGTGGTGTGTGTGTGCAGCAGGTCAGTGTGGTGTGTGTGTGCAGCAGGTCAGTGTGGTGTGTGTGCAGCAGGTCAGTGTGGTGTGTGTGTGTAGCAGGTCAGTGTGGTGTGTGTGTACAGCAGGTCAGTGTGGTGTGTGTGTGCAGCAGGTCAGTGTGGTGTGTGTGTGCAGCAGGTCAGTGTGGTGTGTGTGTGTGCAGCAGGTCAGTGTGGTGTGTGTGTGTGCAGCAGGTCGGTGTGGTGTGTGTGTGCAACAGGTCAGTGTGGTGTGTGTGTGCAGCAGGTCAGTGTGGTGTGTGTGTGTGTGCAGCAGGTCGGTGTGGTGTGTGTGTGTGTGCAGCAGGTCGGTGTGGTGTGTGTGTGCAGCAGGTCGGTGTGGTGTGTGTGTGCAGCAGGTTGGTGTGGTGTGTGTGTGGAGCAGGTCAGTGTGGTGTGTGTGCAGCAGGTCAGTGTGGTGTGTGTGTGCAGCAGGTCAGTGTGGTGTGTGTGTGCAGCAGGTCGGTGTGGTGTGTGTGTGCAGCAGGTCAGTGTGGTGTGTGTGTGCAGCAGGTCAGTGTGGTGTGTGTGCAGCAGGTCGGTGTGGTGTGTGTGCAGCAGGTCAGTGTGGTGTGTGTGTGCAGCAGGTCAGTGTGGTGTGTGTGCAGCAGGTCAGTGTGGTGTGTGTGCAGCAGGTCAGTGTGGTGTGTGTGCAGCAGGTCAGTGTGGTGTGTGTGTGCAGCAGGTCAGTGTGGTGTGTGTGCAGCAGGTCAGTGTGGTGTGTGTGTGCAGCAGGTCAGTGTGGTGTGTGTGTGTAGCAGGTCAGTGTGGTGTGTGTGTACAGCAGGTCAGTGTGGTGTGTGTGTGCAGCAGGTCGGTTTGGTGTGTGTGTGCAGCAGGTCAGTGTGGTGTGTGTGTGCAGCAGGTCAGTGTGGTGTGTGTGCAGCAGGTCAGTGTGGTGTGTGTGTGCAGCAGGTCAGTGTGGTGTGTGTGCAGCAGGTCAGTGTGGTGTGTGTGCAGCAGGTCAGTGTGGTGTGTGTGTGCAGCAGGTCAGTGTGGTGTGTGTGTGCAGCAGGTCAGTGTGGTGTGTGTGCAGCAGGTCAGTGTGGTGTGTGTGTGCAGCAGGTCAGTGTGGTGTGTGTGTGTAGCAGGTCAGTGTGGTGTGTGTGTACAGCAGGTCAGTGTGGTGTGTGTGTGCAGCAGGTCAGTGTGGTGTGTGTGTGCAGCAGGTCAGTGTGGTGTGTGTGTGTGCAGCAGGTCAGTGTGGTGTGTGTGTGTGCAGCAGGTCGGTGTGGTGTGTGTGTGCAACAGGTCAGTGTGGTGTGTGTGTGCAGCAGGTCGGTGTGGTGTGTGTGTGCAGCAGGTCGGTGTGGTGTGTGTGTACAGCAGGTCAGTGTGGTGTGTGTGTGCAGCAGGTCGGTGTGGTGTGTGTGTGCAGCAGGTCGGTGTGGTGTGTGTGTGGAGCAGGTCGGTGTGGTGTGTGTGTGCAGCAGGTCGGTGTGGTGTGTGTGTGCAGCAGGTCGGTGTGGTGTGTGTGTGCAGCAGGTCGGTGTGGTGTGTGTGTGTGCAGCAGGTCGGTGTGGTGTGTGTGTGCAGCAGGTCAGTGTGGTGTGTGTGCAGCAGGTCGGTGTGGTGTGTGTGTGTGCAGCAGGTCGGTGTGGTGTGTGTGTGCAGCAGGTCAGTGTGGTGTGTGTGCAGCAGGTCAGTGTGGTGTGTGTGTGCAGCAGGTCGGTGTGGTGTGTGTGTGTGCAGCAGGTCGGTGTGGTGTGTGTGTGCAGCAGGTCAGTGTGGTGTGTGTGTGCAGCAGGTCAGTGTGGTGTGTGTGTGTAGCAGGTCAGTGTGGTGTGTGTGTGCAGCAGGTCAGTGTGGTGTGTGTGCAGCAGGTCAGTGTGGTGTGTGTGTAGCAAGTCGGTGTGGTGTGTGTGTGCAGCAGGTCAGTGTGGTGTGTGTGTGTGTGCAGCAGGTCGGTGTGGTGTGTGTGTGCAGCAGGTCGGTGTGGTGTGTGTGTGCAGCAGGTCAGTGTGGTGTGTGTGTGCAGCAGGTCGGTGTGGTGTGTGTGTGTGCAGCAGGTCAGTGTGGTGTGTGTGTGTGGAGCAGGTCAGTGTGGTGTGTGTGTGCAGCAGGTCAGTGTGGTGTGTGTGTGCAGCAGGTCAGTGTGGTGTGTGTGCAGCAGGTCAGTGTGGTGTGTGTGTACAGCAGGTCAGTGTGGTGTGTGTGTGCAGCAGGTCAGTGTGGTGTGTGTGCAGCAGGTCAGTGTGGTGTGTGTGTGCAGCAGGTCGGTGTGGTGTGTGTGTGCAGCAGGTCGGTGTGGTGTGTGTGTGCAGCAGGTCAGTGTGGTGTGTGTGTGTGTGCAGCAGGTCGGTGTGGTGTGTGTGTGCAGCAGGTCGGTGTGGTGTGTGTGTGCAGCAGGTCGGTGTGGTGTGTGTGCAGCAGGTCGGTGTGGTGTGTGTGTGCAGCAGGTCGGTGTGGTGTGTGTGTGCAGCAGGTCAGTGTGGTGTGTGTGTGCAGCAGGTCAGTGTGGTGTGTGTGTGCAGCAGGTCGGTGTGGTGTGTGTGTGCAGCAGGTCAGTGTGGTGTGTGTGTGCAGCAGGTCGGTGTGGTGTGTGTGTGCAGCAGGTCGGTGTGGTGTGTGTGCAGCAGGTCAGTGTGGTGTGTGTGTGCAGCAGGTCAGTGTGGTGTGTGTGCAGCAGGTCAGTGTGGTGTGTGTGCAGCAGGTCAGTGTGGTGTGTGTGTGCAGCAGGTCGGTGTGGTGTGTGTGTGCAGCAGGTCAGTGTGGTGTGTGTGTGGAGCAGGTCAGTGTGGTGTGTGTGCAGCAGGTCAGTGTGGTGTGTGTGTGCAGCAGGTCGGTGTGGTGTGTGTGCAGCAGGTCGGTGTGGTGTGTGTGTGTGCAGCAGGTCAGTGTGGTGTGTGTGTGCAGCAGGTCAGTGTGGTGTGTGTGTGCAGCAGGTCAGTGTGGTGTGTGTGCAGCAGGTCGGTGTGGTGTGTGTGTGGAGCAGGTCAGTGTGGTGTGTGTGTGCAGCAGGTCAGTGTGGTGTGTGTGTGCAGCAGGTCGGTGTGGTGTGTGTGCAGCAGGTCGGTGTGGTGTGTGTGCAGCAGGTCGGTGTGGTGTGTGTGTGCAGCAGGTCAGTGTGGTGTGTGTGTGCAGCAGGTCAGTGTGGTGTGTGTGCAGCAGGTCAGTGTGGTGTGTGTGTGGAGCAGGTCAGTGTGGTGTGTGTGTGGAGCAGGTCAGTGCGGTGTGTGTGTGCAGCAGGTCAGTGTGGTGTGTGTGTGTAGCAGGTCAGTGTGGTGTGTGTGTGCAGCAGGTCAGTGTGGTGTGTGTGTGCAGCAGGTCAGTGTGGTGTGTGTGCAGCAGGTCAGTGTGGTGTGTGTGTGCAGCAGGTCAGTGTGGTGTGTGTGCAGCAGGTCAGTGTGGTGTGTGTGTGTAGCAGGTCAGTGTGGTGTGTGTGTGCAGCAGGTCGGTGTGGTGTGTGTGTGCAGCAGGTCAGTGTGGTGTGTGTGTGCAGCAGGTCGGTGTGGTGTGTGTGTGCAGCAGGTCGGTGTGGTGTGTGTGTGCAGCAGGTCAGTGTGGTGTGTGTGTGTGCAGCAGGTCAGTGTGGTGTGTGTGCAGCAGGTCGGTGTGGTGTGTGTGTGTGCAGCAGGTCAGTGTGGTGTGTGTGTGCAGCAGGTCGGTGTGGTGTGTGTGTGTGCAGCAGGTCGGTGTGGTGTTTGTGTGCAGCAGGTCAGTGTGGTGTGTGTGTGCAGCAGGTCAGTGTGGTGTGTGTGTGCAGCAGGTCAGTGTGGTGTGTGTGTGCAGCAGGTCGGTGTGGTGTGTGTGTAGCAGGTCAGTGTGGTGTGTGTGTGCAGCAGGTCAGTGTGGTGTGTGTGTGCAGCAGGTCAGTGTGGTGTGTGTGTGTGCAGCAGGTCAGTGTGGTGTGTGTGTGCAGCAGGTCAGTGTGGTGTGTGTGTGCAGCAGGTCAGTGTGGTGTGTGTGTGTACCAGGTCAGTGTGGTGTGTGTGTGCAGCAGGTCGGTGTGGTGTGTGTGTGCAGCAGGTCAGTGTGGTGTGTGTGTGCAGCAGGTCGGTGTGGTGTGTGTGTGCAGCAGGTCAGTGTGGTGTGTGTGTGCAGCAGGTCAGTGTGGTGTGTGTGTGGAGCAGGTCAGTGTGGTGTGTGTGCAGGAGGTCGGTGTGGTGTGTGTGTGTGCAGCAGGTCAGTGTGGTGTGTGTGTGCAGCAGGTCAGTGTGGTGTGTGTGTGCAGCAGGTCAGTGTGGTGTGTGTGCAGCAGGTCAGTGTGGTGTGTGTGTGCAGCAGGTCGGTGTGGTGTGTGTGTGCAGCAGGTCAGTGTGGTGTGTGTGTGGAGCAGGTCAGTGTGGTGTGTGTGCAGCAGGTCAGTGTGGTGTGTGTGTGCAGCAGGTCAGTGTGGTGTGTGTGTGCAGCAGGTCGGTGTGGTGTGTGTGTGGAGCAGGTCGGTGTGGTGTGTGTGTGCAGCAGGTCGGTGTGGTGTGTGTGCAGCAGGTCGGTGTGGTGTGTGTGTGCAGCAGGTCAGTGTGGTGTGTGTGTGGAGCAGGTCAGTGTGGTGTGTGTGTGCAGCAGGTCAGTGTGGTGTGTGTGTGCAGCAGGTCGGTGTGGTGTGTGTGTGGAGCAGGTCGGTGTGGTGTGTGTGTGGAGCAGGTCGGTGTGGTGTGTGTGTGCAGCAGGTCGGTGTGGTGTGTGTGCAGCAGGTCGGTGTGGTGTGTGTGTGCAGCAGGTCAGTGTGGTGTGTGTGTGCAGCAGGTCGGTGTGGTGTGAGTTGGTCCTGTATTTTCAGACAGGTTGCTCAGGGAGATCTTCCCTGAGAACAGTACCCATGTCCACAGGTGGTATAAGTCTCCGAGCGGGGGGCCGAAATGGGGGCGCAGTGTGTGCCGTAACCCAGGGTAGCACCGTATCAGGCGCGCAAGGAACAATAGGACTCCGAGTGATGGAGAGGTTTTAATATAAAACAGAGGGCTGAGAAATCGAAGAAGAGCGAGAGGCCAGAGAAAACAGGGAATAGGAAAATACTTGAAGAGACGAAACAAAAAGACGTTTCATTAAGGACTGTCAGCTGGCGACGCGGATGAGAAAATAAAACCGAACCTAATTATCACTTCTCCAGTCTTCCCACCATCCTGTCCCCTTCTTTAACCTACGACTCGTGAAGTGCTCTTTTCTTCCCCTCCTAGCAAGCCGGAGAGTCAGAATGGGAGAGGAGGGAGGCGAGATTTGTATCAGAACCCCAAGCCAGCGGATTCTTAACCGTTGCTACGACGACCAGTCACCTGGCAACGGGGGAAACACAATAGCCCGGTAACTTGGCGACTGGCGTCTGTCCGTCTGGAGGATGAGGAGGCACAGACAGGCAGGACAGAGGGGAGCGGCGAGTCAGGGCTCTGATGTTGCAGCACTGCACTTCTCCATCTACTGTGGGCTGTAGGTATACCCCTGGATCCACTGCATATACCACATACATGGCTCACATACAAGCAGGACGTGTACAGTGTATAGTAGATATATACAGAGCACTAGGTGTACAGTGTACAGTATATATACAGTAGTCCAGGTTTATAGTGTATTCCATGCAACACATCTGCCTCAGGAGTATAGTGTACAGTTTGTAATGTACAGGTATACAGTGTGTACCATATATGCAGAGCAGGAGTACAGTGCGCTCTGTATATATATACTGTACAGTCTGGTGTCCAGTGTTACCATATACACCACAGGAGTACAGTCTGTATAGTATATATAGAGTCTGTATAGTTGGTGTAAAGTATGCATATTCTACTTTACAATATGTATCATATATACACAGCAGGAGTACAGTGTGTAGAGTATTGTACACACTGCATACTATTTTATATATACTGTACACTTCCTGTACAGGCTATACATGCTGCATACACTGTATTCTTGCTGTGCCTAGCCTAGTGTACAATGTGTGTATACCATATATACATTGTACACTATATACTGTACACACTGTACTCCTGCTGTGTATACAGTATATGGTACACACTGTACACTAGACTATATGTACTGTACACACAGCATTCTATACACTGTACACTGACTAAACAAACTACATACTGTATATACTGGATTCATGCTATGTATACATGGTACAAATTTTACATTAGACTATATATAGTATACACTGTACACTGTTCTCCTGCTGTGTATGTATGGTACACACTGTACACTGGATTATACAGTATATACTGCCCACTCTGTTCTCCTGCTGTGTATATATACTGCAGTGTGCGTATTCAGTATATATACTGTCCACACTATTCTCCTGCTGCGTATACTGTATATACTGCAGTGTGTGTATACAGTATATATACTGTCCATACCATGCTCCTGCTGCGTATATATAGTGCAGTGTGCGTATTCAGTATATATACTGTCCACACCATGCTCCTGCTGCGTATATATACTGCAGTGTGTGTATACAGTATATATACTGTCCACACCGTGCTCCTGCTGTGTATATATACTGCAGTGTCCGTATACAGTATATATACTGGGCTCCTGCTGTGTATATACTGTTTACTGCAGTGTGCGTATTCAGTATATATACTGTCCACACTTGCTCCTGCTGTGTATATATACTGCAGTGTGCTTATACAGTATATATACTGTCCACACTTGCTCCTGCTGTGTATATATACTGCAGTGTGCATATACAGTATTTATATATTGTCCACACTGTGCTCCTGCTGCATATATATACAGCAGTGTGTGTATACAGTATATATACTGCTCACACCGTGCTCCTGCTGTGTATATATAGTGCAGTGTGCGTATTCAGTATATATACTGGGCTCCTGCTGTGTATATATACTGCAGTGTGGGTATTCAGTATATATACTGTCCACACTATTCTCCTGCTGCGTATACTGTATACAGTATACTGCAGTGTGTGTATACAGTATATATACTGTCCATACCATGCTCCTGCTGCGTATATATAGTGCAGTGTGCGTATACAGTATATATATACTGTCCACACTGTGCTCCTGCTGTGTATACAGTATATAGTGCAGTGTGCGTATTCAGTATATATACTGTCCACACCGTGCTCCTGCTGCGTATATATACTGCAGTGTGTGTATACAGTATATATACTGTCCATGCCATGCTCCTGCTGCGTATATATAGTGCAGTGTGCGTATTCAGTATATATACTGTCCACACCGTGCTCCTGCTGCGTATATATACTGCAGTGTGTGTATACAGTATATATACTGTCCACACCGTGCTCCTGCTGTGTATATATACTGCAGTGTCCGTATACAGTATATATACTGGGCTCCTGCTGTGTATATACTGTTTACTGCAGTGTGCGTATTCAGTATATATACTGTCCACACTTGCTCCTGCTGTGTATATATACTGCAGTGTGCGTATACAGTATTTATATATTGTCCACACTGTGCTCCTGCTGCGTATGTATACTGCATTGTGCTTATACAGTATATATACTGTCCACACCGTGCTCCTGCTGTGTACTGTATATATACTGCAGTGTGTGTATACAGTATATATACTGTCCACACCGTGCTCCTGCTGTGTATATATACTGCAGTGTGTGTATACAGTATATATATACTGCCCACACCGTGCTCCTGCTGTGTATATATACTGCAGTGTGTGTATACAGTATATATACTGTCCACACCGTGCTCCTGCTGTGTATATATACTGCAGTGTGCGTATACAGTATATATACTGTCCACACCGTGCTCCTGCTGTGTATATATACTGCAGTGTGTGTATACAGTATATATACTGGGCTTCTGCTGTGTAGATACTGTATACTGCAGTGTGCGTATACAGTATATATCCCATAGGTACGCAGTGAGTGCAGTGGCTGTACAATACGTGTACAGCCGTGCAGCGTGGGGGATATATACAGTAGTCCAGTCCAGTGAGGCCTTTCCAGTGCAGACACAGCCAGGGAGCCCTGAAGCAGGGAGTGCCTGACCTGGTGCCAGCTGCATCTTCAGCACACAGCCAGGCTCTGAAGGCCAGTCAAGTAACGGGGAAGAAATAGAAGCCATTAAAGCCCCGCTGTCAGAGAGCGCGGCCTGAGCCCCCCGTGAGCGAGCGAGCGAGTGAGAGCGACTCGAGGGGTGGGGGCGCGGCCACAAAGAAGAGACGAGGAGAGACGGAACGGAGTGTAGGACTTGACCCTGTTTTCTTTTGTGCGATTAAATAAAAAAAAAAGAATGAGAACGTCAAGCTAGCACCGGCCCGCTCTCACACAGCGACGCTCTCAGAGCCGCTAATGGGAGAGACGGGCCGTTGCCGTGGAGACGCGCCCGACACACGCTGGCTCCGAACACGCTCGGGGGAGAGGACGGAGGGAAGGGGCGGAGGGGTGTGTGTGTGTGTGAGTGCGCGCGCGCCTGCCTGCTTGTACACGAGGCTCCGTGTTTCCGCGTGCCCCTTCTGGAGGGGAGGCGAGCGCCTCTCGGAGAAATGAGAGCAGGAAACGGGCCCGTCACGCCCCGGGCCCCCGGGGAAGCTCAGGGCCTGCTGGAGCCCGGGTGACCACAGAGCAGAGGAGGGACAACAGGGACGGGAGGGGCCGGAGGGGTGGGAGGGACAACAGGGACAGCAGGGTCTGGAGCGACAGGAGGGACAACAGGGGCTGGAGGGGTGGGAGGGACAGGAGGGACAGTAGGGACTGGAGGGATGGGAGGGACGGGAGGGACAGCAGGGGCCGGAGCGACAGGAGGGACAACAGGGGCTGGAGGGGTGGGAGGGACAGGAGGGACAGGAGGGACAGTAGGGACTGGAGGGACTGGAGGGACGAGAGGGACAGCAGGGACAGGAGGGACGGGAGGGACAGGAGGGACGGGAGGGACAGCAGGGGCCGGAGCGACAGGAGGGACAGGAGGGATGGGAGGGACAACAGGGACAGGAGGGGCAGGAGGGACAACAGGGACGGGAGAGACAGCAGGGACGGGAGGGACAGCAGCCCTGCTCACCCTGCACTGGCACAGCGCCTTGCTAAGGATGCTAAGTGCTCCCACCCTTCCTATGCAGTCCCATGTCGTGAAATTCCAAAGTGCCGCAGACGTAGTTTCCTCCCAGCCTGAATACTCCAGCTGAAGACTTCCCAGGGCAGGATAAACAGCCGTGCTGCCTGCCTGCCTGGGCGTTAGGCCCGTGAGCTCAGGGTGCAGTGGAAGCTCCGCTAGCAGAGGCTGCAGCTGCAGGTCTTTTTGAGGAGGAAGTCTCCCCGAGTTTTGTACCGCTGCAGTTTCATCTTGATGGTTTTGTTTAAGCCGTACCCTGCTGCTTAGAAAAAGCGCCTACGGGCAGCAGCTTTCAGGTCTTTCCACATGTCCTCAACGGGATTCCAGTCAGGCCTTTGACTGGGCCGCTAGCTAGAGGGGCAGGCAGAGCCTTCCTCGTGGTGATGATGAAGAGGATGTGTGTATATCTGTAAGTCCAGCCCAGCCAGGGGATCAGTCAGTCTTCCTCATGGTTAAAGGATGAGGGTGATGATGAGGAAGGTGATGATGAAGAGGATGTCTGTATTTCTGTTAATCCAGCCCAGCCAGGGGATCAGTCAGAGTCTTCCTCATGGTTAGAGGATGAGGGTGATGATGAGGAGGGCGATCCAGTTCACCTTCCTCAGCCTTTAGCCATGAGTGTGTGGAGCAACCTGTGGAGCCGGATGAGACCCCCAGACCAATTCTGCACAGACAGACCAGACGACTCAGATGGGCCACATTAAAGACCTTCCGATGTTCTTATCTGGCATCTGCTACAGAGCCGCCTCACCCGAGAGCTTCAGAGGAGCACCCACACAACAGGTGAGCTACGGCGCTGGCAGAGAATGATATCTGCACCTTCTCAGAAATGCATCGGGGGGAACTGTAGTGGTGGTAGCTCCTCACACACTAGCCCTCCTCCTCCCCCTCCCTCTCTCCCTCTTCCCCCTCCCTTGCTTCCAGGGACAACCTGAGCCCCCTGGATTGCAATCGACCACCCCCCCCCCGTAAATTACAGGGTAGACTTTGCCAGCCGCGGTGGAGGTGAAAGACTTCCTCGGATAAGCATGGTGTCCGCCCCTCGCACCTGAAGGGAACCCGATCGGATTCCCTGCTTCGGAAACCGAGCTGCCCAGCACACTTCATTCAGAATCGTTGACCCAAATAGTTCGGCAGCTGTAACTGCCACCACCGGCCAGATCAGATTCAGACCTTTGGTGTGATCTGTAAGTCTAGTTGGTGTGTGTGTGTGTGTGTGTGTGTGTGTGTGTGTGTGTGTGTGTGTGTGTGTGTGTGTGTGTGTGCGCGCGCGCGCTTTTCAGGTGGTGTATTGCAATCCTTCCCTGCATATTTGCTGCGCCTTGTACAGTATTTTCTCAGTGTAGAATTAATTGCAACTTGTTGAAATGGTGTCTTTGTGCCACACAGCTCTACGCTCATTTTGACACTGTGGGAACAGTGGCAACAGTTTTAAATGTGGGACAGAGGCCTCGGTTCAATATGTAATAATAGGATATGTATTTATTACAGTAATGTGTGTTTCTGTGTCTGCAGCTGCACAGGCACATTTTGACCCCTTTTGAAAAAGAATGAATGAAGCTCCTAACTCTTTCTCTTACAAAAGAGGAGAAACAGGGAGGAAGGGAGAGAAAGGGAAAGCAGGGAATGGGGGACGTGGAGAGGGGTGATGGAAATGACAATGTGCACCAACCAAGTCAGTGCCAGGCCAAGTCTAGTTAGTGCTAAACGGGGTAGGGTTTGTGCCAGGCCAGTTTAGGTCAGTGCTAGGCTGGACAGGGTCAGTGCCCGGCCAGTTAAGGTCTGTTCCAGGCTGGACAGGGTCAGTGTCAGGCCAGTTAAGATCTGTGCCAGGCTGGACAAGATCAGTGCTAGGATAGTTAAGATCTTTGCCAGGCTGGACAGGGTCAGTACCAGGCCAGTTAAGGTCTGTTCCAGGCTGGACAGGATCAGTACCAGGCCAGTTAAGGTCTGTGCCAGGATGGACAGGATCAGTACCAGGCCAGTTAAGGTCTGTGCCAGGCTGGACAGGGTCAGTACCAGGCCAGTTAAGGTCTGTGCCAGGCTGGACAGGGTCAGTACTAGGCCAGTTAAGCTCTTGCCTAGCCAGAGTTTGTGCTTGGCTGGGTACAAGCCAATCTTATAAAAGCTTGAAGATGATGAGTGATGGGCATCAGACAACACAGAGCACAAACAAGCATAACCTCACATCCTGGGGTAGCTGACTTACCTCGTGCTTTCATTTCTCCCTTTGGAATTTTTTACATTTGCTTGTCTGAAACAGAGCATGAGGGCCGTGTATCCAGCAGGAGCCTGCAAACTGACCGAGACTGACCAGTCCACCTCTCAGGTGCTGCACTTCGCATGCGATGACCTGCACTAGGACAGGATGTCTGCTTAAATTTCTTTTTGGGAATCTCCTGACCTTTTAAACTTGCTCTGCGCCTGGTGTCGACTCGGCCTTAGAAGCCGTTTCCCAGGAATCTTCGTGGAAATGAGCAGGTGAGATTCGGGGACAAGCCACCGAGCTCCTCCGACTTTGGGCTCTCTGGCTCTGATGGACTTTGGCGTGATCGATGCTGTTCTCATCGCCATCCCCACTCCTGCGGCACAATGGCTCCTGCGTTTCCTGCACAGCCGGGGGAAGCAGTGAGCTCTGTTAAGTATGTTCAGAGCCAGTCTGGACACTTAATATTTCATGAGACAAATGTGTACGGTGAATCTTTGATGAGGACTAATTGGCCCATATGGTCAGGGAGTCTCCTTGCTGCAGACCTGCCTGGGGTCTCCTGGGACGCTGGCGTGAAGAACGGCGTTCTTGCCGGTTTTGCACATGGTTTTACCAGGCTTCTGTTATGCATTGAGCTTCCTTTTGCAACACTGTGCCACCACTACAGTATATCTCCCTGGTTTTACCCTTGTGTGACTGTGCTTTACAGGTTTACGTTGCATCCAGCAGAATTCAGTTGTGGTTTGCTGTGCCACCACTCTGATTTCACTGTGCTTTTACTCCAATTCCACAATGGTTTATTGTGTTGTACCCTGCCTTTACTCTTCTTCATTGCATTTTACTGTGCATTTACCCTGTTTTCCCTTTTTTTTACTTCACTTGACAGTGCTTTCACCCTGATTTCACTGTGCTACACTGCACTGTCCTGTGTTTTTACCCTGATTTCACTGTGCTTTACTGCACTGTCCTATGTTTTTATTCTGATTTCACTGTGCTACACTGCACTGTCCTGTTTTTATTCTGATTTCACTGTGCTACACTGCACTGCCCTGTGCTTTTACCCTGATTTCACTGTGCTTTACTGCACTGTCCTGTGGTTTAATTCTGATTTCACTGTGCTTTACTGCACCGCCCTGTGCTTTTACCCTGATTCCACTGTGCTTTACTGCACTGTCCTGTGGTTTAATTCTGATTTCACTGTTCTTTACTACACTTGACTGTGCTTTTACTATACTATACTATTCCACAGAAACTCTTTACAAGGGTCCCCAGTGACAATATCAGCTGACAGTACAGAAAGGCGCAGACACATTGGGAGAGGCAGGAACAAGCTCTAGACATGCAGGTATTCCAAAAGACCGACAGACAGGTAGAGGCACCTGCAGGAAGTGAAACAGCAGCCCCCCGGGGGGCCTGTACCATCATGCAGACAGACAGAGAGACAGACCACACGTCCCTCTGCCAGCTGGGCTGTCTCTGGCTCCAGATGAAACAGGTGTGCCAGACTCCGCTGAACCCACTCAACTCCTTCTGCTCTGGAACAGAAAAATGGAACAAAAAGGAAATTCCCAGGGGTTGAGGAGTTTACACATTCCTCCTGGGTGAATCTCAAGTCTCCGCACACACACGGCCCGCCTCTCTCACCTTCCACCACCTCCCCCTGAGGGCTGAACTCTGACCCCTGCCTGCAGTCTGTCTGCAGACTGCCTGTTCATTAACACACCTGGCAGAGCAGATAGAGACATCACTGACAGTGCACTCACACACACACACACACACACACACACACACACACACACACACACACACACACACACACACACACACACACATGCACAGGGACATACACACAGAGACACAAATGATCACGCCCACAGCCACATACACGATGACAGACGTGCACAGCTGTTTAGTTTCATGCAGGCAGTTTTGACTGTTTGCAAACAAAAAATTCCCTCACATCTCTTCTGTTTGGTGACAAGGCTTGCATACACACACACATAAACACACATCAACATTTTGAAAGTGTACTCCCAGGACGTTTCTCGAAAAGAGTAGGGGTGTAACCCTGGCGTCCTGGCTAAATTTCCCATTGGCCCTTACCAATCATGGCCTCCTAATAATCCCCCTCTCTGAACTGGCTTCATCACTCTGCTCTCCTCCCCACTGAGAGCTGCTGTGTGGGGAGTGTACTGGCGCACTATGGCTGCCGTCGTGCCAGGTGGATGCTGCACATTGGTGATGGTGGTGGAGGGGAGTCCCCATTACCTGTAAAGCGCTTTGAGTGGAGTGTCCAGAAAGGCGCTATATAAGTGTAAGCAATTATAATTATTATTACTGTAATGTAATGTGCTTAATGAAGAAGTGTGCCACATTACAGTGGAATCGTGCACAATAAAGTGTAGAAAAGCACTGAATTTGGAGTAAAAGCACATTCACAGGGCATAGTGAGCAGGCAGAAATAGAAATAAAAGCATTGTATCAGCAATGGGACACCCGTAGGATACAGTAAAGTAATACTGTGACATCTGGCTGTGGTGATGTGTCTCTTGAGCCCACAGGCTAGTGCACTTGTTTGGGGCATGATAGTGTTCATGGCCTAATGTTAGCATTGTGTTTAAAAGTGGTGTAACACAGGTGATTTAGCGCTGTATTTAAGATTAGTATAACACAGGTGTCTGCAGTTTTCTAGGTTTCTTTAAAACAGCAGAACCTGAACCTGGTAAATTGGTCCAGTTAAGTCAATATTAAGCTAATTTAAGGAGTTAATATTGGACACCCTGATTTAAGAGGATGATCCTTTAGGATTAGCAAGGATTATTTAGATCACATGTGGAACACTTGTAGAACTAGGAGCCTAGACCAGATGTGTCCAGTCCTGGTTCTGGGGGGTCAGCGTGCTCTTTAGAGCAGCACCTAGGACATTCTGGACACTTTCGGCTCAGGACTGGACACTTTAGGCCCAGGACTTAGCTCTCCAGAACCAGGACTGGACACTCCAGGTGCAGTACGCATCATCCAGGTGGGGCTGCACAGTGGTGGTGGTGGAGAAGAGTCCCAGTTAACTGTGAAGCTCTTTCAGTGGAGTGTCCAGAAAAGCGCTATATACGAATGTAAGCATTATTTTTTGTTTATTTATTACTGAGCTCTCCAGGACCTGGACAGAGCACTCTGGAATGACAACTGGATGCTCCAGGACCAGGACTAATACACTCCTATCCTAGATGGAAAACACATTGTTTTGTCTAAAAGAGAAAGACGCAGCTACAGATTCCTAGCACTATGGATAAGGACTCGTCAATGTGGATAGAGGGAGAGAGTGAACTCAGGGGGACGCAGGTGTGCTGTGCTGGGGAAACAAGGTAGAGCTCGTTAGGGGATGGTTGTGTTTAATTAACACCTCACCTCCTCGTGATGCAAGGTGCTGAAAACATCTCTGACACCAGCTCGTAAGAATTTATATCTCTCGTGTCGGATCTGTCCTCACGTCTCCGTGAGCAGATGGTGTTCTGGTGTTTGCTGATTGTTGTGTAAACGTTCCTTTGCACAAAGCGTGCTGAGCCTCCTGATCCACCTCCTTGCAGGAAGGACGCTCATCAAAAAGGCTGCAGCACCCTCAGTGTCTATAGTACAGTCAGGTGTGACCATGTGTTTGCTGGTGAATTCAGAGTGAGTGTGACAGGAGAGGGACAGCAGTGGCTCTAGCAGTGTCTATAGTACAGTCAGGTGTGACAGTGTGTGTGTGTGCTGGTGAATTCAGGGTGAGTGTGAGAGGAGAGGGACAGCAGTGGCTCTAGCAGTGTCTACAGTACAGTCAGGTGTGACAGTGTGTGTGTGTGCTGGTGAATTCAGGGTGAGTGTGAGAGGAGAGGGACAGCAGTGGCTCTAGCAGTGTCTACAGTACAGTCAGGTGTGACAGTGTGTGTGTGTGTGCTGGTGAATTCAGGGTGAGTGTGAGAGGAGAGGGACAGCAGTGGCTCTAGCAGTGTCTACAGTACAGTCAGGTGTGACAGGGTGTGTGTGTGCTGGTGAATTCAGGGTGAGTGTGAGAGGAGAGGGACAGCAGTGGCTCTAGCAGTGTCTACAGTCCAGTCAGTTGTGACAGTGTGTGTGTGCTGGTGAATTCAGGGTGAGTGTGAGAGGAGAGGGACAGCAGTGGCTCTAGCAGTGTCTACAGTACAGTCAGGTGTGACAGTGTGTGTGTGCTGGTGAATTCAGGGTGAGTGTGAGAGGAGAGGGACAGAAGTGGCTCTAGCAGTGTCTACAGTACAGTCAGGTGTGACAGTGTGTGTGTGCTGGTGAATCTGTGTTGAATAACACAGTTTGAAGATGGCAGAGCAAAGAACAGAGGATGAGCGGACAGCTCTGTGAAGTTATGGATGGACTTTGGGAGAGAGTGAAAAACATGAGCAAACTTCTCGAGATGTGTGGAGAGCAGAGCATGGTGTCGAGGGTGAGCGAGCCAGCAGCAGAAACTGGGACTGGTCATCGAAGTTAGAGCGAAGGAGTGGAAATGCTCAAGAAATAATAAACATCTTTTCCATTCATAATGCTGTTTTTCTCCTCTTTCCATTCTCTCCCTTTCTCTCTTTCTGCGTCATGGTTTATTTTTAAATCTGCGGGCGTCACTGTGCCAGAGCACGAGAGAGTGCAGATAATGGAAGGAGGCTCATGCTAATGGGACGCCCCTCGCTGCGCTCCGGCTCTCCCCTCCCTCATTATTTCAATTAACACCACGCTGTGTCCACGAGCACCTGCCATGTTAACGAGACCAGTGTGGTCGCCGTGGTAACACCTCTCCGACTTAACACCACCAGTGACAGAACTTAGTGTTGGGAGTTTAGGGTGAGTGTTCATCCCAGCGTGCGGCCTTTTAGGATGTTGTTGGACTATAACAACCGGAAACAATCTAGAAATGAGAGGAGGCCATTGGACCCTGTAGCTTATTTTGTTGCTGTTATCTGATTGATCCCACAGTGCTGCCAGTGAGAGCTGCTTCTCTCCTCCAAGTGTTGCTTACACTGCTGTGTCTCTTCTCCAGTCAGTGCTCACTCTGCTGTGATCTCTCAGTGCTGTCAGTGAGAGCTGTGTCTCTTCTCCAGTCAGTGCTCACTCTGCTGTGGTCTCTCAGTGCTGTCAGTGAGAGCTGCGTCTCTCCTCCAGTCAGTGCTCACTCTGCTGTGATCTCTCAGTGCTGTCAGTGAGAGCTGTGTCTCTCCTCCAGTCAGTGCTCACTCTGCTGTGATCTCTCAGTGCTGTCAGTGAGAGCTGTGTCTCCTCCAGTCAGTGCTCACTCTGCTGTGATCTCTCAGTGCTGTCAGTTAGAGCTGTGTCTCCTCCAGTCAGTGCTCACTCTGCTGTGGTCTCTCAGTGCTGTCAGTGAGAGCTGTGTCTCCTCCAGTCAGTGCTCACTCTCCTGGATTCTCAGTGCTGTCAGTGAGAGCTGCGTCTCTCCTCCAGTCAGTGCTCACTCTGCTGTGATCTCTCAGTGCTGTCAGTGAGAGCTGCGTCTCTCCTCCAGTCAGTGCTCACTCTGCTGTGATGTCTCAGTGCTGTCAGTGAGAGCTGTGTCTCCTCCAGTCAGTGCTCACTCTGCTGTGATCTCTCAGTGCTGTCAGTGAGAGCTGTGTCTCTCCTCCAGTCAGTGCTCACTCTGCTGTGATCTCTCAGTGCTGTCAGTGAGAGCTGGGTCTCTCCTCCAGTCAGTGCTCACTCTGCTGTGATCTCTCAGTGCTGTCAGTGAGAGCTGTGTCTCTCCTCCAGTCAGTGCTCACTCTGCTGTGATCTCTCAGTGCTGTCAGTGAGAGCTGCGTCTCTCCTCCAGTCAGTGCTCACTCTGCTGTGATCTCTCAGTGCTGTCAGTGAGAGCTGTGTCTCCTCCAGTCAGTGCTCACTCTGCTGTGGTCTCTCAGTGCTGTCAGTGAGAGCTGTGTCTCCTCCAGTCAGTGCTCACTCTCCTGGATTCTCAGTGCTGTCAGTGAGAGCTGCGTCTCTCCTCCAGTCAGTGCTCACTCTGCTGTGATCAATTCAATTCAATTCAATTCAAGGTGCTTTATTAGCATGACCGATAGGTACAATCAGTGTTGCCAAAGCAAATAAAAATAATAAAATTAACATAGAACAAAACAAAAAATAGAAGTAAAATAAAATCTACAGACATGTTACAGACATTTACAACAAAGACATATTATATAATATTGACATATACTGTAGGCGGCTGGAGCATTATTGGGAGACGGACTCACTGTTCCTCAGGCTGTGACAGGAGATCACATACTGGGCTGCCAGATCAACTGAGTTCCCTCCTCCCTCTCCCAGTAGGATTGGGACCCGTTGTGATTCTGGCAGGTGTGGGAACTCTGGGATTAGATTTCTGAATTTCGGGAAGAATGTTTCTCTAATCCCAGAGTATCTGTCACAGTGCAGTAGGAAGTGCACCTCTGTCTCTATTTCTCCCTGCTGGCAGTGGGAGCACAGCCTGTCCTCTCTGGGCAGCCAGGTCTGCCTGTGTCGCCCAGTTTCTATGGCCAGGCTGTGGTCACTGAGCCTGTACTTCGTCAGGGTCTGTTTCTGTTTGTTATTTTTTATTTTGGTCAAATATTCAGCTAGTGTGTATTGTCTGTTTAAAGTTCTGTAGCATTCCAGTTTATGTTGTGTTTGTGTGTGTGTGTCCCAGTGTGTGAGATATTGCTGTTTGATCTGTGCTGTGATGTGGTTGAGTCTGGGTTGTGGTGCTCTAGCAGTGCTGTCCTGAGGCTGGTTAGTGTTGGTGTGGCTCAGGTCGGTGAGCCTCAGGACCAGCTGGCTCAGGGGGCTCTGTTTTGGGCTCAGCTCTTGGCTCAGCAGGGCTTTGTGGTGGTAGAAATTTTGGTCACTGTTTTTTAGGTGTAGCCAATACTTTAATATTCTTTTCTGTATGTTTATCAATAGTGGGTACTGGCCTAATTCGGCCCTGCACCCGTTGTTAGGAGTTTTTCTCTGCACACGGAGGATGATTCTACAGATCTCCATGTGCAGAGTTTCTGTGGGGTGTTTGTCCCATTGGGTGTAATCCTGGTCTGTGAGGGGACCCCAAACTTCACTGCCGTATAGGGCAATGGGTTGGATTACACTTTCAAATATTTGGAGCCAGATTCTTGTTGGTGGGTTGATGTTGCTCTCAGTGCTGTCAGTGAGAGCTGCGTCTCTCCTCCAGTCAGTGCTCACTCTGCTGTGATCTCTCAGTGCTGTCAGTGAGAGCTGTGTCTCTCCTCCAGTCAGTGCTCACTCTGATGTGATCTCTCAGTGGTGTCAGTGAGAGCTGCGTCTCTCCTCCAGTCAGTGCTCACTCTCCTGTGATCTCTCAGTGCTGTCAGTGAGAGCTGCGTCTCTCCTCCAGTCAGTGCTCACTCTCCTGTGATCTCTCAGTGCTGTCAGTGAGAGCTGCGTCTCTCATCCAGTCAGTGCTCACTCTGCTGTGATCTTTCAGTGCTGTCAGTTAGAGCTGTGTCTCTCCTCCAGTCAGTGCTCACTCTGCTGTGATCTTTCAGTGCTGTCAGTGAGAGCTGCGTCTCTCCTCCAGTCAGTGCTCACTCTGCTGTGATCTTTCAGTGCTGTCAGTGAGAGCTGCGTCTCTCCTCCAGTCAGTGCTCACTCTGCTGTGATCTTTCAGTGCTGTCAGTGAGAGCTGTGTCTCCTCCAGTCAGTGCTTACTTTGCTGCAGGAACCAGTAGAACTCACAGCCTGAAGCACTGTAAGTTATATGGAGTCGATTGTCAACTGGAGACACCACATTAAAAAAATAATTTGATTCCACTATTCTGTATGTACGGGTTGGGATGAGTGAGTGCCCAGTGAACATACAAGAGGCATCACTGGGAAGTCAGGATTGTTCAACACAATATTTAGCAACACTTCATAAATAAGTGAAGAGTTTATTTCCAGATAATGGGGTGGGGGGTGTGAATGCCCATGATTTGCTGGTCTCCTAGTTCTTTTGTTTTTTAATAAACTGAAAGAAGTTAAAAGTTTAACCGTTCAGGTGCCCGCAGACTGGCCCTGTTTGAGTGAACAGCCGGGCTCCTCCATTTTTAATGAGACAAATCCATATTGTGAATTTTTAATGGCGGCTGAGCCGCGCTGCGAGATTTACGGCTGCACTGTGCCCCCTTACTGGTGAGCAGAGTTTTAAAACTTCACCCACAGTCCGGCTCTGAGGGGGTATAAACTAACCATCGCGCTCACTCGGTATCTGCTTCTTTCAAGCTCTCTCCTCCTCTCTCCTCTCTCTCCTTCTCCTCTCTCCTCTCTCTCCATCTCCTCCTCAACTCTTCTCTTCTCTCCCTCTCTCTCCATCTTTCCCATTCTCCTTCTCCCCCTCTCTCCTCTCTCTCTCATCCTCTCTCCTCTACTCTTTCCTCTCTCTACCCTTCTCCCCCTCTCTCCTCCTCTCTCCTCTCTCTCCATCTCCTCCTCTCTCAATCTCCCCCTCGACTCTTCTCTTTTCTCCCTTTCTCTCCATCTCTCCCATTCTCCTTCTCCCCTTCTCTCCTCTCTCTCAACCCCCCTCTCTTCTCTACTCTTTCATCTCGCTACCTTTCTCAACCTCTCTCCTCTACTCTTTCCTCTCTCTACCCTTTTCCCCCTCTCTCCTCCTCTCTCCTCCTCTCTCCTCTCTCTCCTTCTCCTCTCTCCTCTCTCTCCATCTCCCCCTCAACTCTTCTCTTCTCTCCCTCTCTCTCCATCTTTCCCATTCTCCTTCTCTCCTTTCTCCTTCTCCCCTTCTCTCCTCTCTCTCTCCTCCTCTCCTCTCTCCTTGGTCTTGGCTCTGGTCCTGAGGCCTGGGAATGGCACTGTGAATGTCCATGTGGGAGCGTGCCCTTTCCCTGCTGCCCTCGCCTCAGTGTGCAAATACCCGCCAAGGCCACTGTAGAAACAGCTGTGAGCCCTGAGATTGGACCCCTGTGTGTGTGTGCGGTGGGGTCTGATTTATAAAGGGTGATAAATATTGTTAATTAAGCTGCACTGATGTGTGCGTTTGTCGGGGGGGTGGGTGTCAGTGCCTGGCCATGTGAGAGTCTCAGTGTGTGTGTCTTTCTGTGGCCGGACATGTGCGGGGCGGTGTAGCTGTCTGTTTGTATATTTGTGGGTATGTGTGGGTTTCTGCAACTCTTTAACTCTTGGAATATTGCTGTGTAGTATAGTTCTGGCCACCACGTAATGTTATAAAAGATATTGCTCTTTTGGAGTTGGTCTAAAGAGCAACTAGGTAGCTTCCTGGACTGAAAGGGTTTCCTTAAACTGACAGGATAAAGGAACTGAGTCTCTTTGGTCTTGAACAGAGAGGACAAGCACGGGACCTGATTCAGGTTTTGACAAAGTCATCCCAGAGGAATAGGAGCCACAACTTTACACAAAGGCTTGTGGGAGAATGGAACAAGCCACCCAGGCAAGGTGTTAAAGCTTTTACCCTGTTGTAAGAAATAGCTGGGCAACAATTTGTCCTCCTCACATCAGGCACCCTCTGTTCTTTTGTTCTCTTCTGTGTCTCAGTGTCTGTCATGTCCCTGTGTCCCTGTGTGTCAGTGTGGTGTGTGTGTGTTTGTGTCCCTGTGTGGACTGTGTGTGCCAGTGTGTGTCATTGTATGTGTGTTTGTCTCTGTGTGTCAGTGTGGTGTGTGTGTTTATGTCTCTGTGTGTCAGTGTGGTGTGTGTGTTTGTGTCTCTGTGTGTTGTGTGTGTGTTTATGTCTCTGTGTGTTAGTGTGGTGTGTGTGTGTTTATGTCTCTGTGTGTTAGTGTGGTGTGTGTGCTTGTCTCTCTGTGCATCTGCAGTGTGTGTCGGTGTGTGTTTTTTAACCCCTGTATGGCCTGCGTGTGTCAGTGTGTGTATTTGCCTGCCTATCTGCGAGCCTGTATGTGTGTATATCTGAATGCAAGTGTCTGTGTGCGCGAGTGTGTGTGTGTGTGTGTGTGTGTGTGTGATTTCTCATTTGTGCTCTGCATGCAGGAGCCTGCCCTGAGAGAAACTGTGGGGAGTGATTGATGTGTTACCCAGGACAGAGAGCCACAGGGGTCAGGGGAAAGGAGCAGAGGAGGAGAGGGAGAGGAGAGAAAGCGAGAGAAGGGGTGAGCGCAAAAGAGGGGAAAGGAGAGAGAGGAAAAGAGGAAGAATAGATGAAGAGAGAAAGAGGTGGAGGTGGAGAGAGTGTGAGAGAGGGAGAAGAGGAAGAGGAGTAGGAAAGAGGCTATAGGCGGGGTCTTGCAGGCTTGATCTTCATCGCCCTGAACGTAGAACCTGATTCATGACAGCGATGCAAAGGCTCTGATCTGTGGGATGTAACCAGTGCTTGCAGGTTTCCCGTGGCAACGCTCACCTGGACCAGGAGGGGAGTCAGCTAGATGCTGCCGCCTGCTCGGTTCCCCATTGCATTCTGGGATGGGTGTCCCCTGCTTTTGAACCGGGGTAGTTTTAAACCTCTCTAGGTTTTGGACTGGATTTGTACTGCCATAGATTCATTTGTCTCTGTCAATGTGCTAGGCAGCACCTGTCAGGGTTACACTATTTTGAGAGCGTGCAGAAGAGGTCGGAACCATGAGATACACGAGTATTAACGTGCTTTGACCATTTCGTGGTGCTAGAAAGCAGCACCATGTGCATACGCTGCGTCTGTCAGAGTAAACAGGTGAGGAATTTGCCTTCTTGGGCTCAGCAGCGTGGGCTAGCATTACTCAAACACTGCGTGATTGTTACTGCACGTTTATCACACTGTGTGTCGGCACATGCTGCTTTCTAGCCAGAGCTCATTTCTACTCACATAACCCATGATTCACATCTGTCTGGTTTGCATTCTTCTTCAGACAGCATATAGCCCCTTTCAGTAGTCACGGTGCTGTTGCTGTGCAGTGCAGCTGTAACACACGGATCTCTGCCTTTTTCTTTGCTAACCTTGACGGAATAAAGCAAAGCAGAATGAAAAGCCTGTGTTGAGATGGATCAAAGTGATTTAATAATTCAGGTCTACCTGTCTGCGTCTCTCGGTTTCAGGACCTGCCTGTGTGTTAATGTCCTGCAGTACTTATGCAGTAACACATGTTGCCGATCACAGCCTCCTGCAGCCTCCGCTGGTCGCCTGCTCTGCCGCGACTCGCGCTCGGAGTGGTAGAAAGCACAGGGACGGCGGAGGAAAGGAGACGCACACTTCCAAATATAACCGGCTGTGATCTTCCTCAAGAGTCAGCTCTGTGCGTCTGCTCTGCTCGAGACGCAGCCAATCTTGGCGAGGGCTGGGTCCTTCGTCTTTTATAAGCGGGCCATGAATAATTGAGGCTGTTTGCTGCCGAGATTCAAAAATGTCTGCAGGGAACATTGCAGGTATTAACTCCCTGGAGGGCTGAGTGCGTTTGGATCTCTTCAGTCTTGAACAGAGGAGGCAGTGACACATCTAAGTGTTCCTTGAAGTATCTGAGAGCATCAGCTTCGGCTCTCCACGCGGCATCACCCTTTGTGTAAAGATGTGCCTCCTGTTCTAGACTCTAAATGCTCTCCCCTCCTAGTTTCCTCTGTGTCTTCAGCTCCGTGCTTCGTGTTTGATCCAAATGAAGTCAACAGGGTTGACTTAAAGTCAGTAACGTTAAAGGATTTTGACTATTTTGATCAAGTCCTCCTGTCAGCCCCTCAGCTCAGGACGGGAGAGATGTAGTAATTGTGACCTGTTTTCTTCAGGCCTGGGAATGCACGTTCTGTAGTCGTTCTCCTCTGAGCTGCTTTCGGCAGCGGTATTTTTTTTTAATGTGGTGTTCTCGAGATCAGTCCTATTGTTCTGTCAAATTCGACCGCACAACTCCTCTCGGCTCCCAGGAGATCAGGCGACCCTGAGACTTCCTGGGCCCCCGCGGGCTTGCAGTGATGTCAGCGAGGGACGCGCCTCTCCTCCAATCAGCGCTGACGCTCCTGCGCATCACTACGGGCCAGGCAGTGCATCAGGAGGTGAGCTTCTGCAGCCAGTCTGTACTCCCTCCTTCTCAGGAGTCAGAGGCAGACTGGGGAGGGGGGTTTATAAGGAATAAAGAAACTGGGGATTCTGATATGAAAAAGAATGTCAGCTGTTTGCTGTGTGATCAGGCCTGAATATTGCTTGAATTTCCTGTGAGGCTCTGACAGCATTTGTCAGTCCCCCCCCCTCTGCTCCTAATCAGACACTGTGATTGAGTCATTCTCCGAGAGAGATGGAACCTGCCGGGAGGTCACAGCCGAACTTCCCTGAGCGGGATGGAAGTGTGAGTCTGTCTCGGCGTGTGTGTGTGGGAGAGTGTGCTGTGTGTCTTTCTCAGTGTGTGATCTAGACTGTGTGTGCACGTGCCTGGGTTTGAGTGTGTGTGTGTCTGTGAGTGTGTGCTGGTCTGTGAGGGTGGCTGGGTGAGCACATGTGAGTGAGAGTTGTAAGTTTGTGTGCATGAGTGTGTGTAAATGTCTGTGTGGCAGTGTGTCTTTCTCAGTGTGTGATCTAGACTGTGTGTGCACGTGTGTGGGTTTGAGTGTGTGTGTCTGTGAATGTGTGCAGGTCTGTGTTAGCCTGTGAGGGTGGCTGGTTGAGCACACGTGAGTGAGAGTTGTAAGTTTGTGTAAATGCCTGTGTGGCCGTGTGAATCTGTGCATGAGTGTGAGTGTGAGTGTGAATGAATGAGTGTGTTGGAGAGTAAATCTGTGTGAATGAGTGTGAGTGCGAGAGTACATTTGTGTGAATGATGAGTGTGTGAGTGTGTGTGTGCAGGCATTACAATGGTGGTGAGGGACGAAGCTGAGAAACTGTCTTTACAGGGACAGTAACCCCTGAGAGACGAGGATCTCGCAGCACAAATGACTATTCTAAACACGGATTGTGACTTCTTTCACATCTGAAGGTCTGGTTTCTCCGCATGTGGAATGTAATTTCAGCAGGTGTTAGAGTAGTCACTAGTAGAAATGGGAACTTGTGCCACCCTGTGTGTGTGTCACCTGGACGTGAGGAGGACTCCCCTAGGCGTTTCCCAAAGCTGCACCTTGGCAGAGCTTGGGGAGAACTGGACTCAATCAGCCAATCAACCTGCAATTGATTATAAATTAATCAAGATCCTAAGAAAGATCACCAGCAATAGGAGGCTGTTCTGCCCACCCAGCCTGTCTGGTGGTAGTTCAATGGTCTGAGAAGTGGCTTCAGCAGTACAGCTCGTAGCTTGTCCCACACTCCGTCAACACAACAGCCCTTCGGGTAAGGAAGAGTCTCCTAACGTCTGTTTTAAATGCACGTCCACGTAGTTTCTGCTTGTGTCCTCTAATTTGTGTTTCTCTGTTAACTCCACAGTGACAAGTCACAAGTGACAAGAGGATTCTGAATTCTTGAATCGGGTCTTCTCAAAGCCTTGTCTGTTCAAGACTAGAGAGCCAGTATGGGAACTTTCCTCTAAGCCCACAATGTATCTGGTTGCTCTTCCCTTGACTAATTCCAGCAAAATCACACAACCAACCAGTCCCTCAGCTGATTAATCAGTCAGCTGGGTATTTGGTCATATTAATTCATTAGCAAATCCGTTCTTCTCGTTGACTGATTAAGAGATCTCTAATGGAGAGGAAGAGGAAGGCGGGAGAGCAGACACACACAGAGATTAAGGCGCAGAGAGGGAAGGATGGGGAGAGAAACTGAGGCAGTGAGAAAGAGAGGGAACAGAGGGCAATAATCCTACTTTATCACCTCCCTCGCAGCCCGGCCTGCAACAGCCCGGAGATGAGCTTCATCGCCCCAGCGGCCAGCCAATCGTCAAGATGATGGGGGCTCATATTACCCTGGCGACCAGACTAGTTGTCATGGCAAGGAGCCCTCATCGCTCCCGGCGACCCAGCCCGTGAACATTCCCCGCTGATGACATCATGCTGCCAGCCGCTGTTGGAAAAGGAGTGCAGAGATGGGAGCCGGGAGTCGGATTTGAGAGGTAATGGCCACTGTGGCACAACACCCAGCCCACGATGGAGCAAGCAAAAACACCCCCTAAACACTACACGGGAAATCTGGTTTGCCCGCAGTCTCTTTCTGCCCTCTGCGATCATAAGTAAAAAGAAAAACACAATTTAAAAATGAAAGGCATGCAGCTGAAGCTGTGAGTAACAAGATCAATACTGTGTGCATACTAGTTCGGTATTTGATTAAAATTCTCCAGTGTCTATAGCTTTTGACCTGCGGTAGTGAAGCAGATAAAGCCCTGCAAGTAAAAATGAAGCTGTCAAAATGATTTTCTGATTTTACCTGGAATGTGGTGACAATGACAAAATGTCTATAAAATACCTACTGTCCTATGATGATTAGAAGGAAGACCCAATGCATGAAGTGCTGGTAGGTCCTTGTTCAGGCCAAGGCCCATGGGGAATGGGGGGCAAAGGCCACCATTTTTCTCAGCCATCTGACACTGGAGGTGGAGGTGATGTGGTCCAGCCTATTACCCCCGGAAGGGTTAACCCCCAGCATTCCTTTGGAAAGCAGGGTGAGTGGACCTGGGAGCCGTCTGGAAGGAATCGCCTGCCTCTACGTGGGATTGAGCTCGGGACCTTCCGGTCAGGAGCCAGACGCCTTGCTGCCTGAGCTACAGTACCACTGCTCCGGGAGGCGCTGGACTAAAAATAATCTTGCGTGCAGGGGCCTGTGAACTGAAGGGACCGAATCTCGAAAGCGAGATAAGAGGTTAAAAAAGTATACTAAGGCCCTTCCTTTCACAAAGGGTGGCAGGTGTCTGGAACTACACTGTACGCCGCGCTGCTGAATTGGATTCCTTTGGATGGCGCTAGAGAGGTGGCCGGAAGCAGAGAGACAGAAACGCCACACTGCGGTACTGGAGTCTCTTCAGAAGTGTGGTTTTTTTGCTACCTGCTGCCTCCATTCTGCTGCTTTATCAAGGAGCAGACACGATGGCGCCCCCCCCCACAACTCAAACACACACTTCAGAGGAATGCCAGCTGTGTCTCGTGGAAGGTGAGTTTGCACAGTAACAATTCCTATTTTATTCCTGACTTAACTGAATGTTGAGTGTGCATGCACACCACGCTCAGTAAAAGTCAGGTCTTTTGTTCGAATAAATTAGCACCCAGCTGTATGTCTAATTCGCGTCTGCATCTGTCATGTTCATCCCTGCTGTGCTAACGATAATGAAATGTTAATTTTATTACCGTTAATTGCAATGCAATGCTGATTCAGTTCCCTCACTCGCCTCTCTTGTTCTTTGCTCTACCCTCTCTCTATCTCACTCTCTTTTCTCTCTTCTCTCTTTTACGTGCTCCCCTCCCTCTTCCTCTTTTCCTCTGTATCTCTCCTGCAGCCCCCTGGAGCTGAGTGGACTCCCCAGTGCTGGTGCTGGAGGGGTGGAGAGAAACCCCAGGCATGTAGGCATATGGAGAGAGACAGGTTATTCCGTGAGCTCTCCAGAGGGAGGCACAGAGAGGAAACATGGGAGCAACAGCCTCACCAACAGCCCCCAAAACTGGAGAAGAACCCAGGACAGTAATCCAGTTACTACACTACAATCCAGTAATCTAGTGGACTACACTGACACAGCACCAGCAACGCCTGCAGTATAGCAACAATGACAAGGGCACCACAGACCGGAGCAGAATCAAGGGCTTTAGACTGTTACTGTCCATGTGGACTACACTGACACAGCACCAGCAACAATGACAACAGCAACAGCATCAACAACTGCAACCCAGACAGCAACAGTACCATCCCAGCAACGGCAGAGGTAAAGAGCCACAACAACGCAGCATCAACAGCAGTAAAACCCTGAAAACAACAGCAGCGATATTAACGACAGCAACAACCTCAGCCTCTAGCCCAGCGATGTCTCTAGAGACGCTCCCCTGTCTGCTGGGCCCGCCAGCCTCGGTGTTCAAAACAGGAAAGCCGGTGTTTAATAATTTGTGCTCAGGGTAAAAAATGGATGGGTCACTGATATAAAGAAATAAATATCAAAGTAAGTACAAGTTGAAGATAAAGAGAACTAAGATAAATAAGTTAAAAGTAAGAACAGATAAATCCACCTTGATTTTTAATCTATAGAGAAAATATTATGCATATGATAGAATTCCCACTGCATGTACCTGTTCAGTACATTAGACAGACAGAGATGGGGAGAGAGATAGGCAGAGACAGACAATAAATCACTTTTTTGGTCCGTTAACAGATTGTCAGATAAAATGTATTTACAGCACATTCATTCTTTAAAAAAGCAATAAAAAAGCTCCATTATGGAACAAACCAAAAACACATTAAGCCTGCAGAGCTGCTGCAAGGATACTTCTCTTTTATCACCTCCAGGGTTTAATAAGGGCTGCAGCAATGGTGTGTGGCTGGTGTCAGCTTGCATGCAGGGGGTTCCCCTGCAGCCTGTGCTGTGAAAGACAGACAACCAGGTGAAAGAGTGAGGAAGACAGAGGAGGAGAGTGAAAAAGAAAGAGGAAGACAGGGAGAGGGAGAGGGGGAGAGAGAGAGAGAGTGGCAAGAAGCCCACTCTTTATGCAAAGGGAGGTGGGAGTGTGGAACAAGCTACCGAGCCATATTGTAAACCATGGCTCCATTCAGTAAACAGCTTGGCTCGATTGGCTTAATGGCCTCCTCTTGTTTGCCTCCCTTAATTTCCTATTAGAGTGAAGGAGAGAGAGTGAGAGAGAGAGATGGTCAGAGAGGAAGACAGCGAGGGAGAGAGGGAATGTGGAGAATGAGGGGGGAGTGGTTAGTCTCAAAGTGCTTCAGGTGTCTATTGCCGCATTGTCAGAGAAAGATAAATTAATCCAGATCATTATCATCTTTGATATTCTGGTTTCTCGGTAGTGTTCAATGGCAGTTTGGGGTTCTGTGCAGTTACTTACGGAGCGCTGTGACACAGTGCAGGTGTGGAGCTGACACTGTGCAGAGCTGAGTGCAGACAATCAGGGAAATCCAGTACAGCATCCTGTGCTCCCAACTAGAACAACTTTTATCCCAGCACAGAGCGGGAGGCGCAGTCTCTCCTCCGGTGCTGCATTCCTGTGGCGAAGAAGAGGAACTGCAGCCTGAGGAGTGCTCTCGGAGCTGACTTTCTCTCGTTTTGGCTGCTTAGTAGCTCATTGATTCCTAGAGTCACAACCAGACATTTCCTGAGGGCTCCTGGGAATCCATCTTCAGTAACACAGCTGGGCAGCTTGTTCCAGGACCTGCAGAATTTCCCTCCTACATACAGAAGCTATTCCTTGGGGGAGAAGCATGTTTCTACAGAGCATACATTGGGAAGGTGCTTTATATAATGCATACATTGAAAGTACACAAGAGTCAGAATTATATCCCGGACAATTGTTTTACTAATTCCCACTGTAAAAGACATGCCTGGACCCAGAAAGGCTACAAGACCCAGATCACTTCAGTGTGCCTGTAGGTCTGAGCAGACTGAGGTGGGATGTGGCACAGGGATCTGAAATCCGGAAATGGCATTAAAAAGTCAGATCCCAGGGGGCTGTATTATGGGAAAACCAGTGAAACAAGGACCTGTGGTGACAGGGAAAAACTAAGAGCAGCAGCACATAAGACTGAGGACAGGAGGCAGTTCTTTACACAGAGTGAGGTAGGAGGAGGGCGTCAGTAACGCGCTGCCCACCTGCATCGTCGATGTCAGATTATCCTGAATGAACTAGGAACTGTACTCAAGCCACACCTCTTTCCTCGTCTAACGGAACCTTTATCACAGCAAGTTCGTCAGTACTCTCCTTAACAATACACTAAACAAGCCACTACTGCTCTCTACAGTAGAGTGTAGTACGGTAAGTGTAGTGCAATAGAGTATACTGAAGTGTAGTACAGTATAGTGCTGTACAATATACTACAGTGTGGCAATGAAAAGTGTACTACAGTATACAGTAGCTCACTACAGCATAATATCCTACAGTGTAGTATGGAAAAGTATAGTGCAGTACAGTATAGTTTATAACAGTGTAATACAGCACAGTATAGTAAAGAAGAGTGTGGTATAGCATAGTGTGGTCCAGTAGAGTTTAGTGTGACACAAGACAATAGACAGTACCACAGCACAGCTACAGCATAGTGTGGAACAGAGTAGTGTAAGAGGTCAAAGCCTCTGAAAACATCTTGATAATTCCAGAAGAATTACCCTCCGCCATGATCACTAGATACAGTTACAGCCCCCCTCCAGCTCGCCACCCCGAAGAACAAATACAGAAAAGAAGCCAGTGACCTTTTCCCTGCAGCCTCTTTCTTTTTTCCACTTGTCTTCTTTATTTCCCAGTTATTTGCGTTTGCAGGAAAGGGCTGCCTCTTCCCACAGCCCTCCCGCTAGCAGGCAGAGGGCGCGGAGAGAAAGAGAGGCGCGGAGAGATTTCATTTCGCTCGGCTCTGTCTGCTGGGCGCACACATGCCTCTCCGCGCTCGTCCCAGCGCTAACAAAGGCCGAGGGTGTGTCAGGGAGTTACACCGCGGAAGAGAAACAGAGAGGCAGACGTCAATATTTGCTCTTTCGAGCGCCGATGCAAGGGTGATAGAATATTACATTTTCCCTGTGGGTCCGTTGCTGCTCCATGAGAATCGCCAGTCCTTCAGGAGCGCGGACAGGTGCCCGGCTGGCAGTTTGCTCACAGACACTGTAGCCAGGGAGAGAGGCTGGGCAAGCACTTGAGGTTTTAATCTCGGATGCTCTCGACACACAGTCCCTGTGAACTCCAGTACACTGACACAGCCCAGTCACAGGGCTCTAGACTCTCACAGTCCCTGTGAACTCCAGTACACTGACACAGCCCAGTCACAGGGCTCTAGACTCTCACAGTCCCTGTGGAGTCCAGCACACTGACACAGCCCAGTCACAGGGTTCTAGACTCTCACAGTCCCTGTGGAGTCCAGCACACTGACACAGCCCAGTCACAGGGCTCTAGACTCTCACAGTCCCTGTGGAGTCCAGCACACTGACACAGCCCAGTCACAGGGCTCTAGACTCTCACAGTCCCTGTGGAGTCCAGCACACTGACACAGCCCAGTCACAGGGCTCTAGACTCTCACAGTCCCTGTGGAGTCCAGCACACTGACACAGCCCAGTCACAGGGCTCTAGACTCTCACAGTCCCTGTGGAGTCCAGCACACTGACACAGCCCAGTCACAGGGCTCTAGACTCTCACAGTCCCTGTGGAGTCCAGTACACTGACACAGCCCAGTCACAGGGCTCTAGACTCTCACAGTCCCTGTGGAGTCCAGCACACTGACACAGCCCAGTCACAGGGCTCTAGACTCTCACAGTCCCTGTGGAGTCCAGCACACTGACACAGCCCAGTCACAGGGCTCTAGACTCTCACAGTCCCTGTGGAGTCCAGCACACTGACACAGCCCAGTCACAGGGCTCTAGACTCTCACAGTCCCTGTGGAGTCCAGCACACTGACACAGCCCAGTCACAGGGCTCTAGACTCTCACAGTCCCTGTGGAGTCCAGCACACTGACACAGCCCAGTCACAGGGCTCTAGACTCTCACAGTCCCTGTGGAGTCCAGCACACTGACACAGCCCAGTCACAGGGCTCTAGACTCTCACAGTCCCTGTGGAGTCCAGCACACTGACACAGCCCAGTCACAGGGCTCTTGACTCTCACAGTCCCTGTGGAGTCCAGCACACTGACACAGCCCAGTCACAGGGCTCTAGACTCTCACAGTCCCTGTGGAGTCCAGTACACTGACACAGCCCAGTCACAGGGTTCTAGACTCTCACAGTCCCTGTGGAGTCCAGCACACTGACACAGCCCAGTCACAGGGCTCTAGACTCTCACAGTCCCTGTGGAGTCCAGCACACTGACACAGCCCAGTCACAGGGTTCTAGACTCTCACAGTCCCTGTGGAGTCCAGCACACTGACACAGCCCAGTCACAGGGCTCCAGACTCTCACAGTCCCTGTGGAGCTCAGTACACTGACACAGCCCAGTCACAGGGCTCCAGACTCTCACAGTCCCTGTGGAGTCCAGCACACTGACACAGCCCAGTCACAGGGCTCTAGACTCTCACAGTCCCTGTGGAGTCCAGTACACTGACACAGCCCAGTCACAGGGCTCTAGACTCTCACAGTCCCTGTGGAGTCCAGTACACTGACACAGCCCAGTCACAGGGCTCTAGACTCTCACAGTCCCTGTGGAGTCCAGCACACTGACACAGCCCAGTCACAGGGCTCTAGACTCTCACAGTCCCTGTGGAGTCCAGCACACTGACACAGCCCAGTCACAGGGTTCTAGACTCTCACAGTCCCTGTGGAGTCCAGCACACTGACACAGCCCAGTCACAGGGCTCTAGACTCTCACAGTCCCTGTGGAGTCCAGCACACTGACACAGCCCAGTCACAGGGCTCTAGACTCTCACAGTCCCTGTGGAGTCCAGCACACTGACACAGCCCAGTCACAGGGCTCTAGACTCTTACAGTCCCTGTGGAGTCCAGCACACTGACACAGCCCAGTCACAGGGCTCTAGACTCTCACAGTCCCTGTGGAGTCCAGCACACTGACACAGCGCTAGACCCTTCCTTTATGGTCTTGATTCTCTGGTGCCCTGACCTGTTGCAGCAGGGCTGTTCACTTTCAGCGGGTGGAAATTAGGCTGTAAAGTATTCGATGCTCTCAGGCGCCTCGGACAGCTCGCAAAGCGATTGCTGAACGACTTATCACGAACCCTTTCGGATTGAAAGGTCTGGTGTTCTGGAAGGAGAGAGCGAGCGTCTCTCAGATGTCAAGCCCCCCTCCCTCCAGCCCGCACACCTTGTTCATTACAGCGGGACTCGAGATGGTTCATTAACGTGAGCCATCACACAAGGCCAGCTCTTCAGCATTCTGAGTGCCGCATCTCTGAGCGTAACCTTTACCAGCTCAGTTAATGAATGAGAGTCGTGGGCCTCTTTTAAACAAGTGACCTTTACCTACGAAACCGTGGAGAAGCATGTTCGTACACACACACACACATATACTGTAGATACACCGGTGTGTATCGGTATGTATGTAGACAGCCTCTTCTGTCTCACTTGTAATATATATTACTGAGCAGCTTTTTTAAGCTTTGAAGTTTTGGAGCCAGCGGGGGTTTTCGTAAAAAACAATAAAGGTCAGCACCACAGTGAAAGCAGAATTCATTTCCAATCCCCAGAAATGGAACAGAAAACGTCCGTTATTTACAACGTAGTGTGATTCTGCCGACCTTCAGATGAGATGGAAAACCGAGGTCCTGACTCTCCGTGGTCATTGAAAATCTCAGGGTGTTTCTCAAAAAGAGTTGGGGTGTAGGGGTCCTGGTCAAATGTCCCCCTGGCCTTTACCAGTCATGGCCTCCTAATAATCCCCCTCTCTGAACTGGCTTCATCACTCTGTTCTCCTCCCCACTGAGAGCTGGTGGGTGGGGAGCGTACTGGTGCATCATCCAGGTGGGGCTGCACATTAGTGGAGGTGAAGGGGAGTCTCCATAATTATTATTATTCAATATGGTACACTGTGGTTGTAGCAGAGTGGACAGTATAGGACAGTGTGGAATAATACAACAATGTGTGAAGTATAGAAGTGAACAGTATAGGACAGTGTAGAACAATACAGTACTGTCTGAAGTATAGAGCTGGACAGTATAAGTGTAGAACAATACAGTACTGTGTGAAGTATAGAAGTGGACAGTGTGGAATAATATAATTTACCGTATAGAACAGGGCCATTATTAACACCAATGTGTGGCACACAGTATACAGCAGCTCTGGTCAGTACTGTGTGGTGCAGTACAGGACACAGTATACTGTACCACTCTACAGTACCGGAAAAACAATACAGTGTCCAGCACAGGGAGGACAGAGGGAGAGAGGCTGCTGAGAGGTCAGTGCGCGTAGGCCGAAGAGTGTCGGTCAGCTGTGATGTACAAGACAGGCTCGGTCACTCCTGCCCATCTGGCCGCCTGCCCCCCTGGGGGGTAGCAGCAGTCAGAACAGTACAGGGAGGGGAGGGGCGGGCGGGGGTGACTGTGCTGCCGGTACCCATCCAGAGCCAGATACCCAGCTGGCATCCGGACCCCTCACCCTCCTCAGAGCGACAAGGTCATGACCCCGTAACCCCCAGCGCTCTCCCTCCTCCCCTGACACTGACAAACCCAGATGGACGACAGCCCCGTGTCTCTGACCTTGTACAGTGGCCTCAGGGCCCTGCTGCATAGATCCGTCTCTCTCTGTCCGTCTGCGTATCTTCTGTCAGTCTCGTTTTCCACTCCTTCATCCCCCCTCGGCGCTCCTAACCGCCCGGCCTGTCGTTCTCTGCTCTCCCTCCCTGCGTTTCTCACTCTCCTGCTGGAACTGCTCTTGTGGCTGTTGCCTTCGTTAATTAGCTGCGTTGGGTGTGTGAGGGGGGAGGGGCAGAGAGAGAGAGGGGAACGCGGGACCGAAATGAGAATGTGTCGTCGGGGTAACAGCTTCCCACATGGAAATAATATTTCTGTTCTCACTCCCACCCCCACTATTGCGATACGTCTTCCCTGGTCCCTTTAAAGAGACCCCCTGATGAAGCCAACCAGATGTCAGGCACCCCTGATACTAACTCTTGCCACTGTAACATTGCAGTGTACTGCACTTACTGCCCTTATCAAAATGTTAGGGATAGCCCTAACACTGGGGTGCTCCGTGTCTAGCAGTGATTACAGCTTCACATATGTGGTGCCATTGGTTCAACTATACTACTATACTGTACATTCAGATGTACTTGGAGATCCAGGGACACTCAGTGGTCTTCTCACAACATGGTGAACATCTATGTCTTCCCTTGTGTTCAGTAGTGTCGGACGGCCAGAATTGTGCCTCTTGTTGGTTGCTTATTTTTACCCCTGGCTGTAAACTCTTAAGGCTGCATGAATTGACGCACGTCCATCAGTCATGGACACTTGTGAGACTGCTTCCATCAGACTTTTACCCATAGTGCAGCACACGGAGGGACAAGGGCCAGGTCTGCTGCTACTTTATAATCGCCAAGAGTCCTGGTGGCGCACCACCACCCAGGCTACTGCTTCAGATGCACAGTACGGGTCTAGTACAGTAGAGAGCACTGGAGAAAGTATTGCATCTGTCTCCGAGCCAGTTAGCCCTGGGACTGTGTTCGCACCACTGCTTACCCTCTGACGCCTTAATTCACCTGAATTAATCCTTCACAAAGGAGACAGGATGGCACACAACAGCAATTAGGAAACAAATAGAAACAGATGTGCGCGGTGTCATTGGACAGCGTCCAGCCCCAGGGATTACTCATCTCCCCTGTTCTGTAATTTCTGATTCCTTCCCCTCGATAAAAAAGAACCGTTACCACTCTACTGCAACTGTTTCCAATAACTTCCCCTCCTCTTGACCCACTCGGGGGCTACATCTGGGCAGGGCAGGGCCCCTGTCCCTCCCCCTGACAAGCCGGCGCAAGCCGGGCGCTGGGCCTGACTGAAAGCAGTTAAAGTTTTTCAGATAAGCAAACCGGCATTCTCCCCTTGCGTCTGACTCACGCTTATCAGGAGCACAGCTGCAGGCACTCCCTGGCAAATATGCTTAGAGAGTCGGGCTTCGTTTCCAAACTCCTGGGGGCCAGCTGTATGAAACCTTGTAAGCATTAAAAACATCTTCTGTATGAAACAAATGACATCTTCCTGCTTTAACAACGTATTTGATTTAGTAAATTCAGTGGTTTTAGACGACACCCTTTAAATTCAAAGAACATTCTTGGAGCTCATCATGGTCTGGGACCCTGGCTGTGTTCTCTGGGTTGTAGGGACTCATCCTAGACTGGGACCCTGACTGGGATCTCTGGGCTGTAGGGGCCCATCCTGGACTGGGACCCTGACTGTGATCTCTAGGCTGTAGGGGCCCATCCTGGACAGGGACCCTGACTGTGATCTCTAGGCTGTAGGGGCCCATCCTGGACTGGGACCCTGACTGGGATCTCTGGGCTGTAGGGACTCATCCTGGACTGGGACCCTGACTGTGATCTCTGGGCTGCTGGGGCTCATCCTGGAGTAGGAGCCAGGCCATGATTTCTAGGCTGTACGGGCCTATCCCGAATTGGGACCCTGTTTGTGATCTCCAGGCTATAGGGAGTTCATTCTGATTAGCTGAGCTTTTTACTGGATAAGGAGCCACTTGAGAACTCACTGTCTGTGCTTTTTGCAGCATATAAAATTTCCTCCTCTGTCCCAAAAGAGCCATTCAGTAGTGCACGCCACTCAATTATCTGCCTTTTATCTGTCATTGCTCTTTGACAGAAGGCATTGATTTTTGTGTGTGTGTGTTTAAAACCCTCCTCCGTGGTTAGAGATTGGGATTACTGTGTCTGCCCTTGACTTCAACCTCTCAGCCTGTCAACATGGTTTTCTGTGTGTGTGTCTGTGCTATTTGTTTTCTGATATTTCATTGAGCAGACATCAGCACTGAATTCCAAGGAGGATTTTTCTTTTAACTTGAACCACAAGTCCAAGTTCAGCTTTTTATCCTGCTGGGGGAATACAGTCATGTCAAGTGCTCATGTCAGACCTGCAGTGTGCTGTACAGCTCACTCTGGAGAGTGTTTAAAAGAACTGAATCTCTGAGTATGTTGGAAAGCCCAGTGCAATACTGTGGGCATTGGGGCAGTTTTAGAGACCATGGTCAGACCCAGTCCGGCCTGTTGGAAAGCCTACTGCAATACTGTGGGCACTGGGGCACTTTTAGAGACCATAGTTAGACCCAGTCCTGCCTGTTGGAGTCCCACTGCAATACTGTGGGCATTGGGGCAGTTTAGGAAACCCTGATTAGCAACAGTTGGTAAGACAGGGTGTGAACCCAGTGCAGTCTACCTGTCTGACTGGCTGCTACAGCTCTGACAGTCTGAGCAAGCAGGAACTGCTCATGTATGGTCTGTACAATACAACTGTAGAGTTTGGGTTCATGCCATAAATACGCAGTGCACCAGAGTACTTAGTATTGACCCCTGTGGTCACTGGGGGCCTATGAGGTCAGCTTTGTGAGCCTCAGCGATGGGACAGAGGCCCCACCGAGGTCGTCCAGACCCTGGAGAAAGACAAGGTCATCCAAGGTCTGCCCTGCAGTGCACTGGCGCCACCCTCTGGGCAGCAAGAGAAGCGCATGCATTGAGCTCTCACGAAGAACGTCTCGGCAGTCATGACAAGATGATGATGTGCTTCACAGAGCAGTCGAGTGTGTTTGGAGTACAGAGTTAGGGAGAAAAGTAGCCGCACTTTAATGACACCTTAGAAAAGTGCTGCAACTGTGTCCCAAGAACCATCTAAAATGGTGAATGATTTATGATTCCAGGTGACCCCAGACCCGGGAAAGCCACAGTCCAGCAGGGTCTAGAGCTCTCCCTTACTTTCTCAGTGTCTGTAGACTTGGAACGCAGGTGGGTTTTCATCCGATGAGTTAACGGGTTTAGTTAAACCGGGAATGACTGACTGTGGGGTCGGAGAGCTACAGGTTGTTGGGATTTTCTCTCCTGGAAATGGAGCACTGTGTTAGCCGCTGTGGTGCTTATTGCTACTTCCTCTTGGGTCCTGGTTTTTCCTTCTGTGGTGTTCGCATGTTTCCCCTGGCCAAAGACATGCTGCTTTAATAATAATAATAATAATAATAATAATAATAATAATGAGGACTCCCCTCCACCCCCACCAGTATGCAGCCCCAACTGGCTGATGTGATGGCACCCACACAGACCGAGTTGCAGGGTGATATAGCTGCTAAAAAAGAAGAGACGCCACATGGAACCATTTTTACTTTATTAATAATAATAATAAAATAACTATTATAATGTACATTTTTACTATTGATTTTAACATCATCATTATAATTAACCGTTTAACAGACCACGATAACGGACTTCATGCCACCTGTAAGGCCCGAATTGTTGTGGCGCGGCACCGCGTCTGGTGACACCGGCCGAGACGATGCTAATACACTGCTGTGTGGGTACCGGCCCGTTAGGCACTGAGACGCAGAAACTTCCAGAAGAGTTTTCTCCACGTTTGGGAGGGAGAGGGGTAGGCGGCGATTTCCTCGGCTGGACTCAGGAGAACTTTTTTTTTTTCCTTCGGGTGCCGGATATTTCAAGAAATTAGCGGAATTACTTCCTGCGCCACGTCAAAAGGCTCGAGCAGCCCCGAGGCGGACCGGTGTCCCAGACCGTCGAGAGAAATCCGTTTATTCCCGGTAAAACTCTTGAAAGTTTCCGTGCTTTCTGTTGTCATTTACAGTTTTTCGGGGGGGGGGGATCCGTGGCCAGCTTTTAATTCCTCCGTGAAGCTGGAAAACTTGTGTTTTCGTACGTCGATTGTGGCGCCGAGATTTTAAAAGGGGGAAAAAAAAGTTGATCGCTTCTATTCCCTCTGAAGTGCGCTTTCATAAATTAAATCTTGAAAACTGTTGCTCGAGGAGTACGCCTCTGAAGATACGGAGCTCAGAAGATTGTGGTGATTTTCTTAAAACTCCTGTCAACGAACAGCACAGCGCGTACCGTTACGTTCAGTGGGTTTCCATCGAGTCTCTTACAGTTCCAATTTTTCGACGCCAGCACTTTTCATCTGGTTAAAGAAGTCTTTTTTAACAGACATTGCTACTTATGATAATACTTTTATGAGAGACTTAAACAGTGGGAGCACCCGAGGAAGAGTGTGAGACACCACAGTGAGGAAGTAACACCCTGGACTTTTCACCATTTTCTTACTTCTGCAGCCTCTCCTGCCGACCTCGCCTGAGCCGAGCTCCTGAGCCATGCTGCTGCTTCCCGCCACCGTCCTGTGGGGGGTGCTGCTGAGCGCTCACTGCAAGCCCCCTGGCGACCAGGCGGCCACGCTGGCGGAGGGCAGCTGGGCCCTGGGGCTGCGCCTGTACCGCGCGCTGCGGAACGGCACGCAGCCGCCCGAGAACCCGCTGCTCTCCCCACTGCTGCTGGCCGCCTCCCTGGGGGCGCTGTCCCAGGGGGCCGGGGGGGCCACGGCGCAGCAGATCCGCGGCCTTCTCGGCGCGGGCGTGATGACCCCCGATGCCCTGGCGGGGGCGCTGGCAGGGCTCCTGGACGAGCTGCACGCCCGGCACAACGCCAGCTACGCCCTGCACGCCGCCGGCGCCCTCTTCACCGCCAAGGGCCAGAGCGCGCGCCAGGCGTTTCTGAAGGAAGCGGAGACGCGCCTCCGCCTGCAGCACGCCACGCTGAGCCCCGGCGACAAACAGGGCAGCCTGCGGGCCCTCAACGCCTGGGCGGAGAGGGCCACACAGGGGGCAGTGCTGGAGGTCGCCACGGAGATGCCTGCGTCGCCGGGGGCCCTGCTTGTGAATGCCCTGCACTTCAAAGGTATGGTAATTACCCCACAGGCACAGTACAGGGTCGGACTGTGTGTGTGCAAATTACCCCACAGACACAGTACAGCGTCGGACTGTGTGTGTGCAAATTACCCTAATTGCTAAGGACAGTGTTGGATTGCGTGTCCAAATAACCCGACATACACAGTATATTTTAGGATTGCGTATGTGCAAATTACCTGATATACACAGTACAGCATCAGACTCGGATTGTGTGTGCGCAAATTAGCTCACATGCACAGAACAGTGTCGGATTACGTGTGTGCAAAGTACCCGACGTACACAGTACAGCATCGGATTACGTGTGTGCAAATTACCTGATATATACAGTACTGTGTCGGATTGCGTGTGTGCGAAGTACCCGATATACACAGTACAGTGTCGGATTGTGTGCGTGCAAATTAGCCCATGTATGCAGTACAGTGTCGGATTGTGTGTGAGCTGGCATTTTCCACTTGTATTGATAGAAAGTGTTGACTAACTTGCAAAGGCATGCACACTAATTCATCATGTCTGAATTCCAGTCCTGCATGCTGGAATTCCTATGTGGCGTGTTGCTGAGACTTGCTGTTGGGAGTGTGTTTTGTTGCCTTTGATCTGTTTGTATTTCCTGTTTGTTGGTTTCCTCTTGTTGATTATGGAAACTGAAATGTGAAACCTGGATTTCTTTGCCTCCCAGCACTGCTCCTTAGAAAGACAACCGATATAACAGAGAAGGAATAGGTGTAGGCAAGCAATACCCGGATATCGTAAAACCAAGGGAAGTGCATTTACAACTGAGCAGGAAGCATGTCTTTACACTAAGGGTGGTGGGTGCGTGGAGCAACAAACTGCTCAGCAGTGCTTTTAAAGCCAGTTCCCTGCTTTAATAGTTGCCTCCAGAAAGCAAAATTTCACTTAGCCGTCCAAATGAGTATAGTGTACTCAGCGAAGAGCAAGTCGTTTGTGACCTTTTCTGTGTAGCCTTCATCATGTTCGCTGCTCTTCCTGCTGCAGGGCTGTGGGACAGGGAGTTTGACGTGGAGGGGATCGACTTCAGGCGCTTCCTGGGCAGCAAGTACACCAAAGTGGCCATGATGCACAGAGCAGGTAGGTGGAGCACTTTTAAGCACGGTTCTATTACTGCTACAGCAGAGCATGGTGAGGCGTGGTAGTGTGAGCAGCACACACACATGGAGAGAGGAGAGAGAGGTAAGGAGAGACAAGGTAAAGTAGAATACAAACTGGGGGAATGCTAAAACTGGGGGGGGGGGTGGCCCTGATGTGGGCTGGGTGTGTGTGTGTGTCTGGCCCTGATGTGGGCTGGGGGGGTAGTGTGTGTCTGGCCCTGATGCTGGCTGGGTTGTAGTGTGTGTATGGCCCTGATGTGGTCTCTAGGTGTGTGTGTGGGTATGTGTCTGGCGCTGATGTGCTCTCTGGGTGGGTGTGTGTGTGTCCCTGATGTGGTCTCTGGGTGTGTGTCTGACCTCTGCTCCATACCCCTCAGGAATTTACCGTCACTATGAGGACCTGGAGAAGATGGTCCAGATTCTGGAGATGCCCCTGACAGGCGGGTCGGCTAGCATGGTCCTGCTGCTCCCCCTGCATGTGGAGCCACTGAGCCGACTGGAGGGCCTGCTGACCCAGGAGCAGCTGACCGTCTGGCTCGGGCGCCTGGCCAACCGCAGTATCGGCGTCTCCCTCCCCCGAGCCACGCTGCGGAGCTCCCTCGACCTGCAGGTACTGACAGGCTCCTGACCGGGCTGGACCTGCAGCCACTGATGGGCTCCTGACCGGGCTGGACCTGCAGCCACTGACGGGCTCCTGACCGGGCTGGACCTGCAGCCACTGACGGGCTCCTGACTGGACCTACAGCCACTGACAGGCTCCAGACTGGACTGGACCTATCACCACTGACGGGCTCCTGACCAGGCTGGTCCTAGAGTCACTGATGGGCTCCTGACCAGGCTGGACCTAGAGCCACTGACAGGCTCCTGACCGGACTAGACCTAGAGCCACTGACAGGCTCCTGACCGGGCTGGACCTACAGCCACTGGCAGATTCCCTGACTGGACTGGGCCTAGCGCCACTGACGGGCTCCCAGACTGGACCTAGAGTCACTGGCAGATTCTCTGACAGGACTGACCCCACGCCCTGCAGAGTGAGCCAGCTCCTCTACAGCAGCCCTGGTTCTGGACCGGGCTCTGCTGGTAACCCACAGTGACCGGGATTCCACCAGGCGAGGCGACGGTGCAGGTGGTGGTCTGGAGCAGGGACACACCAGGGGGTACCATTGGCGTGCATAGCAACAGCGCCGCCCTGGTGGCTGGCTGGGTGTCTCCCTCCTCTGCTGCCTGAGCGGTGCTGCCGGGGGCGGGAACTTGCGAACCACCCGGGCGGAGCTGGAGCTGGAGGACGACCGGGGTCCCTGGCGCCCCACTGCTTTGAGAAAGGGGGCGATTTCCCTGGTTTCCTCAAGCCAGTGGAATAAACTCAAAGCCATGCCCCCGCTCGGCGTGTGACCCCCCCAACCCTCGCTTTTATTTCCTGCATCTTCAGAAAGCAGCCTGACAAGACTCCCTGCCAGACAGAAGCTGGGCTTTGTACAAAAAACACAGAGAGGGGTTCGGAGCGTTTTTCATTTTCCCGTTCACCTTTTTAATACGCCACTTTCTAACGAGGAGATGCACGCTGTGCCGGCTGACCTACATGAGAGTGACATTTAGCGCCGAGGGTACAGCGGTGCGCGTGTCGGGGAGCGGAGGGGGGGGGGGGGGGGCGCTGTCTAAAAATAACTGAGACTTTGTAAAGGGCAGCTCCTCCAGATCTTCAAAATCCAGGAAAAATACAACTGAAAGGGAAAAGAATTTGCCGTGCAATCCCGGTCTACGCCAGTGGGGTTCCCAGCGCCCCGAGTCTGGGGCCCTTATGGGGTTGAACAGCCAGCGCTCCGGGTCAGCCAGGTCACCGAGAGGGTCTCCCCAGGGCACAGACACGAGACATGCTGACCAGAGAGCACCCGAGGGAACGAGTGGATGCAAGCGGAGGGCCGTGTAAATCCGAGAACAGGAGGGATGTCTTTACACAAAGGGCGGTGGGGATCTGGAACAGGTCACTCCTATCATGTTGTTGAAGACTCTGGCTTCTATCAAGAAATGGCTGTATGACATTCTCAGATTAATTAGCAACTAACTAATAAGCCCCCCCTCCCTCCTCCACACACCTGAAGAGGCTCCAAATTTGTAATGTTGTCTTTCTTCTCATTACTTTTTAGTGTAAAATGTACTGTTCGTAAGCCCCACTCTAACCACTTTATAATAGAACCCTGCTGCGACTAATTCAGCAGGCATTATTATCTAAATGTATTATAAAGTCACAGGAATAACTAAGATTTTTAAAACGCATCACATTTACTCTTCAGTAAGTCTCTCGCTGCCTTGCAGTCTCATCAGTTTTCAGCCCAGCTGTGGGCTCCTCTATGATTGATACTAATGAAGCCGTATGTTTAATATTGTTGAAGCTCCACGTCTGTCAAAAGTAGATAAGCTTGAGGGATCCAGCACCTGCAGTTTGTTCTGTGCCAGAGTCACTCACAGCTGGTAAAACCTGGAGTGGATCAGACAGCAGTGCAGCAGACGTTGGGCTGACAACACTAAAACCTGGGGTGGATCAGACTGCAGTGCATCGGGAGTGAGACAGACAACACTGTTTAACCTGGAGTGGATCAGACAGCAGTGCAGCAGACGTTGGGCTGACAATACTAAAACCTGGAGTGGATCAGACTGCAGTTCGTTGGGAATCAGACTGACAACACAGTAAAATTTGGAGTGGATCAGACTGCAGTGCATCAGGAGTGTGACAGACAACACTGTTAAACATGGAGTGGATCAGACAGCAGTGCATCAGACATTGGGCTGGCAACACTAAAACCTGGAGTGGATCAGACTGCGGTGTGAAGGCAATCAGACTGACAACACAGTAAAATCTGGAGTGGATCAGCCTGCAATGTGTTGTGAATCAGACTGACAATACCCAATCTGGAGCAGATTACACTGCAGTGCAGGGGGAGTCTAGCGGAGACTGACAACCCTGTACAACCCAGAGGTAAAAGCTGCTGCTCAATAGAAGTCTACTCTGTTACCCCCCATAATTGACACCATCAACGTTTTTAGAGCTTAAGAGATTTTCAAGTGATTTTCAACGCGCATGGAAACATCTTGATGTCAAATCTGCTTCCTTCTTGAACTCGTGCTCAGGACAGCTGAAAAGGGGGCCAGTCAGCACACACCTGGCCTGGTTTTCTCTTCCTTCTGGAGCCCCTCGTGTGCCTGAAACTAGGCTGTTCACTCACTCGCCGGGGAAGCAAAGGGAGCTGTGAAGCCTGGTTCGTGTGCCCGGGTGTCTTGATTCCTTTGACTTGCGGTTCAACAGGGTCAGAGCTTGAAGCCTCTGGGGAGCACGCAGAACGGTGTGCTGTAGGTGTACTGTCTGGGCTCAGCCCGTGGGGGTTGAGACTGTGGACCCACGTGGGACGGGACGTCCCGCAGGCTGTAGAGGCACGGGAGACGTTGTGAAAAAAGGTTAACAGCGTCTGTTACACCGAATCCACTGGCGCACACCTACAGTGTGTTCTTTTCTGACCCAGAGGAGGCCTGGAAACCACAGCTGTTTGTCCTGCTTCTTAGTCCCGTTAATATTTTACTGGAGCCTCCTGAAACTTTCATGGCCTCTAATCCCTGTGTTTTCTCCCTGTGTTTAAGCCTGTTTATGGAGAGTTGCAGGGAGACAGGCCCGATGAATTATGGATGGACCGCCGGAGATGTGTTTAGCTGGTATTTCTTCTGGGATCCATCACAGAAACTCAACAAACCAAGCCCGACGGGTGGGATGGCTCTCCTGTTTCTATTTACCTACTCCTTTCATCTTTCTTTTTCCAAACCACTCGTGAAATCACCCAAGCTTATAAGCCAGACCTTTTAAAAACTTCATCTAGCGCTTTGGCCTTGATTTTGAGCAATTACGGACCTGGGGTGCTATCTGTGTGGAGTTTGCATGTTCTCCCCATGATTGTGTGGGTTTCTTCCCACTGTCCAAAGACATGCTGGTGGGTTAATTGGCTTCTGGGAAAATTGGCTCTACTGTAGGGGTACGTGTGTTTGCCCTCGGTGTATCCCGTCTTTCACCTTGCTTGCTAGGATGGACTCTGGCTCCCCTGTGACCCTGAATTGGAAGAAGCAGTTAGATCGTGGATGGATGGATGGATCCCTGTCATCTTTTTTTTTTAAAAGATTCCAAAGTTTGCCGAAGCCTTTGGTGTTCGGCCCAGAGATCCATGTCTCAAGGAATCCCTGGACGTCATTCCTCTGCTTCCCTCAGTGCTGCTCCCAGTGAGCCCGACCTGACGGAACACCCCTGTCCCTGTGGTGTCCATTCCTGAGCGGGTGACCCAGTCCGAATGCTTCAGGAGAGCTGGGGGAACATTCGACTCCAGAGCTGTGTGGGGCTGCAGCTGGAGGAGCCAGGGGAGAGGGGAGGAAATAACACAGAAACGGGCAAAACCCGGAGAGGAGGAGAGCGAAAAGACAGGAGAGAGGGAGTGAGAGAGAGGAGACAGAGAGGAAGGAGAGAGGAGACAGAGAGGAAGGAGAGAGGGTGAAGGAGAGGAGACAGAGACGAAGGAGAAAGGGTGAAGGAGAGGAGACAAAGGAGAGAGAGCAAGAAAGAGGAGACAGGAAGGAGAGAGGGTGAGAAAGAGAGGAGACAGAGAGGAAGGAGAGAGGAGACAGTGAGGAAGGAGAGACTGAAGGAGAGGAAAGAGAGAGGGTGGGACCCAGGAGAGAGAAAGAGGAGTAGCGAGAGAGAGAGAGAGAGAGAAAGAGACAAGGAGAGAATAATGGATGAGGACACTGGAAATCCATTAGCCGGGACGTGTGACAAAGGCCGAGCTGTCAGCTGGGCAGGCGGGCGAGCAGTTAATAACGCGCCCTGGCGCGCAGCGGCTGCAGGGCACGATAAAGAGCTGTCAGGAGCCGCGGAGCTGGGCCGTGCCCGTCTGCCACGCTGGGCCTACCCTGGCACAGGAGCCACAGGGGCCCCTGTACTGCAGCTAGCTGGGGTCCCATGCACACTTACTGGCTGCACACGCCCTCTTCCAACAGGCCTGAGACTGTGCCTCTTCAGCACCCTGGCACAGGAGTCTGTGTGCGCACAGCGCTCACGCCAAGCGCCTTGACCAACACGAAGGGCTGGGGTCAGGCCAGGTCCCTGCTGGGTGTCACTGCCCGTGAATCAGGACTCAGTTGGACAGCTGCGGGCAGCTCTGACCACGGTTTCGCACTGAACAGCAAAGCTTCACGCCTCCTGTTGGCCACAAACTGCTCACATGTGTGGTTCAGACCAGCGATTTCCTCCTTGTCATGTAACACACATGCAGGAGGAGCTGGGAAGCAGCTGGCCGCGACACCTGAGGGGTTGATGGGGCTGGGGGGAGTTTTGTCTGGCTAATGAACGCTTGTTAAGACCGGCCTCTGTTGCCCGTATCCTAACCCGGCCCCACGCTGCTCTGTCTCCTGTAGAAGCAGCTGGCGGCGCTGGGCATGGCGGACGCCTGGGACGGAGCGCGGGCGGACTTCGCCGGGGTGACGGGCCAGAAGGGCCTGCGTCTGGCCGCGGTCCTGCACGCCGCGGCGCTGGAGCTGGGGCCCGAGGGGGCGCCCGTGCAGCAGGAGGAGGAGCTGCAGAACACGCGTCTCTTCTACGCCGACCATCCCTTCGTGCTGCTGGTGCGGGACAACCAGACGGGGGCGCTGCTTCTGATGGGCGCGCTGGACAACGCGCACGGCTCGGCCCTGCATGACGAGCTGTAGAAGGGGGATGGGGGAGAGCGGCTCCTGGGCTCCTGGGCTCTTGGGCTCTTGGGCCCCTGGGCTGCTAGCATCTGGGCTCCTGGGCTCCTGGGTTTCTGGGCTCCTGGGCTCCTGGGCTCTTGGGCTCTTGGGCTCTTGGGCCCCTGTGCTGCTCACATCTGGGCTCCTGGACTCCATGGCTCCTGGGCTCCTGGGCTCTTGGGCACTTGAGCTCCTGGGCTCCTGGGCTCCTGGGCTCCTGGGCTCCTTGGCTCCTGGGGCAGGACAAGCATTTGACACTGGCTTGGACTTCTTACAGAACAATGGCGCAGGAGAAAGTTATTGAAATGTTTGCTGCCACACTGCGGCTGGATTTCACATCACATCTGAGGTGTGAAGGGAGTAAGGTGAAGGGATGTACTGTACAATAGGTAGAGGGGACAGGTACAACTTGACAGAATAATGAGGATATGGGGAAACGGGGTACACGGTATTGGGAGAAGGGGATTTAGGGGTACAGACTGGGGTTTCGGGTATGAGATTAATGGGGTATGGGATATCAGGGAAAATACTGTATGGGGTATATCATGTCACAGAACACTGGGGTTTAAGGCATCAGCGTACTGGGGTATATTGGGGAATAGGGTGTCAGAGTACTGGGGCATAATGTGTTAGAGTACTGGGATATACTGGGATACAGAGTGTCAGAGTACTGGGGAGTAGGGTATCAGAGCACTGGGGTATACTGGGGTATAAAGTTACAGAGTATTGGGGTATACTGGGGTATAGGGTGTAGTTTTCAGAATAAGACACAGATACAGCTTTGTGTTCTGCGGGTAATTTGTACGTATTTTGGAAAATGAGCACAAGTCCTGGGAACATGGCAGGAACACAAAGAATTCCCTTTTTTCCTCTTCTGCCTTTTGTTCAATTCTGCTGACATACAGTGAGTGACTGGGTGTTCCGGCTGTCGGATTTTGTGGATTTTTCTGGCAAGGTGTATCGAATTCCGTTGACGTCGCTCACTGCGGTGCTGAGGCCTGCGGTACAGAGCGAAGACCTTCCCCAGCCCAGCGATCACACACGGGAGGTGCCGGACAAGCCCCCCGGTGGGCAAAACTTCCCAGGATACAGAGTCCCTTCCACAGCCGTGACCTCCGGCATGGGGAACCGGAGGACAGAGAGACCCAGCGAGCCCAGTGCTGGAGGAGCTCGTTTTTAATCTTCGGAAATAAATTATTGAGAAATAAAATGTGCATGTGGAAAAATAACAGAATTGCACTGTGCCATTAATCTTAAAAAAGAAGAAATGTCCTCTATTGACATGTTCCATTAAAAGCGTAGCCTTTTCATCTTTTTTCTTTTTAAGGAGAACATGCTTCATTGCTTGCAGAGTCACAGATGCACTTAAGACAAAAATATAGTTATTATTCTGTTTCTCGAGGCTATAAAAGCTTGTGTCTAGAAGCCATGCTCAGATTTTCTCAGATTTGTCTGTATGCTCTCTACACACACGTGCACTCACACACACAAATCCAGGATCCCAAATGCAAGCGCACAACCACATTCTGCTTGATTTGTGCACAAACTGTACTGGGCCCCCCGAGTTCAGTTCCAGACCTGAGGTACTATCTGTGTGGAGTTTGTATGTTCTCTCTGGGATAACAATGCTTTCCCCTGGGTGCTTCGGTTTCCTTCCAGAGTCCAACGACATGCTGGCGGGTTAATTGGTTTCTGGGAAAACTGGCCCTGGTGTGACTGTGTGTGTGCCCTGCAATGGACTGGCGTTCCATCCAGGATGTATCCCGCCTTGTGCCCGTTGCTTGCTGGGATTGACTCCGGCTGCCCCGCAGCCCTGAGCTGGAAGCAGTGGATGGAAAACAGATGGAAGGAAGCAAGCGCAGGAGGCTGAAATTCCCGGGCATTCCCTGCAACCACTCCACATGATTCCAAGAGGAATACTCATCCCAGGGAATAATCTCCTCTGTTGTGAGATCTTGCTGGTTTGTTGGGGCTGATAAAAACCAGTGGCGGTGCCCACTGACAGGCCCTGAACACAGAGAGGGGGCTGCCTGCCCGCGCCGGTCCTTTATAAAGACTGGTTACAAACAAAAGAGCAGACTGACCCTCTGACATCATTAAAACAAACAAATCAATGTCTCAGTTGTGGAGCCTCACCAGCAGTGAGGAAGAGTGTAATTGACCCCAGGATCTCATCCAGCTGTTTCATGAAAATAGACAGGGTTTCAGCTTCAACAACATGACTGGCTAGCTGGTTCCACACTCCCACCACCCTCTGTGTAAAGAAGTGCCTCAGGTAAGGCCTGACAGAAAGACTGTATGTGCTGAAGGAGACTGACGGGCTTGATTGTGGATCAGTGTGGTGTGTGCAGTCCTGCTCCTCCACCTGACAGATGACCACACTCCAACTGCATGGGCTGTCTTTAGCAGACTATCGCTCCTGACACCACTGCCACCCCTGTAGTCGACCTACCTGTTGCCCACATCAACAGACGGGCGACAGCGTTACTTGAACCTAATAGAGGGAAATGGGTTACAATTCATTATTATAATAGAAGTATTATTGTAATCGTTTTTTTCTAATAAAAATATCAGATGGGTTACCTTTTTTGCATTAATGATTCTTAAAGCGACACTTTTAAACAGTAAGTGCTGCTGCAAGTCAAAGCAACGGTTAGTTGAACAAAAAATTAACAATAATGTGGACGCGCATGATGGCCGGAGCGCGCTTCAGTGCACGGCCACGGGGCACTTGGCGCTCGTCCTTGTACCCAAACCCCTCCCACCCGGTAGAGCTGGAGACCGAAACAGCACCACGCGCGGTGTTTCCAAGGAGACGCGTCCGCCGCGCGGGTAGAATAGCAACTGCCGGTAAAGTTAACTTTACTGTTTTTATGTTGAAATACAGTTGATAAACTTTCTGAATTTAACCGCATTTATATTTAATATGAACCGCCACGGGAAACAGATGAATGCATACTAGTCTCTTGCCGCTCTGAGCCTCGTCATTTTGTCCAGGTATGGTGCACAAGTGTTTTGTTGTCATTTTCATTTTGCCTGTATATAGTATGTATATAACTGTATTTAGTATATTGACCTCCCCAACGCAGACTATTTCGGGTTAATTCTGAAGTTTCTAACTTCGGTGATGTTTAGTTGTTGGTATTTTAGCTTACATTTGCCGGTGTGCGTAAAATTAAATGCGCTGGCCGTGGTACAGTAGCTGTTCTGCGGTAGCTGTTGCGGAGGGTTTCGCTCAAACGGAGCGTCGCCCCGGTTTTACATAGAAAACGCTATTCGTGATGCCGAGCTTGTGCTCAGACCTTGGGCTCTGATGTTCTCTCGCCTGCTCCTGGTGTATCGTTGTGTACTGACTTGTAATTCACACGGACTTCCACTGTCTTGACTGCACTCCTACGCCAGCTAACGATGTGATTAATGAGACCTCTGTGTTGTTCGCTGCGGGTTCCTCCTTGATTTTGTAGGCAGGCCGGAACGAAACCGTTTGCGCGGCGGTTCCTGAAGAGAGAACACAGCTCGGAGATTCGACCCGGTGAGTAAATAAGAGCAATGAAATTATCAAGTCGGCCTCCTGGGAGAAAACCCAGCACACGCTGGAGAGTCTGGACTGGGAAGCCCTAATGGACTACGCTAAGGAGGAGCTACATAAGAAAGGCGACACATGGGCGCCATTTGATCTGGGATCTTAGGATCTTGCCCAGTCCCAAAGCCTCAATAAATCCGGGTCAGGAAACTGGCTTCGGCAACACGGCTGGGCAGCTTGCTGCAGACACCCGCCACTCTGTGTGTGAAGTGAAGAAGCTCCTGCACCTCCCAGGGCTCACTGCGTTCTGCTTGTAGTCCCCTGGGTGGGGTTCGTTTTAAAAGTCCCGTTTAACAAGATCGTATTACCACGGTATCCCATTTTATCAGGATCAACAGAAACAAGCACCTTCCGAAATGCTGTGCCACATAGCATTTAGGTCAGTGTGGTGGCTCCTATATTTTTGGGAACATCTGGAATTGGCTGTTTGTCTTGTCAATTTCGTTACCTCTGCCGAGGGTGGGAAGCCAGCAGCATTCTGGCTGGTTAAGGCCCACTCTGCCCCCCGCAGGGCCCCCCACTCATAACGTGCAGCTGTCAGCCCCTCTTCTCCGAGATCGAAGGAGTGACGCAGCCTGAGTGCAGACGTGATGGACACTGAAGGGCTGTGCTGTGGGTTGATGGCGTCAACTATGACAGTTTCCATGGCGAAACATTATTAGCTCAGTTTACTTTGGTTTACTGAGCACAAATCCTGTCATCGTTGCTAGTGCTACAGCGCTTTTCCGTGCATGTTAACGGAGGGCTGCGTGATTGTAATTCCTACTGACGATCAGTGCTCTGTAAGGGATTAATAGTGCAGTGGGTGGGGGCGTGCCGTTCAGCGCAGGCTGCACAGACTCTGTGGCATGCTTGGCTTGCTGTTGACCAGGGTTCGAACCCTCTTTGGCCCAGCGTCCAACAGCGCCCACCTGTGCGGGAGTCCCGGAGGAGTGACGTCGCCAGTCTCATCTCTCGCGGCGGTCTCAGAACCCAGGTTCGCTCAGGGCCCGGTCTTCTTCATGTTGGTCTAGATCACAATCCCTTGGACTTCTGCTGATTTTGAGTCCTGGTGCACATGGCAAACTACTGTCCGGGCTTAAGAAAACAGGTTGCCAAGCTCCTCTGCCTTGATTCAAGTGCGCCTTTTAAACCATGAAGTGTCACCAGGCCTCGGGAATATATGGAGTGTGTCCCTGTATTAAATCCATGAAGTGTCACCAGATCTCGGGAATATATACAGTTTTTCCCTGTATTTAATCCATGAAGTGTCACCAGACCTCAGGAATATATACAGTGTGTCCCTGTATTTAATCCATGAAGTGTCACCAGACCCCAGGAATATATACAGTGTGTCCCTGTATTTAAACCATGAAGTGTCACCAGACTTTGGGAATATATACAGTGTGTCCCTGTATTTAAACCATGAAGTGTCACCAGACCTCAGGAATATATACAGTGTGTCCCTGTATTTAAACCATGAAGTGTCACCAGACCTCAGGAATATATACAGTGTGTCCCTGTATTTAATCCATGAAGTGTCACCAGACCTCAGGAATATATACAGTGTGTCCCTGTATTTAAACCATGAAGTGTCACCAGACTTTGGGAATATATACAGTGTGTCCCTGTATTTAAACCATGAAGTGTCACCAGACCTCAGGAATATACACAGTGTGTCCCTGTATTTAAACCATGAAGTGTCACCAGACCTCAGGAATATATACAGTGTGTCCCTGTATTTAATCCATGAAGTGTCACCAGACCTCAGGAATATATACAGTGTGTCCCTGTATTTAATCCATGAAGTGTCACCAGACCTCAGGAATATATACAGTGTGTCCCTGTATTTAATCCATGAAGTGTCACCAGACCTCAGGAATATATACAGTGTGTCCCTGTATTTAAACCATGAAGTGTCACCAGACTTTGGGAATATATACAGTGTGTCCCTGTATTTAAACCATGAAGTGTCACCAGACCTCAGGAATATATACAGTGTGTCCCTGTATTTAATCCATGAAGTGTCACCAGACCTCAGGAATATATACAGTGTGTCCCTGTATTTAATCCATGAAGTGTCACCAGACCTCAGGAATATATACAGTGTGTCCCTGTATTTAAACCATGAAGTGTCACCAGACTTTGGGAATATATACAGTGTGTCCCTGTATTTAAACCATGAAGTGTCACCAGACCTCAGGAATATATACAGTGTGTCCCTGTATTTAAACCATGAAGTGTCACCAGACCTCAGGAATATATACAGTGTGTCCCTGTATTTAATCCATGAAGTGTCACCAGACCTCAGGAATATATACAGTGTGTCCCTGTATTTAAACCATGAAGTGTCACCAGACCTCAGGAATATATACAGTGTGTCCCTGTATTTAATCCATGAAGTGTCACCAGACCTCAGGAATATATACAGTGTGTCCCTGTATTTAAACCATGAAGTGTCACCAGACTTTGGGAATATATACAGTGTGTCCCTGTATTTAAACCATGAAGTGTCACCAGACCTCAGGAATATATACAGTGTGTCCCTGTATTTAAACCATGAAGTGTCACCAGACCTCAGGAATATATACAGTGTGTCCCTGTATTTAATCCATGAAGTGTCACCAGACCTCAGGAATATATACAGTGTGTCCCTGTATTTAAACCATGAAGTGTCACCAGACTTTGGGAATATATACAGTGTGTCCCTGTATTTAAACCATGAAGTGTCACCAGACCTCAGGAATATATACAGTGTGTCCCTGTATTTAAACCATGAAGTGTCACCAGACCTCAGGAATATATACAGTGTGTCCCTGTATTTAATCCATGAAGTGTCACCAGACCTCAGGAATATATACAGTGTGTCCCTGTATTTAAACCATGAAGTGTCACCAGACCTCAGGAATATATACAGTGTGTCCCTGTATTTAATCCATGAAGTGTCACCAGACCTCAGGAATATATACAGTGTGTCCCTGTATTTAATCCATGAAGTGTCACCAGACTTTGGGAATATATACAGTGTGTCCCTGTATTTAATCCATGAAGTGTCACCAGACCTCAGGAATATATACAGTGTGTCCCTGTATTTAAACCATGAAGTGTCACCAGACCTCAGGAATATATACAGTGTGTCCCTGTATTTAAACCATGAAGTGTCACCAGACCTCGGGAATATATACAGTGTGTCCCTGTATTTAATCCATGAAGTGTCACCAGACCTCAGGAATATATACAGTGTGTCCCTGTATTTAATCCATGAAGTGTCACCAGACATCAGGAATATATACAGTGTGTCCCTGTATTTAATCCATGAAGTGTCACCAGACCTCAGGAATATATACAGTGTGTCCCTGTATTTAAACCATGAAGTGTCACCAGACCTCAGGAATATATACAGTGTGTCCCTGTATTTAAACCATGAAGTGTCACCAGACTTTGGGAATATATACAGTGTGTCCCTGTATTTAAACCATGAAGTGTCACCAGACCTCAGGAATATATACAGTGTGTCCCTGTATTTAATCCATGAAGTGTCACCAGACCTCAGGAATATATACAGTGTGTCCCTGTATTTAAACCATGAAGTGTCACCAGACCTCAGGAATATATACAGTGTGTCCCTGTATTTAATCCATGAAGTGTCACCAGACCTCAGGAATATATACAGTGTGTCCCTGTATTTAATCCATGAAGTGTCACCAGACCTCAGGAATATATACAGTGTGTCCCTGTATTTAAACCATGAAGTGTCACCAGACTTTGGGAATATATACAGTGTGTCCCTGTATTTAAACCATGAAGTGTCACCAGACCTCAGGAATATATACAGTGTGTCCCTGTATTTAATCCATGAAGTGTCACCAGACCTCAGGAATATATACAGTGTGTCCCTGTATTTAAACCATGAAGTGTCACCAGACCTCAGGAATATATACAGTGTGTCCCTGTATTTAATCCATGAAGTGTCACCAGACCTCAGGAATATATACAGTGTGTCCCTGTATTTAAACCATGAAGTGTCACCAGACCTCAGGAATATATACAGTGTGTCCCTGTATTTAATCCATGAAGTGTCACCAGACCTCAGGAATATATACAGTGTGTCCCTGTATTTAATCCATGAAGTGTCACCAGACCTCAGGAATATATACAGTGTGTCCCTGTATTTAAACCATGAAGTGTCACCAGACCTCAGGAATATATACAGTGTTACCCTGTATTTAATCCATGAAGTGTCACCAGACCTCAGGAATATATACAGTGTGTCCATGTCATTTGTTAGGTCTGTTTTCAGTGGTTTTGATCTGCTGGAGAAGCTACAGCTGCTCCCTCTGCTCAGACCTGCACCTCTGGGCTGTTTTAGGGCTCCCCACTTGTCCCACTGCCACAGCACCCGGACGAGGCTGAAGACGTCCCCGCATGGCCGACCCCCAGCCCCCGCCGACGCCGAGGCTGTCCTCTGGGAAGTCGAAGAGGACGTCGTCGTCCAGGAGCAGCTCGTCCAAAGCCAGGTCCACCCCGGCGACCCCTGACGCCAGCGGAGCCCTGCAGGAGGGGCTGGAGCCGGGGCCGAGAGGTGCGCATTGGTGGCGGCGGTCCGGACACCCCCAGGGGGCAGCGCCAGCATCGCCAGCACCGCGCCGCTTGGCCGGAGCGTCCCGCTGCTCCCCTCATCTCTCCTCTGACACCCATCTGAGAGCGAGCAGCCCTGTAGGTGTCTCTGTAACCCTGCAACTTTCTCTTCCAGATGAACGGGACCAGGAGACTCAAGAGCAGGGCGAAGAGCCTGACCGCAAGTCTCAGACACCCATACTGGAGCCCGACCTGGTATTTGTTTTTAATGATCTGTTTGTGATTCATAGAGACACTAATATCTCACAGATCTGCATTAGGACTCCTAAGGCATTCAGAGCTGGGTCAGCAAAATCCCGTCCTCGACAGTTGTTCAGTGGCTGAGACATCAGCCCGAGGTCCCGCTGTGGACTCTGCAGGAGTCATTTGATAGAACCACATCTCCCTGTAATTTATATGTTCCTCTTTTCAGCAGTGTTTGAAGCAAATAATTAACAAAGTAAAAGCAGCGTTGCCTTCCAGCTCTACCAGGGTAAACTGCTGTTTTTTTTTCTCCCCAACGCAGAAGCCCCTATTTAAGAAGCGTGTGTCCCTGAGCGGCCTGACGGAGGACATGTGGACGGAGGAGAATGACCAGGCCCTGGACGGCTTCATCCACAACCCCTCCCTGACCACCCTCGTCGTGTACCTGGACCCCTACGCGGGGCTCAAGGTGGAGAACGCCGTGCCAGCACAGGTGGGTTCCCTGCGCCGCCTCGTTCTCCCTCTCGGGACTCCTTATGTCATCAGGCATAAACACGGATGAAAGCGAAACTCTTCCAAGGGCCTGATGATTTAAGGAGACCTACAAAATCTGCTTGACCTTATTGACCTCAAGGAATTTAAAAACATGATCTAGTGTCTTAGAAATTGATAAATAATAATAATGGTGGTAGCATTTTTCATTATAGTATTATGGCTATAATAATAATAATAATAATAATAATAATAATAATAATAATAATAATAATAACATCACTTTATTAACCCTTTACAATTTCTTGTATGAGGAATTATCTTTTCGCATACCCCAGCTTGCTCTCCATGAGACACACAGACAGGGAGAGAGAAGCTTGGGGTCAGAGCGCAGGGTCAGCCATTGTACGGCGCCCCTGGAGCAGTTGGGGTTAAGGGCCTTGCTCAGGAGCCCAACGGAGTAGGATTCCTCTGCTGGCTGCGGGATATGTCATGTATTATTATTATTATTATTATTATTATTATTATTATTATTATTACTGGGAAGGTTATATGGGGGTGAATGCATATAATTTACAGGATTGTGAAATTTCTTCATGTTCAAACTCCAAAAATAGCATGAAACGTCAGGAATAAGTGTCCTGGAGGGGACACTGTAAGCACTCTTGTCAGCTGTGAGTGGCGGCTGGGTGCAGGTTGTGCTTTGCTCTGTGTACAGAGACGCTGCATGACGTCAGCAGTGCTTGACTGGTGTCTCCCCTTCTCTCCCCTAACTTGCTGTTTTCAGCTGACAGACCAGATATGCTACTTCATCCGGAGGGAGGGCGCCCCGCTGACGGAGGAGCTCTTTGAGTCGACAGTGCAGTTTGGCACGGCCAGGGGGGGGCACACCGAGAGCCTGCTGCGGCTCATGAACGGGGTGTACGCCCCCCAGGTCTTCGGCAGCTCCGCCTGGCCCGAGAGCATCAGGAACAACTTCTCGGCGCACATGCATCGCTTCCTGGCCAGCCTCACAGGTCACCGCTGTCCTCTCTGCGCCCAGCGGGCCGCGCTCTCGTGCCGCTCTGCTGCCCTGCCCGCCCAGGGTTTCGGCTCGAACTGCCCACGGGCTTTGCTTGTGCTTGAAGGCGGAGCCCTCTGTCCTCTGCCTGTCCTCGGGCCGAGCCCAGAGCTGGCCAGTCAGCTGTGGGGTTGTACAGAGGAGGGATGGAACTAGCATTATCTTATGTCCTTCAACGTCTTGCCCGTTTTTCCTTGTTTACAACTTTCTTTCACATCCTTTCCTTCTTTACCCTCACGAGTTCATTTTCTCTCTTTTATTTCAGCCTCGTTTCTTACTCTTAGATTTCATCCTCGTTGCTTTCTCTTTCTCTTATAAGGCACTGCCTAGGTCTTGAACCCGAGTCTGGCTGCTTGCATTAAGTACCATGGGAATTGAAGACCTTGAGGGGTCTAAAGCATAAGCACCTTTTCAGGGAGCTGTAAATAGCACTCTGATTGCATCAGGAGCCCCAGCAGATCAGTCGGAGATGCAGTTTTGAATATGGAAATGTGAGCGTCTCCGCTGAGCTGCGGCAGAACGCCCTGCAGCAGGAGTGAGGTTACGCCACTCTCGGCCTCTCGGCCTCCCCCTGCCTCCCTGGCGGAGACCACCTCTTCTCCTCCTTCGGCTGCCTGGTGAAATCCATCCCTCGGAAGCGCGGAATTAGAATGCGGAAAGGGTCCGCTCACAGCAAAGGTTCTGAAATCTTCCCGTGCAGCTGCTACCTTTGTGATGGCATCTAGTTTTCTGAATACGTGTCTGGATCACCTTCAGTTTTTCTTGTGTTACACTTGGGATTGCTTATTGCCTTAACGGAATAACTATGAACTCCAAAACTTCTGTCTTCATTCGCGATGCGCAATGCACTTAAACCCAGTAGGTGTGTTGGATCCGAATGATGGCGACAGAGGGGTGGAATGTGCGGAGGGTGCTTGGCGTGACTCTCCTAGCTGAGGGAGTGGCAGTCTAGCTCCTCACACCCCCCCCCACTACAGCCAGGACTGAGCCAGGGAGCTCAGATGGTGGAGGGGGGCACTCGAGAGAGATAAGGGGTGGGAAGACCTGGGTATGAGACTTATATACGCAGGCAAGCAGACGTGTGTGAGATAAGGATCTCGCCTTCCTCCCAAATAAAATTAGGCACCTTATGAGGAACACAGCTACAGGAAAATGCAAAAAGTTTCCACTGTGCACTGGGCTGTGCAGAACCTCCTGGAGGAAAGGTGGTAAAAAAGATTATCTGCTCCTGTTCCAGATGCCAGATTCAAGCTGGAAGGGCACACAGTCCTCTACATCCCCATGGAGGCCCTCAGGCTGAAGCCAGAAGTAGCTGCCAAGGACAAGGAACTGGTTCAGAGGCTGGAGAGTGAGTGGCGGGGCCTGTGTTTCCCACAGAGGTCTGGACAGACAGGCGCAGGACAGGAATCGTAAAGGCAACAGATTGCATTTATTTGCAATGCCTAGTTTCTAATAGGATTCCTAAACTACTGTGGCTCCCTTTTTAGATTTATCTGTTCTGTGTGATATTTAGAGGTTTTTTCTTCTTGGTACAGAGTGAGTAATGGCTTAATCAATGGGACATTTTGGTAATATAGGATGTTTTAGTACTGTGCTCATATAAAAACCACTTCTGTAAAAAGTACCTTACCCCTCCAGCCCTTATCACACCCTCTGCTCATCCCTCATTATCTGAGCTTGTTTCTTTGGAGTGGAAAGCAATACCACACAGGACTGGACAGGATAGGGCATGGGCACCAGGATCAGGGGTAGATCCTGCCCAGGTCTGTTCTCTGACAGATAACAGTTTCTATAGTGAAATACCACCCATTGCAGCGCAATACCAACCTGCACCTGTCTGTCCAGACTGTCACAAAGTATCTCTTAAGATATGAACCCTGTCTGAAACATGTTTAGTAATTATATCATTGCTGAACTGTCTTGTTTGTCAACGGTTCTTTTTCTCATTTAGTTGACATGCCATTCATCCTTGCAAATTGTTGAGCTGAGTGCTTATGAAATAACTCATTACAGAGAGTAAATCAGTTTTCAACTATAACATCTTAGCTCCCATATGAGACAGATGAAAAAAAGGGAGATGTTTTATAGCAGTAAGCATGTTGGAAGTCATTCCCTAGACAAGATATCACATATCTGGATGTACAGTATCTGTAGAATTACTCAACTGATTACAGCACAGCTGGGCTGAACAGTCAGGGTGAAATATGGCACCTGCCGCACTGGGGACTCGAACATGTGACCCTGTGCTCAGACTTGTCCTGTCTCTGTTCCTTTACAATAGCGGCAATGATCCACTGGACCCGTCAGATTAAGGAGGTGCTGAGTGCCCAGGAGGCGGTGGAGACGGGGGACAGCTCGGGGCCCCTGGAGGAGATAGAGTTCTGGAGGAGCCGCTGTGCTGACCTGTCTGGGATCAGCCAGCAGCTGGACAAGCCAGGGGTCCAGCACATCCAGGCCATTCTGCAGATCTCCAAGTCCTCCTACGTCACACCCTTCCGCAAGCTCTCCAAGCAGATCCAGGTGCGGAAAAGGCACAGGTCGCATTACCCACTGTCCCACAGAAACTCCCCTTAATCACATACAGTACGTCCAGTTCCTTGGACTTCATTGCTTTTGCAGACATAGTCCTTATAAACTCAGAATGCAAATTGGAGAATTAATCTCAGACAGGCTGGGCATCCAGCAGAACTAATGACTTTGCCTCTGGCACTGGAAGAGCAGAAGTAATATCTTAAGTCACATCTATATCCAGGGCTGGCCACAGGCCTCCACCACTGCTGGATGGATTTCAGTTGTCCAGGTGTGCCTCAGTGACTCCTGGGACTTGCTGCAGAGACTCCAGTGATTCAGTTGCTGTTGTCTCTGCTGTAGGCCACTATGGAGCTCAGAATGAGGTCCACAGCAAGGTGCTCTGAGAGGTCACAGATCTTCTTTCTCCCTGTGTGGCGCAGGGGTTGTACAGTAGCAAGCAATATTTAATTCCAAACTGGAAAAACGTAACATGAAATAAAAGGTGATTCCAAATGAAAGAGTAACAACAATAAAAAAAAACAACAAGATTACTCTCGGACTTTCCCCTTCCCTGTCTTCAGGACAGCTCCCTCCAGGCCCAGTCCAACCTGTCCTTCCTCTCCATCCTGGCGGAGCCCTGCGAGGAGCTGTCCCAGCTGAAGCCCCGGGAGATCCCCGACAAGCTGCCCCACCTGCTCAGCCTCATCCGCATCATCTGGGTCAACTCCGTCCACTACAACACCCGGGAGAGGCTCACCTCCCTGTTCCGCAAGGTACCTGCCGTGCTCCGAGCGCATGTTCGTGTCACCGCCATCTTCTGAAGTACGTGTCCGCACCCGGAAATGCCTCATCTGTCAGCCCAAGGCGTTCTTTGCTCCATCTCCTCAGCTGCAGAGAGCACTAGTCCCCAGTGCAGCACAAGCTGTGCGTATTGAAAGGTACAGGTCAGCGGCTGAGACTAATCCCGAGTTTTCATGGCACCTGCATGCAGCTGCCATCTAGTGGACTGAAATTAGACACACTGCCTAAAACTTTTAATTGGCCGTCCTGCTGGCGGTAGCCTGTGTTCAGGAAGGCTTGCCCTAGCAAAGTGGGTTTCGAAGAAAGACTCCAAAGGAAGACAGATCCGAAGAGATCATATGACTGGGAGCGGGATTCCCAGATGGCAGGGGGTAGTGAGCACGAGCAGCCACTATGAGGCGCTGCCCTAGCGCAACTCCTATAATTTGCCAATCCAAAATCAGATTGTTGATCTTTGTTGAGAATGTTTCAGATACCCAGTAATAAACCATTTAGTAATCTAACTCCTCTCCAATTAATCTGCAACGATGACCTAAGCTTCCCTTATTTTAAGATTATTATTAGTCTTTTTCTGCGCATTGGTTTTGTACTGGCAGGGAGACCTACATAAGGATGCAAAGCCACTATAAAGGTGGCCAGGGAACAGTGCTGGGCATCACAGACAGGAGCATTCTGTCCAGATCTGGGTCTTCCATGTTTATATCCAGCATTACCTCTTGGCCAGGGCACAGGGAGCTTATCTGTGTGTAATGTTAACTAAAAAATGAATTACGCTTGGTATTATTTTGTCTTTTAATACTGCATCACTTTGTTAGATTTAAGCAAGAGAGAGAGGCTGTCTTTGCAGTTTTTTTCTGATCCGCTCTACTACATCAAGACAAAAAGGAAGATGATTAATGAAGTGCGGCACTTATGTTTTCTTAATATATGTAATTTGCAGGAGCCTTAACCCACCATGGCTACGCTATTAGCTTCCAGCAGGCAGGAAGCAGATTGCAAGTTGTTAGGTGCTTAGATGTGTCAGATAGTTAATAGGTTTCGGAGCAACTTAAGAGAAGCTCTCCAGCTTTTAAGAGTGCCAATTTCTGCCCATTTGAAAAGAATACATGGAAAAAGAGCAAGCCTAATTTTATTACATTTTGTCATTTGTTTCTGTCAGTTTCATTTGTCATTTGCCATTCATTGCATGCTGACTAAAGCTGAGCCCTCGTTCAGTCTCACAGTCTCAGGTGCTCTCGCCACGGAGGACAGTGGTGTCTTTCAGTTGCATGGATTTGATTCGTTCCTGCAGGGATGAAATTAGTTGCTGGCGTAACTGGAAAATCAATACGTCTGGAAAGACCAGAGCAGCTCGCGGTGCTCGATTTTCACTTTTAGGACTTTGCTGCTAATTTTTAATCATGGGCATTTGCATTGTGTAGGCAGGCACTGCGGAGCTCTGCCCGTCTGCTGTGCTGTCCCCCTGGGGGTCTCTCCCTCCCTCTCTCTCTGCTCTCACTTGAGAAAGAAAGTCATGTTTGGTTTAATATCATTTTTAATCACACCGCTGGAAGGCATTGAATTCACTGCAGTGAATTTCCTTTCTGAGCGTTGTTGTCCTTGTTATTATTATTATCATTATTATTATCTTGCCTGCAGTGTCTTTCTCCGAGTGCTTTTCTGTGTGCATATTTGATATTACCAACGCCATCTGGTGTTGATTTTGGATCTGAAGTCAAAAGAATATTCCAAGGAGGAAGCCAAGCCTGGCTCGGCTTCTCTGCGTTCATTCATGTTCATGAAAATTACATTACGTCCGTCCTCAGAAGGAGATCTGACATGTGATACATTGATTCTGACAGAGATGCCTAGATTGAAAGTGCAGATGAAAGGCTTATAAAAGCTTAAAAAGTTTCAGCAGGCCATGTGTTTGTTCTTAATTTTTTCTTCCCCAAAAACAAAAAGCATAAAAAAAGCCACATTAATTCAATATTTTTCACATTTATTTCTTTTTGCCTTTAGCCTTATTTGGGATTGGATTTACTTATCTGCAGTATTTAATTACACTCCCTGTTTGTTTGTGTTTTTAACTAATAACTCAAGTCGCCCGAGCCTTGATGAAAGCAGGACCAGATCGTGCTAAAGTGAAAGGGTCTAGTGAGTGGTGTCCACAGGTAAACCCGTAAATTAAAACCAGGAAAGGATGTTACCATGGATGTTAAAATAATAAAAGTTTTTTTTTATCAAGTACTGTATTAGAACAGCAAAAGAACAGTCTAAGACAAGTAAAGGACTTTAGAGATAATAATGAGAAACACTCCTACAAAAAAGGGAATGTTTTGCTCAGGTGTTTGCTAAGGAAGAAAGCCTAGACTGCGAAAAGTCACTGTTCTATCTTCAAAAGTAGAATACAAGAGGCAGAGGTGTTACAAGCACTAGAAGACAAACGAATCTCCTGGGACAGATAGTATTTTTAATCATAGTACTAAAAACAGTATGTACCAAATATGGGATTGTACCAGATGTACTTAACAGTGAAACACAAACCAGGATGCAAGCTGGAATTATGAGAAAGTGCGTTTAAAGCTGAAATATAAAGATGAAGTATGCTTGTTTAAGGGTGGTGGAGATCTGGAGCAAGGTGCCCAGCCACGTTGTTGAAGCTGCAACCCTGGACTCTTTCGAGAAGTGGCTGGGGGAGAGCCTCTGACCAATTAGCTTCTCACAAGGTTCAGCTTCTACAAGATGGGCGGGCCAAGTAGATTTCTCTCATTTGCGGTCTTTCTTTCAATAAAGAAGTTATTTTGTCATCTGTATTGTCCTCACCTTTATAAGTGATCTGCCAGATGAATGTCTTCCCATGATTGCTCCTTGACCTCTTGTCTTCAGCTCTCACACGTCCTTGCTCTGAAACTTCAGACTTCTTGATTTCATATTGCTAGGTTTCCACAAGTCTCTCTGTCCTTTCTGTCTCTTGTGTTTCCTTAGTCCAGTGATGATCCATCACCACTGCAATTTTAGTGTCTTCACTCTTACAGTGATGTCAGTTTTCTCCAGCCAATACCTCTGTTTCTTCCTCTGTCATGTCTTGTTATCCAAAATGTACATCTTTCCAGCTGTCTTTGAGTCGTCTGTAGCTTCTGTATCCTTTATACTTCCTTGTTCCTTTTCTCCAAGATAGAGCCCTCCTGTTGAAGAGTATAAGACAGGTTGCAAATGAGAGGAGGCCTGTCAGTCTGTCTTGCTCAGTTCTTAGCCTGTAGCTTATTGATCTCAGGGTCTCAAGAGGCAACACACAATTGCCTGAGGCATCCCAGGGAATCTGCTTCCACACGGCTGTACGGTTTGTTCCAGATACCCACTGTTCTGTGCTCTGAGTGCTTCTTGATCACATGCAGGGGCTTAGCCAGAGCTCTGGCAGGGGTGGCGGTTGCCCATTTTAAACATAATCTAAAATCCCATAAGTGTGTTACATTTTCCAGAAACATTAAGTGTAAGCATAGGAAACAATTACAATGTGTCTTTAACGTTTTTTAAGAGTGTACACGTATCCTGGATTATAAATGTTCTGTTTTGATAAATATGTGGCAGATCATTGTAGATTGTTCACATTCAGCAAAAGTGAAATGAAAACTTTGGCTTAAGCCTCAATTCTGCTGTCTCTCCCATAGTGTAAAACAGAGGTTACCAGTGCAACTGCTACAGAGAACAGTAGCACACTTTTTAGCAGCACATTCTATTTTAGAAAGCAAAAAATATTATTTAAAAATGCCACCCCCATAGCTGTCCCTGTCACCCCAAAAATAAAATCCTGGCTACTGCACGGATCACATGGTAAGTTTGGCGAGTTAACCGGTAATCACACCCCCTGTTCCCTCTCGAGCTGACGCAATTATTCCTTTGCTGTTCCAGATGAGCAACGAGATCATCCGGCTGTGCTGCAGGGAGATCTCGCTGGACAGGGTATTCGAGGGCTACGTCCTGTCCAGCAGGCAGACCCTCAACGACTGCATCCAGTGCTGTCTGGCCTGGAAAGAGCACTACCTCCACACCTCTCAGCTGCACCATAGGTAGAGGAGACCTTTCTCTTTTGCTCCTTTCTCTTGTCTCACTGCCTAACTACAGTAGGAGCAAAAGTTGGTTTACATTCCAGGAATACGTTTGCAGCTTTTTACCTAAACTGCTGTTGTTGGTGGCTGGAGTGGGTTTTGACATATGCATGAATTAAAGCAAAACTTCAACCGACCTTGATGCACGGATAACCTTGAACTTTAAAGCTTTAAGTCCTGGGTTGAACAAATTTGGACGGCCTGTGGATCATAGTATTGATTTAATGTAGGTAGAATGATTATGCATTTCTGGTTGTTTCAGAGTGCACAAATATTCCACATTTTGTCAGAACCTGAAAATGGACAATTTAATCGATCTACAGTAGTAACAGGAGGTGGATCTGTATTAAAAGTCACCCAGCAAGAATCCCCAGACCCAAGCTTACTGCTTTTACTTTCACAAAGGCATGCAGGCTAAGGTGCTGCACAAGCTCTTAAAAAAAAGCACCCTGTGTGGAAGGACTCAGGTGAGACTCCCATTGCAGTCCGATTTCTGCCAGTTTTTGTGGTTTTGTCGATCAGACTCCCATTACCAAGCTGAAGATCCACTCCACAGTTTATGAGCTGAGCTACATGTAGGTCTTGTACAGATGAAGCGCCAGGCTCTGGATACTTCAGTTGTGACTGTGCTTTCACATACAATATTAAACATCATCAATGCTTTTCTGCTTCACCCCTGGAGTTTGTGCCAGAGCTGGTGCAGCTGGAAAGACTGAAACAGATCGCATCGTCTGCTACTGTATACTTGCTATGAGGCTTTTCTGTTCCTTTTGGAAAGAATAGTGTTAAACTTTTTCCAAGCAGTAAAAAATACAGCTAATTTTTAAAATATACAGTGAAAATAGCCAGCGAAAAGCTTTCAGAGTCTCGTTGATGGGTAGTCCGGCGCCGCCAGGTCAATCAATATCACATCTGTAATGTCTTAAACAAGCGGGAGCAGAACCGCAGTGTCACGAGGCGATGCTGTGATTAATGGCATCAGCAGAGCGGCCTGGCTGTGCCTTTTCATTCTGCTGGCGACCTGTTTTCTGTTCTCTGTTTGCAGACGTTATTTAATTACCCAGTTAATGAAATTAGCTTTTGAAATCAATGCGTTCAAGAGAAGTCTCCGATACATTTAACACCTTGTACTCCAAGACCTTGTAACGGTGCCTGTTTACTTCAAGTAGCAGCTGACAAATTGCTGGGCCAATTGAACTGGAATGGATGCAGCTGGCCTTGCCCAGAGTCTGGCTAATTCTGGGAACTGTAGAAAACCAGCAACACGACTGTGAAGACAGTTTTGTTCCCATTCCAAGTTAAACTAAACTTTGTGGAGGAGATCTTGCACCTGCAGCTTCTTTTCTTTGAAACTGTATTGCAGACAAGTTCGTTTTGTGTTGTATGAGTTTAAGAAACTTGCCAGACGTATGAGGTAGTTATTGGAGCCATTAAAAATGTGTTTTTTCTGGGGATGATTGGGAAGGCTACAGGCAGACACTGGGAGCATTGCTCATTGGAAACAGAGCAGCTCTTCCCTGGGCCCTGAGAAAGGGAGGTAGTCCTGCCTTTTCTGGAAACTCAGTGCAGCTGGGACGTTTTTACTTGGGACGGCAAACTTCTGCTCTTTAAATCAATGGTCTACAACCATCCCCGAAAGCTGGACACTGGGCTTCCCAGGTGACACAGAGCTCATAGGACTTTGCCTTCATGTTGTGCACCAACGATTTCCATTGCGCCACAAATTTCACTCATCAGTTTTTCCAAGCATCTACATGACAAAGGTCAAATAGCAGAAGGGCTTTTAAACTGTTTCAGAAACGAGTAAACTGCATGTTAATTGATTTGTCTGGCCCTCCAGAGTCTACTTGTTAATTGATTAATGAGACCTGCTGGGTAGTGAAAGGTGAAAAGAATGGGACTGATCAACAATAGTTCTCTCTGCTAAGAGAGTGGTCACTGCACAGTGTAGAAAGAGGTGGGAAATCACAGCCTCTGACCATTGATACTGACTTGACAACTTCCTGATAATTGATAATAATTATCATTATGTCGTGATTTATGACTCCACATTGTAATACAGAACAGTAAGAATGGTATTCAATAGCTATGTGATAAAACTGATTCATAATCCAGGTTTTGTTGGCCTTCCAAAGGGTTAAAGATCACCACTGTCTTTACTCATAACATAATAATTAAAAATCATATTGCTTATAATATATATAATATGTTGTACTGTCAGCTACCACATTACTTGTAACAACAGCAAATTCACAGGTTTATTGTTAGGAAGCTGACAGTCTTTTTGTCGCAGGTGCTGCACACACTTCGTATTGAGCAGACACGACATGGGAAATGTCATTATGTTATTGATTAACATTAGTCATTAATAGAGTTGACCAACAGGGGTGTAGCTGTGCTGTGAAAGTCACAGTCCAGTGGTGTGAGGGCACTGCTGAAAGCAGAGCAGCACAAGCTGTGCATCTGAGACTCCTGCTTTGAGCCAAGTGCAGGCGCTGTCCCGGGGGAGTCTGGACAAGCTCATGCTTGTTCATGGGTCTCTGAGCCCATATGATTTGAGCAGTACATGGATTTTGTAGCTATAAAGCTGTTGTGATAAGCAATCAGCAATTCCATACTGGGTGAAAAATAATAAGCTATTCTCAATCATTTTTAATAAAAGATTAGAAATGGTCCAATTAAAACTTCAAACCCTGGCCTACTTTGCTTTTGGCATTCCATAAATTAATCCTGCTTACAGACTGATGAGCGGTGTGTTTGCACAGGTACTCAAAGACAGGCTGGGTTCTGGACCAGACCAGTGTCTTCGCCCAGGTGGACGCATTTGTGCAGCGCTGTAAGGACTTGCTAGAGGTAGGTTCTGTCGTTTGGTAGGTTCTGAGAATCAGAATCCGTTGTTTTGACATTAAGCTGGCCAACTGTGATGTATGAAATCTGGTACAGAACATCAGTATTCAAAAATATACAGTACGATTTTGTAATTGTAAAACTCACTCACATGAGTAATAGATACACATGTTTGTGGTCAGTATATTTTCAACACCAACCCCTAGGTGCTGTATTTTCAATTAGAAATTGCTTCAGGCCATATGTATACCTATTCCAGGTGTCACAAACACAAAAAAAACAGTGTAACGGTGCTAAAAAGGGGTTTTGGCTGCATAGTAAAATTCACACATCTATTGGACCTGACAGCACTCAGAGGTACCGTTCATACATACAGGATCATTCCTGTATGTGGTTTTCATTTTAGTTACTCTGACCTAATGCATGTTCCTCCATGAAGCTAGTATTTCCATGGTCTTTAGCAACCACACAGCTAAGACCTGGGCTTTCTGAGGAACTGTGTACCAGGCCCTGGTGAGCCCCAGTCCAGTAAAGTCTTATTGGTCACTTTATGTCATCTGTTTCAGAAGATTGGGAATGCTTGAAGTGTATTGGCCAGTTAATTAAGGCAACTCTGGTTCTCGACCGCTGAAGTGTTTAACTACTTCATTTAACAATTCATGTGTCATAATAAATTGTTCTGTGTCTTCAGAATTGGATGTAATACTATTTATGTGTCAAACCAGTTGCACTGGGACTCCCCAGGACTGGGGTTGGAGATGCTGCCCCATCTTCTTCATTCCTCTCTGTTCTCTTCTTTCCTTCCCACATCCCTGCAGGTCTGTGAGTGCCAGCAGCACTTTGCCCGCAGGGAGGATGGGACCCAGACACCGCTGCCGTGTTTCGGGGGCCGGCAGGGGCCGGAGATCGCCCGCAGCCTGCTTGAGATCGAGGGCACCTTCGAGAAGAGCCTGCAGATTCTGCACTCTGTCAAGAAGGGCATCCTGGACGTCAAGAACACCTCCTGGCATGACGACTACAACAGGTCAGCCTGCAGGAAGCAGAGAGGGAGGCTCGGAGGGGCAGGAGACCTCTCTGTGTCCACTCCAGTGGACAAACACCATTGTATCAGGGTCTGGTACTCACTCCGCCACATGCCTGGACATTGTCTTTAAATCAGTCAAGACTGAAATTCTCTTTCTGAAATTGATTGGGCATTGAACTGCTGCAGCAGTCTGCTACTGGAGCTACTGGGAGGGGTTTCTTAAACCATTGTAGTGGGATCGGGCATTGCCATCGCTGTTTGAAAGCAGACTTTTTTGCCATTTTGTATTATAATCAGGGAAAGAGTGACTAAGTGCGACAAGAAGGAAAAGTTGCGCAACAGTGAAACTGCCAGGCAATTCGATTCATGTGCACCAAGTCACCCAAAACACTTTGAACTCAACCGTGAAACAACAGCTGATCCTTCAGTAAAGGTCCAGACAGGAGTTTTCAGTGTGTGATCTGCTGACCACCTGACAGGGAAAGAAAGGCCTGTCTTCAATTCCAGTCCAAGGCCCAGAGGTCAAGCCTAAGCTTGGGCCGACGCGCTAATTGCACAATCACTTTGCCCCTGACAGAGGAGTGATCTGAAGAGAGTAAAGCCACCCCTTAAGCACTGACTTTGTGAGAGGAGCTCAGGGCCTACTCCGTGGTCTGAGTTAACCCGGGCCGCGTGCGTGCGTTTGTTTACCACCACAGGTTCCGCGCCAGCGTGAAGGACCTGGAGGTGATGACGCAGAACCTGATCACCACGGCGTTCGAGACAGTCAGCACCGTGGAGCAGGGCGTGGAGCTGCTGGACGTCTTCCAGCACCTCTCCACAAGAGAGGTCAGACAGCACCTCAGGACCTGAACCTGGAATCACTTTAATCTCAGCTGAGTCGGAATTCTTATTAGATACTCAGACCATCAGGAAGCAGTGTGGAGTAGAGCCGTGGGCTCTGGGAAACTGGGAAGATGTGGGTAAAAATCCTCTTAAGGGTGCTGATGATGTACCCTTGAGCAAGGCACTTCACTCAAGTTGCTCCTTGATTGCTGGTTCAAAGGGCATCTTAAGGCAGCATACATTCCCCCTCAAAAATGTGAGCCCCACCAAAAATGTGCATTGCGCACTGACCTATCAAGGCTTACATTGACACCTCTACCCCCCCAAATCCCCTAGAAAATTTGATTCCACCCCACAATGACATCTAACCCTTTTTCCCTTCCACCCTTCTCCTCCAGGCCATCAAGCGTACCATAGACAGGAAGACGGTGGACATGTACACACTGTTCAACGAGGAGATGAACCTGGTCAACAAGGAGCTGAGCCACAAGGCCTTGCACCTGCCTGCACACATGCCACAGCAGGCCGGGCAGGCGCACTGGGCAAGAGCCCTGCGTCGCCGCATCGACAGGCCCATGGAGGTGAGCCTGCTGCCCACACGCAGGCAGCTCGATCTGACTCGCGTCTTCTTGTATTAATTCCTGCCTGAAGGTTAAAAAACCTTTGGCATCTTCAGTCTCAGACAGGCTACCTTAAAGCTAAAGGCTAAATGAACATCCTTATAGTGAGAATTACCCTCACTGAGCTCATGCTCTGGAAGAGCGTCTCTGTCAAGCCCTGCAGTTTTTGCTGTTCTCAAAAAAACAATTAGCAGGTCATCAAGTGCAGGGCTCCAACATGCTAGAATACACAGAGTATACCTACTGCACAGCAGCAAGCACAGGAGTGGACACAAATGCCCTACTTTCTGGAGCCTCTTACGCGATGCAGGGCCTGACCCAGACACTCACGCACGTGGCCTTTTGTTTTTCCCTTCCCCTGGCCGTTGTGCTCAGGTGCTGCAGCGGGCGCACTTTGTGCCGCAGATCGGCAGCGGCGAGGAGGCTCGCACGGCCTACCTGCAGCTGGCGCAGACGCTGGACGAGCTGGTGAGGAGGATGTTCAGCGAGTGGAGCCAGAGTATTGACCGGCACAGCCTGAAGAGACTGGACTCTCCCCTCATGAGCCGCTGCCAGGAGAGAGCCGGCATGCTGGACCTCAACTTTGACAAGTCAGGAACTCTCACTGCCTCATGCCACTTTCTCTCTCTGGGTTTCTCTCTGTGTGCTATGCAAGCAAGACCTATTGGTGTGACATGTTACACGGGTACAGCTAAAGCAGTTGTGCAAAACAGAATAGTATTAATGAGCATTAACAGTTTGCACAATATGTTGCAGTACAATACAGAGGTGTACAGTATAATACAGGACAGTACAGCACCTTGCTCAGGACAGTGTGGGAGGTCCTCCCTCCCTCTTGTGCAGCTGCACAGTGGCAAGTCCAGTCCTCTTTCTTTCTGTGTGGAGGAGCTGACAGCCTGTGTGTCCATCAGGCTGTGACAGCAGAAGGGCACGGTGCTGGCAGTCCAGCTGTGTGCTTGCCCTGTTGTCCTGAGTCAGACAGGTGTAGAAAAGGCTCTTGAGCCAGATGGGGTCACTTAATGTCAGTCCAGATCCTGGGGAAATCCTCAGCTCTCAGTTTGGGCCTCCTGCAGCGGAGCACTGCTGTTTTTCAACATCTTGTTACAGATGTTGTTGGGCCCACAGGCTTTCCTGAGCTTGAAGCCCTGGAGCTTGATTTGCGTGTGTTCTGGGGTTAATTGGTGCTTCCGGAGGGGTTCTGCTAAACTTTAATAGCTGTTTCTAGTTTGTGGAGGGTTTGGAGGACAGTCCTTGTGTTCTACCCCTCAGGCCTTTGTCATCGTATATATATGATATAGGTTTTTGTAAATCATTTAGCCAGATGTTACTCTTTTGGTTGGCTAGTCATTTTTACTAGCTAGAAGGGTTAAGCTGTTGCCAGTGTGCCCAGAAGGCATTGTCTTTGATAGATTCCTCAGTCACACATGAACCTGCTTTGTTTCCTCCCGAGAAGCTGTTGTGCTCCTCCAGGCTGTAGTAGTAGCTTGGCTGAGTGGTCTCCCTGTCTGGCTCCCTGTGTTTCTGCTTTGACAGTACTCTCAATCTTCCCCAGCTAGTCTTGTACTCACTGACAAACCATTTTTCTTTCTGTTGCGTTTAGTTTTTTTGGTGAGGTTAGGTTATCTAAAACCTGTTTCTTGACTTGAAACTGTGATGTACTGTAGGAGAGGCCAAATTATCTTGGGAGACTCCGACTACAGTGATGCTAGAAAGTTTTTACTGAAAGCATAGGTTCACGTACTTTTTCAACAAAGACATTTAATGTTGGATCATTTTGATCAATAATTGAATGAAAAAGTATATGCTTCTGTGTGTTACTTGTTTTATTGGGTTCACTTTATCTATTTTTATGACTTAGATGAAGATCTGATCCCATTTTAGGTCAAATTTATGCAGAAATTCAGAAAATTCGAAAGGGTTCACAAACTTTCTAGCGCCACTGTACTGTAACTTGTGGTCATTAGAGATCCCACTCTGCTTGAAAGAGAATGGATGTTGACTCTAGTGCCTTGCTTTAATTTCTTTTGCCTCTTTTTCCATCTGACATTACCTACAGTACATATCTTCCTTTGTTTTAACTCCTTTCTTTCCCATCTGATTTACTGTGCGCCCAGCTCACCAAACCGCGTTGACTATTGGACATTGTGAAAACATCCCTTTTACATCATTGTCACTTCTGCAGTGTATCACCAACATGGTATAGCTGTAGTGGCCACTTTGTTGAGCTGGAAATATTATATCTGTAACCATAAAATCCTCTACAAACTTGAACTTAAAAAAAAAAAACATTTGCACTTAGCCAAGTATGTGAGCTGGTGTCCCCCCAAGAGGGAGCTGTACGTGTGAGGGGACAGCAGATTGTGTCTCCGTGTCAAACGGTTTTGTCCCTGAGCGTGACCGCTGTTGTGCATGGTGGCTCCAGGACCCTGCTGAAGATGTTTCGGGAGATCCACTACTGGGAGCGGCTGCTGTTCGAGATCCCCCACTACGTGTCGGAGGTGTGCCAGCGCAGCGAGGACCTGCGCAGCCTGATGGAGAACGTGCTGCTCGTGGTCCGCGACTACAACAGGTGAGGCTACCTGTCCTGGCTGGCCGTGTTCCACTCCCGACCCCCAAAGACTGACACATGCGCTGCAAAAAACTCCCACACGGGATCGGTCTTTCGTAGCATTTATCTCCCGCACACCTGTTTGATCAGGTGTGTAGATAGTTGTACTGTTCTGTGATAAAGCTGAACAAATTCAAATCTGTTTTTTTCCCACTTTGGATTTCTGTAATAGTCTGTGTGCTGTATTATGCATGTATCTGTTGCCCTCAGGATCATCGAGGCGCTGTCCCAGGAGGAGCTGGGACTGTTCCGCGAGCGGATCCGCTTCCTGGATAAGAAGATCCAGCCCGGGCTGTCCAAGCTCCTCTGGTCCTCCAAAGGGGCGTCCAGCTACTTTATCAATGACTGCCGGCTGCATGCCAGCAAGGTAGGAGGGAGGAAAAGAATCAGACCGAGGGCCCCTACTCCCGGACCTAATCCCAGCTTCCCAGCCTTCCAAATAAATGTGCTAGCTCTGTCACTGTTGAAGTCTTATCCTTGTACGAAAAGAGACAGCATGTAAAGTAGCATCTATCCCCATTCTCGATGGCCACAGGCTCATCTAGCTTTCATTCCACTCCCAGTCTTAGCTTACTTAATTGAGCTAAGAATTCTAATCACCTGTATTCTGCAGTCTTAATCATTTACTAATTGAAAATTAAATATTAAACCTGCAAGATGACTATCGAGAGCTGTTCTCCATCCCAAATGTACAATAACCTTATATTTACAAGTGGTGGTGTCGTTGGTTTTGCTGTGTCCTGTTTAAAAGGGTCTTAAGACAAATGATGAGGAGTGCAGGGAAAGGTTCTCTCAAGGGTTTGGGGGCCAATGGGGCTGGAGAATTTCAGAGCTTTGTGCTCCAGAGTAGAATTTCTTCCCAGAAGACTGAGACAAAGTCGCAAATTAAATAAAGTGTGGAAAGCCAAAATAAAATGAGTGTTTTCCACCTGAACAAAATTTAGGGATTTAAAATCAGTTCTTTTTGGAGGATGATGAAGTTGAGCCAGCCGTGATCTGGAGCACAGTTCTTGAATGTTGTCCTGTTAGTATTAAAAACTAGGATACACAAAGAGAATGAGGTATAAAGTAGAGCCTGTGATATGAGGGACTTGTGAAGAGGTTATGGCTGTTTTTCTGTTTTCTTGCTCTCCAGCTGCAGCTAATCGTGGATGAGTACAAGGCTGCCAACCTGCTGGTGTCGCGTGCTGCCCGCCAGATCAGCGAGCTGCTGCTGGTGCGCATTGACGGCAAGCGCATCTACCGGGACCTGGAGTTCGAGGGCGACCAGCTCGCCCATCAGGACAGCCAGCAGCAGCGCCTGATCACTCTCCACCAGGAGATTGTGGCCATCATGGCCCGTGTCTACGAAACGTTCCGCACAGATGGACCTGAGGTGCCTCCTGCCTGCCTCCTCTTCTCCTTTCTCTCACCCCCCCTCTCTTCTCTCCTTTATCTCCTCTGTGCCACTATCTGCCCCCTCTCTTTCTCTCCCTTCAGAAAGGACAGAACTTCTCCTACTGCCCAGGTAGTAGAAAACTCTCTGCCTCGTCTGCTAGAGACCCACTGGGAACTTCAGGTTCTTCCTACTATTGCCTACCTTCCAGTTCAGGGTTGTGGGACTTAAGGGCTTTCCTATCCTGGCAGCAATGGGCACAAGTAGGAGTACATCCTGAGCAGAACATCAGTTCATCTCAGGGCACACATACACTCACACCAGGGCCAATGTTCTCAGAAGCCAATTAACCTACCTACCATTATGTCTTTGGACTGTGGGAGGAAACTGGAGCATCTGGAGGAAACCCACACGAACATGGGAAAAACATACAAACTCCACTTATATTGCACCCCAGGTCAAGAACTGAACCCAGGTCCCCAGTGTTGCCAGGAGACAGCAGTGCTCACCACTGCGCTACCATGCAACCCTGTTGCTCTTCAATCTCCTATTCTTCTCCCCTCACCCAAGTATCCTTTTTTTTCCCTTTCTGTTTCTCTTTGTCTCCCTGTGTCCCGCCTGCGTCTTTTGACCCCTCTCTTCCCTCCCCACAGGTGCAGCAGCACTGGGTGAACTACACAGATAAGATGGACCGCATGGTGGAGGAGGCCTTCCGCCTCAATGTGAAGTGGTCCCTGCAGGAGCTCTCCAAGGCCATCAACGGGGACAGCAAGACCTCACCTAACCCCCTCTTCAGGGTACTGGTGATACTGCACCAAGAGGCACCAGGCTCCACAGCACAGGTACTGTGACATACTGCAACACACAGCACGGCCAGTCCCAAGGTACTCTCTACAGTGATGAAGCATATTCTACAATCTTTCAACAAAAGCCTCCATGTGAAACTGAGGGTGGGGCCTGATTCTGTTAACTGTTCAAGTTATTTTGGAGTCGTTGAAAAGTGTCTAGAAATGGCTCTGGTTAGAGACAGAATTCCTTTAGTCTTAAACAGTGGAAGCTACTTGGAGACCTGACAAGTATCCAAAATTGTGAAGGCCGAAGAAAGTAAACCCAACAGATAACTTCATTTGAACATAATAAAAAGAGTCTCCAAATGAGATTAAGCTGCACAGCTAACTTGAACCAGAACGAACATGTGACACATCAACTAGATAACAGAAGAACAAACTAGTCATGTGCATTTTAGAATGAGAATATAAGACATTACTTTGCACACAAGGTGGCATGTGTGTGAGAAAACCTGCCCATCCATGTTTTTGAAGCTGATACCTGAAGAAACGCTACCCTCGGATCAGTCAGCTGCTAGCAGCCCAACAACCTAGACAGGCTGAACAGAGCTCCTCTCGTCATAAGCGTTTAGTGTTCTAGTGTATGTTCATACATAAAATTGTGTTTTTCCATGTGTGTTTGCAGGTGGAGTTCTCTCCCACTCTCCAGAAACTGGCTAACATCGTCACCAACATCGGCAGCCAGCTGATCAGCACCATCTCCGTTTTCAAGCGGCTGCCCGACCTGCTGACCAGGCGTCGGTCCCAGCGTGAGCACATCCACTCCATCATTGGTGAGCGTCCAACCAAGAGACGTGGAGAGCTGACGGGTACCCAGCTCAGAGGCCCTCTGGGTACCTGAGACTCTGCCACCCCCAGATTAGAGACCCTCTGGACACCCAGGACTCTGCCACCCCCAGCGTAGAGACCGTCTAGGTACCCGGGACTCTGCCACCCCCAGCATAGAGACCTTCTGGGTACCCAGAACTCTGCCACCCCCAGATTAGAGACCCTCTGGACAACCAGGACTCTGCCACCCCCAGCGTAGAGACCGTCTAGGTACCCGGGACTCTGCCACCCCCAGCATAGAGACCTTCTGGGTACCCAGAACTCTGCCACTCCCAGATTAGAGACCCTCTGGACGCCCAGGACTCTGCCACCCCTAGCGTAGAGACCCTCTAGGTACCCAGGACTCTGCCACGCCAAGCATAGAGACCTTCTGGGTACCCAGAACTCTGCCACTCCCAGATTAGAGACCTTCTGGGTACCCAGGACTCTGCCACCCTCAGCATAAAGACACTCTGGGTACCCAGGACTCTGCCACCCCCAGCGCAGAGACCCTCTGGGTACCCGGGACTGCCACCCCCCAGTGCAGAGACCCTCTGGGTACCCGGGACTCTGCCACCGCCAGCGTAAACCTTATTACAAAACTAAATTTCAAACATAAAAAACATTGACCCTACTGCATGTATCCATCTGCAAAACATTCCCAGCTCCCAACTTCAGAGACAAGGTTGCAGAAATGAGTGTTCAAAGCCTGTGTCTTAGCAGGTTTATTTCAGCAGAATATTAACTGGCTCCTGCCAGGACGAGCAAGCATCCAATAAGCTGACAAAAGTCATCATTATCTAATACAGTAAGTATAGTTTAACGAACAACATTTATCATGCATTAAAAATCTTTAATTAATACAGCTGGAATGGAGAGTGCCTGTAATTATGTGTACGACTGTACATTCATTGCTTTTAGATGTGGTTCCCTGATAGAATGTACTGTAGCTGTTTTATCTGGGGATATGTAGAGTGCTAGCGCCTCCAAGGCATTTGCGTCGTTCAGCTCCTGCAGACAAAGCAGAGTTTTTGTTTTCCCGGAGTTTTATCTGTTGTTAAGAGCAGCAGCCCGGGCTTACGTCAGCAGATGTTTCAGGCTGATAATGGCTGTGGATCTCCGCTCCCAGCATCCAGTTCACGAGAATCCTCCAGCTGACACAGGTCACCCAAGTAACTCTTGTGAGCAAGGACAACATCCACAAGTTACAGAGCTAGGACAACATCCACAAATTACAGAGCTAGGACAACATCCACACGTTACAGAGCTAGGACAACATCCACGCGTTACAGAGCTAGGACAACATCCACACGTTACAGAGCTAGGACAACATCCACACGTTACAGAGCTAGGACAACATCCACACGTTACAGAGCTAGGACAACATCCACAAGTTACAGAGCTAGGACAACATCCACACGTTACAGAGCTAGGACAACATCCACACGTTACAGAGCTAGGACAACATCCACGCGTTACAGAGCTAGGACAACATCCACACGTTACAGAGCTAGGACAACATCCACGCGTTACAGAGCTAGGACAACATCCACACGTTACAGAGCTAGGACAACATCCACACGTTACAGAGCTAGGACAACATCCACAAGTTACAGAGCTAGGACAACATCCACACGTTACAGAGCTAGGACAACATCCACAAGTTACAGAGCTACTGTAGGACAACATCCACACGTTACAGAGCTAGGACAACATCCACAAGTTACAGAGCTAGGACAACATCCACACGTTACAGAGCTAGGACAACATCCACACGTTACAGAGCTAGGACAACATCCACGCGTTACAGAGCTAGGACAACATCCACACGTTACAGAGCTAGGACAACATCCACAAGTTACAGAGCTAGGACAACATCCACACGTTACAGAGCTAGGACAACATCCACAAGTTACAGAGCTAGGACAACATCCACACGTTACAGAGCTAGGACAACATCCACGCGTTACAGAGCTAGGACAACATCCACACGTTACAGAGCTAGGACAACATCCACAAGTTACAGAGCTAGGACAACATCCACACGTTACAGAGCTAGGACAACATCCACAAGTTACAGAGCTAGGACAACATCCACAAGTTACAGAGCTAGGACAACATCCACAAGTTACAGAGCTAGGACAACATCCACGCGTTACAGAGCTAGGACAACATCCACAAGTTACAGAGCTAGGACAACATCCACACGTTACAGAGCTAGGACAACATCCACGCGTTACAGAGCTAGGACAACATCCACACGTTACAGAGCTAGGACAACATCCACACGTTACAGAGCTAGGACAACATCCACGCGTTACAGAGCTAGGACAACATCCACACGTTACAGAGCTAGGACAACATCCACACGTTACAGAGCAAGGACAACATCCACAAGTTACAGAGCTAGGACAACATCCACACGTTACAGAGCTAGGACAACATCCACAAGTTACAGAGCTACTGTAGGACAACATCCACACGTTACAGAGCTAGGACAACATCCACACGTTACCGAGCTAGGACAACATCCACACGTTACAGAGCTAGGACAACATCCACAAGTTACAGAGCTAGGACAACATCCACGCGTTACAGAGCTAGGACAACATCCACACGTTACAGAGCTAGGACAACATCCACGCGTTACAGAGCTAGGACAACATCCACAAGTTACAGAGCTAGGACAACATCCACAAGTTACAGAGCTAGGACAACATCCACACGTTACAGAGCTAGGACAACATCCACACGTTACAGAGCAAGAGCAGTATCCACACGCTACAGAGCAAGAGCAGTATCCACACGCTACAGAGCAAGAGCAGTATCCACACGCTACAGAGCAAGGACAATATCCACACGCTACAGAGCAAGAGCAGTATCCACACGCTACAGAGCAAGAGCAGTATCCACACGCTACAGAGCAAGAGCAGTATCCACACGCTACAGAGCAAGAGCAGTATCCACACGCTACAGAGCAAGGACAATATCCACACGCTACAGAGCAAGAGCGGTATCCACACGCTACAGAGCAAGAGCGGTATCCACACGCTACAGAGCAAGGACAATATCCACACGCTACAGAGCAAGAGCAATATCCACACGCTACTGAGCTAAGATAATAAGCACATTGCATTTCTATATAATCTTTGCACAGTATATCTTTATCAGTATGTATTAAGGAGCACTGGAGATCCTACACACAGAGGAAAAGTGGTCTGCAGCTGCAACATGTTCTTGACTTCTTGTTTATCCAATCTGGCTTCCAAGAAAGGCGAAGGAATCGTGTCTGTGGTTTCAGTTTTCTATTAACTCTCTGCTTCTCACAGTGCTCCATTTTGCCTTTTTCATTAGATGAGCTTTGGCAGCTACAGTAATTCACTAAATCATCTTAATTACCATTTACATGTATGGATGAGCTCTCACTAGGATTAGAAGAGATGTCTCTGCAAAATATGTGCTATTCGATTCCCAGTTGTTGTTCTGTATGGTGAATTGGTGAACGGTGAAGGTGCAGGTATGAGGTTACTGCTGGCACCGGAGGCAGTTGCCCCTTTCGGCAACACACCTGACCAGCACCCTTTCACACAGTTGAGTGCTGTCTACGGAGGCAAAACCTGTTCTAGGACCGACAGGATGTTCAGTTAATAAATGGGAGCCTGCAAATCTGTCCCTGACAAAGCAGGAATAACTTCTTTGATATAGAGGATCATTCAAATGTATGTAAACTTGCCTTAACAAAAAAAGCATCAACCCAATCACCTTATCTTAAAATATGCACATAGTGATTAAATTGGTTGTTTTTCAGAAATACTAGTCAAATAGAATTTGGAACCACAATTAGAGCCTGTTTTTGTATTTCCATTATGCAGGACGTTACTGCTTCACTTAGGTCATGCTAAGTCCTGTTCAGTGCCCCAGACAAAAACGTGTCCAGACTCCCCGATGCTGATCGAGTAAACGATAAAACCCACTGACTGATGGCGTTGTCAGAATGTTTACAAGAAGCGAATGGAAAATGCTTGTCAGAGAACTTACAGTTGTGCGCAGTGAATGAGTGCAATGCCTGGAATGCATGCCATACGTGCAAGTGTCAAAGGAAAAAATCCAAACCCCAATATACAGAGAGGCACTGAAAATGCAAAAATGCTCATGGTGCAAATACTCATAGGTTGTGTTTTAAGGCCCTTCAGTATATAGCACAGTCATGTTTTCAACAATGTGATTATTTTTAGAACAGAAGTGTGCAAGTGTGAAATCTCATTGCTCACCTGCTGCTCCTGGGCAGTGAGCAGGACAGCCCAGTGGCAGAGCTTGGGAGAGGGAGCTGAGGCTTGCAGACCCTGTCAGCGTGAACATCTTTAGACAGCAATGTGTTAATAAGACATACTGTCCTGTCTGAGCTTTGTAATCAGTTCCAAATGTCTGGAGTGAAAAGGAGAGGTGGTGTCCTTTGCACTGCAAATGGTTTCCGGTCAGGTCTGAGGTGTGATCCAGTGATACTGCAAATGGGTTATGGTCAGGTCTGTTGAATTTGATGAAAATTGCAGGGTATACTTATTAGTAATTATTCATATACTGTACTTAGGCAATATTATTATAACCAGGGGACATTAATTTAAATATTTTTGTTAAATTAGGTATGTTAGATGGTGTTCTTTTTGGGTTGAAATCCTGGAGAAGAGTCTCCTTTGATCCCACTGAGCCCCATCTGTCCCCCAGAGCGCGACGAGGAGATCAGGAAAATCCAGGCTCAGATTGCGTCCGGCATGTCTGCCAACGCCGGCCACCTCCAGACCTACCTGAAGACCTGGGACACCTACCGCGAGATCTGGGAGATCAACAAGGACTCCTTCATCCGGCGGTACCAGCGGCTCAACCCACCCGTGTCCTCCTTCGACGCCGACATCGCCAGGTGAGGCCGTGTGCCATGTGCTTGCTCCCTGCCCTTAGCACACCGGGCAGCTTATACTTACTGTAGAAATCTTTGCATAACAACATGGTTCATTATTTCTTGATCTGAATGTCTTGATCTGAATGCTGTGATCTGAATAAGTAATTAAACTCACAACTGGAAACAAGACACAAAATCACACAGAATTCTCCAGGACCAGGGCTCATGATTTCTTACAGTATATTTGGCGGTTTTCGGGTTAGTTCTGCGCTTTGCACTGTGGTTTCCCTCCTTCACTCTCCAATACCCTCCTGTATTTTCTTTAGCTTCACTGCTCTCTCTGCCTCTGTCATAATACTCTTTGCTTAAAAAGGGAAGTACAAAACTGTCACAGCTCCTTCATAAACACTGCATGAGATAAGAAAATGCATAACAACCATACAGCAAAATACAATTTACATAAACATCCCAGGGCCACTGTTAGTAACTGAGCTGCATGTGCAGCAAATGTGCAGCTCCAGTCTTTAATGCTTCATCATTTTCATCTCACTTCTCTCTGTCTGGAGTTCTGCTCTTAGCTTCCAGCTGAAACTGTCTCGTTACAAACTGGAATGAATAAATCACATGCCTGTAATGTCATTTTCACAAATGGCTCTAAAGGATTATTCTGCATGTTGTTGCATTATGTTGTGTAGTGTTTATGGGGGAGTTATGAATGTTAAGTAGCCCCATTCAAGTAAAGCATTACTACTTTCGGTTACATACTGTAGCAAGCACTCATAATGTAATGTTGTAGAGTCTGTATAGCCAGTGGCTGTGCTTGGTTTGATCAAGTCATTGAGATCCCAGTAGTAAACTAACATACTTTACAAGGACACAGGATACTCCTGAATCAAGACTGAAAACCCCTCTCTTGGGATAGTTTATTGCACTACAATTGCCTGGCAAAGGTTGCACCTGTACTGCATTACAGATTGGCCATCAAACTTTTGCCATGCCAGTTTTGCCATGTCTTCACTGTATGTCAGTACCTTTGGGTAGCATCGTGTATTATTTACTAAGTGTATTATTTATCAGGGGACTGTTGTACAGCTCTTGCAAGCATTTGCATCTGCTCATGTAGGATCCATGCATCTCGTCTTTGTAGACTGCCAGTATGCTATGACTAATTTCCAAAGTCAGAGTATAGTTCCAGGGCCTGCCAAAGTGTTTTTCAATGCAGTGCAAAGTAAGGAGGACAATTAGCTGATCAAAAATCTGGACCATAACTGGGTCGTCAGCTCACAATATGACAAAGTAAAATCTTGATTGAATGTGCTACATAATCTTATCCCAATTTCTCCATTGACCGTATGCTGTACATCCAATTAAGGCTTGTTTTTTTTGTTTTAGAGCTGTTTTAAGTTTGTAATGCACAGAGCCGTGATCTCCTTACTTCTCTGCAATACATTAGGACGCATTAGAGTGCATATGCGTATGCATTTTTTTGAATTGCTGTTGAGTCCTTTATTGTATCAGAGACAGATGGGAAAGGGGAGGGGAGGGATATGCAATCAGCAGATTGGATTTGGGAAATTTAGGTACATTTAAAAGTAATATAATGCAGTGTAATGCAATTTTTGTAGGGGCCCTTTCTGCCAAAGGCATCTCGGAGAGGTGTACAGAATTAAAAACAGGGTAATATTCCCACATAGGCATGGACAACACTCCAGCTGAGCATGAGCATGGTTATAAAAGTTCTTTTAGAGAGGGGTTTGGGGTTCCAGTGGGGTTCCCCCATTATGGGCCAACACTCTGAGCAGGACTTGAATGCTGTAGCCCACACGGGAGGTGGCACTGACAGGGTAGGATGGGCTTTAGTAAACCAGTCAGACCCTCGCTCAGCAAGGGTTCCCTTTCGAGTCAACGTCCTTCCAGGCAGTGATGTCAGCAAGAGACACTCCACTCCTCCAATCAAAGATGACTCTCCAGTGAGGCACTGTGGAGCCTGCAGGGTATCTACATGTCTTCATTCTCCCAGCATGCTTCCAGGAAGCTAAGGCATAATTTATTTGGGACTCCACAGTGGGTGGGTTCTCTTCTTGAGATATCCTTTTTTCCAAATGTCAAGAAGAACAGTGTCCCAGAGGCTGCTATCACTGCGCTGTGATCCGGGTTGTTTTTCTTGCTGTGGCACAGGTACACAGAGGTGGCCAACAATGTGCAGAAGGAGGAGACGGTGCTGAGTGTGCAGTTTGTGCTGCTGGACTGCTCCTCCCTGAAGTTCTCCCTGGTACAGCAGTGCAACGAGTGGCAGGGCAAGTTCACCACACTGCTGAACGAGATGGCCAGCGCCCGGCTGCGCGAGCTGCATGCCTTTCTGCAGGAGAACGCAGACAAGTGAGTTAGCATAACTACCCACCATCTTCAACGGGCTGTCCCAGATAACCACTCTAACAAGATGGCCTAAAGCCCTAACCACCCACCCAGGTCAACCAACCCAAATGCCTAGTCTAACTAGTGACCCCAACAACCCACTCCACGACTTGCCCTGATCAGCTTAATTAAGACTACAGACCACAGGTAACCACCCCAATCACCTACAGCAAACACTCATCCCCACTACATACCTCAGCTACAAGACTTAACCAGTTAGCTCAATCAAAATCCAAGCAACCCATCCAGCTTTATAACCCAGTTGTCCTGCCGATAACCCTAGCTACCCATTCCAGTAGCCTACTCCGGTTAACACCCAGGCTACCTGCCCCAACTAATTGCCCTCCGTTTGCCTCCAACCACCATAGTGCTTGCTTTAGCTAACTCTTTCACACACTCACCACATCTTCCCACCCCAAATGTTGTTAAATGTCAGTATTATACTATTGCCGCTTTGTATTTTTGTTATGTGTTATATGGTATGAGCTCTTGATGTGCAAGACAAATTCTCTGAAGGGCAATAAAGGTTAATTCATTTCATAATTAGCTATAGAAACCAAACAGAGGTTTTGTGGTTTTCCTTGTCGAAATTGTCTGTTCCTAGATTTGGGATTTTTACACTTTGAGGAATGGCGGTGAGGCAGCAGGGAGCAGGGTGCAGGGAGGAGAAAGTGTATGCATGGGGGAACAGTGTTTGTGTCTCGTGTTGCCCAGAGTCAGCAAGCCCCCGCAGACCCTGGTGGAGCTGGGCACCAGCCTGAAGCTGCTGGAGTCCCTGCAGGCTGACCTGTCCAAGATGGAGGCCCAGATTCCCCCAATTCACGAGCAGTTTGCCATCCTGGAGAAATATGAGGTCGCCACCGATAGCACAGTAAGTTCAGCCTGGAGCCTGCGTGCCTTAGATGACCAGCCCCAAAACCTAGCACATAACACACTTATCCCAGAAACAAATACCACACACAGCACTTACCTGAGCAGTGCACACACACACACAGTCACACACACAATGTCAAACCTACCCACTACCCACCCAAGATATGTTGGCTCTGACCTGTGACTTTCTTACAATGGCATGGACTCAAGATCCCTCTGTCACAGAATAAAAATGCATGTTGCAACTGTAACTGTCAGAGGTTTTATGACCGCTCAGGTAGAAACGTATTTGGTGTTTACATCTAGATATCACCAAGCAGTTCAGCTTGTATAACAGAGCTGACCTTAATTCATTCTCTCTCCCTTTCACTTTCTCCATCTCATTTTCCCACTTTGATCCCTGGTCTCTGCTGTCTGTTGTCTGCAGGTTCAGGCTATGCTTGAGGCACTGAACGGAGAGTGGCTGTCCTTCCAGCAGTGCCTGATCGACAGTGACAGCATGCTGAAGAAGCACAAGGAGAAGTTCAAGAGCAGCCTCCTTTTCTCCGCGGAGGAGTTCAAGAAGAAAGTGCACTCCACACTGGAGGACTTCTCAGGCACTGGTACACCTACTGTACCTTCCTGCTCAACTCCTGCCTCCCTCTTTTCCTTTATCCCTCCCTTCTTCCTCTCTCGACACTCCCCCGTCTCTCAGTCTCATTGCCAGTCTATTGCCTTCTCTGTTCCCGGTCTGCCTCTTCCCTCTCTCTTTTTCTCCCTTCTCGTACTCTCTCTTGGGTTTTCAGCCCAAGTCCGCCAGGTAGTTCCACTCACCCTGCGCAGCAGACGGTTTCTCAAAGTCCGCAAAGTACGGATGAGGCAAGGAGGAAAAATTACAATCTCATTTCAAGATACACTATGTCCATATTTCTCTTCTTATATATATCTTGTTTTTAGATTATCAGATGGAGTTTTAGTTGTATCTTTGAAAATATCAAGCAGTAATTCTGATATTCTGAAACACAAAAAATAACTTTTTGAGTTTACTAGCCCTCACCTTGACTGTAAGTCTGCGTAATCACACATTCTGAATGTGTCACAACAGAGACAAAGATTTTTGTTTTTGATGTGAAAATCAAAGGATATTCTTGGCTTACGAACTGTGCGAAAATAAAATAACTTAATTGAAATTCTCCTACCCTTCTTATTTCCTTCCCCTTTTAATCCCTGCCCCCATTCCAAAAGCAGGCCACCCACTGTTAACTCAGCAGGGTTTGTGAACAGAGTCTGTCCAGGAAAGTCTCATCTAGAAGCACAAACACCTCCTTAATCAAAGCCCGTCTGGGAGTCGGGAGCTGTTTGTTGAGCTGGCAGTCCTGCATCTCATGCTGAGCCAGTGCCAGGCTTCTGAAGAGCTGGGCCAGATCTATCATGCTAGTTAATCATCTTCAGTATAAATCATCCCTAAAGCCCGTTCTCTGTCCAGCCCAATCCCCTCTCCCCTTTGCTAGGAATTCACTGGGTGTCCCTGCTTCTGAGCCCAGCCAGAAAATAAATGGTATTAACAGATATTCATTACACAACTCAGGCATAAAAACCAGGTGGTAATCTAGCCTTGTGCCCACCATTTGTGCATTAAAGTGTAACCAGCCGTAGAAAAAGAAAATATCTCTATTTGTCCTTCCACGGAATCCATGCTCCCTTCCGAGTGCTGGGTGGAGGGTAAGGGGGAAGGAGTGTCTTCCTCCGCTGCCTTTCTCATGGAGTGATATACACCTGGAGACTGACAGCTGACCTGTAGGAGTTGGGATCCAGAGCATCAGCAGAAACCCCATCTGTATCCCAGCAGGACATGCAAACTCCGCACGCACATGTCCCCAAGGCCAGTGCTGAGCCCAGGACACTAGAGCTGTGAGGCAGCAGTGCTAGTGGACACAGCACTATTCTGTACCTGGTTGTTTTATTCAGCTTAAGTGAAACAGAAGTATCTGCAGTTGAGGTGTTGATAAATAGTTTAAATTGACTGCAGACAATTGTAAAATTAAAACCTTATTGTACCCAAACCTGAATGATTGGGGTTCTTAATTATTTTGAGACTTTACTGCACAGGACTTTGATTTTTGTCTTTCTTCAGGACATTAGGCAGCCCAGGTATTGGGGGCGATGAGCAGAGTTTCTGGGGGAGTCCGCTGTACCTACTTTATGCTTGTGTGTGAGTTGTGTCTTTTCTGCGCTGTGTGCATCACAGGACCCTTCAGCAGTTCCGTGAGCTCAGATGCTGCCCTGGAGCAGATCATTAGCCTCCGTGCTCAGCTGGACTCCTTGAAGGAGGAAGAGGCCACCATCCGCCATGGCCTGGGCATCTTCAAGATCGAGCAGCCCTCCTCGAAAGACATCCTGGCCCTGGACAAGGTCAGACCTGTGCCCTTCTGTCTTCCCCACTTACACTGCCTGAAGAAGGAGACAGACCAGTTGCAATTCTTTTCTAAAAAGCATGTGGATGGGCATTGCTTTCTTTTTTTCTTCCTTTCCTTTGTGGCACAGAGAAATCCCAAAAGACTATGAGGTATTCACCAAGAATTTATGATCAAACTGTCTGTTCATCTTTATTAATGCAATACCCTCATGTTGATGGTACAGTTCATTGGCGAGATAACACCCCTCCTTAGAATATGAATTGTGAAGCACCAGACTAGACTAAACAGAAGAAGGAGAGACATTTGTGTATGAGCAAAGCAAGTGGGGAATTTATTTAGCATTACCTAAGAAACAACATTAAGTGTTGTGTTCCTGGGAGTGTATGAGATGTGACGGTGCATTATGTATGTACTGCATTATTTAAAGACCTAATCTGTTTTCAGTTAAAACAGCTAAGCCCAAGTAGAAAACTTCTGCTAATGTCCCAGTTAAGTCTTGAATTGCCAGCCTGCTCTAAATTTTTCTGTGCAGAACAGGGCAGTGGCAATTAATACATTTCTGGCAGTTACTGATGGCATGCGTTGTCTAAAACACCAATTTTTCTCTCCCTCTGTCCCACTCAGGACCTGGACTTCCTGCAGCAGGTCTGGCAGATCACCAAGGAGTGGGAGTCCCACTGGAGTGAGTGGAAGGTGGGGCAGTTTGAGACGCTGCAGACGGAGGTCATGGAGAGCACGGCCCAGGCCCTGTACAAGAGGCTGCACAAGCTGAGCCGCGAGCTCAAGGCAAGTTCCGCGCAGGCGTCAGTGCAGAGTGGTTTCCTGGTTCTGTCACCCTGGAGCTCGGGCCCAGTCCATAGCTCCGGGCTATGTCACTGACCCCAGGGTCAGCGCAGCTGGCTGAGCGTCGCTGTCATGTTAGATCCTCACGGGCTCAGGGCAGCAGGCTCCTAGTGCACAGCACCTTGATCCATTCCAGCTGCTGCAGTCTTGTACTGATGAAGCAGGAAGACTTTACAAGTCCTCTAACTGCTCTCTGCGTGCTTTTGACATCTCAAGTGTCCTTTGCACAAAGACCCAGCTTAGGATTTAACAGTTGTGGATCGCCATTGGTTCACCTTTTAAACCAGCACAGGGGGACTGAGGACAATCCAGCCTCTCCCATTTTTTTAAAAACTCCGGAGTTATCAATTCTTTTGGATTTTTTGTGTGTTGAATTTGGGATGGGCGGTTGTAGAGAGTAAGACCCTTTTGTAGAGATGCAGAGCCTTTTGTCATGTGGAATGCTGCCAGTTCTGCGGTGTTATACAGGTCAGCTAAGGCCAATTGAAGATGTGACTCATCTCAAACTGATGACAATGCAAAGCTTCAGGCAAGCTTCATAGCACCCCACAATTAGAGGAGTGATGGTACTCTCACTGACACCACTGCATGCTCAAAGGCACAGGTGGGCGCTGTTGCCCTCCTAAGCCTACCAGATGGTGTGCCACCACCAGGGAAATCCTTGTCACATTGGCTGCAATTGGGGGATATCACATTTTGGTCACGGGCTGCTCTCTAAATGGAGTACTGTACTGGAGGAACCCCACAGGAACTCCTCACACATACTCAAAATAAGGCCTTCCTTTGCACAAAGGGTTGTGGGAGTCTGGAACAAGTAACCCAGCCATACCCCAGCTTTTTTCAATTAACGACTGGAAAAGTTCCTCCAATCAATTAAAGTCTGAACCCAAACAGGCTGGATGGGTAGAAAGGTCTACTCTCTTTTGTGAGTTTCTTATGTTCTGAAAACCAAGTGAAATGGGTCACACCACTGAGCAGAAGTTCTGACCTGCTTTTCCCTAATTGCATGTCCATCCAGAATAAGCAGTGGGAGATCGTGGACTCTTCGAAGAGCAAGATCGACCAGTTCAAGAGGACCATGCCACTCATCTCCGACCTGAGGAACCAGGCCTTGAGGGAGAGGTAGGGCAGAGCTGCCCTGGGGCTCCGAAAATGCTCGCCGTAAACTGAATCCCAGGCAAAAATGGAAAAGTTGATAATCTGATAAAAAGGTGAAAGACGGGATCAAAGCCAAGTCTTTTCCGCAGGTCTCCAACTGCAAGCACTGTGCTTGACTGGGAAGAAAGCAGAGGCCTGTGACAAGCTAGTAAATGTGTAACTTGCAGGACCTCAGAAGTTTAGATTTAATCCTGGCTGTGGCTGGTCAGCCTGCCAACATCCCTCCAGCTAACACTCAGACAAGGAAGGTTGAAACTTTCTGTAAATAGAAAGAGACAGGCAATGTTTAGAAACAGAAAACAAAAAAGAAATAGCCATACTTCATTCAGAGTAAAACCCACAGAAGATAAAACTAAATCTGGGAAAAAATAACAGCTGAGCTCTTCTCATTCACATTGTGTTGATCATGACTTTTTGAGCCTTTTCCTTGTCGTGTTCTTGCTGTCTACTGCTTGGCTTATCCAGCCTCTTTTGGGCTGTGCCTGTCGTTTCTCCGGCCCTCTGGCTGCTGTCCCTCTCGATCTCGCGTCAGTTCCAGGGGGCTCTGTCAGCAGGACTCACAATCACAGTTTTGTGAATGCAGCTTCTCTCTCTCCCTGCCTGCCTCTCTTTTGTAGAAGCAGTCAAATACCCGCTCCTCCAATCCGTTCTAGCTTACACCCCGTTCAGTAACTGTTAATATTCCTCCAGTATTTGACCACCCATGCTGTATTGGAGTGTTTACACAGAGGTTACACAGCTGTAGGCTCAACAGGCTGGCCTGATCTCGCCTAGCTGCCTCATGGCTGTTAGTAGTAAGATCAGGATGATGGAGGCATGCAGAAATCTGCTGTGGGCTCCCCTTTCACACATCTGACCAGGCCTTCAGAATGTTGTTTTTCCATATTAAAATCACTAGGTGGGAGGGGGTTTAGGGGCAGCAATTGAACAAAACACTCTTTGAGTCAGAACTGGCGCTTTGGATTGAGCCAGAGAGTTTACTGAGTGTTTGCACAAAGTGATCGATGTGACAGAGGAGGGCAGATATGAAACATGGACTTTTGTGCTTCTGCCTATATTTTTATGACATGAATTTGTGCTATTTAATGAGAATTTCGAAACTAATTGGATTTCTTTTATTGGAGATTGTACTGTTCTAACAATGTGTTATGTTAACATAAATAAAGAGATTGGCTGATGTCCCAGAAGGAATCATTTGACACAATGTGTGCCAGAGTTAGAGTCTGGATCCTTATGAATACTTGCGGACCTGTTATGTAAAAAAATACCAGTGCATGCAATATCCTGCATACTACATAATGTACAACGAAAGCAGCTGCTCTCCTAAGATGGGCTCTTCAAGGTCAGTTGTTTTTTCTGTTTCTGGGAAGCACATTCTTGAGTAATGAACAAAACACTCCCAGTTACAATGCAGCCAGTCTCCCTGAACAGTTAAAACAGCCAACACCCCGGTTCCCCTAGCCTTTAGGGTTAGCCATTCCAGCTAAGAGATGTTAACTATGGCATTTGAGTGTTAGTGAGCCAGGACATGGGCAGCTGTATCTGCTTCTTCTGTCTGGGCACACTTGCTCTCCAAATTACTCACATCACCAGAGTTGCACCTTCAAGCTCGATAGAGGTGACAGTGTTGGTTCCTATAGACAGAGTTGGTTCTATCCAGGTGGGTCAGATTGATGACTTTATGCATTTAGAGATGGTTTGTTTTCCAGCTGGAATGGCAGTCGAGAGTTGCCATGTGCTCACGACTGCCATTCCAGCTGGAAAACTGCCAGCTGCCATATCACTCTGCAACTCACGACTGGCAGCCCACTGAAGCTAAGCAGGTGTGAGCCTGGTCAGTACCTGGATGGGAGGCCTCCTGGGAAAGCTAAGGCTGCTGCTGGAAGTGGCTTACCCTGCGGTCTGTGTGGGGCCTAATGCCCCAGTATAATGATGGGGACACTATACTGTAAAAAGGTGCCATCCTTTGGATGAGACATTAAACTGAGGTCCTGACTTGCTGTGGTCATTAAAAATCCCTAGGTGGTTCTCAAAAAGAAAATGGCCTAGCCAAATTTCCCCCTGGCCTTTACCAGTTATGGCCTCCTAATAATCCCCCTCTCTGAACTGGCTTCATCAGTCTGTTCTCCTCCTCTAGCTGGTGTGTGGTGAGCACTGTGGCTGCCGTCACATCATCCAGGTGGGGCAGCATATTGGTGGTGGTGGAGGGGAGTCCCCATTACCTGTGAAGCGCTCTGAGTGGAGTGTTCAGAACACCATAAAGGAATTATTATGATGTAACATCAATACCAGGACTGTAGCAGCCAGAATTGCACTATCGGTCCAGTGGTGGCTCGGCAGATAAAATTATGTTAAAAAATATCAGTCACACAGAATTATACAGGGGGAAAAATTATCGAAATAATTTGTCATAGATGAGCACTTAGAGGATTGCTCTTTGGAAACCCTGAGAAAGGGTGTCATGATCAAAGGGGAGGAATGAACACGAATGAAACCGATGACTGATTCGTCCGATAGGCACTGGAACCAGATCAAGTATGAGGTGCAGCGTCCGTTCGACCAGACCAGTGCCGACTTCACCCTGGAGAAAATTGTGCAACTGGGCCTGGACCAGCACGCAGACAAGATCAGCGAGATCTCGGCGGCTGCCAGCAAGGAGCTGTCCATTGAGCAGGTACAGCTGGAGGCTGGCACAGGAGGGAGCCCAGCTTAGCCGCGCGAGAGAAGGAAGCACTTAGTGTAGAGGGGCTGGCGAGTGCTGACGGGCCTAGAGGCCTGTTCTTGCCATTAGCTTTCTTCTGTTCTGAGCATTAAAATGCAGTGTGAGTGAAAATCGATACACTGCTTAATTCTTTCCAGCTATGACACTCCTCTCTTAGGGCCAGCAAATCCCAGGGAAATTCCGACTGCCAGCACACGTTCTGTGGAGTTACTCTCTCCTGTATGAATTATGCATATTTTTGTCTTGTTGCTCAGTGCAGTGGTGTCTGTTCACCTAGGTTACCACAACAAGATTTGTTCGAATAGCTAAGAAATTGATTTTCTAAAGAACTCAAGTCCTTTATCTTAGCGCAGTCCATTTACCAATCACTGTGCAAAATTAAAAAAGTCTAAATACATTGCTTGCTTGAAGACTAGCTTGCTCACATTTTTCATTTTTTTCCTGCAGGAAAGTGTTTTTTAAACCGTTCTGTCCAGTCATTCCCTGTCTGACTGTATTTTCTGTCATTTACCAGAGTTCTTCCTCTGCTTCTCTGCTGCTTACAGGCCCTGGAAGGCATAGCAAAGACCTGGGAGGAGACTTTCCTGGACATTGCTCCCTACAAAGACAAAGGCCATCACAGGCTGAGGTAGGAACCTGTGTGGAGACTGTGTGGAGATTCCCATGGCATAGCAGACTGATCCACTCTGGGCTTTTACAGTCTTATCAGCCAGACTCCCATTGCACAGCAATCTGATCCACTCCAGGTTTTTACTTTTACTTAGCTTCCCATGGCAAGTAGTCTAATCCACTACAGACTTTTAGTCTGGTCAGACAGACTCCAATTGCAAAGATGTCTAATCCACTTCAGGTTTTTACTGTGCCCTGTACCAGGGGCTGAATTTCTTTGAGTAAATGTGCACAGACAGAAGTATGTGTGAAGTGACAATTGAAGTAAATGTAGCCATTCCCTCCTTCATCAGTACAAAAGAGCCCTGCAGCCAGTACACCCTGAACTGGATCAGACATGTAAAAGGAGTCTAATTTATGTTCCTCTTTCTGTATTTCAAAGTGGAGCTGTGTTAAAAAATGTGCTGTAGAAACAGACAACATATTCTGGATAGTGTAGATTCTCATTGCCTAGATAGTGAAACCACAATGTAGTCTGTATTTATTCAAATGTGGAGCTATAAATCAAGTTGAACTTAAGTTGAAGAGATCAGAAAACAGCTCTGAAGCACCCTAGTAGAGCCCTCTGGAGACTCATAAATAGGAAACGCGTTGTGAAAAACAGCATCAGTTCTCCTCCAGTGCTCCTCTCAAACATTTTGTGAATAGCACCCGTGGTGTTGTTAGTCAGAATTTGTTAAGAACACATGAGCTATCCATTTATTTCAGACAGAAAGAAAAATTCAGACATTATTCTGCTGTCGGGCTGTTTTATTGAGGGATGCCTCTGCCGATAATCAGGACACTGGTACTCTGCAGACTCTCCGTGTCCTTATTTAAAAGCACATTCTGAGACGTAATGTTAGATAATCCAATTACATCTTTCTTTACTGCTGAATATGACAAGTCAGAAAGAGTGAGATGAGAGAGGGAGAGAGGGAGAGAGGAAGAGTGAAGGAGGAATGGGCACTGCAAGGACAAAGAGAGAACGGGACAGGAAGGGGAGACATTCATACTGTAGCTACTAAGACATGCAAAATAAGTAACGAACAAATGAATAGTTTACACCTCTCCTTAGCCCAGAAGAGCTTTTTCTGTCAAGCCTGAAGTTAATCCCAGGGTTTATTTTTTTAAAGGTGGCTCTTTGAATAGAGCACTTTTCCGAGTGTGACAGAAAGAGCCCCTGTCCTTCTGAAGAGCTGTCAGCCCCGGGCCTCGCGTCAGCCTCCGGCAACCTGGAATGTGTGTGCGCTACAGAAATAGCACGCTCACAACAAATCTTAAAAGGGCCTTGCGTGCCAATCACTACGGCTATATATAGCAGTTTAAATCCTCTTCTGGAGGAGGCTGCGTTTTGGTAAAAACCTCTCGTCACTCAAGTTAAACTGAGGATCGGCTCCAGGTCTCCTTCGATCTCTCCCGGCCTCTGTCGCAAACAGCGTGTTCTTTGTGTGGAAAATGCAATTGGTCGTTTTTTTTTCCTGCAACTCCTCAGTCCAAAGTGTGTTTGAAAACGAGGAACAACTATCAGATTCTGTGATTTTTGTGAGTTTATTTTCGGAGACATGCGGTTGGGCATAGGATGGTTTACAGTTTGAAACTCCTTTTAAAAAAAAACACATTTTACTCCTGTACTAACAGACTTCTATAAAATTGTTTTTAAAAGTTTCAAACTCATGAAAGATGAAGCATAACTTGCAACTTTACAGTCATCTCAGTAAAAAATAAAACCTCCTAATTTTCAAAGAACATTATCCATCAATAACCAGTAACGCCTTCCACAATGAGCCTAGGTGTAACTGTGTGCAAGACTGAAGTGATCAGACAGATGGACACTGCCGTCACCACTCTTGTAAACCTCTCTCTTGTAAATACTGCTCCACCTTTCAGGAGTGCTGTTTTGCTCATGTTAAAGAAAGCCCTCTCTTCCTTTCTCTCTTAAGGAGGTTTTGAACGTTTGCTTTTATTTACTCGCGTGTTGACCTGAGGCTTACTGCAAAGCTCATAGGCTCTTCCAGGGAAGAAAGATATAATGAGAGCAGGCTTTGGAAAGCTTTCTGAGAAATTGATGCGAATTGGTGTGGTCTGAGAACAAAAAGAACAAGGAGGCAGAGGAACATGTCGGGAAACACGGTGCAACACCGCCACCCAGCGGTAAAAGTGGTATTGCACCCTATTCTGCAGGTTAGCTCTGGCTATGCTGGGGAATATGGGATTCCTGGAACCATCTGCTAAGGATTAAAACTGGACCTACGGCCCAATTCAATTATCATCTAGCTAGCAAAACTGATTTAGTAAATATGCAGTAAGTGCCTACAGTAAACAAAGAAAGGGGATCCCAGTTTTCCTTTATTTTGAAGTCGTCATCCTTGAATAATGGAAGAGGCCAAATCTGGGAGGCACATAAGAGTTTTCAAATGGTCCTGATTATCCAAATTTTCCTTCTCCCCCATGCGTTTCAACCCCGAGGAGTAATTCTTTTGGGATTATGCCCATGCGTGTGTGTTGGCGTGGTGGTGGTGGCTAACAGCAAGAGCCTGACCTGAGAGTAAATTCGGGTTGTAATTGTAATGATATAGAATGCAGGAAACCAGAGCACTAAACCTGGGAATGCTTGTTTTGCTAAGAAGACATAATAAATATTTAAGTCAAGGATTCTATTTTAGGAGTTGTGAGCAGCTGGCTGTATTTAATCAAGAGGAGAGACTCTTTGAGATCCTTCTTCAGCATCAACCCAAAATGTGCACAGTACAGTATGGGCCCTTCCACAGGGGAGCAGGGAGAGGAAGGGAAGAAGGGTCACACACAAGAGATGCTGCACTCATCCCGTCTTGCTTCCTATGTTGTTGGTAGCTCATTGATCCAAGGACCTCAAATACCATTAAATACCCTGTAGAGAGTGCTTTGGGGATGTTAATGGAGATGGGCAGCTTGTTCCAGACACCTGCCACCCTTCAGTGTAAAGAAGAACTTTCTGCTCTCACGTCTCAAGGCAGTTCTTAGTTTCCATCTATCAGCTCAGGCCCCTGTTTCACTGCTGAACCCAAATTCCTGTTAATGTCCTCACAGCTGACTCTTTGTCAATGCCTTTCAGGATTTTGAAAACAAACGATGCTCTTGTAGTCGAGAGGCACAGAATAAAAGGAATTGTACACGAATTGCTGCAGTCAGCGCAATCGGGCCTCATTTGGGAAGGGTGTGCTCTAGCTCCACTGAGCTGCAGGCGCTCTGCTGGGAGGGCTAATTTGTTTATTGATTGGTCAATAAGAATCTACATGTCTGAACTGCACACGATCATCACTGGGCCAGTTAGCTCCTTCTGCAAAAGACCCGTCTCTCTTTGACTGTTATCCAATTAAGGCAGACCTTTTCAGTCCTGAAAAGCATCTGTTAGTCGTTTAGGCCTCACGAGTCCTTTTCCCAATTCCAGTTTTCACGTTTGCCTGATTTCTCAGTTGTTATAGTTCTCTGATGAGGACTCTGCTTTTCTTTTACTCCCAGCAGTAATGATTCCTTCTCCGTTTACTTTCTGAAAAAGCCTCTATAAAATATGATATCTCAAGGAAGACAGATGTATTAGAACAGGAACAGATTTCTGCTCCCATGAACGCAGAGACACTGAGGTTAACTCTCATGTATGAGCTCTTGCTTTTATAGAATTTGTTCTCTAAGAAATTTATCAGAGGTAAAAAAGCATGTTGGAGCAAGCTTTTTAAATCATGTTCTCTCTCTGAGCTTTTCTCTAAGATTCTAAAATCAACTTTGAGAGTTTGCCTGCAGTCTTGCAGTCCTATGCTCATTCTTCTGTGATTTTTCTAGCATTATTAAGCAATTAGCTCCTAAGATTTCTGACTTTTTACACAAAAAAGCAATGGAAGTGGTGCTTTTAGAGTGAAGGTTTCCTGAAGGTGGTGTTTTGTCGTGATTGGATCCATTTGATTCTTTGAGCACACACTGGCTTTGGAGAAATGCAGCTTGGGTCACATACACTTTTCAGTGACACCCCCTTCCCTCACATACCCCTGCCTCTCTGAGCAAGCTAGTGCTGAAAAATATCAAGCTAAAGAGAGAAAATGAAGAGCTCCTGTATTGTTGCATTACTCTTTGTAGTTGTAGCATCCATGGAAAAACCTGAGAACCAGCTCTGCAGCTTTTCTTCTGCTGGCAGACTGGGGCTCTTAGGCAGCTCTCAGCTGAAGCTGCACTTGCCCAGTTTCCATGTTTGTTTTGAGATTTTATTTAAATAACACATAAGCACATGAGAACGCACAGATGAGAAGAGGCCTTTTGGCACATTTAGTTTGCTAGAAGCCATTTGACCTGAGGTACACATCCAGCTTTTTCTCGAAAATCCTAGGAAATCAGCTCCAACAGCACAGCTGGTCACCGACCACCCTCTGTGTAAAAATCTGTCCCCTGTTCTCTCTCAGATGAATTCCATTAGTGACCCCTGTCTCGTGTTTCACTGCCGATCCTGAAGGAGTTCATTTTTCACTCCTGTGGTCACTGTTATTCTGTGCGCAGGGGTACGGAGGAGGTCTTCCAGGCCCTGGAGGATAACCAGGTGACCCTGTCCACCATGAAGGCCTCCCGCTTTGTCAAGGCTTTCGAGAAGGAGGTGGACCGCTGGGAGCGTGGCCTGTCGCTCATCCTGGAGGTCATCGAGATGATCCTCACAGTGCAGAGGCAGTGGATGTACTTGGAGGTTAGGGGTCACGGCCAGAGGTCCTCTGGGCTTTGATATTAGTCAAATACTTTAAAAGACTTATTCAGATCAACGGGTCAAGATTTTTTCATATTTTTTTGAGTTTCAGTACCAATCAGGAATACCCATAGCTGAATTGACCACCCCTCTGCTCTTAAGATGTATATGTATATTGAGACATAGTGCACTCAATGACTAAAATGCTTGGACCCCCAACTAAATAGTGTTTTGAGCCCTGAAGAATAATAATAATAATTGTATTATTGTTGTTGTTGTTGTTGACATAATAACATATTCAGAACATTGTTACAAGACAATAGATAATCTCATACTTCAGTGCAGAGGTTTCCATTCATGAAACACTAAAACGCATTATCTCAGAGTGCCTGAGCCCAGTTGAACAACCCCAGTGTGTGCCGTCTTTGTGTCAAGTCCACTCTTTTTTGTGTCTGGGGTTTCTGTTTCACTATGGAGAAACAGAGAGAAATAGTGGGCTGAAAACCTGGATGAACAGAACTCTAGAGAGCAGATCTGTGTTTGACTCAAGCACTCTTCTTCCTCCCATTCCTCTCTGTCCCTCGTCTGGCAGAACATATTCCTGGGAGAGGACATTCGGAAGCAGCTGCCACGAGAGTCAGCAGAGTTTGACGACATCAACACCAGCTGGAAGGAGATCATGGACCGGCTGAACAAAGACAACAATGCCCTGAGAGGAACACACCATCCTGGTGAGGAGACTGTGACAGGGAGGGGAGCAATCAGAGTACGACAAGGGGAAGACTGGGCAGGAGGAGGAGAGAGGAGCAGCAGGATGAGCTGGGGAAACAATCGGAGAGGAGGAGGAGGAGAAAGAGGAGAACAGGAAAGGGACTGGAGAGCAATCAGAGAGCAGAAGAAGGGAGAAGCAGCAGAAAGTGATGGGAGAGTAATCAGAGAGCAGGGGGAGAGAGGAGCTGTAGGAGGTAATGGAGAGGGCGAGCAGAGGGACAGAGGAGCAGCAGGAAGAGATGGGAGAGTAATCAGAGAGCAGAGGGAGAGAGGAGCAGTGGGAAGTGATGGGAGAGTAATTGGAGAGCAGGGGGAAAGAGGAGCTGCAGGAAGTGATGGAGAGCAGAGGGACAGAGGAGAAGCAGGAAGTGATGGGAGAGCAATTAGGGAGCAGAGGAAGAGAGGAGCAGTAGGAAGAGATGGGAGAGTAGTCAGAGAGCAGGGGGAGATTGGGCAGGAGGGGGGAGACATAAGGGAAGAAAAAAAGGCCTAACAGTGTGTATATGCTCTATTTATCTAATGCATAATCCTTCCTTCATTTTTTATTCCTTCTCAATTTTATTTTCCTGACCCTCCTCCGCTTTCCCACTCCCTCTCTCCCCCCCAGGCCTCCTGGAGAAGCTGTCCGAGATGAACTCAAAGCTGGAGGAGATCCAGAAGACCCTGGACACGTACCTGGAGACCAAGAGGCAGATCTTCCCGCGCTTCTACTTCCTGTCCAACGATGACCTGCTGGAGATCCTGGGCCAGTCGCGGCGCCCCGAGGCCGTTCAGCCTCACCTCAAGAAGTGCTTCGACAACATCAAGAGCCTCAAGATCAACAAGGTGCTGAACTGCACAGAGACGTGCACGCAGACTGCACAAGTACCAGTGTGTCGGGGTATAGGGGGCAGTGCAGCAGTGGCAAGGACACTGTTGTTTCATCCACACAGTTGTATAAATAGCAGGGGCAACCCTGTGACCATCGCCTCATCCATGGGGGAGTCCTGTCCTCTCAGGCATCAGAGGACATCAAGTTTCCTGCAGGCTATTCCCATATTAGTCCACAGCAAAACTGTGGTAAAATCACAGATGAAGTACAGACATCCTGTGACAACAGCAAACTGCATCTTCTTATGAAGAAACTGAGGTTTAATGTAATGTAAAGGATAATGTAAAGGTTTGGAAAGCTTCTGATGCAGAATCTAACAAAGGATGCTTAACACTAGCCACGTCATTGCTTCCCATCACCACAATTCCTATGTTTGTTTTGTGATTCTTATCGGGAATTTTAACTAGCGCACTTTAATATACTTAAGTAAACTAGCCAGGGTGAACTTTTATAAGAGAAAGGCAAACTGATGCATGCACTTTCTCTCACGTGGGAAGTCAAGAGCTATCAAATCTGCAGAACTGACCTGGAACAGAGAAGGACACACATACACAGTGCATCAGTGCTCTACACCCCTGTGCCTGGAGAGCCACAGCCCTGCAGTTTTTATGTGAAACATTAGACCCTACCCTCAATGGCTAAAGACTTGAAAACACTAGTGTTTAAGACCAATTAAGTCACTAGTTGATTAAGTGAACTCAAGCTCAGGTAGAAAGATAACCTGAGCAAAGAACTCTGCAACGTGTGTGACACAGTCAAACTCTCTCTGAAACACTGCCCTCTTGTGTTCCAGATGGGGATCAGTCTCAAGTCTGAAGCCTGTGGGATGTTCTCTGCGGATGGGGAGTATGTGGAGTTCACACACCCTGTCCTGCTGGAGGGACCTGTGGAGGTCAGTGTTACTGATGTACTGGGCACAGGAAATTAAGTAAAGCAGTCCTTTTGTAATAAAAGCAGAGTAAGGTGTAGTACAGCAGTCCCATTGTAATAAAAGCAGAGTAAGGTGTAGTGCAGCAGTCCCATTGTAATAAAAGCAGAGTAAGTTGTAATACAGCAGTCCATTTGTAATAAAAGCAGAGTAAGTTGTAGTACAGCAGTCCCATTGTAATAAAAGCAGAGTAAGGTGTAGTGCAGCAGTCCCACTGTAATAAAAGCAGAGTAAGGTGTAGTACAGCAGTCCCACTGTAATAAAAGCAGAGTAAGGTGTAGTGCAGCTGTCCCACTGTAATAAAAGCAGAGTACGGTGTAGTACAGCAGTCCCATTGTAATAAAAGCAGAGTAAGGTGTAGTGCAGCAGTCCCACTGTAATAAAAGCAGAGTACGGTGTAGTACAGCAGTCCCACTGTAATAAAAGCAGAGTAGGGTGTAGTGCAGCAGTCCCATTGTAATAAAAGCAGAGTAGGGTGTAGTGCAGCAGTCCCATTGTAATAAAAGCAGAGTAAGGTGTAGTGCAGCAGTCCCATTGTAATAAAAGCAGAGTAAGTTGTAATACAGCAGTCCATTTGTAATAAAAGCAGAGTAAGTTGTAGTACAGCAGTCCCATTGTAATAAAAGCAGAGTAAGGTGTAGTGCAGCTGTCCCACTGTAATAAAAGCAGAGTACGGTGTAGTACAGCAGTCCCACTGTAATAAAAGCAGAGTAGGGTGTAGTGCAGCAGTCCCATTGTAATAAAAGCAGAGTAGGGTGTAGTGCAGCAGTCCCATTGTAATAAAAGCAGAGTACGGTGTAGTGCAGCAGTCCCACTGTAATAAAAGCAGAGTAAGGTGTAGTACAGCAGTCCCATTGTAATAAAAGCAGAGTAGGGTGTAGTGCAGCAGTCCCACTGTAATAAAAGCAGAGTACGGTGTAGTACAGCAGTCCCACTGTAATAAAAGCAGAGTAAGGTGTAGTGCAGCAGTCCCATTGTAATAAAAGCAGAGTACGGTGTAGTGCAGCAGTTCCACTGTAATAAAAGCAGAGTACGGTGTAGTACAGCAGTCCCATTGTAATAAACACAGAGTAAGGTGTAGTGCAGCAGTCCCACTGTAATAAAAGCAGAGTACGGTGTAGTACAGCAGTCCCACTGTAATAAAAGCAGAGTAGGGTGTAGTGCAGCAGTCCCATTGTAATAAAAGCAGAGTGTGTAGTGCAGCAGTCCCATTGTAATAAAAGCAGAGTAAGTTGTAGTACAGCAGTCCCACTGTAATAAAAGCAGAGCAAGGTGTAGTGCAGCAGCCCCTATATAATAAAAGCAGAGTAAGGTGTAGTAAAGCACTGTGAGATGAAGGTAAAAGTATATCAAAGCATATCAAATAAATGGTAAAGTGCAACTCAGACTGTAAAACTAAATTTACCATGCAAGTCTAAATGGTAAGATTTCATGAAGACACTGTCTGGCTCACATCTGTGCTGTACATGTTCCAGCTAAATGTGTGAACTGCGGTTCACATCTGTCCTGGTAAGACAGAGCACAATGTCTCCTCTCCCAGGATTAATTTGGGCTGTCCCATTCTGGTTTAAGCTCATGTTTAATAGCAAATTCTGCTGCGGAGACATTGTTGCCCATGAGCAGTCCCAGCTGTGACAAGAGATGGCTGCTTGTCTGATCACACACTGTTCTGCGCAGGCCTGGCTGTGTGACGTGGAGCGGACAATGCGCTGGTCCCTCAAGGACAGCCTGAAGAACTGCCGCCTCGCTCTGAAGAAGATGACAGGGAAGAGGGACAAGTGGGTGAAGGACTGGCCTGGGCAGGTACGTCAGTACCTCTCCCCTGGGATTGAAACCCCTACTCTTATGGACAGAGTCGGGGGCTTGTTATTGACCAGGTGCTCAGGGTGTCAGTTTAACATCCTGACAACAGTTTAATAGAAGGACAGTTTAACACCTTCTACAGCACAATGTCCCCCTGTTGCCATGCTGAGGCGTTTCTTCTTTGCAAATTCTTGTCCAGTGGAAAGAACAACTTCCACTAACAAAACTTGATTCTCTATGGAGGCATTCCAGGAAAACTCCTTGGCCACACCTTGCTGAGCTTCTGAGGTCTGAGCACATGCGACTAGATCATTACTCTAGTCTTCCTGTCAATGTAAAATTAAGGAAGTATCTAAAAAAGAACTAGATTATTTACCAGAATTGACTGCTCTGTCCACTGATCTGCTCCTGGTTTTGCACAGACCTCGTCAGCTTCAGAAACAGAGCTGGGTAGCTTTTTCCATACTCCCACAATTCATAGACTAAAGAGGTACCTCATGTTCTCATGATCTTGGTTTCTAATCCACTCCCTCAATAGTTTCTGCTGTTCATTCTGAAGAAGTCTGTTGGGTTGACTTTGTCACAGGCTCTGAGTATTTGTATCAGTTCCCCCTTAACTCTTCTCTGCTCAAGACTAGAACTGTTCAGTTTCTTCAGCACAGGACATTCCCTTGAGCCCAGGAGTCTTCAACAGCATTATATTTCAATAACATGGTGACCACAATTCTACACAATAAGGCATTGCTAGTGCATTATACAATTTTTAGCATAGCATCCTTGATTTAAATTGTATGCTTTTAACTGTATATCCCAGCATTTTGTTTGCCTTTTTAATTGCTATCCCATTTTTGTTCTGTGATCCTCCTAATATCTCCCCATGAGGAGGCTCCTAGCTTTTGTAACCAAAACAAATCATAAAAGAGCTGTTCTTAGGTCTTACCTGTGATCTGATCCTACCTGTGTGTGGTCTTTAATCTTAGATGCTGATCACAGCCAGCCAGATCCAGTGGACCACAGATGTCACCAAGTCCCTACTCACCAGCAAGGAGAGGGCTGACAAAAATGCCCTCAAGGTCATGAAGAAGAAACAGGTGTGCTTCAGCACGATGCAATAATCATGCTTTTGTTCAGTTTAAATACTGCAACATCACACAGATTGCTCATATCCTGAAATACAGTGCGTTAAGAGTTAAGAGTCAAGAGCTATGAATTATACGTAGATCTCTTGAGTGAAATGTCAACAGCCCATCCACTTCAGCATTGACAATCCTACACAGTTTTTGTAGTTAGTGTACTGTAAGTGTTGCAATAATTTAAAAATGTATCAGAATCCTTTGTGAATGTTGTGTCTGTATGAACATGGAAGTGAACTCAACAGTAGATGTCTGTAGCTCCAGTCCCACAGAGCCATGAGTCGTCTTGCTTTCACTAAGCTCTGAGTGACTTGACTGGCTTCGAACAGATTGCTTTCCAGATCTCTGCTCCCTGACCAATTGAAGGCTGCCTAATGAATCTGAAGGACTAAGCCCTGCAGGACATTCCTGTGATAAAATAACTTGTGTTTTCACATGCCTGTCCCTAGGTATCCCTGCTGCACAAGTACTCAGAGGCCATTCGGGGAAACCTGTCCAAGATAATGCGTTTAAAGATTGTCGCCCTGGTGACGGTGGAGGTCCACGCCCGTGATGTCATCGACCGGCTGGCCAAGTCTGGCTGTTGTGATGTCACCTCTTTTGACTGGCTCTGTCAGCTGCGACTCTACTGGGACAAGGTACAGTACAGCCGCCTGGACAGAGAGTAGATGGATAACCACAGATCTTCAATACATGCTGAGCAGACAGGAATCACTTATAATAGTTAAGCAGGTGGCTGCACAAAGGGGTGGCTGGGATGTTCTGGAAGAGATCTGGCATTGAAACTCCTGAAAGGAAACAGCAGCTTCCCTCCCCCTGTCAAGCCCTACTGTGCTCAGCAGTTTCCTGTTCTCCACAGGATGAAGATGACTGCATCATCAGACAGACCAACACACACTTCCCCTATGGATATGAATATCTGGGGAACTCTGGCCGCCTGGTCATTACCCCCCTCACTGACAGGTATTTCAATCTGTCTTTCACTCTTCAGCTCTCCTTCTTCCTCTTTACATTTCTGTTTCATTCTCCTCTGCATCTCTGACTGCCTTACTTCTGTCTGGCCAAGTCTCTCTCTCCCTTCTCTCTCTACCTCTCCTCAGCCTGTGCGTTCTCACTCCCTTCTCCCCTCTCTTTCCCATACTCCTCTCTCTCCATTTCTCCTTCCCCTCATCAAGCTCTTTCAAGTTTGATCAACAGCCTCACATTCTCTGGAGGTAAGAAAAAGTAAAGACAACTTACAGTACTTTAATACGGAAAACAGAAGACAACAATTAGAGAATCATTATAATGAGTACTAGGAAGTGATAAATTAGTCTCTTTTCTAAGAGCAGAGAACAAGTTCTTTGTCTCCGCACTCTTTCTTATACTGGTATTCTTTTTATTTTCCCTGGCTCTATCTCTCACATATGTTTGGTGAAGTAGAAGATACAGCAATAACTACCAAAAATTAGAGATTGCCTTTAATTGTGGATTGTTCCACTTCCCGCTGCCATTATATCTGCCACATTCTGCCACAACCACAGTTCAATTGTGCTGTATGTTCACCTGTAGATGTCCCTGATTACATGGTCCCACTCAACCAACAGCAGTTCACCAATGCAGATTTTGATGAGATGTGGACAGCTGCTCGGTAGTTCCTTGTGACTTGGAATGGGATTCCTGTTGGTTAGTTCCTAATCCACCAGCTTGTAAATCCTCAAGGCTGTCTAAATTGATACGTTAGCCAGGTCTGATGATATGTTCAGAGATGGAACAGGACTAAGTGCACTGACTATCGCAGCCTCTTGGAAGGGACAGCTGTATCAGCTGTCTCTCCCATAGCACAGCACTCTAAGGTAAAGATCTGGCCTGTTCCTGATTTGCAGTCCTCGGGAACCTTTCGATATACCACACACTGGGCCATTTCCACTACTCCTGAACATGCATCTGTCCATCCATTTTCTAAACACTTCCTCCCATTCAGGCTCCTGGTGGACCCAAAGCCTATCCTGGCAAGCAATGGGCATAAGGCGGGTTACACATTGGATGGGATGAGAAATCAATTGCCGGGCACTTACAGACACACACACTCACACCAGGGCCAAATTTCCCAGAAGCCAGTTAGCCTACCTGTAGATTTTTGTACGGCGGGGAGGAAAACCACGCGAACATGGAGAGAACACAGAAACTCCATACTGATAGCACCCTAGGGCCCCAGTGCTGTGAGGCTGCAACGCGCACTATAACCTTTTCACAACATAACCTTTTCTAATGTTTAAGCTGGCAGGATTTAGCAGGCCAGTGCGAGCAGGAGAGTTGTTGTGTCTCTGCCCGTGCAGGTGCTATATGACCCTCACCACGGCCCTGCACCTGCACCGCGGCGGCTCGCCGAAGGGCCCGGCTGGCACCGGCAAGACCGAGACGGTGAAGGACCTGGGCAAGGCTCTGGGCATGTACGTCATCGTGGTCAACTGCTCCGAGGGGCTGGACTTCAAATCCATGGGCCGCATGTACTCCGGCCTGGCACAGGTGACCACAGGCAGAGAATCACTCTCACTTTGTTCCCACCAACCGCTGCCCTTTGTGTAGAGACGTGCCTCCTGTTCTCAGTCCTAAATTTTCCACTTGTGTTTCCCTGTCAGTCGCTCACTGTTGATCCTGATGAAATTGATTAGGCTGCCTCTGTGTCCTTTAAATTCTTGAATCAAGTCTCCTATGTATGGATCTGAAGAGATGCAGATCCTTTAACCCGTCTGTGTATGACACTTTTTGAAGAACGAGCTCTATCTGTACAGGCCCCCTGTGTCATTAATTAGTTAACGCTGGGACGTGTTCAATAAACTCCTAAAGAATGAAGAAATAAACAGTCAACAAAGATTATTCACTGCACTTCATGATGTGAAAGATGGATCCTGTGGTTGTCCCTGCAGACTGGAGCCTGGGGCTGCTTTGACGAGTTCAACCGCATCAACATAGAGGTGCTGTCTGTGGTGGCGCAGCAGATCCTGTCCATCCTGTCCGCGCTGTCTGCTGGTGCCACGCGCTTCGTCTTTCAGGGCCGCGACATCAGCCTGGTGTGGTCCTGCGGTATCTTCATCACCATGAATCCTGGTACGGGCTGGTGGCAAATTCACTGTCCCCTAGTGAAGCAGAGGCACTTCCTCAGAATGCACCTTTACTAAAGCATAATTTACCTTCATTGTTCAGGTTTCTAGCTGCCTGCTGTGGCTTTCCACAGGTTTAAAGCACCTTCACTGCGCTTTCATGTCTATAGTACACTAGGGAAACAAATACTTTTCAGCATCAGGGTTCCTGATTGAGGACCTGAGTAGAATCTTAGTGTGTCTCACGTCATCTTCACATCTCAGGTGAAACTTGAATTCTGGGCTTAGGGTGGGGGGGACAACAGAAAGTATTTTTATTATGACTTTTGCAAAAGTGTTAAGCAGTACACAAAAGTACTGTACCTGCAAATGGCTCATTTGAGCCCTGACTGTGCTAAAGTGCAGCTTCGATATAATCGCAGGAAAGGTGAAAAATACTGTGTGAAATCAGCCAGGGTAACCTTTCTCAAGAGGAGAAAGATCCCTGTACAGATGTCATTCCTTCTTGTCTGGGCTCCATTGTGGTGGTTTTCTTCTGACTGGGATTCCTTCCTGCAGCAGCGCATGAACAGTTGACACGTTCCTGGGCTAGGAGAGCTACAGTTGGTGCCCTTGGCAAGCCACCCAGCCATGAGTGCTGGGACGTGCCGTGATGTCAGCGAGACACTGCTGTGCTCCAGTCAGCACTGAGGAGCGGGCAGTGGGCTGTGTGTGTCACGTCTCGACTCACACCAGCTGCAGACAGGGGAGAAGTGTGACAGCTCCATCCCAGAGGCCCAGAGCACATCCCTCACCCACTGAGTGCCTACTGGGGTAGCTGAGGGCCGAGAGAGCCCTGCCCAAATAATCTCACCCTCTCCCTCTTGGCAAGTTCCAGTCACTGGCTAGTGATGTGACCCAGGCTCAAACCCACAGCATCTGGGAGCATGGAGCTCATAGTGTGTGAAGGCGAGCACCTTTACTAGATGAGCCACACGGAAGCCCCATTTTTTCTTTTTTTCTTAGTTTTTCCAAGCTTGTACTGTGCTATAATTTTGGATATCTCACCGTATATTTGACTGTAACATGCCATAATCAAGTTGTATCCCTGTGATCCCATCTCTCCTTTCCCCCTGTGTCTGCTCAGGCTACGCTGGCCGCACGGAGCTACCTGACAACCTCAAGTCCATGTTCCGGCCCATCTCCATGGTGGTGCCTGACTCCACTCTGATCGCGGAGATCATCCTGTTCGGAGAGGGCTTCAACAACTGCAAGGTGACCCGCCGCCCTCCCAGATGAGACGGGACGTCGGACTGGATATGTCTGCGGCTGTGTGAAAGTAGTGTGCAGGAACTCTAGGGGTTTTACTGCAGGTTTTTCCTGTGAAAGCCAGGCAGGGTGGAAGATCATCAATTAAAGGTTTAGTCCACCCTGTGGGAGTCCCTCCTGACCTGTATAGACTAACTGTGTCCAGTGCCTTTGCTATGTAGGTACAATCTGCATGGAGTATAAGTAGCTGTGACAGTGGTAGTTCTTGGAGTCTCACTGCATTAGGTTTACAGATTTCTCTATTCACACGCTGTTCATTCTGAATGTTAATAGCTTTCTCAGCCTGTGATTACCCTTGTACAATGAATAATGCTCTCTCTCTCTGCTATGCTCCACCTTTGTGTATCCCTCAGCATCTCTGGTTTCTCTTTCCCATCTTCTCAGTCTCTCCCACTCGCTTTATCCCCTCTTTCTGCACTCTCTGCCTCCTGCTGTTTCTCCGTCTCTCTGGGGCTGTGCTAGAGCGAGTACCAGCAGTATAGCAGTGTTGCCCCAGCAGTTGTGTAAGCACATGATCGGCATGGCTCTTACAAACAATGTGGAAAAACTCTCTCCTCCTATTTTTTTGCCCCCCTCATTTCTTTATTTTTCAGTTTGTAAAGGCATGGAGGAAGAGATACAGATATAAATAAGCATGTTAGACTCGATGTTGTTTTGATTAACCTGACAAAGTGAAAGTACAAGCCAATCTCCTCTCGCCTCTCTCTCTCTCAATTCAATTCAGTTCAATTCAAGGTGCTTTATTGGCATGACCGATGGGTACAATCAGTGCTGCCAAAGCAAATTAAAAATAAAATTTGCATGAAACAAAAAATAAAAATAAAATAAAATCTACAGACATATTACAGACATTTACAACTCTCTCAATTAAATTCAATTTCAATTCAAATTGCTTTATTAGCATGACTGATGGGTACAATCAGTGTTGCCAAAGCAAATAAAAAAATTAACATGAAACAAATCAAAAAATAAAAATAAACAAAGTCTACAGACATTACAGACATTTACAACAAAAACATATCATAAAATATTTACATAAACTGTAAACATATACAACTCTCTCTCTCTGTTGCCCCCTGGTGTTCAGGTGCTGGCGAAGAAGGTCTTCACCCTCTACTCCCTGGCCATGCAGCAGCTGTCCAAGCAGGATCACTATGACTTCGGCTTGCGTGCTCTGACCTCGCTGCTGCGGTACGCTGGGAAGAAGCGCCGCGTGCGTCCCGATGTCGCTGACGAAGAGGTCAGCATCGTTTGCTGGAAACCACTGATGGATCCACTTACTGATCCAGCCCACTGTCTAGCAATTGACGGGTCAATCAATCTGTTGGTTTTCATTTCAAACTGAACATGCTCGTGCAGTGCACTGCCTCAAAGCACTTTTCCTCAAGGTCAGGCTATTGACATCAAGGATGTTATTGTTATCAAGATGAGAAAAATTAATATTGGTATAGTTTTAAAAATAGGAACTCCGACCTCTCGACCTTTGGACCTTTTAGACGGAATTGAAGTAAGTCAAAACTTACTTACACAATTAGCAAAGACTGTTTGGCCTTGGAAAAAGAAAGAGAAAGCTTTGACAGAACGTGGTCAGTGGCAAATGACAATGTTAAACCTCTGGCTCTGTCCCAGATCCTATTGATGTCGATGAAGGACATGAACATCGCCAAGCTGACATCTGTGGACCTGCCTTTGTTCAATGCCATCATTCAGGACCTGTTCCCTGGAGTGGACACGCCCACGATTGACTACGGCAAGGTCAGAGAGCACACACACACACATCGTCATGCTTATTATCCCTCATCCAGGGCGACCTGCAGCATTACTGCTCTCTCAGTACCAGTGTGTGTGACTGTCCCAGACTGCTGTGTCCACTCTGTGTCAGTGTCCTGCTCTCTCAGTACCAGTGTGTGTGACTGTCACAGACTGCTGTGTCCACTCTGTGTCAGTGTCCTGCTCTCTCAGTACCAGTGTGTGTGACTGTCCCAGACTGCTGTGTCCACTCTGTGTCTGTGTCCTGCTCTCTCAGTACCAGTGTGTGTGACTGTCCCAGACTGCTGTGTCCACTCTGTGTCAGTGTCCTGCTCTCTCAGTACCAGTGTGTGTGACTGTCCCAGACTGCTGTGTCCACTCTGTGTCAGTGTCCTGCTCTCTCAGTACCAGTGTGTGTGACTGTCCCAGACTGCTGTGTCCTCTCTGTGTCTGTGTCCTGCTCTCTCAGTACCAGTGTGTGTGACTGTCCCAGACTGCTGTGTCCTCTCTGTGTCTGTGTCCTGCTCTCTCAGTACCAGTGTGTGTGACTGTCCCAGACTGCTGTGTCCTCTCTGTGTCAGTGTCCTGCTCTCTCAGTACCAGTGTGTGTGACTGTCCCAGACTGCTGTGTCCACTCTGTGTCTGTGTCCTGCTCTCTCAGTGCCAGTGTGTGTGACTGTCCCAGACTGCTGTGTCCTCTCTGTGTCTGTGTCCTGCTCTCTCAGTACCAGTGTGTGTGACTGTCCCAGACTGCTGTGTCCACTCTGTGTCTGTGTCCTGCTCTCTCAGTACCAGTGTGTGTGACTGTCCCAGACTGCTGTGTCCACTCTGTGTCAGTGTCCTGCTCTCTCAGTACCAGTGTGTGTGACTGTCCCAGACTGCTGTGTCCTCTCTGTGTCTGTGTCCTGCTCTCTCAGTACCAGTGTGTGTGACTGTCCCAGACTGCTGTGTCCACTCTGTGTCTGTGTCCTGCTCTCTCAGTGCCAGTGTGTGTGACTGTCCCAGACTGCTGTGTCCTCTCTGTGTCTGTGTCCTGCTCTCTCAGTACCAGTGTGTGTGACTGTCCCAGACTGCTGTGTCCACTCTGTGTCTGTGTCCTGCTCTCTCAGTACCAGTGTGTGTGACTGTCCCAGACTGCTGTGTCCACTCTGTGTCAGTGTCCTGCTCTCTCAGTACCAGTGTGTGTGACTGTCCCAGACTGCTGTGTCCTCTCTGTGTCTGTGTCCTGCTCTCTCAGTACCAGTGTGTGTGACTGTCCCAGACTGCTGTGTCCTCTCTGTGTCAGTGTCCTGCTCTCTCAGTACCAGTGTGTGTGACTGTCCCAGACTGCTGTGTCCTCTCTGTGTCTGTGTCCTGCTCTCTCAGTACCAGTGTGTGTGACTGTCCCAGACTGCTGTGTCCACTCTGTGTCTGTGTCCTGCTCTCTCAGTACCAGTGTGTGTGACTGTCCCAGACTGCTGTGTCCACTCTGTGTCTGTGTCCTGCTCTCTCAGTACCAGTGTGTGTGACTGTCCCAGACTGCTGTGTCCACTCTGTGTCAGTGTCCTGCTCTCTCAGTACCAGTGTGTGTGACTGTCCCAGACTGCTGTGTCCACTCTGTGTCAGTGTCCTGCTCTCTCAGTACCAGTGTGTGTGACTGTCCCAGACTGCTGTGTCCTCTCTGTGTCTGTGTCCTGCTCTCTCAGTACCAGTGTGTGTGACTGTCCCAGACTGCTGTGTCCTCTCTGTGTCTGTGTCCTGCTCTCTCAGTACCAGTGTGTGTGACTGTCCCAGACTGCTGTGTCCTCTCTGTGTCAGTGTTTTGCTCTCTCAGTACCAGTGTGTGTGACTGTCCCAGACTGCTGTGTCCACTCTGTGTCTGTGTCCTGCTCTCTCAGTGCCAGTGTGTGTGACTGTCCCAGACTGCTGTGTCCTCTCTGTGTCTGTGTCCTGCTCTCTCAGTACCAGTGTGTGTGACTGTCCCAGACTGCTGTGTCCACTCTGTGTCTGTGTCCTGCTCTCTCAGTACCAGTGTGTGTGACTGTCCCAGACTGCTGTGTCCACTCTGTGTCAGTGTCCTGCTCTCTCAGTACCAGTGTGTGTGACTGTCCCAGACTGCTGTGTCCTCTCTGTGTCTGTGTCCTGCTCTCTCAGTACCAGTGTGTGTGACTGTCCCAGACTGCTGTGTCCACTCTGTGTCTGTGTCCTGCTCTCTCAGTGCCAGTGTGTGTGACTGTCCCAGACTGCTGTGTCCTCTCTGTGTCTGTGTCCTGCTCTCTCAGTGCCAGTGTGTGTGACTGTCCCAGACTGCTGTGTCCTCTCTGTGTCTGTGTCCTGCTCTCTCAGTACCAGTGTGTGTGACTGTCCCAGACTGCTGTGTCCACTCTGTGTCTGTGTCCTGCTCTCTCAGTACCAGTGTGTGTGACTGTCCCAGACTGCTGTGTCCACTCTGTGTCAGTGTCCTGCTCTCTCAGTACCAGTGTGTGTGACTGTCCCAGACTGCTGTGTCCTCTCTGTGTCTGTGTCCTGCTCTCTCAGTACCAGTGTGTGTGACTGTCCCAGACTGCTGTGTCCTCTCTGTGTCAGTGTCCTGCTCTCTCAGTACCAGTGTGTGTGACTGTCCCAGACTGCTGTGTCCTCTCTGTGTCTGTGTCCTGCTCTCTCAGTACCAGTGTGTGTGACTGTCCCAGACTGCTGTGTCCTCTCTGTGTCTGTGTCCTGCTCTCTCAGTACCAGTGTGTGTGACTGTCCCAGACTGCTGTGTCCACTCTGTGTCTGTGTCCTGCTCTCTCAGTACCAGTGTGTGTGACTGTCCCAGACTGCTGTGTCCCTGAACAAGCTTGCTTCGTGCTCTGTCACTCCCAGCTGAAGGAGACGATCGAGGGAGAGCTGCGGCAGAGCGGCCTGCAGGTCACGCCCTTCACCCTAACCAAGGTCATCCAGCTGTACGAGACTAAGAACTCGCGGCACTCCTCCATGATCGTGGGCAAGACGGGCAGCGGCAAGACCGTCACCTGGAGGACCCTGCAGGCCGCGCTGACCACCCTGCACCGCAACGGCGAGCCGGGCTACAACCTGGTCCGGGTGAGCGCTGACGAGCAGGCCAGCCCAGTTTGTCCGCACGTTTCACTGCTCACAGGAACCCTGTCAGCCTCTGCCTTTTCTCTTCCTTTCCCCCCTCTCTCTGCACCGCATGCTTGCAGCCCTTTTGCTCCATCCCTGTCTCAGCCCTCCCATCTCTCTCTCTCCTCCCCCCTCTCCTCTGCAAAGTGTCTGTCAATCTGTGTTTCACCCAGTTTCCTGCTTCAACACTTCCTTTTAGGAAGAGGCTTAAGAATAGCTACAAGCATCCTATATTTGTTAGGATTGTATGCTTGTTTTTATTTTCAAATTTCAAAGCCTTGGCTTTTCCTTTCAAAAAATACCTGTGAAAAAAACTGCATTAATACCATTTCTACACAGAATTTCTGACACACCTTTCCGTCTCTGATGGATCACACATTTTTTATTTTTGCACTCTGTTGCTCACTCTATCATTTTTCCTTTTCTTTGTTTTTTTCTGCCTCTTCCCCCGTTCACGCATTTCCTACGCACGTACTTTGTCTGTGTTTCCTCTGCCTATTTATTCCCAGCGTCTCTTCACCTGTTCCCTCTTTTGCTCTGAATCTCGGTCTCTTATGATCTGTTTTCTCTGCCTCATTCTCACTTTCTCTTTCCACACCTTCCTCTATGCATATTGTACCTATTAATGATGTCTCTCGATGTCTATAAATATTCTCTTGTCTCTGGCTCCCCCTCTAAATCCTTCATGCTTTCTAACTCTGCCCTGTCCCCCCCCCGGTTCCCCGTGCATCCTGCCCGCGTGGAGTAGGAGTGTCCTCTGAACCCCAAGGCCGTGAGTCTGGGGGAGCTGTACGGGGAATATGACCTCAGCACCAACGAATGGACAGACGGGGTGCTGTCCAGCCTGATGAGAGCGGCCTGCGCAGGTACAGTATTTGACACCTCCTGACGCAGGAGAGAGGGGTTGACAGAGTAAGAAGATAACCAGTGCCATCAAATTGGTTGGCAGTGTGTGTTTCATGGGATGTGCTGGCAAAGCCGTTTGAATCCCAGTTCAGGAGTCTGAAAGAGGGAAGGGCAGAGGGAGTGGAAGGGAAGAAGAACAAGACAAACGGAGAGAGCGAGAGGCTGAGATGGAGACATTAAGAAACAGAAACATTTGGGGAGATGGGGAAGGACACATACCATATAAAACATGTAGAGCTCATCCTGAACTGCCCTCAAAAGGGCAAAACAGCTGCTGACTTAGACTTTGTGAAACAAAAGTTAACAACATAAAAATAGTTGTGATTCCGGCTAATTTGTACAGCCAGGTACCCTGAACACATCTGAAAAAGTTAAGGAAACAGTTCTTTTAAAACTGCAAGAGGGAGGTTTTGCAAGATTTGTTTGATAAGGCTGTTTGGGTTAGGGTCAGGGCCTTATAGAGGAACAAAAGAGTCATTCCACGCTGAAAGGTAAAGAGAAGAAACACCCGTTTTTGGCCGTGAATAAGCTCACACCTGAATAAGGCTTCACAGCCAAAATGTAGTTTCTTTTCTTTACATTTCACCACAGAAAGAAACTTTACCGGTCCTTTGCAGCCTACGCATGCTCATGCAGCTCACTACTCAGCCTTATAGAGTTTGACTTTTGTAGCGCAAGTTACAAATATATAGGACAATCAGTTTCTTTGTGTCTGAGCTGAGCGTGAGTCTGTCCACCCCTGTGTTGAGTGAGCTCCTCTCTCTGTGTGGAACCAGACGAGAAGCCGGATGAGAAGTGGATTGTGTTTGATGGGCCCGTAGACACCCTGTGGATTGAGAGCATGAACTCCGTCATGGATGACAACAAGGTGCTGACCCTTATCAATGGAGAGAGGATCGCCATGCCGGAGCAGGTACAGCCTGGGTCTGGGTCTCTCTGTCCTTTCTCACGACCAGGAAAACCTTGTAACATCAGGAAAACAGAATAAGACACAGCATTTGGGCTGTGGGACTTTAATCAGAGGCTGAATGCTAATGTAGCTCCCCGCTTTATCCCATTTGGGAACAAGACCAGCATCCTCAAGTATGGCAGTGGTATCCTTCTCTTTATGATACAAGCACGGCATCTTTCAGCCATGCTTTGTCACCCTCTATAACTTGTGTTCTTCTGTGCAGGTGTCCCTGCTGTTTGAGGTGGAGGACCTGGCTGTTGCCTCCCCAGCTACAGTGTCCCGCTGTGGGATGGTCTACAATGACTACACAGACCTGGGCTGGAAACCCTACGTTCAGTCTTGGCTGGACAAACGCAAGAAGGTGAGCTGGACTACCTGACTACTTGATATGGTTGCAAATGGAGGTTACGAAAATGGTGAATATGAAGAACTGACTGAGTGGATAAATCAATAAATGAAATAAATGATCATAACCCCCAACTTGTAAGGGTTTTGACAAGAATATACCTGAGTTAGAGGAATATGAGTTATTTGCTGTCTGGCACAGCTTTCGTGAAAAAATAATAATTCAGGCACACTTGGTTAATAATGACAATACACATAATAAGCAACATAAAGTACAACATAGACATGATGCCACAAAATAAATGGGCCTCTCAATATCCTTCTCTTTTTCCCCAGTTACCCCTCCTGTACCTGCCGATTAGTTATACACTATCTTCCTGGACTGTTGATCGACTCTTAATCATTTACCCAGAACTTAATTAGATAAGGTCAACATTATGATTAATTTGATCACTGAATCTGGACCCCCAACATCTCAGCCAAACATCCCTTTGCTCTGAAGCTGGAAATGTTGGCACTAGCCAGGTGTTACCCATTGTACCCATTCTTAGCTGTAACAATACACCCCTGTCACACTGGGGTACTTGAGCAATATTACATGTTTAGTGTGAGGTCTGTTTTTATATGCATTTAAGATGTAAGTGAGATTTAGAAATAAAATAATCACTTATCTCAGATGTGTTAATGAGAGCTGACATTACCACACTCTTGCCATTCCAGCAGGGATCTAATTTATGCTTTGAATGTGGAAGTGAGAATTTCAGTGAAGCGTGGCTGTTTGTTGTCAAGAGTTCCACTTGCATTAAGCACAGGTCATACATCTTCTCTCCTCCAGCTGTGTCATCACCAATGTTCCCTCTAAGCTGTGCGCGTGTGTGCACGCACACAGGTTGTGAAATCAGCGCACATGGGAAATTGAACTGCGCCCAAAAAATTAAATTCCAAAAAAATATAATAATAATAAAACAAACATGGTCATGTGCTAAATTGACCACATGAAAGTGTCTGCGAGAGGCCCAACTTGGCTGTGTGCATTATTATTGCTACTCGATCACTGATGTCTGTGCTCTCATAGTCCTGTACCTCCCTGCTCATGCTCGCTCCACACTCGGTCTCCATGACTGGGCTCCTTGAATTGCCATCCCGGTCTTTTGGATCTCTATGCTTCTATAAGAATGACTATATTTGCAAAAAATGATTTCAGGTTTACAATTTTACATACACTCAATTTACTGCGCACAAGTTTTTGTCACTGGGGAAAAAATTTGCACAACTTGAAATTTTTGTGCACACAGGCCATGAAACATTAGAGGGAACATTGGTCATCACACATGCTTTTTAAGCAGATATTTCACAAGGCCTTATCCCAACCCATTCTTGCTGGAGGGATAATGGTGCGTGGGACTGAGACCCTGGCCTGGGAAGGTCAGGTACATCCACACAGTCCCTGCCGCCAAGGGAAATCTGTTCCCTGGTCTGGGGGGTGTCTACTGACCAGCCCATTCTTCTGTGTTCCCCAGGAGGAGGTGGAGCACCTGCAGCGGCTGTTTGACAAGTATGTGGAGAAGACCCTGCTCTTCAGGAAGACTCACTGCAAAGAGCTGGTGCCCATCACTGAGCTGAATGGCGTGGCATCACTGTGCCGGCTGTACCACACCCTCGCCACGCCTGAGAATGGGGTGAGTCCCAAGGCAGTGTTCCTGTGCACGGTTCTTCTTGTCCAGCCAGGGCCTGTTGTCTTCATTCCTGCTGCGCCGCTAGTCAGCATCACTGGGCTTGATTGAGTGAAACACCCCTCACACTCCCTAAACTGGGGACCCTGAAATCCCAATCCCCGAAGGGGCTCTGTGACATGTCCCTACTCGTACTCCAGATTGTTTTGTGGAAGGCCCTGCGGAGATGAGCGTGTGCTCCTATCTATACCCAGAATAGTGTCCGTACAGCTCTGTGCCCCTCACCCTCCCAGGTGAACTCCTCTGACTCGGACAACTTCAGCCGCATGGTGGAGCTTTGGTTCACCTTCAGCCTCATCTGGTCCATCTGTGCCTCCGTGGACGAGGAAGGGCGCAAGAAGATCGACAACTTCCTCCGGGAAACCGAGGGCACCTTCCCCAGCAAGGTAGACACACACGGAAACACACACACTCGCACATACACGGACACACACACGTACATACGGATACACATACATTACATAAACAAGTACACACACAACTACACACACACAGACACAGACACACATGTACATACTGACACACAGGTACAAACACATGGACACACTCGGACATACTATGACACAAACACACTGACACACACACGGACATACTGACACACAAACATACGGACACACACACAAACAAACACTTACATACGGATACACATACAGCACATACACACGTCTCAGACATACATATTGACACACACAGACATTCTGACACACAAACATACGGACACACACACAAACACACACTTACATACGGATACACATACAGAACATACACACGTCTCAGGCACATACATATTGACACACACTGACACACACAGACATACTGACACACAAACATACAGACATACGGACACACACACGTCCACACGTGCACACATGTACATACAGACACGCAGATGGACACAGATGCACACATACAACAGACATTCTCACACAAACTGGGGCACTGTGTGCTCACAGTGACACGCAGTCATGCACAAACAATTGTACCTTTGTGTGTTATTTTCTTAGACTTAATCCCTGCCTTAAGATTAAATAGGTCTCCACACACTCATAGACAGACACACGCAGACCTTTTGGTGCCGTGATGGCGTGGTGATCCACACTAGCAGCCCTGCAGTCAGTCCATCTCCACTGCCCCTTCTCTAGGACACTATCTACGAGTACTACGTGGACCCCAAGAACAAGACCTGGGCCTCGTTTGAGGAGAAGCTGCCAAAGGGCTGGAGGTACCCCCCAGGGTGAGTGCCAGCTGGTGCAATAATGCTAATAATTTTCTCACTGTCATCAGCAATAATGCTAATATCAGTCAGAGTCCTGAAGAGTGCGAGACCATCGTGAAGTGACACAGACACAGCTTGTAGAAATCACTCCTGAAGCAGGATTGGGTGTTTTTCAGTGTAGTATCTACCTGCACAGACGTCAACTATATTTTTGTCTAGCAATTCTGCAGTTCAGATTCTGATTTGTACAGCGAAATGCAGAATTTGTGCAGCACTTTCTAAATGCACTTTCTGAAGATAACACACTGTTATTTGTTGTAAAAAATGAATTTTAATATCAATCCAGAAAACACTAGACTAAAAACAGCTTTTCATTTTTAATTTCAAACACTTTTGAGGTAAATATGCTGTTTAGAATGAATAGGTCTATTTTGTGATTTGGAGGGCTTTGCATCACTGTATTTTGTAATGAGGCTCATTGTATTCTTCCAATGCAAATCATACAAGTGTCTCCAATGCAGAGCTTGATTTTCATTTTCAGAGCATAGTGGTATACTGAGTCAGTGTTCTTCCTGTTGGCACTGTATTTCGGTCATGTTTGGTCTTTGTCAAGTGCCACTTTATATCCACTCTGTCACAGATGAATCAGAGAGGGTATTTACACTGTGTGAGTGTCCTCAGGTGCTTGTTTCAACTGCCCACACACCTGCTTTCAATCTCCTCATGACACAGCAGCCACTGTGGCCCCAGGCCACTACATGTCCTGGGTTTGAGCCAAGATGGTGGTTCTCTATGGAAACCTCCCTCTAGTGCTATTGCATTCCACTACACAATGTCTTTACTAAGTTAGAGGAAGTGCCAGTAAGAATTCATGCTTATTGACATTTATTCCGTTAAATAAGCAGAGATCTGTAAGACTTTGGATTGGCTGCGGAACAGTGTACAAGCTGAGCATTGTCTCTGAACAATATTTCAATGTGTAAGCATTCTGGAGCAAAAAAGACAATTATATTATTGTGTTGTCAGACTTTAACGAGCCACAGATAAATGTGCACTGCTGTTACGTTCTGTCTTCAGTTTGCATGCAATACCATCTGTTTCCATCTCTGTATCTGTGTATCTGATTGTGTCTCTTTTATTGGGTTAAAAATCTTTGTCCAAGTCAGAATGCAGTTCACATGTTATGCGGCATAAGAAGGAGAAACTGTTTAGGAATCAAACCTTGGCTTAGGTCCACGTTTATCTTTGTTTCCATTACAATCTTATTTGTGGGGCTGAAGAAATGCTTTGATGTCAGGTTTGTTTCCTTTGCTTCTGAAATGGCTTTGTATTTTACTGATGATAAAATAAAGGAAGTGGTTAGTGCTGTTAACTGAGAAGCAAGAGCAATCTTTGAGCGGAAGGGCTGAACTGTCGCCCCTTTGGCGTAACTGTGTGTTTTTCTGTTCTCAGTTCCCCCTTCTACAAGATCATGGTTCCCACTGTGGACACCGTGCGCTATAACTTCCTGGTGCGGGCACTGGTGTCCAGTCAGTGCCCGGTGCTCCTGGTGGGACCAGTGGGCACGGGGAAGACCTCCATTGCCCAGACCGTCCTGCAGGGGCTGGACACCTCCAAGTGGGGCGTGCTGATTGTCAACATGTCCGCCCAGGTGAGCAGGTCCAGTGTATAAAGTGTGAAGTATTTCCGGTGTTAAGTTCGATGTATATTAAGTTCGATGTAAAGTTCTTCCCCTGGACCCAGCCACAGCTCCTGGGATCTGGTAGACCTGCTGTTGGCTTGCACTGATACTAGTGACCAAGCAGTGCTCAGTCTCCAGGCCTCAGGGTCAGCTCTGAGAGGGGGACAAGCCCTGCAGGTCCAGGGACTGTGCCGTCGGTGATTCCGATTTGAGTGGGTATAATGGCCCAATCCACACTGATCCAAACTGAAATCAGGTCAGCAGGATAATTAGCAGAAATGATCATAAGAGCCATGTGTGTTTGTTCAGACTTCCTCGAACAACGTGCAGGCCGTTATCGAGAGCCGCGTGGAGAAGCGGACAAAGGGGGTGTACGTGCCAATCGGGGGGAAGCGCCTCATCACCTTCCTGGACGACCTGAACATGCCGGCTCAGGACAGCTTCGGCTCCCAGCCCCCGCTGGAGCTGCTGCGCCTCTGGATCGACTACGGCTTCTGGTACGACCGGCAGAAGCAGACGGTCACATGCATCAAGGTGAGGCCTGCCCCTTTCCCAATGTACTCCAGGCGCAGGGCTGCAGGACACCACGGCATCACTGGTTCACTGCTGCAGGCCTGGATCAGTCCTGGAGTCCCCAGCTCAGCCTGACTGGTGTACAGTGGGCACTGGATAGCCAGGGCCCTCTTGGCCTTTGGTGCCTTGCCTTCGGGTTTTGACAGTGCTGTGAGGGGCAGGGGCTGCTCTTCCAGGCTGTGCTGTCTCTCCTGTCAGCTCTCCAGCTCTCCGGTGAAGTCTGGGAAGGCTCTGACAGGAGCCTGGGTCTGGGCGTGTCTACAGGTCCTCCAGCTTCTATGTTATCCCTGAGCTGGAAGCACCAGCCTTAAAATAATCAGGGATACCAATTTTTTTTATTTTAAACAAAGCACATCGAGGGAGATTAAATCTGCTAACATAAAATACTGTCAAATGATGAGAGATTGATAATATTGATAATGCTGTATTATCATTATTTCCATTCAGAAAAATGTAGTAATCCTTACAGGGGTGCTTCAACATGATTGATGTTTTTGGTGACGACCAGGAACTCAAGTCTAAAACTGGAGTGTCTGAACATGGCAAAGACTTCCACACATGTTACTGAAGTCAAGGAGGTGCTGACCTCTAAAGGACGTAAAAAGGAACAGGATCACAATGAAGCCTTCTCCCAAGGAAATGTCAGAAACGGATGAGTAAAAGGAACTGAGTCTGTCTAGTTGCAAAGAGAGGCTACTACGTGGTGATCAGATCTACGTATTCAAAATCCTTACAGAAATCAACCTAAGGGAACTATACATCACGTTCAAGAGTGAAACCTGTGCTATCAGGTGAAAACGATGAGCAGAAGCACATAGGATTGAGGACAACAGGCACTGCTTTACACAGAGAGAGGTGCGGGAAGGGAGCAAGCTACCCACCTGCATCTCTGAAGCAGACTCTGTTGGATGTCTATGAAATTCTGGGATTGCCTAGCTAAAGAGCAGCTCAAATGCAGGGGTCTGTATTTACCTTCTTACAGTAGAGCAATGATGGGAGTTGAGAGCTCTGGACTCAGGACTGAAAGCTTGTGAGTTTGGGTCTGCCCTATATTCCACCCCAACTGTGCATGCCTACTTGCAATAAAACAGTACCAGCTTTGATAGGACTTTTATCCAGGAGAGAGCCTTGCACTTTCTGCCTGCTCTAACCTACCAGGAATTAAATCTGTCCAGATAATTTGGCCTGGCCTCTAGGTTGGAGTCTGGATTGTACTACTTTAACTATAGGCAGGACCTGAGAATTGTTAAGAGAATTTTTAGTCGTTTTCTCAAATTGACTCTGTTCTGATTGACAGGACATGTTCCTGATGGCAGCAATGGGGCCCCCTGGTGGTGGAAGAACTCACATGTCGGGACGCCTGCAGAGCCGTTTTAACCTCATCAACATGACCTTCCCCACTGTGAGTAAAAGGCCAAAATCTGAAATCTGCTTTGATCCACCTGGGAGATTGTCATCTGTCAAAGGAATATTTAAAACTGCTCTTGCCTTGTGTGTTAAAATATGTAAGCATGGACTAGCTGTCAGTAATTTGTAGCATTTGTAGCAAATTTTAACTATTGTGATTGTAAAATAGTTTAAAATGATATTTGCTATTCTTATGTTGTCCGTGTGTGAACTCATCATCTGATGCCTTAATGGCAACAACAATAATATTACACTCCTATTTAGTTGTAGAAAAGGGGTAGGTGTAAATAAAGGAAAAAATGAAATAGTCTTGTATGCAGGAAGTCAGGGAATAATTCTTTCTCTGTGCTGTGTTTTTTTTTGTTTAGTTTAGTTTAGTTTAGAATCAAGTGCAGTGCCTGAAATAAATTTCTACACTTTTCTGTCTGTTCCTCTCCGTGTTTGTCTGTATTTCCACACTTTTCTTTCTTCTTTTCGCCGCGGTATTTCTGTCTCCTGACTCGCCCCGCTGGGCCTCGGGCTGCAGGAGTCCCAGATCAAGCGGATCTACGGCACCATGATTAACCAGAAGCTGCAGGAGTTTGAGGAGGAGGTGAAGCCGATCGGGGACGTGGTGACCCAGGCCACGCTGGACATCTACTCCGCCATCGTGCACAGGTTCCTGCCGACGCCAGCCAAGATCCACTACCTCTTCAACCTGCGGGACATCTCCAAGGTGAGGAGAGAGCTGCCGCCCCAGCACTGGAGGAGTGTTGGCCTCACCCCCCCTCTGCTGGGCTAGAGAGAGACCTGAGAGCTGATGACTCCCAGCTGGCACAGCACAGGAGTTAAACTGGGGATTGATGCTGTATAAGAAGAAAAAATGACTAGAAAATCTCTGATTGTGTTGCAGGTGTTCCAAGGATTGCTCCGTGCTCACAGAGACTTCCACGACACCAAGCAGAGCATTACTCGACTGTGGATTCACGAGTGCTTCAGGTCAGAAGCCAATGAGTTAACACTCTGATTCACTGATCAATCAAGGCAATCGATCTGGAATAGAATATCTGCTGTAATAATTGACTGCATGGGGCCAGAGATCCGAGTCAGGTGTGTGATCTGTGACCTTTGCCAGTTCCAGGCTGGGTTGTGTCACCATTCCCCAGGCAGGAGCTCGCCACTGGCAGAGCGCTGCTGGGGGGCAGGGTTGGGATTTGTCAGACAGGACTCTTAGTATTCTGGGAAATCGGGGGTTCCTGCACCTTTAATGGGCCTGTACACACAGAGGTGCGCCACGCCCCCCAGTGGATTGTCCTTCCAGGCTTTGTGGAGTTCTCAGCATGTGAAGAGTTGAACAGCTCTGACAGGTAGGCATGTCAGAGAAGCATGCCTGTGTGTACCAAGCAGGTACAAGAGTTCAGGAGTCAAGGCCAGAGTTGATTCCATATTGGGTTGGTACATATAAAAGGATAATTACATGAAAAGGAGTTTTTAGCTGTTGGTCAAGATCCAATCCTCAGCCAATCCAACTAAATCTAAGTGACATTTGACATGTTTTGATATATAATTTCCAGATTGCTGCTTTTAAATCCATCTACAACAGTACAGACCAGCTAGAGACAAACTAATGAATTGAATGTGAGGGGAGAAAAAAGACTAATTATCACCAGCCATGGAGATCATTATTGTAATTATCTACCAAGAACCCCTGCCCTTGAATACATGCTGATCTATATCTATATGACATTGGAATGTGAGGGACGGAAGCTGACACTGTGATGTACAGAGAAAGAACTTTGAAAGTCCATTTAATGTACAGAAAGAGCTAGTCCCAAACCAAACTGGTACCTCAAAAATAATAAAAGGGGTGTAGGGCAGTCTTCTTATTTGCAGGTTATTTCTCAGTAACTGCGTTTCCTTCAGTGTCATTTTGTTTCCTAGGCAACCACACAGTCCTCTTGCCTCTCTTAAGATATACAGTAACAGCCCTAAACACAAACCATCTCCCTGCCAAATGCTGGGCCAAGAAATGGTGGCCGGTGCAGTATATAAGATTCTCTGTAAAATAATTGCATAAATGGGCCTTTGATCCGTTGTCCTGCAGGGTGTTTTCTGACCGGCTGGTGGACAGAGGCGACATGGAAGCCTTCCTGGGGCTGCTGAGTGAGAAGCTGGGCTCCCTCTTCAATGTCACCTACCACAGCATCTGCCCCAACAAGCAGCCCCCCTTGTTCGGTATGACCAGCCCCCAGTTGCACAAAGACACCTGCACACGGCACATTCATACTGCAGTTTAGAAGTAAAACTGCCCTCCCACAATGAGTGGGTGGTGACCTGTGCCGACTGGGGGCCTGCAACGACCATTGATGATGATGTTCTGAAACAAGGCTTCTGGGATTTATTTTCCAGCTCACCACCTCATTTTAAGACATATTAAACACTGTTTTAAATGATTTCTGTGTCCAGATTAGGAGAAAGGTGTTCAAGGGTATATTAGCTAAAAGCTCACAATTTAATTCAAGGAATGTCATGTTAAAGTTTCAGGGATTCCCATGGGCTGACATGGGATTACAAAACAATCATTAAACACCATTTGGGATATTATATTATTCGACATCACTAAAATGTGTTCATACTCTGGAATCAATCCACAAAAGAGACATTCCAGACTGGGATGGTAAATATTAAAATATATGTCAAAGAAAAAGATACATTCTGAGGCTTATGGAAATGTTGCACACTGACAGGTTAAAAGAACTTAAACATGAAAACAGAGACACATCTTTACACAAAGGGTTGTGGGAGTGTGGAATGAGCTACACAGCCATATTGTTGAGGCCGATACCCTGGCTTCTCTCAAGGAGCAGCTGGATGAGATCTTTGCATCAATTACCTACTAAATAGCAAACAGACCAGATTAGAATAGCAGCCTTCTCTGGTTGCAGACCTTCCTGATGCTCTTGTGTTGTTGCTGGGATGAAACACGAGTTAAGCAGGTTTGAGGATGATCTATCTGAGACACCTGTTGACCACACTTCCTGTTACTAATAAGGCTATGCCATCAGCAATTTATTCAGGACACAACCTAAAGAGCAACTAACCTAGTTTTGTGATTTCATTGATTTTTGTGGTTTTAATTAACGAAGCGAATACATTAAAACTAAATTTTACAGTGGTGTTAGGCAATCAGTTATTTTGCAGGGTTGTGTTCCTTTCCATATGAATTGAGATCCCAATACCTTGACAGAAGGCATCAAACTCGCAAGCAGCAGGCAGTTGTCATACTGGGTGTACCTTCTGATGGAGCAAAGGAGATGGAAAGGAGTTCAGCGCTCAGCCAGTTTACCTGTGACAGTGAAGGACACATGTGCGCGAGGGGAAGAGAAGTGTGGGACATAGGGGATGTTTTCAGTTTTCATGTGCCTTGCCTGTGTCTGCCTCAGCTCTCGTGTCCCTCTCGCACGGCAGGGGATTTCCTGCGGGAGCCGCGGGTCTATGAGGACCTGATGGACTTCAAGGCCCTGAAGAAATTCATGGAGACACAGCTGGAGGACTATAACCTGACGCCTGGCATTGTACCCATGAGCCTGGTGCTGTTCAGGGACGCCATTGAGCACAGTCAGTACCCAGAGACCTGACTGCACTGAGAGCACAGAGTTACACTGAGAGTACAGCCCACACACAGTCAGTACCCAGAAACCTGACTGCACTGAGAGCACAGAGTTACACTGAGAGTACAGCCCACAAACAGTCAGCACCCATAGACCTGACTTCACTGAGAGACCAGAGTAACACTGAGAGTACAGCCCGCAAACAGTCAGCACCCATAGACCTGACTGCACTGAGAGCACAGAGTTACACTGAGAGTACAGCCCACAAACAGTCAGCACCCATAGACCTGACTGCACTGAGAGCACAGAGTTACACTGAGAGTACAGCCCACAAACAGTCAGCACCCATAGACCTGACTGCACTGAGAGACCAGAGTAACACTGAGAGTACAGCCTGCAAACAGTCAGCACCCGTAGACCTGACTGCACTGAGAGCACTGGAATTACACTGAGAGTACAGCCCACACACAGTCAGCACCCACAGACCTGACTGCACTGAGAGCACAGAGTTACACTGACAGCACAGCCCACACACAGTCAACACCCATACTCCTGACTGCACTGAGAGACCAGAGTTACACTGAGAGTACAGCCCACAAACAGTCAGTGCGACCTGTGTGCTGTCAGTGCCCTGTAGTAATGCGCTGATGCTCTGTATTAGTGTGGTCTGTTCGTGCCCTGTGCCTATGCTGTCCCTGCTCTGCTTGCCAGTTACCCGTGTGGTGCGCGTGATCAGCCAGCCGCGGGGGAACATGCTGCTGATCGGGATCGGGGGCTCGGGCCGGCAGAGCCTCTCGCGCCTTGCTTCCTACATCTGCGACTACAAGGTCTTCCAGATCGAGGTCACCAAGCAGTACCGCAAGCAGGAGTTCAGGGAAGGTCAGTGTGGGCGGCTCTGCTCTTGCGATGGTGCATCACAGCAGGTGTGGTTCAGAGGATGATACAGTCTCCCTCTTTGCCATGCCATAACTCATTCAGTCAAAATATGTTTACATCAAAGTGCCTTAAATTCAACACTTTTGTGTTAAACAGTAGGTTCCAGAAGCTCCTGATATCAACTTTAATTTATTAAGCATGCATTGGGCCTATCTGGACAATGGATGCCATTTTTGTTCATGCTATATATCTGGACAAAGGGAAATGTGAAGGCTTAACTATGCCACATTATTAAGGCTGATAATGATCCATGGCCCATAGCATAGCTTTTCATGATGCATTTTTTTCCCCTCCAGACATTAAGAAGCTGTACCGACAGACAGGTGTGGACAACAAGCCCACTGTCTTCCTGTTCAATGACACACAGGTGGTGGATGAGTCCTTCCTGGAGGATGTGAACAACATCCTGAGCTCAGGGGAGGTGCCCAGCATGTACAAGCCCGATGAGTTTGAGGAGGTGAGGCCTAGCCTGCCAGTTAAAATTGCCTTTTCTCCTGCAACACAACCATCTGTCAGGCTTCCATGTCGCCTCTGTCCACCAGCCGGTCAGAGTGAAGAGTGAGCACTGAGTGGAGGATCCCCCTCTCCCGTTCTCCACCTCTCTTTTCCTTAACACAAACCCTTCCTTACTTATTCTCTCCCACTGTCGTTCCCCTGCTCATCCCATTTGATCTCTCTCCCCTCCTGTAATTGTTACCAGCTCTCTCTCATCTCTTCTGTCTGTCTCTCCAGATTCAGAGCGCGCTGGGGGATGCGGCGCGGGCGGATGGCGTGCCTGAGACTCCGGACAGCATGTTCAGCTACCTGATTGAGAGAGTGAGGAACAACCTGCACATCGTGCTGTGTATGAGCCCCGTGGGAGACCCCTTCAGGTACATACCCCCCTGAGCCCTCGATACTACTCCAGCAGCCCGTCCTCCAGGCCTGTCTGGTGAAGAAAACAATACCCTCAGTGGAGAATGTCTCCCACTCCTCTTTGCCAGTCTTTAACAGGGGAGACTACAAAGGAACTTGATCCATGTACTGTATACAGAGGGCTATAGACAAGCAAAGGAGTGTTTATACTTAGCAGTGAATCAACAGGAGGTTTCATTCAGGAAGCACTTCTTTCCACAACAACACTGTGAGTGTCGAAGATGATACCTTGATTTTTTTATGTGAAATGGCTGGATGAGATCCTTGGATCGGTTGCTCAGCAATCAAACGAGCGTGATTTGTTACCACGCTTATGTTTGTACTGTATGTCCTAATCCTAGTCTTCCACCTCATCTCCTGCAAACAGGAGGCGCAGTTCTCCTTTCTGCCACATGTGATTTCTGATCAACACAAGACCATTATTTATTAGTGTGTGGATCCATTTCTATACACTGTAGCTTGTTTGACCTGCCTGAGTCCTTTCCCAGTTGTAATTTACTGGCTACGTGGTGTCTGTGCGCCTCAGGAACCGCCTCCGCCAGTATCCGGCCCTGGTGAACTGCACCACCATCGACTGGTTCTCCGAGTGGCCCCAGGATGCCCTGCTGGAGGTGGCGGAGAGGGACCTGGAGGGACTGGCCCTGGGACCCATCGAGGGGGTGAGTGAGGACGTCGAGTTTGATCAGAGCGTACAGGCGCACAGACGCTGGCTCAGGTGCTCCCCAGATCGCAGAACACACATTGCATGTACACATTCCCACTGATCATCTAGGAACACAGTTTCAGGATACCTCAGAATAGCTGGCATTTAATAAAAACTGTCCCTCTCAAGGAAAAGTTCTGTAGCTTAGCAAAGAACCTGGACAATTAATACGGAATGAGCATGTACAGTGGGGCATTAGCGGGTCAGGTAGAATGTCAGCTTGTATTGTACGTACAGGTAAAGAGGTCGCCTGTCTATCCTTTCTCTGTTTGAGGATTGATTTGTGTTCACTCTTTCTGCTCAGATTCACAGCAAAGTCGCACACATCTTTGTCACGGTGCACCAGTCGGTAGCGGAATATTCCCAAAAGATGAAGCTGGAGCTACGGAGGCACAACTACGTCACCCCCACCAACTACCTGGAGCTGGTGTCAGGATACAAGAAGTGAGGCTCTCTCCCGAGCGTCCGACCGTGTGCTCGTCCGCGCGCAGCCTGGGGTCAAGACAGGTGGTTGGGCTGATGGAAATGGGCTTGTTGGCTTCTTCAGTCATCCACATGGAGCAATTGGATAATATATTGAGCTCCACAATGCATGCTTTTTAAAACACATTTTTAAATGAAGACCCTGTGACAAACCCTGTTCAAAAAATGCATTGATCATTGCCTCAAGAATGTAAAAAGCAATGGATAAGGTACAGACAGATGGAAACTTTATGTGCTTAAAGACAGTCAGATGATATCATGGTAATAAATAGACTGTTGGTAGGTATGTATAGATAAAAAGAACCACAGTGTAAACATGCTGGTTTATGTAGGTTGTGGGGTTAAAGGAAGTCATGACCCTTTTAATAACGTCTCACTGGCTGCCCCAGGCTGCTGACGGAGAAGAGGGCCGAGCTGGGTGACCAGGTGTCCAAGCTGCGCACAGGCCTGTACAAGATCGATGACACACGCGGGAAGGTGGAGGCCATGTCCGTGGAGCTGGAGGAGGCCAAGAAGAAGGTGGCAGAGTTCCAGAAGCAGTGCGAGGAGTACCTGGTCACCATCGTGCAGCAGAAACGGGAGGCGGACGAGCAGCAGAAGGTCAGAGGACACTCTCACTCTCTCGCAAGATATGTTGGGCCAGTAGTAACAATTTTCCACTTTTGGAAATTTGCCACTGTGAAATAGCTTTGTCATGGTTTGTGTCTTGTGTTTACCATTATTCTGCTGGGTTTTGCTTTACTATGGGGCGTTGCGGTGGCTCTGTGGCTAAGGATCTGCGCCTGTGGCTGGAAGGTTGCTGCTCAGTGATGTTGCCCCACAGGACAGTCTAACGATGTTGTACTACAATACTGCCCAGTGATATTGTACCACAGTACAGCACAGTGACATTGTACCACAGTACAACTCAGTGATATACCGTCCCAGTACAGCCCAGTGAAGTTTTACTACAATACTGCCCAGTGATATTGTACCACAGTACAGCACAGTGACATTGTACCACAGTACAGCACAGTGATATACCGTCCCAGTACAGCCCAGTGAAGTTTTACTACAGTACTGCCCAGTGATTTTGTACCACTGTGTGCCAGGCTGTGAGTGCCCATAGCGAGAAGATTGGTGCGGAGGAGATCAAATGCAAGGCCATGGCAGACAATGCTCAGAGAGACCTGGACGAGGCGCTGCCTGCTCTGGAGGAGGCCATGAAGGTAGGACCAGGGAGAAGGAGGTGTCCAGTGCGCATATTGTTTTTTATTTAGAAATCAAGCCATCTGCTCCTGTTCCAAACTATTCAGTGTTCCTGGGTTAGGAAGAGTCTTTAGAATGAAAGACTTTTTACATCACATCAGAACAGGGCAAATTGCAGCAAAATGTATGATGTGATAAAATGGTGCAGGATTTATCTGGGGAGTTATTGATTGCTTATAGATATTAATCTTTCCTTTTCACTCACTCCTTTTCACCTTTCCTCTCTCTTTTTATTCTTCATTTCTTGTCTTTCTTGTCTGCTTCTCCCTTGCCATCTCCCTCTGTCTCTGTCGCTCCTCTCTCTATCCCCCCTGTCTCTCTCCTCCCCCCTGGCTCTTCCTCTGTCTCCATCTCCTGCTCCCCTTCCCTCTCCCTCTCTTCTCACCTGGCCGTCCTCTCTGCCTCTCTTCCCAGGCTCTGGAGTCCCTCAATAAGAAGGACATGACGGAGATCAAGTCTTACGGCCGCCCCCCCGCCCTGGTGGAGACAGTGATGCAGGCGGTCATGATCCTGAGAGGAAACGAGCCCACCTGGGCCGAGGCCAAGAGACAGCTGGGTGAGACACACAGAGAGGAACGGGGCAGAAACATGAGCCAGGGCAACAGGGCAGAATCAGAGGGAAGCATGGTGGTAACAGAGAGCTGGTTCGAGGGAAGGGAGGGAGACAGCGTGAGGATGGGATGGAGAGTGAGAGAGACAGACAGTTGATATCTCTTTGTGGTCCAGGCGAGTCAAACTTCATCAAACAGCTGGTCCACTTTGACAAGGACAACATTTCGGACCGGGTCCTAAAGAAAATCGGTCAGTACTGCACCCAGCCGGACTTCCAACCCGAGATCATTGGCCGGGTCTCGCTGGCGGCGAAGTCACTCTGCATGTGGGTTCGCGCCATGGAGGTGAGAGCCGCATATCCTGTGTCAGCTCACTAACACTCTGTATGCACTGCAGGGATGGGCACAAGCTCCACAATGCACTCCGGTGCAGCTAGGTACAGTTAGGCCTAGGGACTGCCATGGGCTCCTCTTGTTGCCTTTTCCCCTAGAATCCACACATTATACAGCAGTTTGTAACATTTCTAATTTTACAGAATGAGGTCTATATTGTACACAGCAAGCATGAAATCAGCACCTCAGCACTTCGTGTCGGGTTTACACAGGAACATTCTGCAGCTGCTGTGCAGCAGGTGTCTGATTGCTCTCTATGCGTAATACATAAACCTGAAACTCTGGTTGTGTAAGACTAGAATATGAATAAAAGTGTAAATAGAATACCTACATAGAGTAACTAGAATAAAAAGTGAGATGCTTTTTCTGACCTTTTGATCCCATATTTTGCAATACTTTCTGGCTACAGATCTCAAAGCTCTGGTATTCTATCCCCAAGGACATCAGAGTCTACTTCCCTGCATGCATTTAAATCCAGACTAGAAAACATTCTGTTCAGAAAGCCTTTTATTTAATATCTGTGTCTGATCCATTTTCTAATGACCATGTATCTTTTGCTGAGCCTCTCTCTGCTTCTGTTTCTTGTATGTTTATTCTGTAATTTGCTATTTTTAACATGTACTATAAAGTGCTTTAAGATGCTATATTTAAAGGTGCTATAAAATCAAATGTATTATTATTTCTTCTTATTATTATTGCTGTGTGTTTTGCCCATGTTGCTGCTCAGTGCCTCAGTGCAGTTCAGGGGAAGAGGACTGGACTCTGTGTGGGGCGTGGCAGTGGCCTGAGCTCTGCTGGTTTTCTCTTGCTTCCCTGGCAGGTGTACGGGCGAATTTTCCGTGTAGTGGAGCCCAAGCGGGCGCGTCTCCACGGAGCCATGGCACAGCTGGAGGAGAAGCAGGCCGCTCTGGCCGAGGCACAAGCCAAGCTGAAAGAGGTGAGGGAGGCTGTGGGAGCAGAGGGCATTCAGGACTGAGAACAATGGCTGCGTCTTTGCACAGAGAGTGGTGGGTGTCTGGAACAAGTTTCCCAGTCATGTGGTTGAAGACCATTCCCTGCGACCCTTTGAGAAGCAGTAGAATGGCATCCTGAGATTACTTAGCTACCCCATAACTGAACAAACTGTACAGACAGAATGGCCTCACCTTGTTTGTAGCATTGCACATATACCCAAGATTGTTAAACAAGTAACAGATACTATTGGTTCCACCTCTTATTTGCTCCATTTTAATGCCTCTCGGCAGGGGCTCTTATGCTGGACTCCTGCTGGAATGTATAGGACCAGGCACACTCTTTAACACTAGAGGCTGATGAGGAGAGTGGAAGCAACATTGCAATTGGCTTTGGGTTTTTGTTTTAAAGGAAGCAAACAGCTATTTTGATTGGTTGATCACCAGCTGATCTATCTCACTCAACAACTGGCCTCAAATAGACACAGCTGAGGGGTTTGTTCCAGACTACCCCGTACAACTCTGGCCTCAAATATACACAGCTGAGGGGTTTGTTCCAGACTCCCCCGGACAACTCTCATATAAGCAGAGCCCCACATTTTCAGCACTAGTTTAACCCTTGGTTGCCTTTCTGTTCAAGAAGCTCAAAGCTGGCGTAGCATGTGCTACAGTGATAACCCTCGGTCCTGGTGTTCTATGGCGCAGGTGGCGGAGAGGCTGGAGCAGTTGAAGAAGCAGTACGATGAGAAGCTGGCCCAGAAGGAGGAGCTCCGGAAGCGCTCTGAGGACATGGAGATCAAACTGGACCGGGCTGGCAAGCTGGTGTCCGGGCTGGCGGGGGAGAGAGTCCGCTGGGAGGAAACTGTCAAAGTACGGCCGATCCCGGACCTGGGAAAAATTCTATCCTAAATCTCCCTCTAGCTGTCCGCCTGCGTGTTCCGGGAGTTGAAGGGTCTTACACAGAGCAGCACGCTGCCTAGGTAGACATTGAGGTAACCATTGGCTTTGCGCTTAATGCCTGTTACATTCTCCATCAGTCTGGCCTGTGTGGCCTGCTGAGTGGGATTGTAATTTCTCTAATGGTGATGGGTAACAGGTGGCAAGGGTAGGGTGCAGTAGTGAGCACTAGGGAGACAGGGAGCCTGTGGGCCAACAGTGATGCTAGCGAAAGGTGCCCTGCTCTTCCAGTCAGCACTCGCTGTCCTGTGAGGAGCATGCCCTCAATCACCGCCTTGTCGTAGAGGGGTAACAGCCACAAAGCCAAGTTTCTAAACAACTGGACGTGCCTGTTGCGTGAATACAAAATTCTGAAAGAGATTTGTCTGGTGGTGTTGTTTCTGGCAGGGTCTGGAGGAAGCCATGGGATACCTGGTTGGAGACTGTCTGCTGGCTGCTGCGTTCCTGTCTTATATGGGTCCCTTTCTGTCTAACTACAGGGACGAGATTGTCTCCAATATCTGGATGAAACAGGTTACTGCTCTCTGTGATCTCTGCAGATCTGATGGTGATGAGTGTGAATGTGAAGATACAGATGAGCTGGACTGACTGTCTTACAGTCTCTACAGATCTGTTGGTAATGAGTGTGAATGTGAAGATACAGATGAGCTGGACTGACTGTCTTTACAGTCTCTACAGATCTGATAGGGATGAGTGTGAGTGTGAAGTTACAGATGAGCTGTATGAAAGGAGTTTGAGACATTGCTTGTTTACCTGGATGCTTTGATCCAGTTCTGCAGGTTAATGGCTACGATTGAGCTTCAGTTGCCTACAGGTTTCTCCCTTTCTGAAACTAGTGACATTCTCTTGACTTCCTCCTGGCTTCCTCACTCTGTGTTTCACTCTGTTCATCTCTCTCCCCCAGATCAAGGAGTTGTCCGTGCCTTGCTCTCCCAATTTCAGTTTTGCCACCTTCTTGTCCAAACCTACGGCTGTGCGTGACTGGAACATCCAGGGCCTGCCCTCTGATGCCTTCTCCACCGAGAACGGAGTCATCGTCACCCGCGGAAACCGGTGTGCACCCCCTCTCTTCCCACACACTCATGGGTGTCTCGAAAGACAAGGATTCTTGCTTTCTTGCAGTGCGATCCAGGAATAGTGATTAAGTGGGAAATAATAAGGGTCAGAATTGAGACGACACAGTCCATCTTGCTCTCTTGACAAATAGTTGCTTATTGATGTGGAAACCTGCTTCAATAATTTGGCTATGAGGCTTGGTCCAGGTCCCTTCTACCCTTCGTGTTAAGAAATGTCAAAGATGCACTCTCATTATATAGCTTCAAATGCATGTACTTACAGTATATAAAGTGAAGAAGAGTATAAAAGTGAATGTTAAATAAGATCAAAATAAGATAAAACCACACACCCTAACTTCATGAAGCTGTTGCCCTAACCATACTCCGCTGGACTGTGCTGGACACAGCGCAGCTGCCTGCACCTTTGATTTGATCAATTTGAGTTTTTCAATTCTGTCTCCTTCCCTCCCTTCTGTGTCCAATCCTCTTTTCCATCCCCTTTGCCCTCTCGCCCTCCTGTCTTCCTCTCCTCACCTCTCTCCTGTCCTCTTTATCCTGTCCGTCCTTCTCCTGTCTCTCTCTGTCCCTCTCTGTCCGGTCTCCAGGTGGCCACTGATGATCGACCCTCAAGGACAAGCCCTCAAGTGGATCAAGAACATGGAGGGCTCGAAGGTGGAGTTTTGTTTTCACTTACGGTTGTTTCTAAAAAAATCATTCATAAGCCGAAAGTTTTGTCTCCATATTCAGCCTTTCTTTACCTCTTTCTCACTGTTGCACTGTTGTCTGGGACTCTGTTGCTCTCTCTCCTGCCCATCACCTGCTCACAATCTAGTCCTTTTCTCTGCACAGTCCACTCGTCTCACATGTGCACTGCTGCTCTGAATGCTGCAGTCTTGTCATGCCTTCCTTTGGTCTGTCTGCAGGGCCTGAAGGTGATTGACCTGCAGATGCAGGATTTCCTGCGCACTCTGGAGAACGCCGTACAGTTCGGCTCCCCAACATTGCTGCAGAATGTCCAGGAGGAGCTGGATCCCTCACTGGCTCCCATCCTCAACAAGTCCCTCACCAGAGTGGGTCAGTGCCCCTGCCTGAGCTTGACCACAATCCTGACATGGCGCCCTCTGCCTTTATCTATGAATGATAGCTGTACTGACCTTTACTCTAAACCCGAACCCTGATGTTAACCTCTGACGCCCTAACCGTGATTCTAACCTTAACCACGGTCTGAACCCCACCTTGACCGAACCCCTAATCTTGATGCTAACCTAAGCACAGTCTGAACCCTGCCTTGACTGAAACCCTAACACTGATGCTAACTTTAACCCCTGTCCAGGCCCCTAACAATGATGCTAACCTTAATCAGAGTCTGAGCCCCACCACAGACCAAGGGTTTGCCACTTGTGTTTTGAGTTCAGTGGACTGCAGCCCGGTGCTGGGGGAGGCGCAGTATGAAGTGCTGTTTGTGCGCTGTGACTCTGCAGGTGGCCGCCTGCTGATCCGCCTGGGCGACAAGGAGGTGGAGTACAGCCCCGAGTTCCGGTTCTACATCACCACCAAGCTGTCCAACCCCCACTACACCCCTGAGATCTCCACGAAGACCACCATCGTCAACTTCGCCGTCAAGGAGCAGGTGAGCGCTTGCCCAGGCTAGTCACGGCACAGAGCAGGTCCTGCCCGCCTAGGGAACTTCCGACATCTCTGTGTCCGGTTTGTCCGTGCCAGGGCCTGGAAGCACAGCTGCTGGGGATCGTGGTGCGGAAGGAAAGGCCGGAGCTTGAGGAGCAGAAGGACTCCCTGGTCATCAACATCGCGTCCGGCAAGAGGAAGCTGCAGGAGCTGGAGGATGAGATCCTGAGGTACAGCAGCCATGATGCTGTGGTCACAGCACCCCCCACTGGCCATGTCACCAGTCTGCCAGTCACCCTCACAATCAACTAATTGATCAACATTATATCAGCCAGTCAATCAGTATGTCAGTCAAACGATCAATCAATCAGTTAATCTAACAATCGGTCAATATATCAGTAAAGTCATGTAATATTGGCTCAACCAATGATTGTCAATTATTGTCAATCAATCAACACTTAAGGTGTGTTTATGGGACCCTTGATATAGTATTACAGACAGGTTCCAACATGATCCACTCTGCTAGCGTTGTCCAAAATCATGGTGAGGCTATGAAAAAGTATAGAAAGAATTGTTGACGGGTAGTGTTGGGAGGTCTGACTTGCTGCATGTCCTTCAGGTTGCTGAACGAGGCCACGGGCTCTCTGCTGGATGATGTTCAGCTGGTGAACACTCTGCAGAGCTCCAAGGTGACAGCTACTGAGGTGGCAGAGCAGCTGGAGAGCAGCGAGCAGACGGAGAAGAAGATTGACACAGCGAGAGAGGTGAGACATGCTTCTGTGTGGACTTATGGGCAGTGTGGGCTTTCTGACTCTAAAACACAGAGGGTAACAGCACACAGGTGAGGATTCTGTGTGGACTCATGGGGATAAGGGCTGCCTGGCTGTAACACACAGAGAATAACAGCACAACCTGATTGCAAAACAAGAAAAATCAGATTTGTCCGTCTGTGTTTTACTACACACGTGCAGGCGTACCGCCCCTGCGCCCAGCGCGCCTCCATCCTGTTCTTCGTGCTGAACGACATGGGCCGCATCGACCCCATGTACCAGTTCTCCCTGGACGCCTACATCGACCTGTTCAACCTGAGCATCGAAAAGAGCCAGCGCAGCGCCAAGCTGGAGGAGCGCATCAACAACCTCAACGACTACCACACCTACGCCGTGTACAGGTTTGATCAGGGGAGCCCCCGCGGAGAGGCACCCCATCCCGCTCGCCTTGCGCCTTTCACTTGCTGATAGCTGAGCAACCTCATCTAGCTCATCTAGCCACGTCTTGTAGGAGCCAAGGGAACAGGCTGAAGCAAATGGGGCAGGGTTACCAGAGCCCACCTGTGCTTCCTGATAAAATTCCTGAATGCTCTGCTTCTTAGCTCCACATCTATCCCTGGGTTCTTGCTCTTGTTGTTAGACTGTTGGGAGCTCTTACAGTCCCTGGAGTTGACTTTATCAGTATCTTTTAGGCTTTAAAACACTTTTGTCAAGTGTTCTTCTTCTCCTCTTTGTTCAAAACTTAAGATATTCAACCCCTTTAACCTGCCCATGTAATGCATTCCTTGAAACCCAGCTCTTTGGATTTGTAAAGGTCCTACAGTATGGATCATAAACTCACTAGAACTAAGGGGTTTAAGGGATAAATTAGTGTTCAGTAAACTCAGAAGAGGGATTACTGATGGATTAGGGTGTCTTAACATATAGTATTTACTGCTCCTAATGAAGTAGTGACTGGCCACATGTCACTACATTTGTTCTGCAACTGTATATATACTGTATCTTGGAAATTTGTAAAATAAAATGAATGAAGAAAGACTGAAGAGATACAGTGCCCTTATCTTGAGCTCGAGAGTTCCTTACGCAATCCTGCCAATTTCCACAAAAGGAGAATTGTTTTGCCTCCTTCGGCGAGAGCTGCGTTATCTTGTCTGAACTGAGCGTGCAGCTGTCTGTCAGGCAGCACAGTCAAAGACTCCTGCGCCCCTCCCATATCACCTGTCTCTCCACAGGTACACGTGCCGCGGCCTGTTCGAGCATCACAAGCTGCTGTTCAGTTTCCAGATGTGCGCTAAGATCCTGGAGGTGGCCGGCAAGCTCAACATGAACGAGTACAACTTCTTCCTGCGCGGGGGGCAGGTGAGCGTGGTGGGCAGTACGTCCCTGCTTTTTAACCATCCATATCGCTGTTGATGCTTTGTGATGTACTCACCTGGTATGGGTCTACTAACCGATGTTTTAAGACTTGGCTCTCCAGCGATTCACACAGGAGAGAATAAGACATGAGGACGCTCACCTGTCAGAGCCAGTTTTTATCAGATGTACTGTCTCATCTGGAGAAGTGATGCCTCTCTCCATGACAACCTGCCCATCCAGCAGGAGGCCAATTAATCCCAACCCTGCCTCTGGGTGGCAATTGTGCACTGCCTTTTGGGCTCCCATCACCACTGGCTGGTGGCATGACCCAGGCTCGACCCAACATAGTACAGTTCTGCCTACACTCCTAGACCACACCTTCACTGGTGGATCACCTAGGAGCCCATATGGCAGCATTCTGTAGAAACACCAGCTGGGTGACTCAAAAGCAGGGTCCCAGACAGCTACAGGGGTCTCGTCCAGCCCTCTGTGACTGAACTGAGCCACATACAGGGTTAAATAGTGGAAACAGACGCAGATCAAACACGCCTTTGCTTCTGTAGAAGAACGTGGCAATTTCAATGAAATTTAAAATACTATTAATTGCTAGCATTAATTGAAATATACTGTAACCCTTTATTACATCTGATTACCTAACCATACCATAATATTGACTAATATGTCAATCAATCATTTTAAATCAAATCTCACAAACAGTGGGAAAATTTTTAAAAATTGATATTTTATAAAACCGTTGACTTAATAGTTTGTTTTTTTCACTTTGTTTTTTGTTACCTCTGCAAGGTACCTCTGTTGTAGCTCTAGAGAGGACTTTAATATCAGATATGCTGTATCATGACACAAGGCAGAGGTTTGCTGTTGCTCTGGTTTTGGTGATCCTGTACTGAGCCAGTAGAAGTTGGGTCAGGGCTTTGTGGCAGCACTTTCAGTGCGCTGTCTTCCACCTGTAGGACTTGTAAGTGTCTTGGAGGTTGTCTCGTAGGAAAACTGTGACCTGTCTGTGACCTGTCTGCAGGTGCTGGACAAAGAGGGCCAGATGGACAACCCCTGTCCCGGCTGGCTCTCAGACTCCAACTGGGACAACATCACGGAGCTGGACAAGCTCACCAACTTCCACGGCATCATGAACTCCTTCGAGCAGAACCCGCGCGACTGGCACCTGTGGTACACCAGCGCCACGCCTGAGACTGCCCCGCTGCCCGGTGAGACGAGGGCGCCTCGCTAGCTCCCTGTACGCCAACGGAGCACGCTAACCTGCGCTGGCGAAAGCAAGCGGCTGGTCCTAACGACTGCTCTCTGTGTGTCTGGCAGCGGAGTGGGAGAACGGCTACAACGAGCTGCAGAGGATGCTGATCGTGCGTTCCCTACGCCAGGACCGCGTGGCGTTCTGCGTCACCACCTTCATCATCAACAACCTCGGCTCCAAGTTTGTGGAGCCCCCCGTGCTGGACATGAAGTCGGTGAGCCTCTGGCGACGGCCCCTGCCTCTCACCCTCGACCCCCCTTACTTTCCCATTGTGACATGTATCTCTTGTACCTCTTGGTTTTTAAGAGAAAGGGAAAACAAGCCTCCCCGTCTTTCCTTTCCCTTCTCTCTCTCTTCCCTCTCTATCTGTCTCTATCTCCGTTACTCTTATTCAAACTCAAAGGGTCTTCTTGGTGTGGCCAATGAACTACAGTGTTGCCAAAACAGATACAATTAACAGAAGATTTACAGACATTTGCAGTAAGAACGTGTTACTGGACTCTTTCTCTCTGTTTTCCTGGGTCTCTCCCTCTCACCCTCACTCTCTGTGTAGGTTGTGGACGACTCCACCCCCAAGACACCCCTGATCTTCGTCCTGTCTCCGGGGGTGGACCCCACAGGCGCACTGCTGCAGCTGGCCGAGGCCTCCGGCATGGGGCAGCGCTTCCACGCCCTCTCACTGGGGCAGGGCCAGGCGCCCATCGCCACCCGCATGATCAAAAATGGGGTGAAGGATGGTGAGTGCCAAGGAATGGGGGTTGGTGTGAGGTGGGCGTGAGGATATATGTAGATATGGCTGTCTGTCTTTGTCTTGTGTCTTCTTATACCCTCCTTATTCTGCCTCATATTCGCTCTCTCCCTGACTCCCTCTCCCACTCTTCTGCTCTCAAACTGTTCCCCTTCCTCTCTTTCCTCTTGTTTTCATATCCCTCTCTTTCTGTGTCTCTGTTCCTTTCTCCCTCTCAAGCTGTCACTCTCCCTATCTCTCTCTCCCCATGCGGCCTGGTGCAGGAAACTGGGTGTTCTTGGCAAACTGTCACCTGTCCCTGTCCTGGATGCCCCAGCTGGACAAGCTGGTGGAGCAGCTGCAGGTGGAGGAGCCTCACCCCGACTTCCGGCTGTGGCTGAGCTCCAGCCCGCACCCCGACTTCCCCATTGCCATCCTGCAGGCTGGCATCAAGATGACCACGGAGCCACCCAAGGTACCTGGGCCCTGACACTGGCTGAGACACCCCTAGAGATACCAAGACCCCCCCCCCCCAAGACACTGAGAGGTGCACTGAGAAACCAGGTCCCCCTCACACACACAGGGAGACTGTCATACATGTGAGAGTGGCCTGAGGCTCACCAAGACATTTTGGGAGATACCACAGCATTCTGGGAAACACTGAAGCACACAAGCTGACAGCGGAATAGGCCTTGTGTTTCTTTGTGGGAGATACCCGTGTTTCTGGTAGTGTGCCTCAGAGACCTTTGCACATGATAACATTCCACTTTAACCCAGATCAGTCCAGGATGTATTCTTACTTTTAGAACAAACAAACCAAAAACAAGAGCCTAGCTATTCTTCCAAGCTGTAACTAAACTTGTTTAGTCCCTGTCTTTGAGTATAACAGGACAGCTAAGCTGCCTACTGGCTCCAAAAACATACTGCAAGTCTCTCTGTAAGACAGACACTCTTATTTTTATATCCTTGGCTTGTCAGCCAGTTTTTTCTTTCTCTGCTCCCATACCCCTCTAATGCAAACACATGACAGAGGCTCTGCTGGCTTTCAAGAGCCCAACGACCCCTTGGAGCCTCAGCTTCCTGCGTTTAAATGCCACTTGACTGATTGTCTTCCTCCATGTGGTCTTCACCCAGCTGAGAATGGCAGGTCTTTACTCATTGCCTTCTGGGTGGAAGAGAATGAATCTCCATCTTGACTGAACCGACCTTTCTCTCACACTGGGAATAACAGAATCACAGTTCTTTGTAACTAATGTGACAGTAGTTCCAAGCTCAAACCAACGGTGGTGATGATGCTTTTGCTGATTTTGACTGTGATGGCAGTTGCGGTAATGATGACCGTGGCACTGCCTGCGCAGGGAGGAAGATCAGCGTGCCGACGATCTCTGTCCCTTTCCCGGCAGGGTCTGAAGGCCAACATGAAGCGACTGTACCAGCTGGTGACGGAGCCCCAGTTCAACCGCTGCTCCAAGCCCTCCGTCTACAAGAAGCTGCTCTTCTCCCTCTGCTTCTTCCATAGCGTGCTGCTGGAGAGGAAGAAGTTCCTTCAGCTGGGCTGGAACATCATCTACGGCTTCAACGACTCTGACTTCGAGGTGCTGAGGGTGGAAAGGAAGGGGGGGGACAGGGCTCTCAGCCATTGTCTCAGTATTTTCCAATTTTTCCTTTATAATGCTTGGTGCAAACAGGTATCGCAGCAGCAGCATTAGAACCTTGTGACCCGATCTCTTCAGACCAGGTGCTAAGGGGGGGCTGCTACAGTTCTTATTGCAGTTACACTAGCCAGCTAGGACACTAGAAATAAGCCACACAGGTTTATGTGCAGAGCTCCCCATAGCCACACCAGCTGGAGGAAGAATCTTCCACAGGAGGCTAAGTACATGTTCCTACTACAGGTGTGGTATGTTACATTATTACACAAATTTTCCATCCAACGATGGACGTATATTGGGTTGTTGAAATTATTCTTATTTCCAGAAATAGGCTCATTTGCTGATTAGCTTCACCGCCTGCTATGGCAACTACCACCGTTATGATGTAAAAATAAACATCACTCTCTACGTGCCCTGATCACCAGACAGACAAGCACATCGTTTATGAAACTACTGGGAACAGCAGCAATTAACACATTTTCATGAGCTGTTTCTATTTTAAATCATAAGTGTTGACTACCAACACTTTAGAGGAGAAAATGAGAAACAATAACTTTGAGAAAATGATTCAGAGGGGATGAAGCAACACTGAAAACATTACTTCTTGCTCTGGATGAGATGAAAGGGGGGGACGGAAGGAAACCAGGAAGGCACTGGGGGAGACTGAGAGGGAAGGGGGAAAAGGACCAGGGAGAGACCGGGAGAGCAGTCAGACTGCTGGGAAGAGACTGGGAGAGCAGTCAGACTGCTGGGAAGAGACCGGGAGAGCAGTCAGACTGCTGGGAAGAGACCGGGAGAGCAGTCAGACTGCTGGGAAGAGAGCAGGAGAGCAGTCAGACTGCTGTGAAGAGAGCAGGAGAGTAGTCATACCGCTGGGAAGAGAGCAGGAGAGCAGTCAGACTGCTGGGATGGAGGTGAGGAAGTGAGGAGTAAGCAGGAGTGACAGAGATATAGCAGAGAGAGACAGAGAGAGACAGAAAGATAGCAGGGACATGGAGAGGGAGACGTTAGGGGTGAGAAAGAGGAAGAGATAGGTGAAGGGTGGGGATGGAAGAGGAGGATGAGCAGGAGAGCAGTCAGACTGCTGGGAAGAGACCAGGAAAGCAGTCAGACTGCTGGGAAGAGAGCAGGAGAGCAGTCAGACTGCTGGGAAGGAGGTGAGGAGGAAGCAGGAGTGACAGAGAGATAGCAGGGACATGGAGAGGGAGACATTAGGGGTGAGAAAGAGGAAGAGATAGGTGAAGGGTGGGGAAGGAAGAGGAGGATCACTGTGTCTGTGTGTAGATGTGCCCATTTGCCTTCTCCCTGTCCCCCTAGGTGTCAGAGAACCTGCTCAGCCTGTACTTGGATGAGTACGAGGAGACGCCCTGGGATGCCCTCAAATACCTGATTGCTGGGGTCAACTACGGGGGTCACGTGACTGATGACTGGGACCGCCGACTCCTCACCACTTACATCAACGATTACTTCTGCGAGCAGGCTGTCTCCACGCCCTTCTACAAGTGAGACCACACTGATAAAAGCAGTTAACGCTGCTCCTAATAATAATTAGCCTGTGTGTAAAACATTGTGTCTCTGCGTCCGCCCAGGCTGTCCTCCCTGCCCACCTATTATATCCCCAAGGACGGGCCGCAGTCTGTGTACCGGGAGTACATCAGCATGCTGCCCGCCATGGAGCACCCCGAGGTCTTCGGGCAGCACTCCAACGCTGACATCGCCAGCCAGATCACCGAGACGCGGACGCTCTTCGACACCCTGCTGTCCCTGCAGCCGCAGGTCACCGTGCCTGCCTCCGGCGCCGGCAGCACCCTCAGCCGGGAGGAGAAGGTCTGTTCGTCACAGTGGGAGAAAACTGTGGGCGTGCATGCTGGCCCCCTCTGTCTGAAACAAGGAGCTCTTGTCTCACCTATGGCAGCAGCTGCTTTATCCCTAGAGGGCCATAGTGAGCCAGAGTCAGCTCAGCTGGCAGAAGTTTTAAGAAGGGATGACATCCTGCCACGGACAGCCAGACTTTAAAGGCAGCGGACTCATGTGTACAGCTTATCAGGATTGGGGAGGATACTGGAACATCCACAGACCTCCAACGCAGACATGGGGGAATATGCAGACTCAACATGGAAGCCTTCCTAGTCTAGATTTGATCCCAGGATGTCATGGCAGATGCAGCGGCACTAAAAACCACATCCCCAAGCTCCCAGTCTGATTTTATAAGAGTTAGTTTTAATGTTTTTAAATATTGTGCATACAGCTGCACTTATTGTCAGGGATGCCTGACTTGCTTACCCCAGCCAGTTCAGATGCTCCAGTGAATTGGATACAGGGGGCCAGTGCTCTGTTGAAATCTACAGAGCTGGAAACATGCGTGAACACCTGACTCCCACTGGCTGGGATGAGGTCAGAGGAATCGCTGACAGATCGGTTCAGCTTAGCACACACTATGAATCACCATGAATTAGACAGCGAATACTTTTCAGATAGAGGGGGCAGTACTTCAGCTTCAGTGACGATGAACAGTTTAACCTGGGCTTTGCCTTGAGGTGGTGCTCTTTGTAGTGTAGCTAAGACGACCCTTTTCACCAGGTGCTGGAGATGTCGGCAGACGTGCGTCAGAAGATCCCAGAGGAGGTGGATTATGAGGGGACACGCAAGATGCTGCAGGACGACCCCTCGCCCCTCAACGTGGTCCTGCTGCAGGAGATCCAGAGATACAACGCCCTGCTCAGTACCATCAGGTCTGTCTGACTGTCTCCCTGTCGCCTCTCCCAAATCTGGCTCTGGACACAGTTGTGCCCCTGTCTGTCTCTCTGACTGTCTCCCTACAGCAGTTTATTTCTAACCAGCACACAGCTCTGGACACAGCTGTGCCCCTGTCTGTCACTTTGAGTGTCCCTACAGCTGCTCATTTCAAACCAGCACACAGCTCTGGACACAGTTGTGCCCCTGTCTGTCTCTCTGACTGTCTCCCTACAGCAGTTTATTTCTAACCAGCACACAGCTTTGGACACAGCTGTGCCCCTGTCTGTCTCTCTGACTGTCTCCCTACAGCAGTTTATTTCTAACCAGCACACAGCTCTGGACACAGCTGTGCCCCTGTCTGTCTCTCTGACTGTCTCCCTACAGCTGCTCATTTCTAACCAGCACACAGCTCTGGACACAGCTGTGCCCCTGTCTGTCTCTCTGACTCAGTGCAGAGAAGTGGTCTGCTCGTGTGTCAGCCAGGTGGCAGTTCGATCTCTGACAGAGACAGGAGGAGGGGCGTGTCTTTAATGCTGTGTGTGTGCTTGTCTCTTCAGGTCCTCCCTGACAGAGCTGGAGAGGGGCATCCAGGGACTGGTCGTGATGTCTGCCAGCCTGGAGGAGACCTTCAACTGCATCCATGACGCCCGCGTGCCACCACTGTGGGAGAAGGTGGGAAAGTGGTCACTCCGAGCCGGCACCCAGACTGCCGACATCTTCCGCTTCAGGCTTCACCAGGCCTCTATGTGTTTTGCTTTGCTCTTCCCACTACACTTCACTATGCTTTCACTGTACTTCACGACATCCTCCTCAGCTTTTACCGTGATTTTAGTTTACTTCACTGCGTCTTTACTATGATCTCGGTGCACTTTGCTACTGTACATCCCAGTCGGCCTTGGACCAGTGCAGGGCCTGTGAGAGTCATCTGGACTGGTTGGGTGCCCCAGAGGGAGCTGGGAGTAGGAAACTGCATGGATTTTCAGGACAGTGCACAGCTGCTCCTGGTGGTGGCTCATGTCTGTCTGTTTCCTTTCTGCTCAGGCAGTATAAGAATTACAGCCTTGTGAATTAAAAAGAACTACACCCAAATGAAATGAAGTGAAAGTTGAATTATACTGAAAAACAAAGAATCACACACACTCAGTGTGAGTAGGCAGAAGTAGGTGATTTACTTATTAAAAGGTTTTGGAGCAGTCATTTACAGTGCAATCCAAGTGCCAAATGAAAAAACTAGACACATTCTGCATTTGCAACAAGCTTTAAATCTTGTTTAACAAACCGCATCTTGTTTAACAAACCGCATCTTAAAAAGCACACGCGTCTTTAAATTGGAATTAATAACGGTAGCACAACAGATACCATTTCCCCGATATCAGGCGATCGATTTTTCTGATCATTCCTCTGCATAAATAAAGAGGTCTTTAAATAACATCATACATTAGAAATGTATTGATGTTGTTCAGTTGTTTTCTTCTTTCTTTAGTTTGTTTTTAATCAGTCCTAAATGTATTAAATATATTATATGTATTGCTTTTATTTCTCATTGTCTCTGTATGTCTTAAGCAGTCAGGTTGCACTTCATTATTGTTAGTTTTACTGCACATTTAAAAAAACATTATTATTGTTTAGTCTTTCCACCTTTTTAATTGTGATCAGTTCTATTTATTGACCTTCTAGGCTGTTCTGTTTCACTAGTGGTAATGTGCTTTGAGATGTTTGGTTGCAGACCTCTCTGCATGAAGCAAACGACTTGTTACTGCTGTGTTTGTCCTGTGCTGATTACAGCAGGCCGCCAGGAGGGCTGGAGTATACTATGAGTATACTCATTTGCTCTGTCTTAGCTGCGTGCCTCTCAGCTCTCCACTTCAAAGAGGGAAAAAGTTCAGGATTTGCTTCCGATTGTTTTTACAAGAGGGGGAGGGCTTATGGAATTATTTGACCTCTTGCTCTTTGTCTATATATTCCTCAATGTCTCTCTCCTCTCTTTCTATCAATGTATTCCTCCTTCTCTCTTTTTTCACTCTTTCCTGTCTCTTTCCTCTTTCTCCCACTTTCCTCTTTTCCCCTCCTCTCTCTCACTCTTTCCCCTCTCCCTCCTCTCTCTCACTCTTTTGTGTCTCTCTCTCTGTCGTTTGTTCTTTCCCTCTCTTCTCCCTTTCTTTCTCACTCAGTTCAATTCAAGATGCTTTCTTGGCATGACTGATGAATTATGGTGTTGCCAAAACATATACATGTACAATTAACACAACATCTACAGACATTTACAATACACATCGTAAGACATTTACATACGACATATAACATATAACATTATTGCGAGACGCTCTCTCTGTGCTTGTCTCTCTTGCTCTTCTTCCATTATGGAATCGTACAGTTCAGCTGACCACACTGACTGCTGGCATCCAAAGACATCCAGGTCCTGTGCATCCATAGTCCACATGTAACCCTGTCCCTGCCGTATTAAAATGAATACCACCAGACAAGCCCAAGACCGGTTGATGTACCTTGGTGCTCCATTTTGTGCTTGGTGTTTTCTTCAAGCTGCCGTACCCCTCTCTGTGTTGGTGTTTTTCTCCATGTGACATATGCAGCCCATGTAGTTTCTCATCTCAACCTTATTATCACCTAAAACCACGAGTCCTCCACCGAGATTCAGGAGGGAAGCAGTAGTGATCAAGGCAAATGTGATTCTCCGATCTCACGAGGCGATGAGCCAGCAGATACCAGTGCACGTGCCTGCGTGACCCTGCCCTCCTCCTCCTCAGGCCTACCCCTCCCTGAAGCCTCTGGCCTCCTGGACGCGGGACCTGGTGCAGCGGGTGCAGCAGTTCGCCCGCTGGGCGGAGACGGCCCACCCCCCGGCGCTCTTCTGGCTCTCGGGCTTCACCTTCCCCACGGGCTTCCTGACGGCCGTGCTGCAGGCCTCCGCACGCCAGAACAGCGTGAGCACTGCCATGCACAGCAGCACTGCCTTATACTGCATTGTACATGTTCAGTGTTTTATACAGTGCCATGCCGTTATCCTTTGGAGTACTATATGGTGCAGTACAGCTCAGTATATTGCAGTGAAACACAGTCCATAGCATGACAGTTTACTGCAGTATTGTACTGTTTTGCAGTCTAACAGTCTAACTGTTCAAAACAGTGTTGCACCACAAACTATGATGAAGTATCCCTTTAACACCCAGTAGTTATAGTAGTGTGCAGTAACACTTAGTAGTTATAATATAATACAGTACAGTTCAGTAAAACATACTGTGGAGTACTCCTCTGTCTCTGTGCCAGTGATCTTTGACATTGTCCTGGGTGAGTGCTGCACGTGTCAGAATTTCCTCTTGTTTGTGTTTCAGGTGTCAGTCGACAGTTTGTCCTGGGAGTTTGTGGTCTCCACAGTGGATGACAGTAACCTGCTCTTCCCGCCCAAGGTGAGTTTGTTTAGGCCTGGTCTCTTCTGTGAGGCACAGACCTGTAGGAGCATGATCTGCTGTTTCACATGCGCTGCCCCTCTCCCTCATCCTCACACTGTTTATCTCCCTCTCCTTATGTCTCTCTACCTTCTGCTGTGTTTCTTTAAGGACAGGGCATTTATTAAAAGTCTGTGCCTGGAGGGATTATTAGAGACAATTTCCTGGAAAGCTCTGTTACTCTCATATCATCACTCTTCCCCCTCCCTCTCTTAGGCTATTTTTGAGGGCTGTTCCTTGAAGGGACAATCCACCCACCTCTTCCTCTTTCTCATACATACACTGTCCCTGTCTCTCTGGATGGGGCTGTTCCTGGAAGGGACAATCCCATGCACTCCCTCTGCTGCCTTTCCCTCTGTCTCTCAGGACGGCGTGTTTGTGAGAGGGCTGTTCCTGGAGGGAGCTGGCTGGGACAGGAAGGGCTCCTGTCTGGTGGAGGCCGAGCCGATGCAGCTGGTCTGTCCCATTCCCACCATCCACTTCAAGCCCGTGGAGAACAAGAAGAAGAGTGGCAAGGGTGAGCTTAATCCCTCTCTCCTTCTGCCCTTCTCTCCCCCTCTCTCTCTCTCTCAAGGTAGTTCAAGGTAATTCTGTTGTTATTAAAACAAATTGTGTTGTGCTGTCTGTCCAGGGATGTATTCCTGCCCCTGCTATTACTTCCCTAACCGGGCCGGGGGCGCAGGCCGTGCCTCCTTTGTGGTGGGAGTGGATCTTAAATCTGGTGCTGTCCCACCAGACCACTGGATCAAGAGAGGAACTGCTTTGCTGATGAGCCTGGACGCATAGGAACTACACCCCGCGATCCCACTACTAACACAACTGCAGACTACCAAAACCCCCACCTCGCACTGCTACACACATCCACAATCGCAGTATTGACACCAATACAGACTACCACTATACCAGGCCAGCGCTCACACCCATACAGACTACCACAATCCGAACCCTCATACAAGTGTAGACTACCACAGTCCCACTCTCACATCACTACAGCCTTTCCACAATCCCATTGCAAACAATACAGACCACCACAGTCCCAGTTCCCACCAGTACAGGCTACCAGTCCCCTAGCTCCTAGACTCTTATAGATAGTATTTCAAAAACTATGGATTACTGCAGGTGGCTTGTATGTTAAAAATACTGATGTAAAAGATATTTTATTACCATAAAGATATGTAAATAACATTGAAGAGAAGGTACACAACATGAAATAAATTGTATTCTGCATTTTGTGTCTGAATGGGACTTTTTATCTTTGCGGTTGCTTTTCATATTTGTTCTGTCCTGGTTGTGTGACACTATAAAGCTGTCAGATGTTCTGTGTTTTTTTTAAGTGTTTTTTTATTCATTCTGATTCACTTGTTGTTTTGAGCGTGTGAATACTGTCACTTGAAGCAGGTCATTCATAGATATCACCTTACCTAAAGACGATGGAACATCCACCCCAAGATCACAGTTCATTTCTAATCTGGACTATGAGCCCGGAATCACCCCCACTTTCCCGTGAGCAGGCAGGGTGTGCTCCTGAGCCTTACAAAGTGGGCAGGGTGTCACAATTGCCCTGAGACAATAGCATGTATTCAGAGCCCTGTACAGAATATTTGGTGGGAGCACCACTGGCAGCCATTACAGCTGCAAGTCTCCAGCAGCTTGCCCCTGATTGACTTCAATCTTCTCAAAGACATCTTGAGGGTCTCAAATCTGTGCCTTTCTACAACTTTACCCCTTGTTGTTTCAAAAGTGCTCCTTGGTTTTCATGGTTGAAGCTTTGCTTGAAATCCACTACCTGAGTGAGAAACCTAACGGAGACTGGAGTATTTATCCTGTAATCATGTGAACCACTATTATTGCACACAGACAGAGGACACTCAGCTAATCGTGTGGCTCAAGAATGTACAGTAAGTGTGTGTACCTAAGTTAATTGTGGTTTTCCACTGAGGAGGGTTTGAAAAATTATGAGATCATGACTTTTCTGTTTCTTTTGTTATTTTATACGCATATGAATGGCATCATGTACGGATATAATTCTAGATATAAAAATACACCGTAAATATCTTACTGGGTCAGTATGTACACATGCATACATTTCTCTATGTATATGTGTATGTTTATAAATGTTGGCATGTGATGATCTGCATTGGCCTTTCTGTCTGTTGGTGCTGCTCTCTCCTGCATTGTAAGTGTGTGTAAATGTGACATGTTCTTGTCATGTACATGCAAGACATCCTATCGGAGCACAATTTGTCACCACATTTCCAGCAGGTCAGAGCTTGCCTGTGAAAGGGGAAAGATAACCACTAAATTTATGGGTCTGGTTTTTATTTTTAGTTTTTGAGCTTTTTAGTGAGGGAGTAGTTCTGCAGGTGTTTGTACTGCCAGAGAAAAGATAGAGAATAATTATGCAGGAGGGGGAGAGGGAGAAGAAAAGCTTTGTGGTTCTGAAGAGCAGAAGGGGAGATATAATGCCCCACTCTGGAAAAAAAGGAAAAAGCAGAGGAAAGGAAACAAGCAGCCTCCATCCAGGACTTTGTTCAGCTCCCATTCTTCTCCTGTAAAAGATCCTACCAATTACTGAGAGACAGGTTTATTTACTGGACTGGTTCCCCTTGTGATGGTGGGTGGGGTTACTGGAGTTCACATACGTCCTCTTCTCAAAACCATTGCCAGAACTGTAAGTTCATTTGAATTTTTCCACATCCTCTATATTTAAAAGGTGTTAATCACTTAGCATGCAGGGTCTCTACTGCTAGATCCCAGGCAAGACCTCCTCCAAGGAGGCAGAGCTCTAACTCATTCATACCCGACCCCTCCTCTGAAGGTGTGGCACTCAGGGACTGGTTCGGGCCCGACCCCTCCTCCGAAGAGGCAGAACTTATTGACTGGTTCAGGCCTGACCCCTCCTCTAAAGGGGCAGAGCTCCGTGACTTGCTGAGGCTTGACCCCTCCTCCAAAGGGGCGGGGCTGAGTGACTGGCTCTGGCTTAACCCCTCCTTTGAAGGGGCGGAGCTGGGTGACTGGCTCTAGCTTGACCCCTCCTATAAAGGGGCGGATCTCACCAAAGATGGACGAGCACCAGACTTCTAATGGTTTGGCCAACAACATTGTGATAAGTGTTACTACTACAGTTAGTACAGATCCTACTGTTACTGCCACTGCTAGTTACTGTAGTCTACTTATACTACTCTAATTACTGCTGCTACTGTTATTGCTGCTGCCAGTTACTACTACTGTTAGTACTAACTGTTGCTGCTACAGTTATTACTACAATTAGTACAGCTGCTACAGTTACTACAACTGCCAGTTACTACTGTTACCACAGCTACTACTGTTAGTTCTAGTTACTTCTGCCGCTACAGTTACCATTGTTATTACTGCACTACTGCTGCTACTATAGTTACGGCTGTTATTACTGCTGCTACTGTTATTATTGCTGCTAAAGTTACTGCTATCTAACTCTATCTGCTATCTAACTCCATCTGCAGTTACTGCTGCTAGTTACTACTGCTACTGCTGTAATTACTGCATCTAATGTTACTACTACAATTACTACAGCTACTGCTGTTACTTCTGCTGCTTCTGTTACTACTACAGTTACTACTGCTGCTGTTACTACAACTTTCTGTTACTGCAGCTATTTTTACTACTACTGCTACAGTTAGTACTACTGCTGTTACTACCTTCACTACTGCTTCAACAACTAATAATAAGAACAGAAAAATAAGAACGAGAGGAGGTTCTTTACACAAAGGGTGGTAGGTGTATGGAACAAGCTGGGTAATCATGTGGCTGAACCCAGTTTCTTGGGATTCTTTAGGAAACCTCAGGGGTGAGATCCCCAGATCAATAAGCTGCTGACTGTGAGCAGAGGTTACAGTGGGGATCTGCGAGAGGAACACAGAAGGAAGACGAGCACGGTGTTTCAGCTGTGGAGCCTCTTCAGGTGTGTGGAGGAGGGGCTGAGGTTGCAGGAGGGGGGGCAAGGGGGGAGTGGGGGGCGGGTTGTTGATTCCCTGTGCAAGAATGGAGACAGAAGTCATGGCACGCTGTGTGCATACTGTCCTGCTGGAGCGGTACTGCAGAGAATGCTCTTAACAGGACATCTGCTCCCTCCCCTGGTGATTACAGCTCCTACACGTCTTGACATCGGTTCCACAAGGCTTGGTAGGTTCTTGCTAGCTGAGCGTGAATGGCGCCTCCTGCTGGTGTTTGTTTCCTCCTGCCGCCCACTGCCCGTACACTCTTGACCCTGTCTGAATTGACGCGTGAGCCGGGTTTGCTGTTACTTTCATCAAACAGGCCAGTGGCAGGCGCACGGGCAGCTCTTGTCGCTTCTGTCGGCCTTCTGGTCCCCCGGCACAGCACCCTCGGAGAAGGGGGTCTGGTTTACTACTGCTGTCCGGACCCCAGCAGTCGTGGGGTGCGACCTGGGTGCTGTGCTTTGGGCAGGGCAAGATATTCTAATATTCCGTGCACCCATACACACGTGTCTCTCTGTGAAGACGCACACCGCACAGAGGCACACAAGTGTCTTCCAAAAGAAACGTGCAGAAGGGGGGAGGTATTCTGAGGTATTCTGAGTATTAGATAACATGGCGTAATTAGGCGACAGCTCCGCGTTTTCCGTCTCTCTCTCTCCAGAAGAACTCGAGTAACTGCACCGACAGAGCCCTACAGAGAGCCAGGGCTCTGCTTTCACCCGGGGAGGCAGGAGGGGGGCGGGGCAGCTCTCTGAAAATAAACCTGAGCGAGAGAGACCATTCGACGGCGCAGGCAGAGCAGAGCGGAGCGGGCGCTCCGGAGGAGGACCGTCTGACTGACTGCGCTGCAATGGAATTAAAAACTGCGCAATTTCAAACCTCCGCCGCTTCTCCCAGCCCGGCTCGGGAAAACACCAGCCAGCAGGGCAACACCGGACGCCAGACCGAATTGGCATTCGGATTGGGTGGTTTTTTTTTAGAAAAAACATACTCTGCACTGGGATGCTTTGGGATTAACAAGATGACTCAACGGATGGCCGTGGATACAAGTGGGATCTATGTATTTAAAAAAAAAAACCACAACGGATTGTGGATTTCACAAATAAAATGCACAGTTTAAAAACAACAACAAGGGAGCCATGCACCCGTTCCTGTAAAAAGAGGTGTACACGTCCATGTTGATCCCAGGAGCGAAGCGCTGTGTAACATCCAGCTTGCGGGGCTGAGAGATGGAAGCGCTCTCGGCCGTCACTCGGATCGCGCACATACGTGTCTGTAAACAGACGTCTCGGAGGTGCTCGCTCACGCCGCGGACACGTCCCGCCTTGTGCATCCTGCGCGACTGCAGCACGGGTGCGTTTCGGGGGCAATTCGCATTATATAATTTCTGAGTGCCTTTTCAGACTGCGTGGCCGTGCGTCTGTCAATCACGGCGGAGAGGAGATGCTCTTTTTTTTTTTGGGGAAGCAAAACACGCTGGGAGCTGTAACAGTTGGGGCAGCGATCGCGGCACCTCCCAGACCGAGCGGGGACCAGCAGCAGGTAAGGGTTAATGCCGCGTCTGACTTCTGGGGGGGGTCTAGAAACTTTTTGCGTTATTATACGATTATTTGCTCCGTAATGGGTTTAAAATGTGCTTCCGTCTCGCGTCTGGTGAGCAGCAGGCAGTGCGGTCCGCCAGGACTGCTTGTAAAGATGTGCTCTGTCTGTAACCCCCGCCACAGACGGTGCGGAAAACAGCTCGGAAATGTGTCGATGAAACCCTGAGAATTGTAACTTCAGGCTTTAAATAAAAAACGCAGTGGGATTTTTTTTTAAAAAAACCTGCAGCGTGCACCTTCTTGCAAAAGGCCAGTTGGATCAATAAAGACGAAGATGAACTTTGTTTTTCTGCCGTAACTTGTGAAAAAGAAAGATCACGCCGAGGGCACTCCGTGACTGTGCGTGTTTTCCAGAATGCGTCTGTATGTATTGAGATCTTTTCTTTTCCCAGGCTGGGGCTGAGCTCGTAGCGTCACGTTTACGAGCTTTACGGGAACCGTGTTATTGTAAAATGAGTGGGAGGTCTGTCACAATCTATGTGCTTCCAGAGGAAAATCCCACGTTTTCCTCCCCCCACACGTAACTTGTTCAAATCACGTTTTGGAAAGAGGTAGTACAGTGATTTTGCACGACTTGTTTCTCTTCTCGGCTCCCGAATTCTCTCTCTTCTTGTCCTCCGGAGAATCTGGGGCCTGATGGTGGGGAGGAGTGTCGCATTTGCTTTCTGGATGTCATGTGGTAGCATTGTGGCGGGTTTGCAGAATTTCCAGGAAGAGTATTTGAATTTTTTTTTCATTTTATTTTTTTTTCGTCTCCCTCTGCCCTGTCCCCGCCTCCTCGTGTCTTGGCGTCGTGACGCAGGTTGTCCACCAGGGGGCGGCCCAGCCGCGTTTTAATCCAGATCTGAGCTCCAGCTTGAACTAGGAGTTGGCGATCTGGGTCCCGCAGGAGCAGGTTTCCTTGCTAGATTAGGTTTTATCGACCTAAATCAACACATTACTGGATTGTGTGGACCCCTCTACCAACTTCCCGGGCTCTGCCGCTGTACAGAGACCAAGAAAACCTGCAGACACAGACACGTAGTCCCGGTCCATTCATTGCAGTGCTTAGATAGACCAGGCACTCCCAGTGCTTTCAGCAGCCGCCTGGAGTCAAATTCTGTCGTGGAGGGGAAAGGAAAATCTTCCCATTGTGTAGTGCTGACCTGTTCTGAAGGATTTGTCCTCATTGAAAACTTAATTTCTGTCCCTGCGCTCATATCTATACATACTGTACTGTAAAAGCCTTGAACTGAACCAGTAGTGGTGTTTTGTATGACTGAAAGCCTACATGTAAGAGATGAAGGTCCTCAGTCTTGTGCTAAGTGAGAGAGCCTGTTTGTAAGAGCAGTGGTGTCCTGGTGTCCTATCCACACTCTCCTCTGGGGCTGTGCAGTCTGCTGTCCCCACAGTCCCTCGTCACTCCGCTGGTGCAGCAGTGTCCCCCTCCTCCCCCTGGCCAGGAGGGGGCAGCACTGCAGGGGTGGTCCTGTCCTGTATGTGAAGCCCCCGGAGATCAACTGGGATAAAAGAACTGTGTAAATGCCGGGAATAATGAGGAAATACTGACTTATTTCAATTGCTAAAAACGTCACACGAAACACTCCAGAACAATCTGGGGCTTGTTGGCTCGTCCAGGGCAGGGACGCCTGTGTTGCCACTCGACGTCCAGGGCAGGGATGTCGGTTGTGTGCCACTCTCCCGTGTTTTTTTGTTCCTGGATGGTGTTTTTCCTCCCCTCCTGCGTGTGGGCATCTTTGGGTATTTTGATTGATTCTGAAAAATGACAGTTGCTATTAAAAACGGTACCAGGGACCCTTTGGTGAATATCAGTGCCCGGGACAGGATGGCAGGGCGAGAGAGAAGGGCCCCTGCCCCACCCTCAGGTGCGCTCGCTTGCTCAGATCCGATGAGCTTGTCCAGCCATTTCACGAAGGATCGCTGGGAGGCAGCTCCTTCTTCATGGCAGGGGCAGCCTGTGCCAGACACCTGCCGCCCTTTGTGTAAAGCTCTGCCTCCTGTGCAGCGTGGTCTTGTACACCGACCGCCAGGCGCCTTGCTGCAGTGCAGCAGATCAGATTCCCCTGGCACAGCAGGCAGTGACTCTCTCAGGGATGGTGCTCCGTGCCAAAGGGGGGCACTGTTTTACAGCAGATGGAGGATACCCTGGCCTGTACGACAAGCTAATGACAGAGCCCAGACCAGAACCGTCCGTGTCTGGTCGACAGGGCTCAACCTGCGCTTTAACTGAGCCACTGAGACAGCTCTTTAACTTCCCGCGTGCGATACTGTGCAGCAGTGAGATAGTGTTGCTACCTCACAGCTCTTGGCGCCTAGGTAGGATTCTGGACCCAGGGCACCCTCTGAGTGGAGTTTGCATGCTCTACCCTGGTTTTTGAGTGGGTTACATCCCCTCTTCTACAGATGTGCTGGCTCGCTCGGCCGGGGTCTGTTACTCAGGCCCATGTGCTTCTGTATTGACAAAATGTATGGTCACTTAATAATAATAATAATAATAATAATAATAATAATTGCTTACACTTATATAGCGCTTTTCTTTACAGGTAATGGGGATCCCCTCCACCACCACCAATGTGCAGCCCCACCTGCATTGTTGAGTGCCTTGGGGCAATCTTGTTGTGAAAGGCGCTATATAAAAATAAATTGAATTGAATTGTGTGAGCGCATGCTCCACAGCAGACGGCTGTCTCCGCCGGGGTATGGGCCCTCTTTGACCCTGGCTGTGACCCTCATCGGGAACGAGTGGCTTTCTGGTGCCGGTGCATGTGAGAAACCAGTGTATACTGGGATTCTTCTCCGTGTCTTGAGCGTGGACAAGAGAGCTCTCAGTGCTGCTGATGGCGAGAGGGGGAGAAGCCGTGGATAGCGGCGGCGGCCTCCGCACTGACCTCGCTATTTAAACACCATCCTCCCTGTTTCCACCTGCTAGATCTCTGCAAGTCACACGGAAATTCAGCCATGACTTTGTGAGGTAGGAGGAGACCCTACCTGGCTGGGGGGGACGTGCAGACTCCACACAGAAAGGCCCCTCGGGCTGGAACCGTGCCCAGGACCTGAGAGCTGTCAAGCAGCAACAATCACTGCCAGACCACTCGCACAGTCCTAATAATACCATTGCAAACCAGTAATAATAACGCAGGTGACACACAGGATAACACAGGACATCCACGGTTAGCCCTGATGCGGGCTGTGTACACAGTGTACACAGGTGTTTGCAGCCATATCGCCCTGCAGCTCCCAGCTGGCAGCCCCACTGGAGCTCAGCAGGTGTGAGCCTGACCAGTACCTGGATGGGAGACCTGCTGGGAAAGCTGAGGCTGCTGCTGGAAGAGGTGTTAGTGGGACCAGTAGGGGGCGCTCACCCTGCGGTCTGTGTGGGTCCTAATGCCCCAGTATAGTGATGGGGATGTTATACTGTAAAAAGACGCCGTCCTTTGGATGAGACGTAAAACCAAGGTCCTGACTCTCTGTGGTCATTAAAAATCCCAGGGCATTTCTGGAAAACAGTAGGGATGTAACCCTGGTGTCCTGCCCACATTTCCCCCTGGCCTTTACCAATCATGGCCTCCTAATAATCCCCCTCTCTGAACTGGCTTCATCACTCTGTTCTCCTCCCCACTGAGGGCTGGTGTGTGGGGAGAGTACTGGTGTATCATCCAGGTTGGGCTGCACACTGGTGGTGTTTGAGGGGATCCCCATTACCTGTAAAGCGCTTTGAGTGGAGTGTCCAGGAAAGCACTTTATAAGAGTAAAGAATTATTAAATCTGAGGTCTGTTTCCTCTTATTTTTTGGCGCACAACTCCAGCGCCGATTAGTCTCATTAACAATAAAACACGGTGGGTACAGGTGTCACTCGGGGGTGTGGACTGGACACCGAGACAGACCCGTGGAGCTCTTTGGGGTTGGTCGAAGAACACACGAGTCTGCACGTGTGAAGGGATTTGCGGCGCTGTACTGCAGACCGTCCACAAGAGGGCGCTGTGCACTCGAGGACGGAATCTGCAGACGAGCAGGACGAGCAGCAGCAGCTGCTTTCCTTTCTCTCACTCTGCTGGGAGAGGGGGTGTGTCTTGCGGCACGGTTTCACTCATGAGATAACCTGTCAGGACAAAGCTTTCTGTCCCGTTTAGAAACTCTTACAATGCTTTTACCACACAAAAAATGATAAGTGAAGCCATGATGTCTGTATGGAATTGTTAATGTTATTGTCCACCAGGGGGCGGCTTCAGGCTGACTTTAATGAAGTGAATTGTAAAACAACAGCCATGCAGAAATATACAGTGTAGATTTGGAAACGCAATAGGAAATGGTTAATACAAGACACAGTGTGAGTGGCACTGAAGCAGCTGGTTCTGGTGGCCGGGGGAACGTGTACACTGGTCCGGTGGGTGGGTATGAGCACCAGCGTGTACGAGCAGCTGATATTCAGTAACTGCATTGTGTTCAGTAACAGCTGGGGGATCGCGCTCCGAGGGCAGGAGCTCTTACTGGCCTGCGTCAGCCCGGTTCTGGTTTAACTGGGCCAATGGAACCGCTTCTCCCTGCTCTGCACACCAGGCTGAAAAATCACATTCTAAAATACCAACACCTGACCCACAGGAGTGCCGACTAAGGTGCTGCTCGATATTCCAGTCTTTCAATTTGACATTCGCTTGTGTTTGGAAATTCACAGTGCGTGTGCGATAATTGAATAACAACAGTTCATCAGCATGTAGTTTTACAAGCATGCTGATGTCTTACTAGCACACAGATCTATTGAAAATACCCACAGTGTCTTATGGAGACCAGAGAAGGCAGAAATACACTTGCGTACTCTTTTTTGTCAGGTGACTAACTTACTGTGTACTGTTACCAGACAGAGTTCAGATAGTTCGTCACGCGTAGAGTAACTGATGTTAGTAAGGACTTTGCGAGTAATAATTTTAATATTTCAGGGTGTATATTCTTAGGTGATTGAAAATCTGAATTTATTCCTGCATTGCAATTGATTTTGTTTTCTGGATTATAAGTATATTTTTCCTTCGTTTACTTTTTATCGTGCTTTGTTTTATTTTTTTCTTTGTTCAAGATGTACAGCGTCCTTGGGATTGGAAAGGCGCTTTATGAATAATAGTTATTATTATTAATTTATGTTTCTAATTCCCAGATAAAGAGCTGGCCTCCTCGCCATCTCGCAAGGCTGTGGCGCAGAGGAGGGGGCGTGTGCCTTCTGACCAACCAAAGTGCACAGCAGCGGGGAGGCGGAGACAGCTGGGGGGGCTGCGGCCAATGAGAAGAGGAGGCGGGGCGAAGGGACCGGAAGGAAGAGAAGGAAACATGTCTTGTGTAAGGGGAATGAAAGAGGCGGGCTCTGCTCGCTCCAAGCCAGTGGGAAGGAGAGCTGTCAGGCCCTTCTGCTGCTTAGAGGAGGCAAGAGGCACGTCTGCGGCCGGAGAGGTGAGTGTGATGCTGGTGCGTTCATCACAGCGTGTGTAGCGTGCTCCAACTGAAGTACATAGGAAATCGAAAGGGTGTAGTTCCACAGGTCTCATCTTGAATCTGACAGAATTATACCCCCTTTCACCTGTCAGAAATTGCAGAATGATCTACAGTAGGTAAATGGCAGACTTGGTGAATGTTCTGGCAAGATGTGAACTGAATTACTGGCATGCTCAGCTGGCCAGTGAGTTTGACAAGGTGAATCACTTTGTGTGTCAGTTTATGACTCTTGTGGTAGTTAAAGAGACCCGGCCTCAGCAGTCAGAGATCACGTAAGAGCAGCAACAGTGAGCTCAGGTGTCTTATATCCGAGCTGTCCCATTGGGAACGCAGGGAGGGTGTTTGGACTGTGCTGGGCCTGTGTCTAAGACTGAAGCAGAAAGTCTGCCCTGCCCCTGGTTTGCAGGCCGAATCCAGCTTGTCCGCGCCCCCAGCTGTGAGCCCCTATGGGTGCTGCGCTGGGCCACGCAGGGCACCTAGTGTGCGTCTTCATCGTCATTGTCCAGGGAAGCATGTCCTCTGGTCCTGCTAGATAGTAGGCCCAGTCCCGTTGCTCCACAGCTGTTTGACCGGGCCAGCTCGCTGTGCAGACTCCCTGTGATTGGTGTTGCAGCTAGGAAACTCCTGCAGTGCTCCAGGACTGAGCCTGGGGACCCAGTCCTCTCATAATGGGTCATAACCTGCAATGGGTCCCAATACCGATTTATTTTATTTTTAAAGCTTTTCTGGGTAACAGGGGGAGACGACATCAATCTGTCATCGGATATCGTCTAGAAATGATCACATTCGTTGTGGTGGAGGAGCTGGATGATTTATTTACATGTGGTTTCTTGGACCGGCAGGACACCTTGTTACTGCTGTGGTAGCCCAAGCTCAGATCCAGCTTCCTTTACCTCGTCAAATCGCCCGGCTCTTGATCGTTTTGTGCAAAAAAAAGCCGGATTCCGATGTGCATGTGCCCGTGAGGGGGTGGTTTAATAACCCTCTCTGCCGCCCCTGTGTTTCTCCGCTCTGCGTTCTGTCACCTGAATTCCGTCACCGCCCCGTGTGTGTGGAAGTGTTGGCCACAGTCTCACTCTTCAGGTTTTCCACCTGGAGCGTTTAGCACCGGGAGCTCCAAGTGAGAGGCGGGCTTTGGAGTGATGCTGTAGCAGCAGTATTGAGCAGCAAGCGGTAAGTGGACATTTGAAAAAGGACGAGGGCAGTGGCTTTCTGGGAAGGGTCAGGGGCTGGCCTGCGTGGGGGAGCTCGCCCAGTCTTGGCTGTCTTGGGTTCAGGATGTGCTGAACTATTCAGGCCCATCGGCTGCTTTGTTCTCTACGTCTTGAAATGCCCCAGCAGTGTTGGTGGAGGTGGTTGAGGTGCTGCAGGGATGGGGATTCTGCTGGTAACCGCTGCCGCGGTGTGCAGACAGGTGGCTCGCCCTCCCCGAACTGCAGCAGACTCTTCTTCTGGCGTTGGCTGAGCACGTCCAACGCGGCGTTTGAACAGGTAAATTAGCTGGGCTGGCTCTCTTTCATTGAAATTCTTCATCTTGTGTTGAGAGAGAAGATTTTTAAAATGCACTGGCTTGCTCTGTGGTGGTTGTGGGGCTTTATGGGCATTTCTGAGGTGAAGTCACTGCATTGAACTGGGAAGATAAAAGAGTTTAAAAAACAGAAGAACAGAGACAAGGAAACAGGGCGGGAGGATGAGAAGGACAGAGACAGAGGGAGAGACGGAGACAGGGAGCGAGGGAGACAGGATACAGGGACAGAGAGAGGGAGACAGACAGGGAGAGAGGATAAGAAGGACAGACACAGGGACAGAGAGATGGGGACAGGAAGAGAGATAGGAGAAGACAGGGAGAAAGACAGGGAGAGAGGATGAGAGACAGGGAGACGGGAAGAGAGGATGAGAAGGACAGAGCCATGGACAGGGACAGAGACGGGGAGAGAGGATGAGAAGGACAGAGCCATGGACAGGGACAGAGACAGGGAGAGAGGATGAGAAGGACAGAGCCATGGACAGGGACAGACGGGGAGAGAGGATGAGAAGGACAGAGCCATGGACAGGGACAGAGATGGGGAGAGAGGATGAGAAAGACAGAGCCATGGACAGGGACAGAGACAGGGAGAGAAGATGAGAAGGACAGAGCCATGGACAGGGACAGAGACAGGGAGAGAGGATGAGAAGGACAGAGCCATGGACAGGGACAGAGACAGGGAGAGAGGATGAGAAGGACAGAGCCATGGACAGGGACAGAGACAGGGAGAGAGGATGAGAAGGACAGAGCCATGGACAGGGACAGACGGGGAGAGAGGATGAGAAGGACAGAGCCATGGACAGGGACAGAGATGGGGAGAGAGGATGAGAAAGACAGAGCCATGGACAGGGACAGAGACAGGGAGAGAAGATGAGAAGGACAGAGCCATGGACAGGGACAGAGACAGGGAGAGAGGATGAGAAGGACAGAGCCATGGACAGGGAGAGAGGATGAAAAGGACAGAGATAGGGAGACAGGGAGAAGGGGGGAGAGGGTCACTCCAGACCACACTGGGGATCAGAGGCTCTTGGGAAATTCTGCTCCGTCAGAGCCCGCTGGCTGTGGGAGAGAGTGGGTGTGGTGTGACTGAGCCTGGGGGAGTCTTCTCCCCCGTCTCCCAGCAGTGAGAAACAGAAAAGTGCTCCACGCTATTAACTTTCTAATCAAGCACGATAAAGGGACATTCCTGACCTGATCGCAGTGAAGATTTCTCACCAGAGACGTTAGCAGCCCGGGTTTTCCGTGCTACAGGACAAACAGCGCAGTCAGCGAAAGTGGGTGCTCTAGACTTCCTCCCGCTCACTCACTCTCTCCCCGTCTTCATCTTCCTTTCAGCCTCCTCGCCTTCCACGCCAGCTGCTTCCTCCTCGTCCCCCTCGCTGTCCCTCTGGCCGGCTCTCGCTGGAGCTGATAGCTCTGTCTCGGTCTCTGTGGTGCCTCCACCTTCTTCCCCCGTCTGGCTCCTCTCCTCCGCCACCTTCCTGTCTCTGCTTTCTGCCGCCTGCCCCCGGATCCCTGCTCCCCTCTCTCCTTTTCCGTCTTCCTCTCCCTCGCCCGTCTCTCTCTCTCTCTCAGTTCGGTTCGGTTCAGCTCAGGGCGCTTGATTGGCAGGACCGGTGAGTACAATCAGTGCTGCCGAAGCAAATAAAAATAAAACTCTACAAGCATTTACAACAAAGACATATCATAAAATATTTACATATAGACAGACGGAGCATTACTGGGAGACAGGCTCACTGTTCCTCAGGCACTGACAGGAGAACCCATACTGGGCTGCCAGTTTAACTGAGGTCCCTCCTCCCTCTCCCAGTAGGATTGGGACCTGTTGTGATTCTGGCAGGTGTGGGAACTCTGGGACTAGATTTCTGAATTTAGGGAAGAATGTTTTTCTAATCCCAGAATGTGTCACAGTGCAGTAGGAAGTGCACCTCTGTCTCTGTTTCTCCCTGCTGGCAGTGGGAGCACAGCCTGTCCTCTCTGGACAGCCAGGTCTGCCTGTGTCGCCCAGTTTCTGTGTCCAGGCTGTGGTCACTGAGCCTGTCCTCTCTGGACAGCCAGGTCTGCCCGTGTCCAGTGTCTGCGTCCAGTCTGTGGTCACTGAGCCTGTTCTCTCTGGGCAGCCAGGTCTGCCTGTGTCCAGGCTATGGCCACTGAGCCTGTCCTCTCTGGACACCCAGGTCTGTCTGTGTCACTGAGCCTGTCCTCTCTGGGCAGCCAGGTCTGCCTGTGTCGCCCAGTTTCTATGACCAGAAACTGAGCCTGTACTTCGTCAGGATCTGTTTCTTTTTGCTGTTACTTATCTCTCTGTCCCTTCCTCCGTGTCTCCCTCTGTCTCATGTCCTCCCCTGCCTCTCGGCGCACTGCTGCTGCTGTACACGCCCAGCCTGGTGGGGGCCACTGGTTCTCCTGTTTCTTCTGTCTGTCCTGCTGCTCTAGACCCACAGAGCCCCCTAAGTCATTTTCTGACCATTGCTCAGTCCGTATCCGTACAAAGGGAAGACGCCCGGAATGCTTAGATATCAAAAAGTTGATCGTGATCGTGATCGCCCCATCGTGATCGGGGGCGTGTTGGAGGAATATGCTTGGATGTGCCCTTTGTCTGTGTGTGGGTACGGTGATTGTTGCCAGAAATCTGAAGCCACATCAAAGCAAAATCTGTTGATTCCAAATTACACTAAAAAGACAAAAAAAAGTGCAAAACCACAGAGAGGTCTGGTAAAAATCAAAGCATGTTTCAAACCATGATAAATTGTGACAAAGTCAGCACATGGGTTAATCACAGGGAAACCACAGCCTCACACTGCTGGTTTGGACAGGTTTAAACAGTGATCAGGTAAAGGGCTGTGAACAGTCACAGCTGAGTGAATGAAAAAGACAACTGTACTGCTGTGGCACCAGTTCAGTCAGAGCCTTAACTAACAGAGTTACAGGGGAACAGCAACGCTACTGTGATATGTCAGGGTTAGAAAGAATCGACATTGACGAGTGCATTTCAAACCACAGTAAAATTAAAATGTGCGCAGTAACTTGTACAACTTCCAATTGACATCATAAAATAGATGAAATTTCCAGGTTTGTGCAGCAGCATATTCTGTGATTCAGAACGAGGCAACAAAACTTCTGGTGACATGAAGAGGCTCTGTGACATTGTGAACGAGCCGGCTAGATAGAAATAGAAATATTGCTCTTGACTTCAAGACGGTTTTGCTGCTTCCTTGTTAACTCTGCGTGCAGATCACGTTGGGTCTTTTCTGTGGTGAATTTCCAGGTGCACAACCTGTACTTATTTGCTTGTACATCGCACGACATTAGTCATTACAGGGACTAGTGAGCAGGAAGGGCTGCATCACGTCACGGTTCAAGGGAACTCTCGTTCTCGTCAATGGTGAGACCCAGGGTTTGTGACAATGAGGCGACTTACATTACTTTTATCAAAGTTGACGATTTTCTGCTGAATTCGACTTTTTTCTGTACCGTCAGTGAAGTTATTTAGCTGCCGAGATTTCATAACCGGTCTGAGAAATTGGGACCTCAGTTGCCCTTGAACCCTTGGTCATAAAGGGGAGTCTGGCACTGGCAGGTTGAAGAGACTTTAATCTTGAAATTAAAGGGAAGACTACCAGGCAGACCTGGCACAAACGTACAGAATTGTCCAGTCAATCCCTTGTGACTATACCTGAGGTTGAAGAGGAACAGGATCCTCAGGACGCAAGCAGGCAGGAGAGGGAATTACACATACGACTGAGAACAGGAGGCGCTTCTTTGCACAACAGGTGGTGGGTGTGTGGAACAAGCTGCCCTGGACCCTCTCTCTTCCTTTCCTGAGCCAGCAGATGTCCAGCACCCGCCTACCCAAGGAGTTGGGGCTGTGGCGGGGGGCAGGAGGGGGGGGCAGGAAGCAGTAGGTGTGGGAGCCAGAACAGACCATCTCCTTACACACACACACACGCACACACCTCGGCAGGGGGAGACAGGAACACAGCGTCCCAGAGGGAGAGGGAGAGGGTGTGCACAGGGGGGGGGATGGGTGAGTGGGTTGGGTCATCCACTCCCCTCCCCTGGCTGATACAGCACTGTGAGAGCAGAGAGCAAGCGAGTGAGTCACTGTAGCTCTCTGACTGTAGAGCGAGGGAGAGGGAGTAGATTATTGTCTGTAGATTTTATTTTTATTTTTTGTTTTGTTCCATGTTAATTTGATAATTTCTGTTTGCTTTGGCAACACTGATTGGACCCATCGGTCACGCTGATAAAGCACCTTGAATTGAACTGAACTGTGTGAAGGAGGAGGCAGGCGCAGGGGGAGGGGGAGGGGTTCCATCATTCAGACCAAGGGCCTCATTGTGACCAGGGGTGTGAGGGAGCCTTTGTGTCAGTGAGAGAGGAGGGTAAGATCACGTCGCACACTCGGTGAGCAGAGGCAGAGAGAGGGAGGGCAAGTGAGCCAGTGAGGGAAAGCAGACAGGGACAGAGAGCGAGAGGGAGAAGAGAGGATCACAGGGTTCAGATTCCACAGGCTTTACTGGTATTCCACTGGTTTTACTTGGGGCGGAGCGGTGGCTCTGTGGCTAAGGATCTGCACCTGTGGCTGGAAGGTTGCTGGTTTGTATCCCACAGCCGGCAGAGGAATCCTACTCCGTTGGGCCCCTGAGCAAGGCCCTTAACCCCAACTGCTCCAGGGGGGCTGTATAAATGGCTGACCCCGCGCTCTGACCCCAAGCTTCTCTCTCCCTGTCTGTGTGTCTCGTGGAGAGCAAGATGGAGCATGGGAAAAGACAAATTCCTAATACAAGAAATTGTATCTGGTCAATAAAGTGATCTTATCTGATCTGGTGTGACCAACAAGTTACAGTGTTGTCAAAGTCATAACATGTAGAGCAACAACATTGTTGTTCATCAAGCCATCTTCTAGCATCTTCTTCTACTTCCGGGTCAGCCAGGGCCTACTGTAATGGCGATGTTGCCGAAGTGAGGAATTACTGGACCCTATGTGACAGCTGGTGAATTTCAGGCGTCGGGTTTGAGGGAGATAGCCGGGTGGACTTAGCCAAGTCGTGGAATCGGAACCGGAGTCAAAGCCGTAAGACGGGTCGGGAATTAGACAGCTACAGGGATCCGAAGACGAGAACGGAGAGCTCCACTGTACTGAGCGCAGTGGTGGTGGTGGTGGTGACCAGCCCTCAAGTACTCTGGGAAGCAGGAGATGCGGAGACGAGCGAGCGCTGTGATTGGATAATTAGTGCATCGGTGCTCACGGTGATTGGGAAGGGCTCGTGTCTGATTAAGTGCGGTCGTGACACCTGTCACGCAGCAGGCTCAAGGCGGGGCAGACAGACAGACGCGCACTCGCACCAGAGAGAACACGCGAACGCCACACAGACACCACCCCGGCTCCGGAGCTGAAGCTGGTAGTACCAGTTCAATAATGAATAAGACAGTGGGCAGTGTGCAGGGCAGGGCAGCGACAGAGGGGCAGGAAAGAGCTGGGACAAGCACAGCAGGGAGAGGTGACAGTGATGGCGCAGTGAGTTTCCGAGGGCTCTGGAAGACTCCCTCCCCGGGACACGGTGCCTCCGAGGGGGAGAGCGGTGGGCCCAGCAGCTGCATGCTGGGGGGCCGGAGGGACCCCCGCTTGCCGAGTCGAGAGTGGCCGGGCTCGGGAGGAGATGAGGACCGAGTTCTCTCCTGCCGGTCCCACCCAGAAGATCCCCTCCCCCACCACCACTGTGCAGCCCCACCTGGATGATGCACCAGTACTCTCCCCACACACCAGCTCTCAGTGGGGAGGAGAGCAGAGCGATGAAGCCAGTTCAGAGAGGGGGATTATGAGGAGGCCATGACTGGTAAGGGCCAATGGGAAATCTGGCCAGGACGCCGGGTTACACCCCTACTCTTTTCGAGAAACACCCTGGGATTTTTGACGACCACAGAGAGTCAGGACCTGGGGTCTTGCAGTGGTTTCTGTCAGAACCAGGCCCTGTGTCGCCGTCAGCCTTGTGCCCGTTGCAGGGCTGTCCGCTCCTCTCCAGATTTTCGCCAGTGGCGGGAAGCTGTTGGAAAAAGCCCGGTAGCACAGCAGCGCCAACACTGTCCTGAAGGGGGCAGTCTTCTGCTGTGTTTCCTGCATCCCACCCTTCCAAAACAAGGCCCCCTTCTGTAGCCAGTGCCCTCCCCCCAACTCAGTCATAATAAACCTGTGACCTGCTGCCCCCTGCTCCCTCTCCCCCCCTCGGCCCTCGACACAGCCTGCCTCGCTCTCCGATTCCTGTCCCTCCACTTCCTGAGCCGCTGACACCGATCCCTGCTCCGTGCGGGATGGGATGGTCTGATGGCCTTTGTGTGTCCAGGGAGCAGGGGCCCGCGAGGGGGGAGGGAGAGGAGGGGGCGGCGGCGGGGCTGGGAATGAATGTGTAAAATAAACTGCTGCTTTCCTGTTTTTACACCCCCTTCCCTCCCCGTTTCCTAATTTCCCCCTTGTCAACAACAAAAGAAGTCACACCCCAGCGACCCCCCCTCCCTAAGACAACACACACACCTGCTAACACAATGAAGGCATCAGCCTGATTCCCCTCTGATCAGATAACAGCCCGGCACCTCCGCCCCCCAGCTCCCACCGCGGCACGCATGAGTGACCGAGGCCCTGCGGTCCTCACACACTCGGCTCTTTCAGACTCGACTCTCTCACACACCTTCAATCCATCGATCAGGGCTTATTGATCAGTGCACGGCCAGTACAGCAGACAGCGGAGATGCTTCACCCTCGAGCTGGTTAAGAGGGGTATTGGAAGAGTAGACGGACGGGCGTTTTTAGGGATTAGGTTGGGATTACGATACAGTGAATGATACAGTGGCTATTGACAGTACAATTACAGATTGCAGGACAGTGACACCAGGACAGGAGGTCTTTATGCTGAGGCGCAGCGCGTGTGTGTCCTGAGAGTGCAGAGTGCCAGGAGGGCGCCGGTGCGCCTATCACTGGTTACTCAGGTGGCTGGCTGCTCGCCTGCGGCCTGCTGGGTCACTGCGGGGGTCTGCTTGCAGTCTTAGATAGATAGATACTTTATTGATCCCGTGAGGGAAATTGCAGTGCAACAGCAGCTTAACACACACAACACAGCCACAGTGTAACGAATTACATAATAATAGTACAATACATACAATACAATACAATACAATACAAGAGTTACTCACAGTCCGGACACACAAGAACAAACTAGAACAGAACAGTACACAGAAAATCGTATCACACATATGAATATAAATATAGATGTAATTATAGATATAAATATAAATGTATTGCACAGGTCCCTGGCATATATTGCACAAAAAATGGTTGTAAACGGGAAAAAGAAAAAGAAAGAGAACAGATGTAGCAGTAGATGCGTTTACTACCTGGGGGAAGGAGCTGTTGGGAAACCCGGTGGTGCACGCGGGCAAGCCCCTGTACAGGACGGCCAGCGGGCTCATGACCAGCGCTCGGCAGCCCGGGCCCAGACCTGGAGAGCACGCAGACTCCACACAGACGCTCCACTCTCCGCACTCCTCAGCAGCCAGGGCGCGGACTCGCTGGCGGGGAGCAGTCTTTCCGGCCCCCCCCCCCAGAGCGCCCGGCGTGACCCCAGCCCTCCTGTCCGCGCCCGAATGCGATCGCTTCCCGTCGTGCGCGGTGTCCTGGTACGCGCTCCCTCCCCGTCTTCCCTTGAGTGGAGTCTGCGTGTTCTCCAGGCCTCTGCCTTCCCCCGTGACCTCTGACCTTTCGGGGGACTGCGGGTCAGAGTTCAGGGAGGAGAGGCCAAGTCCCTGCAGAGCGGTAGGAGTGTGGGCCCGTGTGGAGCACGCTGGGTGTGGGAAACGGCAGAGTGTCCGAATCTGACCGCGTTTATCCCAATAAAGTCCTTCCGCGTCGAAGTGGATGGTATCGGAGTGAGGCCTGTGACTAATGCACTGCAGCTTCTGACATCGTGGTTAATCAGAAAGAATGCACCCAGACAAAAGCAGCCTCCGATAAAGAACGTGAGGCTGGCAGTCCTGAAAGTATTGTAGTAGTGTTGTTTTCACACGAGTCCTTAACTTGCTTTTCTGAGAGGCAGAGGGATAATGGGCCAGGCGAACCAGACCGGGGCTGGACTGTTGCCCTTCTCCCTCAAGAAAAGGAGAGCTATTGCTTTAAATGTCAAGAGTGCTGGGGATAAAAAAGAAACAAAAAAAGAAGAGATGGAAGCAAACTATAGGCTCAGCTTCCTCGGCTTTTCCAGAGGGGGCTCCATTCTGCTCCAGCCATGCCTCTGAGCGTGAGGCAGTGTGCTGTTGCCATGGCAAAAGCGGAATCCTGAAGCAGAAGCTCTCCAGGAGGGCCTTCCCATTGGTTCGGGGGCCTTTACCACATTGTGATGCTAGGAGCTGGCCGGCCAATGGGAGGCCTCGGTCTGGTGGCTGTTGCTAGGGGGAGTTGCTTGCAAGCTGTCAGCTGTGCTCTGGCTCCCCTCTCAATCTCCCTCTCTCTCCCCCTCGCTCCCTCTCTTTCGCCCCCTCCTGCTCTTGTTCTTTCTCCCCTCTTCCCCCCCCCCCTCTGCGGTCCCCTCCCTCGCTGTCTCCCCCACCTCCCTCATTCCACGCTCGCGCAACGTGCACACGTTGGGAATTCACTGAATATTTCATGCTGTTTTGTCAGGGGATGAGACGCTGCCGGTCGGCGAGCCCTTTCGGGGGTGGGTTTGAGTGAGGTATGCGCCGGGAGTCACGTAGGCAACAGCTGCAGCCTCCCGCGGCCGAGCAGCAGCAGCGCCGAACGGCATTTCAACAGGGTAAGCAGCCCTGCTCAGTGCCGCCTGGGCCGGCGCGGTCTGGCGCTCCCCTGCTCCGCCGGGTCACTGCGCGCAGATCCGCTCGGAGCTCCCCGCACGCTATCTGGAGTGGCAGACGCTGGAGTGCCGCGGCCCGGTGTCTTCGCGCTGTAAGTGCTGTTGAACCGCTCTGTGCCTGGTGACCCCCCTCGCCCATCTGTCCTGGAACGCCGGTTTCGTGGATTGACTCGTCCGGGCGCCTGCCGGCTCTCTGATCCGAGCGCGGCCGGTGACACCAGGCTCCCTGGTCCGGTTCAGGTCCGGTCAGAGAGGGGGAGCCGGGGGCACAGCCCGAGACAGGATTTGAACCAGGAACCCCCCGGGGTGACAACACCTGGACCCTGACCACTTGGCATCTGCCTCTAGATGCCCAGTGCTCGCCCCCCTTTTCACTCAAAGAACTGAAATAAAAGAGCGCAGATCAGCAGCTTCCCAAACACATGCGCTGTTGGGCATTTTGAGTCCGGTTTCAGCCGTCTAAAGGGTGTTGTGTTTTTTCTTCAGTTCAGCAGAGGTAGGGAAACTTTAAATTTTCGTTTAAATCTCTCCCTGGCTGCCTTGCAGATTAAACAGCAGAAGGGGAAAAAAACAATAAAAATGTTAAAAAACCAGGAGGTTCCCATGAAGGGTTATTAAATGACAAAAGTCTGCCCTCGTTCTCTATATTAAAAATAATTCTACAGCGAGAAGTTAGTTTTTCAGTTGTGCTGGCAGGGGATTGCTGGAGATGGCAGGCCTGCTGGCAGCTTGCAGGTCTTGTTTGATCCATCAGTAAACGGTCCTTCTGTGCTGCCTGTCCTACGGCCTCAGGAACCCGCGTCATGAGCGCTGTGTGGAGTCAGGGCTGGCCGCTGTGCCCGCTTCCTGCTTCACAAAGCTGTGCGTGCCCCCTTTCTCCCGGCCTGGATCTCCTCCTGGTTTTCTTTCTGGACACACACAACCCAAGATTTCATGCACAGAGCTTCCCTGTGTCCAGTAACACACACAGGACATCGTTCCCTCTTCCCTGTGTCCAGTAACACACAGGACATCATTCACTCTTCCCTGTGTCCAGGAACACACAGGACATCGTTCCCTCTTCCCTGTGTCCAGTAGCACACAGGACATCGTCCCCTCTTCCCTGTGTCCAGTAACACACAGGACATCGTTCCCTCTTCCCTGTGTCCAGTAACACACAGGACATCGTTCCCTCTTCCCTGTGTCCAGTAACACACAGGACATCGTTCCCTCTTCCCTGTGTCCAGTAGCACACAGGACATCGTCCCCTCTTCCCTGTGTCCAGTAGCACACAGGACATCGTCCCCTCTTCCCTGTGTCCAGTAGCACACAGGGGTAGCCTGTGTGAGAGGTGGCGTAAGAGACCAAGCTGTGTCGTACTTTTTCCTATTCACTTGCTTGGCAGACGCGCTTCTCCAGGGCGCCTTGCATAAACTGAAACACACAGCGCAGGTACAGTAAGTGCAGTGATACCTATAATTCAGTCCAGCTCTTGAGATGCCTGAGAAATAAAGAGGCCGGAGCAGATCGCAGGAGCAGTCCAATAGGATCAGAATGGCAGCCCAGGGTGACCGCAGACCCGTCTGATCTTTGTCACAGGCGAAAGCTGTTTAAAAGGACTCGCTGTAGCAGGTATATTTGTGGACTCTAAAGATGGAGTTCATGGGGTTTTGTGATTTTTATCAATGGGGCCTGCTGTAGCTGAAATGTGCAGCGCTTGGAGATATTCTGTATTAATGGCGCTTACAGAGATGGTTCTACTTCCGTTGTGCGTTATTTCACAGCTTTTTTTTTGCGCAAGGAAAGACTTAAGTGCCCTTTTTTCCCCCGATGTGGAGGTTTAAAAATAGCTGGCGGAGCTGCGCTGGCCCGATTCCAGCAAGCGCAGGCAGCGTGACAGCAGGGCTGGCCTGGCAGTGTGGGAGAGAGAGGAGAGGCAGGAATGTGCGTTTTTACACCACTGATAAGACACAGGCTGCCTTCCTGGGGCTTTCAAAACGCCTTATCGTTTGGTGCGTGTTTTTTCTCATTTTATTTTCCTGCCTGTTCCGTGCTTGCAAACATATGTTCCTTTTTTTTTAAAACAGAAACCCCCCTTTTTATGATTTCTGCTGGAAGGAGCCTTTTCATTTTTCCTTTGCCCTCACATATTGCTTTCGCCTTGTGTGTGTGTGTGTGTGAGGGTTTCTGTCTGTCCTTCCCCCCCTCCTCTCCTGTCCACGGGGCTCGTCCTGCTCCCTGCTCTGGCGGGTCTCCTGCGGTTCTGTGCGCCAGCGAGGAGCTGCAGCGAGAGAGACAGGCAGGACTGGTAGATCCTCGCTCCCGTCCTGCAGGATAAAGCCGGTGAGTCATTATGTGTGGAGAGCTGGTGTGGCGTGTGGCAGGAGGAAGAGGGAGGGAGGGAGGAGGGTGGGACGTTTTGGGTGCTTTTTTTTGTTTTCTGCTGTCCTCTCTCTCTCTCTTTCTCACTTCCTCTTCAGTTCGAGGGCTGAAGCCTTCCTGCAGCTTCCAAAGCCATGCTCTAGGGCAGGGGCTCTCTCGGGGGAGCCCCCGGGACCCCCCCCTCCCCGCTGGGAAGGATGCGCCCCGCACCTCAGCCGAACTTGTGCCAACTCCTCCAAAAACAGCTCTGTGCCCTGGCCGCGCTGGCGCCGGACCTGTGGGGGAGCGGTTCTGGCCGGTCACCTCCCAGCGGTGCTGGGCCGGAGGAGGGCCGCTGCCCGTGTGTCTGACCGCCACTGCCCGGCTCGAGAGAGAGCTGCCTGCTGGGGCTGGCTCTCTGCCCTTGCACAGCTGGGTCACTCTCCTGCTTTGGTTTTTTTTTTGGCTCCCACCCTCGGTTGTGATTGAAGACGAATAATTGCCGGACGTTAGAGAGCGCCCCTCGGGTTGGCTTCTGCCGTGCGGCGTGGAACGCGAGATCAGCAGCCCTTTTCAGGGGGAGTCGGGTGCTGCTTTGCTCTCCTGACGAGGCTCCCGACGCCTGGGGCCGCCCTGTGCCTTACAGGGGCTTCGCTGAGGTCCAGCGGTCCAGGCAGTGAACTGGGTGGCATGAAGTGGACGGTGTGGTCTGTGGATGGCGGGGGGGGTGCTGGCTAGGAAGCTTTCGGCAATGCCGGTGACACCAGGGCAGGTGATTGGAGGAAACTGGGGGGGGCGTCTTTCTTTCATTCACTGGAGCGGCTCGTCTCCCGCTGGCTGCCACGAGCGAGTGCTCAATGAACCCAAAAGAGGCAGCGCTTACAGATCAGGATTGTTTAGCAGACTTTATTGATTCCGCGTGCACAGTAAATGGCTTTGTTTCCGATATAGATGAGTGATGTGTGCACCTACTGACACCTCAGACCCGTCGCTTTGAAGAAAGCCTTGCTTTTCGTCTTGGGATTGAGGAGTCCAGCGACTGTCGGGCTCTCTGCTCTCGTCCAGAGCGAGGACCCTGCTTTCTCACTGTTACATGGTAGTAATTCTGTAAAAGCAACCTGGTGCTGTACTGTAGTTTGTTAGAAGCGGCTGTGCCTTCTGGTTAAGCTCTGCTGCCTGCAGCAATTGTAGCTGTAACTCTGAAATCGTAGTATTCTGTCTGCGAGCGAGCATGTGTACGACTGTGATGTGGTCTGACATCCGATCCCCTGTGCTGGGATCGGAAAGACGGAGACTGGGCAGGACCGTTCCGCTGTTTCAGGGCTCCGGTTCTTGGATGAAAGGCTTGCTTCCGCGTTTGAAATGAAGCAGAGGGATCCGCTGCAGGCTGGGCGTGCAGGGCCGGCTCTTTGACCCGGTGTCGGCGGGAGCTGTGTGCTTGGCCGTACCGGGGCTGCAGTCGGAGGGGCAGATGGGCACGGAGAGTGGCCGTGTGTGAGTGAGTGTGTGTGTGTGCGCGGGAGAGGAAGAGGGCAGGCGGAGGGGCCAGCGCTGTGCAGATCCGCAGGGGGCGGGAGCAGGAGAGGCAGAGGAAGTCTGGGAAGGCAGTGGGAGGCCTCAGGCTTGGCTGTGGCGCCTTGTCCCTGCACGAGGAAGTGACTCCTCCTGTCCCCAGCTCCCTCATCCCCTTTCCCACCTGCCTGTCAGTCTTTCCATCTGTCCGGACCCAGGCGGGCTCTCGGCACGTCCCTGCGCAGGACGTCTGTTCGGTGCGGACTGCGTGTCCCCCTGTAGATCGCTCCCCCTCTCTGGAGAGTGTGCAGATGCCGGCAGAAATTCGGTTTCTGAGCTTTCACAGTCTGACCTCCCTAAAATTCCCTCTTAACCCCCTGTGTATCGTTCCGGAAAAATTCCCCAAATTTCCCATGGTTTCAGTTACTGTGTCATCTGCCGTAGGCACATCACAGAGCACAACAGGGAGGTAACATGAGCTCGGCAGCCTCGTGCGTTCGGCCTGGGCCTTGTTTGTGCACCGTTCTGGGGCCAGACCCGTGCCCACGCGTGGTGGGGAGAGGGTGGGCTGACCCAAACGAGAGCAGATGTTTATGTTCTTATACAGAGGGACCAAAATTTCTTCTGTGCCCGAGATGCTTTCAGTGTGTCATCCTTCCTGACATCCTGTCTGTGCCTCCCGTGCTCAATCCTGAGTGGAAGTGAACCAGGAGCGCCAGCTCTCTTCCTCACAGGCCACCAGCCAGGGACTGAATCCCCGAGCTGGACAGCGGACACAAACCGGTCGGATCTGTCCTGCGTGTGCACCCGAGTTTCTGCACTCTGCACCCTGCACCGTGCCGCTAAAATATCAGCCTAACTGATGGATCAACAGGGCAGCTCAACCTTCAGTGTGGGAGGCTGCTGTCTGGGGTGTCCCCGCACCCCTCAGCCCAGTGCCTCTCTCTCTGTCCCTCCCACTCCAATCGGGCGAGCCTGTGACTGAGCCCGCGAGCGCGGCGGAGCTGTCCAGGCCTGGACGAGGGATCAGTGCGGGATCAGCAACACTGTCCCCCACCACACTTTCTCCAGCTGCTGCCCCTCTGGAACAAACCCACTTCAAGGAAGCGGATGATCCAGCCGCAGGGCTCTTGCGCTCCGCTGTGCCGAGGAAACGGGAAAGCAGTCCTGTCGAGGGGTATTTCACCTTCCCCCGTCTGCTCTCTGCGAGGTCTCTGTGCTCACTTGTAAGGGTTAAAGGAGCAGACTTGGAAATCTCCAGCAGCCTGGCGCAGGCTTCCCTGCAAGAGCCTCCTCCAGGGCTGAGACCTGTACAGGGGGAGCCTGGCAGCGCTGCGTCTCCTGCAGGGGCTTGGACTGCTGTAACGCTGTTTCTCTTTATTTCAGCATAACGTGGAGACAAACAGGCCAGTCCAGCGAGGGGTTTTTCCATGATTAGAGTAAGAAGTGAAACGAGCAGTGTCCTCCCAGTGAATCCAGTTCAAGTCAACTTCATCTGTTACTCCGGAGAAGGGAAATGACCCTTCCGCGCATCTGGCAGGTCCATCTCCTGATGCACGGGCGCGGTCCTCTGGCCTGGGCGTGTGCTGCTGTGCGTTGGGCGCTGATCAGCCTGACAGCTGTAGGACGCCTGCAGAGCACGCGCGTGTGCACGCACACACACACACACACACACACACACACACACGGGAGACGCCCTGGCAAGGGCAAGGCAGTGAGAGCACAGTAAAAACACAGGGGGAGGGCAGGACCTGGACCGCGGTGAACTGGTCATGGTGCGTGTTCCACCACCCGGGTGTTGAACTGCGCGGGACCGTGTGTTAACCCTGCCGTCAGCTGTGGGCCGGGGGACGCCGGAGTCCTTGGCGCTGCAGTGGAAGGTGAGCCGCGCGGAGGGGCAGCGGTCTGGAGGAGTGCAGCAGGGCAGGCAGCTGTGCTCCAGCGGGCCAGCAACTCTTCAGCCACCAAAGCCCCTCGCTGGGAAGTGAGCTCAGGGGCTTGCCTGGCATGTACATACTCACACACAGGGAGGTGTTAAAAACCCACCAAAGGCTGCTGGTTCCAGTGCTCATTTACTGCATGTTGAATCCCTCCCAGTTCATATAAACAGAAGGTTGGCACTCCTCCTCCTGTGCCGCTGGTTACTGGCCACAAGAGTGCTTGGGCTGACAACGCCCTCGGCTTGCTGGTTAAGCTGCTAATTTCTTAGCATTCAGAAAGGTCGCTGCTGAAACCCTCTTCAGCTGTGGTTGGCTCGTGCTGTATCTTCCTTCACACAGTTACGGTCTTGTGCAGTGTCTTACATCTCTACTGCACTGTGTTAGCCAGTGTGTTATAGAGTTTATACTGCTCTGTCTAACTGTGCGTGTCAGAGCTGTACTGAGCACTGCGCTGTGTAACTGTGCGTGTCAGAGCTGTACTGAGCACTGCTCTGTGTAACTGTGTGTCAGAGCTGTACTGAGCACTGCGCTGTGTAACTGTGTGTCAGAGCTGTACTGAGCACTGCGCTGTGTAACTGTGTGTCAGAGCAGTACTGAGCACTGCTCTGTGTAACTGTGTGTGTCAGAGCTGTACTGAGCACTGCTCTGTGTAACTGTGTGTCAGAGCTGTACTGAGCACTGCTCTGTGTAACTGTGTGTCAGAGCTGTACTGAGCACTGCGCTGTGTAACTGTGTGTCAGAGCTGTACTGAGCACTGCGCTGTGTAACTGTGTGTGTCAGAGCTGTGCTGAGCACTGCTCTGTGTAACTGTGTGTGTCAGAGCTGTACTGAGCACTGCTCTGTGTAACTGTGTGTCAGAGCTGGACTGAGCACTGCGCTGTGTAACTGTGCTTGTCAGAGCTGGACTGAGCACTGCTCTGTGTAACTGTGTGTCAGAGCTGTACTGAGCACTGCGCTGTGTAACTGTGTGTGTCAGAGCTGTACTGAGCACTGCTCTGTGTAACTGTGTGTGTCAGAGCTGTACTGAGCACTGCTCTGTGTAACTGTGTGTGTCAGAGCTGTACTGAGCACTGCTCTGTGTAACTGTGTGTGTCAGAGCTGTACTGAGCACTGCGCTGTGTAACTGTGTGTCAGAGCTGTACTGAGCACTGCGCTGTGTAACTGTGTGTCAGAGCTGTACTGAGCACTGCGCTGTGTAACTGTGTGTCAGAGCTGTACTGAGCACTGCTCTGTGTAACTGTGTGTCAGAGCTGTACTGAGCACTGCGCTGGGTAACTGTGCGTGTCAGAGCTGTACTGAGCACTGCTCTGTGTAACTGTGTGTGTCAGAGCTGTACTGAGCACTGTGCTGGGTAACTGTGTGTGTCAGAGCTGTACTGAGCACTGCGCTGTGTAACTGTGTGTGTCAGAGCTGCACTGAGCACTGCGCTGTGTAACTGTGTGTGTCAGAGCTGCACTGAGCACTGCGCTGTGTAACTGTGTGTGTCAGAGCTGCACTGAGCACTGCGCTGTGTAACTGTGCGTGTCAGAGCTGTACTGAGCACTGCTCTGTGTAACTGTGTGTGTCAGAGCAGTACTGAGCACTGCTCTGTGTAACTGTGTGTGTCAGAGCTGTACTGAGCACTGCGCTGTGTAACTGTGTGTCAGAGCTGCACTGAGCGCTGCGCTGTGTAACTGTGTGTGTCAGAGCTGTACTGAGCGCTGTGCTGTGTAACTGTGTGTGTCAGAGCTGTACTGAGCACTGTGCTGTGTAACTGTGTGTGTCAGAGCTGTACTGAGCGCTGCGCTGTGTAACTGTGTAACTGTGTGATCAGTGCGCTGTGGAATCTCAGTGAGGGCAAGACCAGTGTCAATTAGTCCAGGTGGATTGCAGTGGAAGCAGAGTGTAAGTGTGGAAATGGGCGTGCAGTGCCCCGGGGAGGTCGTGTGTGTGCGGGGGGCAGGTGCTGTATCAGGGTCACACACCTGTGGCAGTTTGTGCCCCGGTGTGGGGGGCCGCGGGGCGCGTGGTGGAGCTGGGCTCTGCAGTTGCACGAGTGGTTTGGAGAAGCGAGGCGCTGGCGTGCTGGGGGAGCGCCTGTCAGCGAGAGCTGTCTCCCCGCGCGCGGATCCTCTCTCTTCCTTCCTCCGCGCTCTGGCGGCACCGCAGGCCCCCGGCGCGGTGAGAGGCGGTTACACCAGCCGGCCCCGGTGCAGGCTTGCTCCTGTGTGCGCCTCCCCTCTCCCCTCGCTGTCAGGCTCACCGGCGCGCTGGAGGAGATGAGGAACCCCTCTCTGTCCCCCTCTCCTGTCTGTCACCAGTGCACCGAGTCAAAACAAACCTGTCTGCTTTTTCTCTCCATCTTACAGTACACTTACTCTGCGAAGAAAGACACGTGGTGCATTTTCTGTTCTCTAGTGCTTACCTGTGCCCCTGTACTTCATTAAACAGCCCTGAAGTTCTGTTGTCTTTTACTTAAGACTAAGACTCCCATAGTTAATGTGGATTGTGCGCTGTATGTCTTGCAGATTGTGCAGTGTTGTTGGTGCAGGAAATGCTTTGTAGGTCTTGTAAGATTGTGCAGTGTTGTTGACGCAGGTAACGCACAGTAGGTCTTGTAAATTGTGCAGTGTTTTTGATGTAGGTAATGCATTACCTATGTTTTGGACTGTGCATGGTAGTTAATGGGTCTCAGTCCTGACTCTACACACCTCACCCCAGGACAGTCCTACTGACATATCCTGAGCCATACTGCAGGCCTCAGTCCTGACTCTACACACCCCTACACTGAAGCCTGCAGTATGGCTCAGGATGTGTCAGTAGGACTGCCCTGGGGTTGGGGTGTGTAGAGTCAGGACTGAGGCCTGCAGTATGGCTCAGGATGCATCAGTAGGACTGTCCTGGGGTTGGGGTGTGTAGAGTCAGGACTGAGGCCTGCAGTATGGCTCAGGATGTGTCAGTAGGACTGTCCTGGGGTGGGGTGTGTAGAGTCAGGACTGAAGCCTGCAGTATGGCTCAGGATGTGTCCATAGGACTGTCCTGGGGTTGGGGTGTGTAGAGTCAGGACTGAAGCCTGCAGTATGGCTCAGGATGTGTCAGTAGGACTGTCCTGGGGTTGGGGTGTGTAGAGTCAGGACTGAGGCCTGCAGTATGGCTCAGGATGTGTCAGTAGGACTGTCCTGGGGTTGGGGTGTGTAGAGTCAGGACTGAAGCCTGCAGTATGGCTCAGGATGTGTCAGTAGGACTGTCCTGGGGTTGGGGTGTGTAGAGTCAGGACTGAAGCCTGCAGTATGGCTCAGGATGTGTCAGTAGGACTGTCCTGGGGTGGGGTGTGTAGAGTCAGGACTGAAGCCTGCAGTATGGCTCAGGATGTGTCCATAGGACTGTCCTGGGGTTGGGGTGTGTAGAGTCAGGACTGAAGCCTGCAGTATGGCTCAGGATGTGTCAGTAGGACTGTCCTGGGGTTGGGGTGTGTAGAGTCAGGACTGAAGCCTGCAGTATGGCTCAGGATGTGTCCATAGGACTGTCCTGGGGTTGGGGTGTGTAGAGTCAGGACTGAAGCCTGCAGTATGGCTCAGGATGTGTCAGTAGGACTGTCCTGGGGTTGGGGTGTGTAGAGTCAGGACTGAAGCCTACAGTATGGCTCAGGATGTGTCAGTAGGACTGTCCTGGGGTTGGGGTGTGTAGAGTCAGGACTGAGACCTGCAGTATGGCTCAGGATGTGTCAGTAGGACTGTCCTGGGGTGGGGTGTGTAGAGTCAGGACTGAAGCCTGCAGTATGGCTCAGGATGTGTCAGTAGGACTGTCCTGGGGTTGGGGTGTGTAGAGTCAGGACTGAGGCCTGCAGTATGGCTCAGGATGTGTCAGTAGGACTGTCCTGGGGTGGGGTGTGTAGAGTCAGGACTGAAGCCTGCAGTATGGCTCAGGATGTGTCAGTAGGACTGTCCTGGGGTTGGGGTGTGTAGAGTCAGGACTGAAGCCTGCAGTATGGCTCAGGATGTGTCAGTAGGACTGTCCTGGGGTTGGGGTGTGTAGAGTCAGGACTGAGGCCTGCAGTATGGCTCAGGATGTGTCAGTAGGACTGTCCTGGGGTTGGGGTGTGTAGAGTCAGGACTGAAGCCTGCAGTATGGCTCAGGATGTGTCAGTAGGACTGTCCTGGGGTTGGGGTGTGTAGAGTCAGGACTGAAGCCTACAGTATGGCTCAGGATGTGTCAGTAGGACTGTCCTGGGGTTGGGGTGTGTAGAGTCAGGACTGAGGCCTGCAGTATGGCTCAGGATGTGTCAGTAGGACTGTCCTGGGGTGGGGTGTGTAGAGTCAGGACTGAAGCCTGCAGTATGGCTCAGGATGTGTCAGTAGGACTGTCCTGGGGTGGGGTGTGTAGAGTCAGGACTGAGGCCTGCAGTATGGCTCAGGATGTGTCAGTAGGACTGTCCTGGGGTTGGGGTGTGTAGAGTCAGGACTGAGGCCTGCAGTATGGCTCAGGATGTGTCAGTAGGACTGTCCTGGGGTGGGGTGTGTAGAGTCAGGACTGAAGCCTGCAGTATGGCTCAGGATGCGTCAGTAGGACTGTCCTGGGGTTGGGGTGTGTAGAGTCAGGACTGAAGCCTGCAGTATGGCTCAGGATGCGTCAGTAGGACTGTCCTGGGGTTGGGGTGTGTAGAGTCAGGACTGAGGCCTGCAGTATGGCTCAGGATGTGTCAGTAGGACTTTCCTGGGGTTGGGGTGTGTAGAGTCAGGACTGAGGCCTGCAGTATGGCTCAGGATGTGTCAGTAGGACTGTCCTGGGGTTGGGGTGTGTAGAGTCAGGACTGAAGCCTGCAGTATGGCTCAGGATGTGTCCATAGGACTGTCCTGGGGTTGGGGTGTGTAGAGTCAGGACTGAGGCCTGCAGTATGGCTCAGGATGTGTCAGTAGGACTGTCCTGGGGTGGGGTGTATAGAGTCAGGACTGAAGCCTGCAGTATGGCTCAGGATGTGTCGGTAGGACTGTCCTGGGGTTGGGGTCTGTAGAGTCAGGACTGAAGCCTGCAGTATGGCTCAGGATGTGTCAGTAGGACTGTCTTGGGGTTGGGGTGTGTAGAGTCAGTGCCTGGTGTCTCTTTAAGATCCCTGTCCATGCCTCCTCACTTGGTCTGTGTCCTTGAGCTCCAGCAGTAGTGGCAGGGCAGCATGGAGCCTGTAGTTGGTAACCCTAGCCCTGCCCGGCTCTCTGGCGCAGACACCCGGAGACAGGCAGGGTGGGGAAGAGAAACTCAATCCGCGGAGATAGTGTCAGTGACAGTGAGGTTCCCCACCCCCGCTGTGCTGCTGTCTCTGAGCATTGAGCAGGCCGAGGGAGAGTTCTTCATCATCTCTCTGTCTTATTTCTCCACCTCTCTGCCTTTCACTCTTCCTGTTTCTTTCACAGTTCTGGTTTTGATCTCTTCCTTTTTCCTTTCTTCCTACTGCCTTTTTCCTTTTCTCTCTCGGTTCCACTCTTCTGTTCTTTTTTCGGTCTCACCCCGTCCTCCCTTCTCTCTCGTCTTCGTCTGTCCGGTCCGTGGGGGCGGTTTCGGTCCCCTGGGCGCCGGGTCGGACAGTACCAGCACCTCTGAAGTGGGCAGGGATGGCAGGGGGACAGGAGAGGGCCGCCCCTCGCTGTCCGGTGGGGTTCCTGACCGGGTCACGTGCCAGGCGTCTGCCTCAGTTCGTGGGGCGCTGCTGCGATGTTTCTCTCCTGCTCGGGGTGTGTTTTGCCTCGAGAGCCCCGTGCCGCAGTCCAGTGATTGCAGTGGGCAGGAGGTGACCGGGGCTGCCCAGCTCTGCCTAGCTCTGCCCCTGGAGGGCAGCAGGTCCTCACCAGACCTCAGGAAGAGGCTTCAGTTAGCTCAACTAAGGCTTCATTGGCCCAGATTGACCCTCCAGCACAGGAGTGAGAGTGCTGATGTGTGAAGGAGATCTACAGCTGGACTGCTTGCTCTTGAGGAGCAGATCTGTAGGTGTACCTCCTTCCTGGACACTTGTGTCCTCAGATGGTGTCTTGTGTCTCACAACCAGGGTGTGCTTGAAACCCCAGATCCAGTGTAGTTAAATTTTAGTCCCTTGGAGAGTCTAGTCTTGGAGCATCTGGAATAGGATCACTCTCCAGTCCAGATTCCCGAGGGGCTGCAGTCCAGCCGAGACGTTGGGGTGTCTCTCTAATCGGTCAGTGATTTCGCTGCTGAGATTAAACTGGTCCAGGACAGGTCCGGTGTTTGAAGAAAGGGGATTACCATCACAAACGAAGGGAAGCAGAGAATTTCTGTTCTCTTTCTGTGTACTTAAAACACATTTCATACAGGTTGCCACAGGGGGGCTGTCAGTTCTGAAAATGTCTGTCCGTCCCCCCCCCCACACACACCTCCAGCTGCAGTGGAAGTGGACTGTCCTCTGTACACACCATCATCTCAAACTGTGATGTCATCCCCGGCAACAGGCCCTGTCACTGTGGCAGCCTGCTAATGGCATCGCCACGGCAACGGGGGCATTGTGTGCTGCAGATGAAAGGCAGGCTGTTGGGGGGGAGAAGTGGTAATCATGACTTCACTGCGCCAGACGTGACATTTCTCACTATCACCCCTTTCTGTTTCCTTCTGACTTCGGGCAGGTTTTAGGATGGAGCACAGACAGGTGACTCATTATGCACAGTTATGGGTGTATTTGATAATTGGTGGTTTTCAATAAATGAGACAGAAAAACGTTAATTGGATTTCTGTATGTAGATTGCGCCTGTTTTGTTGTTGACAGTAACTTTAAGTTAGGTTTTCACTTTATGTTGATGAAAACAAAAACTATCAGGACCTAATTCAGTGGCTCAGCAGGACTTTTTCTTCTTAATCATCGTTACCCACTGTCCCACGAAGACCTGCGTGACAGTCGGCCTGGCGTCTCGTCGCGTGTCTTTGCCGCCGACTGGGCCTGCTCCTCCCCTGTGTAGCCTGGGCTTTTCCTGGGAGCTGTGCTGCGGCGTGGGCCTGGCAGCTGGCCAGCGGCGGCTGCTCACTCCCTGCCAGCCAGGCTGCGCTCTCCCTGGAGGGCCAAGGACAAAGCTGGGACGGAGCCAGGAGAGCGGAGCGGCCCCAGCTGAGCAGACTCCCCCCTCCGCGCCCTCCCTCTCTCTGACTCTCTCTGACCTGTCATCTCTCTCTGCTTTCACAGCGCTCCCCAGCCGCCAGGCCCTCCTCTGTCTGTCAGACGTCTGCTCCCTCCCTCTGTCCCTGTCTCTCTGCCTGCTTCGTCCTCAGTCTGTTTCCCCCGTCTCTCTCTCACCCCCTCTCTCCCTGTCTCTCTCTCTCTTCCTCCTGTCCCTCTCTCCCTGTCTCTCTCTCTTCCTCCTGTCCCTCTCTCACTCCCTCTCTCCCTGTCTCTCTCTCTCTTCCTCCTGTCCCTCTCTCCCTCTCTCTCCCTGTCTCTCTCTCTCTTCTGTCTCTCTCACTCTCTCTCTCTTCTGTCCCTCTCTCCTTGTCTCTCTCCTGTCCCTCTCTCACTCCCTCTCTCCCTGTCTCTCTCTTACACCCTCTCTCCCTGTCTCTCTCTCTTCTGTCTCTCTCACTCTCTCTCTCCTGTCCCTCTCTCCCTGTCTCTCTCTCTCTTCTTCCCTCTCTCCCTGTCTCTCTCTCTCTTCCTCCTGTCCCTCTCTCCCTGTCTCTCTCTCTCTCTTCCTCCTGTCCCTCTCTCACTCTCTCTCTTCTGTCCCTCTCTCCCTGTCTCTCTCTCTTCCTTCCTCTCTCCCTCTCTCTCTCTTCCTCCTGTCCCTCTCTCCCTGTCAATTCAATTCAATTCAATTCAATTCAAGGTGCTTTATTAGCATGACCGATGGGTACAATCAGTGTTGCCAAAGCAAACAAAAATAATAAAAATTAACATGGAACAAAACAAAAAAAAATAGAAGTAAAATAAAATCTACAGACATGTTACAGACATTTACAACAAAGACATATCTCTCTCTTCCTCCTGTCCCTCTCTCCCTGTCTCTCTCTCTCTTCCTCCTGTCCCTCTCCCTGTCTCTCTCTCTCTTCCTCCTGTCCCTCTCCCGTGTCCTGCTCAGTGACTTGCCGGGTTATTCAGCGCTCTGTGTGGGCTAATGGAATTCTGTGGGTAGAAGCCCCAGCCATGCCTGGGGAGTCTGGTATCTGCAGCCCCGCCTGCCTCGCTGCGGTTATCTGATTAAAGCTGGGCTCAGTTTTTCTCATTAGCAGGGGTAGCGACTCCAAGTGGGAACGGTGGTTCTCATTATCGTATCGAATTGTCAACTTTTTTTTTTGCCTTTTCAGATGACATTCCAGCCAAGATAGTATATTAATACCACACACACACACGCTGACAGAGCGACTCTGAGACACACACGGCGCAGACGCTGTCGCGGTCGCAGTCAGTCACACGCGGCGCAGGGCTGAACCCATCAGGAGACGCGGTCACACGCGCACACATTCCCTTCGTTTTGTCATCATGTTACCGAGCGCACGTTTTCACGGAAGGCGATGTGCTTACACTTTTAACACCCAGAACTAGGAATCTGCTCTTGATCAGGCTCTCCTGACTGGGGGGATTGTAGCTGGGGTTATACCTGTGGACAGGTACAGGTACTGATAGGAACAATTACAAGGGTGGACTGGTCACACTGGTAGAAATATGGCCAGTGTTGAGAGTTGAGGCATTTATCTATGCAGTTAAACCAGTAGGATGGTGGTAGGATGGTCCCCTGCTTGAACTCAGACTAGGTGGGCTGACAGGTCTCTTCACAGTGTTTTCTTGTAATTTAGAAGATGTTTGTATTGCTGTTTTTTTACCATGGCAGTTGTGTTGAATATTACAGGCAAAAACACACTATAATACTAATCGCACTTCAGTGTGTATTAGCTGCTTTGTTATAGCAGCTCTCTGTGTCTGTGTGAGAGTGTGTGTGTGTGTTACCTGTGTGTGTATTAGATGCTTTGTTACAGCAGCTCTCTGTGTATGTGTGAGAGTGTGTGTGTTACCTTAGTGTGTATTAGATGCTTTGTTACAGCAGCTCTCTGTGTCTGTGTGAGAGTGTGTGTGTTACCTGTGTGTGTATTAGATGCTTTGTTACAGCAGCTCTCTGTGTGTGTGAGTGTGTGTGTGTTACCTGTGTGTATTAGCTGCTTTGTTTCAGCAGCTCTGTGTGTGTCTGTGTGAATGTGTGTGTGTAACCTGTGTGTGTATTAGCTGCTTTATTACAGCAGCTCTGTGTGTGGCTGTGTGAGAGTGCGTGAGTGTGTGTGTGTTACCTGTGTGTGTATTAGCTGCTTTATCACAGCAGCTCTGTGTGTGTCTGTGTGAGAGTGTGTCAGTGTGTGTGTGTGTGTTACCTGTGTGTGTATTAGCTGCTTTCTTACAGCAGCTCTGTGTGTGTCTGTGTGAGAGTGTGTCGGTGTGTGTGGCTGCCTCATTACAGCAGCTCTCTGTAGGTGTCTGTTTGCGAGTGTGTTGATTTAGCTGGGTGCCTCATGTGTCTGGCAGATCTCTGTGTCCTCAGCCTGACTCATTACAGTGGCTCTGTGTCTCAGTGTGTGTGTCACTGTGTGTTGTTCTAGCTGTGTGCTGTATGAGTCTGGCAGATCGCTGTGTCCTCAGCCTGCCTCATTACCGCGACTGTGTCAGTGTGTGTGGAGCTGAAACAAGGGGCACAGCTCTACTAAAACAACATTTCTATTATACTTTTTTTTTTCTCCAGGTTTATGTACTTTAAAACAGAGCCAAGATTTAACAGATGTGTTAGGAGGGCTGGCATTCCTTGTGGTGGCTGTGTCGTCCCCCCCCTCTCTCGTCCTCTGCTGTCCGTTTTCACTCCCTCTCTGCTTGTTGTTTTCTTTTTCTCTCTTCCCGTCTTTGTCTTGTGGTTTCTCGGGTCCCGTTCCCCGGACCCGGTCCTCTCGCCGCCGCCAGTGAGCCTCTCCCAGCGAGGACACCTCTTTCCCACATGCTCCTCCTGCCTCTGTCTCTCTCCCTCTCGGAGCGGTGGCGCTGTCGCTAAGGGTCTGTGGCCGGAAGGTTGCCAGTTCAAATCCTGCGGCCGGCAGGGGAATCCTACTCCGCTGGGCCTCTGAGCCCAACTCTAACCCCAGCTGCTCCGGGGGCGCTATATGAATGGCTGACCCTGCACTCTGACCCCCAGCTTCTCTCCCTGTCTGTGTGTCTCATGGAGAGCAAGCTGGGGGATGCGAAAAGACAAATTCCCAATACAAGAAAGTGTATATGGCCAATAAATTGATCTATCTATCTATCCTCCTCTGTCTTCCCCTGTCTCTGACTCTGTCTCTGGATCTGTTCCACCCCCTCCGCTCTCTGCCCTGTCTCTGTGCTCTGGCTCATGGTAGGACCTAGGCAGCAGCATTTGGTAGTGATTTTCAGGGCCTGTTTTACAACCTTGCTCATGTTGAGCGTGAGACTGTGAACTCAGCTGACCTCTGAGCCAGGAGCCAGTCTCCCTGTTTTTCCACCCCCCTCTCCGCCCCCCGACCACTGCTCCGTATTCCTAATTCAAAACGCCTGCTTACTTCTGCACCTCTTTCTTCCCCAGAAACCTCTGGGAGCCTGGTTAAGCCTGGGTGCTGGCTCTGGGAGGTGGTTGTGTTGTTTTTACTGACACTGTGTCTGTGACTTGGCTGTGTGTGGGGAGCCAAGCTTGTTTCTGTACAGCACATCTGTCTCTGAGACGTCAGCAGTCTGAGAGCTCGGGGCTTGGGTTCCAAGCCCCGCAGTACAGCTTGTCGGTAGAGCCCAAAAGTTATTGCTGAGTTGTTAGAAAACAGAACGATGAAATTTAGTGCCCGCCTCTTTATGTGGGTACTAGATCGTTTCTTTCTACGCACAAACTGAATTCACCAGCTGACCCCCTCCTCTCACACTCCTCCTCAATTCACCAGCACACACACGCACTGTCACACCTGACTGTACTGTAGACACTGCTAGAGCCACTGCTGTCCCTCTCCTCTCACACTCCCCCTGAATTCACCAGCACACACACACACTGTCACACCTGACTGTACTGTAGACACTGCTAGAGCCACTGCTGTCCCTCTCCTCTCACGCTCCCCCTGAATTCACCAGCACACACACACTGTCACACCTGACTGTACTGTAGACACTGCTAGAGCCACTGCTGTCCCTCTCCTCTCACACTCCCCCTGAATTCACCAGCACACACACACACTGTCACACCTGACTGTACTGTAGACACTGCTAGAGCCACTGCTGTCCCTCTCCTCTCACACTCCCCCTGAATTCACCAGCACACACACACACTGTCACACCTGACTGTACTGTAGACACTGCTAGAGCCACTGCTGTCCCTCTCCTCTCACACTCCCCCTGAATTCACCAGCACACACACACACTGTCACACCTGACTGTACTGTAGACACTGCTAGAGCCACTGCTGTCCCTCTCCTCTCACACTCCCTCTGAATTCACCAGCACACACACACACTGTCACACCTGACTGTACTGTAGACACTGCTAGAGCCACTGCTGTCCCTCTCCTCTCACACGCACAGAGACACACACTGCTTGAAAAGCCAGAAAATGTTTTTTGACGTGCCAAAGTCAGCGTTTTGTTTTCGAGTTTGTAACACAAGGTAGCTGTGTCTGCGCTAGACAGCCCCAACCTTGTCTCCTCTCGGTGTCAAACTTGGAAAAGCTTCCTTTAGAGCAGGAGGGAGAGCTGGTGTTCACTGTCCCGCCCTGGTAACAGAGTCGCCGAAGAGATGGGGCTCCAGCCTCTCGCACACGGGGGTCAGCAGCTCTGGAACCCGAGGGAGCCGGGTCGCGACCCTCTGGCCTCGCGTGCCCCCGGCGGCCAGCTGCTGCGTAGCGAGCCGGACCGGGTCGAGGCGCTGCCCCGAGTCCGCGGGCGTCTCCCCGGCCGCGCTCCGCCGGTACCCTTGGCAGAGAGTCCATCGCTCAGCCGGCCGCTGGAGCACAGCTCCACGTTGGATTCCCGGAGCTCCGGCGGGGAAAAGGCAGGGAATGGGATTGCAGCGAAAACAAAGACACCACAAGTCTTCTGGGCTGGAGCACAGCTGGTCTCCCAGCTTCAGGCGGTGATGTAACGGAACCACCATATCATGGCTGAGTGAGAAAACACAGATCTGTTCAGTTTCTCTCTCGCAGACACTTGTCTGACAGATCTGGGCTCTTGAGCTTGTACAGTCAGGGAAGTGAAACTTGATTTCAGGAGCTCAACGCCGAGGTTTAGACAGTCCCCCTGTAAGTGTGGCAGCCTTGCACGGCCTGCTCCTACGGAGCATGGGGTTCTCTACCTGCAGCGTCCGGGTAGTGGAGCAGTAAGGCACGGTCAACTGTGCTTATCAGACAGTAAAGTGTAGTGAAGCATGGTGAAACCACAGTGGATTCACAGTGGTAGAGGTACAGTAAAGAGCAGTGAAATGATGGTAGGAGCGCAGTCAAGTGTCGTAGATCCCAGTGTCATCAGGGTAAAAGCAGACGTCTCCAGTGGAGGACGTGTATGGGCGGGCGGTGCTGTCATGTGTCCTGGTACAGCGACAGGCCGTGGGAAGGTTAATAAGAGACGGATGGGCTGGGATTGATTTCCGTGAGCTCCAGGTTCTCGTCTGCGAGCGATCCTTTGAAGTTGTGAAAGGGTGAGTGATGAGACCTCTTATTCACCCCGCGGGATTGTTCCCACTCTCGCCTGGCCCCACCTCTTGTCTTCCCACAGATGTTTTTTTTTATTTCGCAGGAATGCGAAGGGTTATAATAGGTGAGTCCCTCCCCTCCCCCAGCTTGTGCAGGTCTTTCCAGGCCTCCAGTCTCAACCCAAGTAGAGAGACACGTTGAAATACTCCATTATAGCCACCAGAGTGCCGTCACAGAAAACCCAGTCGGCCTCTCGTGCTCCAGTGCTGTCTGCATGAAGCAGAGACACAGGGGCTCATTGTGATGCTCAGCAGTGAGCAGCAGTAGCTGTGGGAGTTTTTCTGTTGTGTTTCACTGTAGCCTCCAGTCTGGGCTGTCCAGGGCCTTCAGGGGGGCACACAATGGCAGCACTCTGTAACTTTGCCTGACCTCTGCTTGCACCAACATGCTGCTCACACCTGATAATGCTGCAGATTCTCCTAGAGCCACTGCTGTCCCTCTCCTCTCACACTCCCCCTGAATTCACCAGCACACACACACACTGTCACACCTGACTGTACTGTAGACACTGCTAGAGCCACTGCTGTCCCTCTCCTCTCACACTCACCCTGAATTCACCAGCACACACACACGCACTGTCACACCTGACTGTACTGTAGACACTGCTAGAGCCACTGCTGTCCCTCTCCTCTCACACTCCCCCTGAATTCACCAGCACATACACACACTGTCACACCTGACTGTACTGTAGACACTGCTAGAGCCACTGCTGTCCCTCTCCTCTCACACTCCCCCTGAATCCACCAGCACACACACACACTGTCACACCTGACTGTACTGTAGACACTGCTAGAGCCACTGCTGTCCCTCTCCTCTCACACTCACCCTGAATTCACCAGCACACACACACTGTCACACCTGACTGTACTGTAGACACTGCTAGAGCCACTGCTGTCCCTCTCCTCTCACACTCACCCTGAATTCACCAGCACACACACGCAGTCACACCTGACTGTACTGTAGACACTGCTAGAGCCACTGCTGTCCCTCTCCTCTCACACTCACCCTGAATTCACCAGCACACACACACTGTCACACCTGACTGTACTGTAGACACTGCTAGAGCCACTGCTGTCCCTCTCCTCTCACACTCCCCCTGAATTCACCAGCACACACACACACTGTCACACCTGACTGTACTGTAGACACTGCTAGAGCCACTGCTGTCCCTCTCCTCTCACACTCCCCCTGAATCCACCAGCACACACACACACTGTCACACCTGACTGTACTGTAGACAGTGGTATCCCTTCATGCTCAAAGTCAGCTCATTAAAATCACATAAAGAACTTGGGAAGGTGTTCTATTATCACTATATCTGTAGAAGCTCTATGTGGCCCATCTAGGATGTTTGACTGCTGGGAGGAGATTCATCTGAGGGTGTCTTAGTTGTTAGTTGTCTCTAGCTGTTTCTTTTGCTAGATCTCGGGGGAAACAGAGGCATAAGGAAGCTAATGGAGCAATCGTGGTGTAACTGCAGGAAGCTGGAGACAGGGGTGTGTTTGCAGTGGCAGGGTGTTGTGATATATGCGTTGTACTGGCAGTCGGAGCTGTGGACCTGGCCAGCTCCCACCAAGAGCGAGACAGAGCTCGGTTTTTGGGAGACACGCTGGAAACAGTCACTCCTCCGGACGTCACAGGCTGTGGAGGCCAGATGAGTCAGGCTGCTGTTCTCCTGCGTTGTTTTCTGATGCGTCTTATTTGTGCGATGTGTCTGAGAGAGCCCGTGGATGCCGTACGAGGGCTATTTTTATACCAGAGACTTTTCTCTGACCGACTGAACCCTCCCTCCTCGGCTCTGGTGAGCGCCACCGTGACTCAGTCCCGGCAAAGTCCCTTCATGGGGCCAGACCCCCCCCCCCAGCCCCTCCCAGTCCCTGGCCGCCCACCAGGAGCTTCCTGTCCTGGGTATGAGTCCAGCTGCTTCTCCCTCCGTCTCGCAGCAGCAGTGGCTGAGCGCGCACGGATACTTGTCCCAGACTCCTGTTGAAGAAACATCGCCCGAGAAGAGTTTAACTGGAAAACCGCTTTTGCGTCTTTTCGGCCGAGAGCTGTACACCAGAAACCAGTTTGCCCCAGTACACCAGGATCGCACAAACAGGAGAATGACTGCCTATCAAACACACCGCCTGGAAGCCTCACAGTGATCATATTACTTCTAAACGCACTCGATATTTACAACGACAAGCTGGTCATTCAGTAGTTTAAAGTGGCAACTCGTTTATTGGTTTGGTCATGATTTCACGTACCACGTGTTGAAAGATTGTAGAGATCAGAGAGGGGGGTTATGAGGAGGCCAGGACTGGTGAAGGCCAGTCTGTACCATCTTTACCAAGGGCGTCTGCAGCGATACCTGCGATGGCGGGACAGCGGAGGAGCCCCGCCTGAGCCTTTCTCATTCCGCAGCCCTCTGGTTCGGTCTGCAGGGTGTGCAGGGCAGCCAGCGAATCTCTTTACGGCCCTCGCGGTCTGAGCTGTCCCCTGGAAAAGGTCGGGATCTTTCTTTCTTGCAGGGACAAAGACAGGAACCGAAAACCTGGCTTTTAGGGCTGTCACTGGAGTTTTAGAAGTTCTTAAACGCCCCCCAAGGGGGAAGGCAAGGAAATCCAGTGTCAGTGGGGTTTATTTTGTTCGGGGGGAGACAGTCCCGGAAAGAAAGAGAATTCAGGTGACCTCTGAGCTTTTCTTTTTTCCCTCTTTGCACTCTGGTGTTTTCCCCCACAATGCGATATTCAGCAAGTATAGAACCCCTCTTGTTTCCGTATTAAATGCTTCCAGATGGGCTGAGCTGTGGAGCTGCCGTCAAGTGTGCAGGATGCCCCGTCTTACAGGCGTGTCCTTTACCTCGTGTGTGAGAGCGTGCAGGCAGCCGGCTGGCCTGTCAGCGCCCAGCTTGTGCCTGTGGAGGTGCCTCCAGGCTCGGCCCCAGATCTGAAGCGGTGCCAGGTGATTTATCCAGTGTGGTAAACACTGTGCGTGGAACTGCACCGATCGGTCACTGATGCCGGACTCACCAGGGCCTGGGGGGGTTTGAGGTGCTCTAGTGGGCTCTGACCGAGCTGTGTGGAGGATGCAGAGTCCCAGCACCTGTGTCTGCATACACTGTTCTGAGCAAGCGTTTTCATGCCATCTTCCCAGTTCTGTTTAGTTCTGTATAACCCTCTCTCGTTCTCCTGCTTCATTTCCTCTGCCAAATTCCACCTCTGTCCCCCTCCTTGCCCCTGTCCTTCCCTGTCCTCTTCCCTGTCTGTCTCTCCCTCCCTCGGCGGCTCCTCAGATGCGCGCCAGGGTCTGACTGCGCGCAGGGCTTGCCTCAGGTGTCGGTAAGCGTCCTGCCTATGCTGCTGACAGGCCAGATCTCCGCTAATCCGCTGATAAGAGCGCTGACCTGCAGACACAGAAGGACAGCCAGCTGGTCTCCTTTAATCTGCTTTGGAGTCCTCTTCCTGAGCTGCTCCTGGGGCTGGGCTGAGTGCAGCAGCTATCTGGGAACTGGCCCAGCCAGTGTGGCAGTGTGTCAGGCAGTCAGTGTGTCAGCCTGTCCCTCTTCTGCACCTTGTTTTCTGGCACCGGGCTTGATGGTGGCTTGTTTCATTGACCTCATTCAAATAATCTTACAAGCAATCTAAAAATAAACACTGGGCGATACGAAACAGTAATGTAGTATTCTCAGGCAAATTGTCAGGAGTTGGGAGGAGGGGATTTCTTGGGCTTAAATGGGAGTTTTCAGAGTGTCGGCCGCTCTCTGGTGACACTGCGTACCCAGGGAGCAGCTGGACTGCACTCTTTGACCTGTAGCCGGCCCCCACGCACCCCGAAAGCACCGGCCGCCTGTGATTCCTCCTGGCTTCCAAACACAGCTGACCCCCGACCCCCGACCCCCAACCCTCGACCCCCGAAAGCCTGCCTTTCCAGTGTGGACGAAGAGGTCCAGCGGTCGAAGCGAGCAAATGAAAATGAGCTGGAATCTTGTTTTTTTTTTAATGGAAAAATCACATATTCTAGACATCGGGCCTCTTCCAGGTGAATTCTTTTTGACCCTGCCAGATTTGATACTGTTGCAGTTCTCCTCATTGTACAAGGGTCCTGTCCGCCGCAGCAGTCAAGATAAAGATGATGGCTGTGGCTCCTTTGAAGTTCACGCGCGGAGCTTGTTCGGCAAGATAAAGAAACAGCGGCTCAACGCTGAGAAGTGACCTTGACCAGTCTGGCTGAGAGCCGTGCCCGATCTCCCTTCTTGTGTGTGCGGTTTCAGATTTGTGAGAAGTCCAGTGTGTTCCCTGCCCGGGCCTTGCGGGTAGAGATGTGTGCGTTGTGGTGCTGAAGAACGGGGGAGCGTGGGGGGGTTCCTGTCCTGTGAGGACCAGCGGCCCAGCTTGTGCTCTGTGTCCTTACTGGAGCTGCCCCAGGCAGATGGCAAGCAATGACCTTCAGAGACTCCATTAATATTTCAGAACGGGTATTAGCCCAGGCTTTCAGGAGCTGGGCTAGGGGCAGGGGGGGCGGGGGGGGCAGTCAGCCCTGGCAGAGAGTCCCAGGGTGTCAGGCTGGACGTCTCTTCTGACGGGACAGAGCTCAGAGAGGTGTGTGTCGGGGTTGTGTGTGTTGGGGGATGGGGGTACACTCAGCCGGAGCTCAGAGAGGTGTGTGTCGGGGTTGTGTGTGTTGGGGGATGGGGGTACACTCAGCCGGAGCTCAGAGAGGTGTGTGTCGGGGTTGTGTGTGTTGGGGGATGGGGGTACACTCAGCCGGAGCTCAGAGCGGTGTGTGTTGGGGTTTCGTGTGTTGGGGGATGGGGGTACACTCAGCTGGAGCTCAGAGTGGTGTGTGTCGGGGTTGTGTGTGTTGGGGGATGGGGGTACAGAGCGCTGAGGGGCTCGGCCTGGGAGCCACCTTGTCCAGTCAGCCAGGGACCTCAGGGTCAAAACCTGGCGTATTTTCCGCTGCCCGTGCCCGCCCGCCCGCGCCCCTTCCCTGAGTGATGAACGCAGAGGCACGGGCCAGCCCCCAGGTGTCAAAGGTCATCCCCTACTGTGGAGGCCATTCACGTGCCCCGCGCTGGTCTCCTAGCAACCCCAGCTGTGTCCACTCCACGAAACTGGACTGGACGCACAGCTGCAGGAAGTGTGGCTGCCCCTCTCTCTGGAAAGAGGTTAATCGCTGACTTCAGTTAAACAAGTGTGGTTTTACTACACTGGACTCCTTTGTCCATGTGTCTTCGGAGATGATTGTGCAGCAGGAAGCTCTTGACTCCTGTGAGCTAGCAAGCATCTGCTCGTCTGTGGGGAACTGCGGGAGAGGCGCTCCATGTACTTCATGGTCTGCCTCTCCCCTCCACACTCTGACGAGGAGCGGGCTCGGTTCGTGTCTCTGCTTTCGAGGGCTGATCGCTGTGGGCCGCAGCTGGGAGACAGGGTTCGAGAGTGTCCCTGTCTGTGTCTGTGTCCCTTTCTCTGTCTCTGTCCCTCTCTCTGTCCCTGTTTCTGTCCGTGTCCATATCCCTCTCTCTGTCCCTGTCTCTGTCTCTGTCCCTGTCCCTGTTTCTGTCTCTGTCCATGTCCCACTCTCTGTCCCTGTCCCTGTCTCTGTCCCACTCTCTGTCCATGTCCCACTCTCTGTCCCTGTCTCTGTCCGTGTCCCACTCTCTGTCCCTGTCCGAGTGCTGCGCTGTGTGCTGGCTCTGGATGGCCCGTTTTCTCCCCACGGCTCATGTAGGATCACGCCTTTCCTCTCTTGTCCCCGTGTGCGTTTACGTCCAAGCTCTGGAAAGGGAGAAAAACTGCAGCTCGTCCTGCCGTCCCCCCAGAACTCTAACTGAACTGGAAGCAGATTTCCGAGGGACACCCCCCGATCTTCCTTCGCAAGGTCGCAGCAAGTCCCCGTTTTGATGCTCCTGAGAAATGAGCAAGCTCGGGGTGACAGAGGCTGCTCAGTGAAGCTGTGCTGATCTGGGGATTTGTACGTGCAGAGTGTGCTGCTTTTCTGTTTTGTAAAGCCCCAAGTTTTCACAGTTTGTCAACGAAGGTGTTAATGAAGCCTGAGGTGCCGCAGAAGTTGGGGCGCACACACGCTGCTCAGTGCATTGAGGGAAAGGGGCCTGGCTTGCGCAGAGCAGGCATTTAATGAATATAAATGACGTTGCTAAAAATAAACTAGAGCCCCCTCCCCACATACACACACACACCCTCCCCCCCTCGTCAGAGAGCCTGTTAGGAAACACAGCCTGAGCCTGGGGCACATTTCATATGGAGAGAGGTCTTGGCGGGATGTACCAACTCTGCTCAGCTGAAAGAACAGAGGGGTGGTGTTGAGGATTCGGTGGGGAGGTGGGGGTCGGGAGGAGGCAGGAGACACGCGGAGAATTCCACAGATTTATTTTTAAGTCTGTGTTTCGAAGCAGTGCGGGTCGGTCTGCTAGAGGTGGGCAGTGTGGACGTGGGAAGGGGTTCTTGTCACATGGCCCGGCTCTAAACCCCCCTTCCCCACGCACACATTTGTACGCAGTGGCGCTCCCCTCCCTGTTGTCAGGCAGACTGCGAGCAGAGAGCTGCTGAGCTCAGAGCAGGGCCCGCTGCTGTCTTAGGTAAATAGTTCAGCTCCCTTTCTTCAAAGGGAGTAGGAGAGTTCCTTGCCTCCCAAACACAGGCCTCAGGGGGAAGGAAAATGCAAGCTGTGCACTTTTGTGAGGACGTGCAATGGAATCTCCTGGCCCCCTCCGCTGCTGTGGAGCTGGGAGAGGGTGGGCCGGCACTGGCAGGTCCCGGGTTTCTGTGGGTCGAATCGGGTCGCCAGTGGGTCTTTACATCTGGTCAGGGCCGGATCAACACGAGCCTAAAAGTCACTGACCTGTGCTCACCTCTGTCTCTCTTTCTGCCAAAAATAAGGATTTTGTAGCTAAATCTTTCAAGATCAGGGGGCTTGACTGTCACAGGATTGCACTTTCAAATTGTCCTTACAAATCCTTAAACACCTTAATCATGAACAAGTAACCTGGGTGGTTTCATTCTATTTTTCTAAGAGCAGTGTCTCACACATAAACCCACACACATACATGGGAGGCCTGGGCCAAATTTCCCCCTGGCCTTTACCAATCATGGCCTCCTAATAATCCCCCTCTCTGAACTGGCTTCATCACTCTGTTCTCCTCCCCACTGAGGGCTAGTGTGTGGGGAGAGTACTGGTGCATCATCCAGGTGGGGCTGCACACTGGTGGTGGTGGAGGGGAGACCCCAATACCTGTAAAGTGCTTTGAGTGGAGTGTGCAGAAGAGTGCTGTATAAGTGTCAGGAATTATTATTAGAGATGACCAACACTGCTCGGTGTTTCAGGAATAGTGTAGGGTAGTAATGTTTAGGGGCTCGGAGGTTCCAGATTCCCAGCTGGAAGGTAGTGAGTTCAGGTTCTTTTGTGGACACTGCTTTTGTATCCCTGTTCTTTGCCAAGCTCCTCCAGTCCAACCAGATCTTGAAGGCATTCCTGGCAGCTGGGTTTATCGTGCGTTGGTCGGACACCACTGCCGAGAACAGATCACACTGTGTGTGCATATGAGCGCCAGGAGTAAAGATGGCCCCATCATTGGGTCTATGTCCAGGGTCACACTGAGAACATACATAGAAGCTGGTGGAGCCATGGCTGTTGATGGCAAGGACCTCAGAATTGTTTGACTGCATCTATTGAAAAGATAGATAAGACTTTATTGATCCCGTAGGGAAATTGAAAAGGGAAAACAAATGCGCAAGAAGGAGAGAGTTGTCTGATGATATTTATTAAATATGTAAAGATTCAGTTTTTATTCACTGGATAGCTTTTAGTGTTTTGGTTTGGTTTCCTCGTCCTAATTCTTGTGTTTGTAAGTAAGATTTATTTCTGTATTACTAATCACTTCTGTGACCAAAGCAAAGCTAATAGAGCCCGAATTTCAGAGACTGTGTGCAGGAGCGGTGCTGCTGTGTGTTTGGAACGGCAGGCCCTCTCTCGGGGCTGTGGGGCAGAGGTGGCATCCATATTGCTTATTCATTTCTGAAGAGGGACAGTGGAGCTGCTACCGCAGTTTGAACACTTGATGACTTTGAAGAAGATAGCAGACCACAGCAGCATCTCTGCTTGTTCTTGTCAGTCGGTGAGATAGGCCGACAAGCCCGGGCAAGTGCCCTGACTCTCGGAGGATTAGTGAAGGTATCTGAGAGGAGGGGGAGAGAGCAGAGCTCTGCACACTGAGCTTTGCAACACAGAGCCACACACCAACACAGCACACAACACAGTACACACAACACTACACTGCGCACACAGCACTGCACACACAACACTGCACTGTACAACACAGCACTACACACACAACCCTGCACTGTACAAAACAACACTGCACTGTACAACACAACACTGCACACACAGTACTGCACTGTACAACACAGCACTGCGCACACAACACTGCACTGTACAACACAGCACTGTGCACACAACACCATAACACAGCACATTACGGAGAGTTTCTTTGGGGACTGGCAAGAGAGAGTTTCATTTGCACATCAGCAAAGTCTACACCATGTTTTCTAAAAGTCAAAGCAGACCACCTCATGGTGCACGGGAGAAAGTCTCTTGTTCTGTTGTTTTTATTCCCAAAGCGTGGTTTTGGAGTATTCCCTTCAGAGAGTCCAGGGGCATTTGCCACAAGGCCTGTTGTCAGTGCGTTGTGAGATGCAGTGGACCCATCAGAGCTACGAGCGGAGACACGGGTTCGAAGCTGGATCTGCGCAGACAGAGAGAATTCACACTGTCCTTCTCCTTTCCCACAGGGCGGTGGGACTCTCTGTCTTGGGGGTGCAGACGGACAGATGGGCGGGAGAAGAGCTGGTCTGGACAGGTGAGAGACGTCCTGTTTCGGCTGTCGGTGTCCCTCACAGCCCAGAGACCTTGCCCAGTGTCTCACTGTGTGCCACAGGCCACTTCAGCAGCTCCACACCGCGACCTGGGCTTCGACGCGGCCATTAATAAGAACACAGGTTATTAATACTGTTAATAATAACAGCAGAGGGTGTGTGAGGCTAATGTCCTTTAATAACGGCCTGGGCTTAGAGAGCCAGTACTGCTGTTCCAAAGTGCTTCAGCTGGTGTGTTTTCACTTATTAACACCTGTGACTAGAGACTGTTTCTAACACTCTCCCCTTTAATCAAGCAGCACTCCTTTTAAAAAAACCATGCGGCTGGGTCTGTAAAGCATTTTTTGTTCACTCTGTGTACCTTACTTGGGAACAAGATCATATCTGCCTCTAGGGAATGATGAAAGTGCACGTTTTCACCACTAAGGAGGTTTTCTTTGATGGAAGTTTGTCGTTGTTCACTAACAACTGCTGGAACTAATGAATGAAGGTGTTTGCTGCCACCTGTGCTGATCGGTTTTGACTGTGAGTTAGATAGTTGGCACAAAAGAGTGTTATTTTTCTGTATTGGGCAGGTCTACAGCGTCACTGTCTCTGTAGGACTGGTGTACAGCGCCAGTGTCTCTGTAGGACTGGTGTACAGTATTAGTGTCTATAATTTGTGAATACTGTAGTATTTAAACAAGTTTATAGTATTTGCTGGTCACACTAGAGGTGAGATAATAATAATAATTGCTTACACTTATATAGCGCTTTTCTGGACACTCCACTCAAAGCACTTTACAGGTAATGGGGATCCCCTCCACCACCACCAGTGTGTGGATGATGCGACGGCAGCCATAGTGCGCCAGAACGCTCCCCACACACCAGCTCTCAGTGGGGAGGAGAACAGAGCAATGAAGCCAGTTCAGAGAGGGGGATTATTAGGAGGCCATGATTGGTAAGGGCCAATGGGAAATTTGGCCAGGACGCCAGGGTAACACAGAGATGGACACAGCATGGAAAAACCTAAAGGATAGTTTAAAAACAATACAGAGGAACTCAGTGAGAGTAATCAGTGAGAGAATGGTATACACTTAGAGCAATATTAAGGATTTTTTCACTTTACAGAAAGTGTATCATGTAACACAAGGTTCACAGCTTATGCCATTCCCTGTGACATGACCTAGTGACAGGCCCCAATTCGGTGGTGTTTGGGGTCACTGCTTTTCGATTGAGGATCACATGGCTCCCCAATTTCCTGTCGCCGTTTCCTGCCCTCTCATGTCCAGGTTCGGCCCCCATTTTCCCTGTCCGGTGGGGGGAGGGGACGTCCCAGTTTGGCAGAAATCCGGGGCTGGGGTGGAATGGGCAGGCGAGGGAGGAGGAGGGGTTACAAAGAGGAATAAGTGCTGATTGCAGATCTCCAGGAACAGTCGAGAGAGATGAAATAAAGTGGCCAAGCGCCGTGATGAAGGCAGGAGAGATGTGTCTGCTCCTAATAGATTATTGACGGCTCATTAGGGGTCGGGCTCCGGCGGGGCTCTGGTAACGGTCTGAGAGTCCCCTGCCATTACCGGCCGGTCGATAGGGCTCTCGCTGAGAGTGCCGGGCAGAGATAATGAGAGCCTGCTCCACGGGCACCCGCGCACAGAGAGAGAGAGAGAGAGAGAGAGCAGCGAGCTGGAGCAGGGCTCTGTAGCAGGAGCGGCCCCCCCTGACTGAACCGTGTCCGGAGTGAGAGTCAGGCCAGCCCCCCCACCACCCCACCACCCCGCGCGCTGGCAACCCCAACTGCTCCAGGGGCGCCGTACAATTGCAGACCCTGCGCTCTGACCCCAAGCTTCCCTCCCTGTCTCTGTGTCTGTGTCTCCCTGGAGAAAAGCTGGGGTATGCGAAAAGACGCATTCCTAATGCAAGAAATTGTATAGGGCTAATAAAGAAACATTATTATTATTATTATTATTATTATTATTATTATTATTATTATTACACGGCTGGTTCTGTTGATTTGACAAAAAAGTGTCAATACGAGGCAGGAGTAAAACAGTCTGTAACCTAGGGAAGTCCAGGACTTTTCCCCTGGACTCCCTCCCCCCCCTGTCACCTTCCCCCCCCACTCCCCCTCTCCTGTCCCGGGTGACAGATGGGGTGCAGGTATCGGATTCGCCTGGCAACTGAGCGCAGAGGGCCTGCACTCGGAGGTACAGCCCCTCCCCTCCGGCAACTAACGAGGTTTAACGAGAGAGGCCTTCCGCGGTAATTTTAATACTGAACCCGGAGCAGTGCTGTCAGATGCTGGTTGAACTCTGTTCTATAGCTGCGGCCCAGGTGTCTCTGAGTGAGACTCAGGGGAGGGTTCGGGCTGGGTTTGGGTTCGGAACCAGGCGGTTTCATCACTATCAGACCCGCCATGTGGTGAAGGTCATCTGAGCTCTTTTTGTGCTCTTGTACCTGGAGAACTGCGGGCTTATCCAAGGGTATTCAATTGAAACGCTTTTTTTTTTAACAGATGCATTTAACACACGTTGAGATGTGGTGCCATATTTAGTTTTACTGTATAATTCATGCTGGCTTTCACAAAATTAGAATGTAATCAATCAGGTCCCAGTGGCCCAGAGAGCTCAGGTTACCCTGCTGGCTCAGGCAGCTTGCTCGGAGGTCGAGTCCCGTGTCCGTCGAGCCTGCGTGAACGTCTTTTGCGACTGCTGCTGCAGTGCTGTGCCTGCAAGGCCAGCGGCCTGCCAGCACGGGGGTGGGCACCCCTTCTACCCAAATTCACCCCGTCAATCGAACCGTTTCGTCCTGAGCTCTGAAGCAGCTGATTTGTTCAGTGACTCTGAAGGGAAGTTCCCAGCTGAGCTGCTAAGAGTGAAACTGCCCTTAAATCACACATCTAAGAAACATGCTTGGCCAGGCCGTAGCTCTCCACTTTCAGGGACCTGACACAGGGGAACTGCAGACGTCTTTCCAGTACCTTAGAATCACTGTTTCACCCAAGAGCAGAGAACAAAACTACGAAAGGAGCTCACCCAAGGGTTCCTGACGGCCAGGATTGAATCAGTTGCGCAGTTGACATGAGCTCCCCCGGTCCTGGTCTGGGAGGGTGACTCTCAGCGCCCACTGGGCTGTGGCTGCCCAGGACCGGGGCTGGCAAACGACGTGCTGGAGGAGAGGAGCGAGCTCAGTTAAAAGAGTCTGCAGTTCGCAGATCAGTGTGGCCTAGCAGACGGCATTCGGTGCACTTCCGCGATTAGCAGAGGCCCGTGTTGCAGTACCTGCATCTGCAAACATGCACGCACGCTCATGGACAGACAGTACACTCCCGCCAGCGCCAGCGCCCTCTCACACCTTGAATCGCACGCTTCCCTGTGAAAAACAGGCACACACATACGCACAGGAGTAGTCTCTCTCTCTCCATGGGAAAAAGTGGAGAAGTGGCCCCTACACCCTTTGAGAGCGATTGGGTTTCAGCTGCCGGAGACTTGCGGCCTGCTTGGCAGGCTTTCAGAGAGCCGGGGAACTGCGCGCAGGGAGACCCCCTCACCACCTGACTCCATTGTGCGTCTGGCATGTGGCCCTGCTCCAGGACCATTCAGCGTCTCTGCAGCCACCGGTGACTAACTGTGTGAATATTCAACAGGACGCCGCAGCCCCACGTGCACTAGCTGCTGTGCCCCCCGTTTGCTGTGAAAAGCAGACCAGCTGTGCTCCCCCAAGAGGGCTCCCCCTTCCCTCTCTGCCTTCCTCCCCACTCTGCCTCTTCCTTCATCCCCCTTTCTCTGCCCGGCTGCTTCTCCCTCTTCTTTTCTCTCTCCTTTCCAGCTCTTAGTAGGTCAAGAAACTCTTTCATTCAAAGCAGAAGGGAGGCACATAGCCTAATGAGAAACATTCCATCTAGCAGGATCCTGGGGAATCGCACAGGATCCCAGCACTGCAGTGATGTCAAGTGGCCTTCCTCCCAAAACTCTCGGCTAATAGTTAGGTGTGGTTGATGGTGTATTTGTATAGAGCAGCACATAAGGGAAGACTGAAGACTGTAATGGAGTCATCAAGTGTGCAGATCAATATCATCAGTGTCAGTGTGCGGATCAGTGTCAGTGAACAGATCGGTGTCAGTGTGTAGATCGGTGTCAGTGTGTAGTTCAATGTCAGTGTGGAGATCGATGTCAGTGTGCAGATCGGTGTCAGTGTGTAGTTCAACGTCAGTGTGCAGATCTGTGTCTTTTTAGATCAGTGTCAGTGTGCAGATCGGTGTCAGTGTGCAGATCTGTGTCTTTTTAGATCAGTGTCAGTGTGCAGATCAGTGTCAGTGTGCAGATCAGTGTCAGTGTGCAGATCAGTGTCAGTGAACAGATCAGTGTCAGTGAACAGATCAGTAGTGTGCAGATCAGTGTCTGTGCAGTAGTTGGTGTGCAGATCAGTGTCAGTGTGTAGATCTGTGTCAGTGTGCAGATCGGTGTCATTGTGCAGATCGGTGTCATTGTGCAGATCGGTGTCAGTGTGCAGATCGGTGTCAGTGTGTAGAGCTGTGTCAGTGTGCAGATCGGTGTCAGTGTGCAGATCTGTGTCTTTTTAGATCAGTGTCAGTGTGCAGATCGGTGTCAGTGTGCAGATCGGTGTCAGTGTGTAGAGCTGTGTCAGTGTGCAGATCGGTGTCAGTGTGCAGATCGGTGTCAGTGTGCAGATCGGTGTCAGTGTGCAGATCAGTGTCAGTGTGCAGATCAGTGTCAGTGAACAGATCAGTAGTGTGCAGATCAGTGTCTGTGCAGTAGTTGGTGTGCAGATCGGTGTCAGTGTGCAGATCGGTGTCATTGTGTAGATCGGTGTCAGTGTGCAGATCGGTGTCAGTGTGCAGATCAGTGTCAGTGTGCAGATCAGTGTCAGTGTGTAGAGCTGTGTCAGTGTGCAGGTCAGTGTGTAGAGCTGTGTCAGTGTGTAGAGCTGTGCCAGTGTGTAGAGCTGTGCCAGTGTGCAGATCAGTGTCAGTGTGCAGTAGTGTCTGTAAGTAGATCAGTGTCAGTGTGCAGATCTGTGTCAGTGTATAGAGCTTTGACAATGTTAGTGTTGGTTGTCATGGTTCGGAGCTGCTGATTTCCTGCTTTACAGCTTTATTAACGTTCTTTTTAACGGCCCTCTTCTGTTTAAGGAGGACTTGAGCAGATGAAAGATAAGTGCACTGCACAGGGTCGTTCTTCATTATGCACTAGAAAGTGTAGCAGATCTGATGACCAGAGGAACAAGCCCCATTTATTCAAATGAAAAGGGTCGTTTGTTTTCATTTAGACTTAAAATAGATCCTGCTGAAGTGTGAGTGTAAAAAACCTCCTTTGTTCTTAGTGTGTTTTTTTAGATTTTTATTGTTTGTGCTTTTATAGCTACAGAGAGCCTTAGAATGGAGTGTTTTACACTTTTGAGACAGAAGAGGAAGTTCTAGCTCTAAAGGATGAGACAGAGCTGTAACTGGGAGGGGTTAGGGTTTGAGACAGAGATAGAGAGAGCTGGGAGTGGAGGGGTTAGGGTTCGAGACAGAGATAGAGCTGGGAGTGGAGGGGGTAGGGTTCGAGACAGAGATAGAGAGAGCTGGGAGTGGAGGGGTTAGGGTTCGAGACAGAGATAGAGAGAGCTGGGAGTGGAGGGGTTAGGGTTCGAGACAGAGATAGAGCTGGGAGTGGAGGGGGTAGGGTTCGAGACGGAGATAGAGAGAGCTGGGAGTGGAGGGGGTAGGGTTCGAGACAGAGATAGAGAGAGCTGGGAGTGGAGGGGTTAGGGTTCGAGACAGAGATAGAGAGAGCTGGGAGTGGAGGGGTTAGGGTTCGAGACAGAGATAGAGAGAGCTGGGAGTGGAGGGGTTAGGGTTCGAGACGGAGATGGAGAGAGCTGGGAGTGGAGGGGTTAGGGTTCGAGACGGAGATGGAGAGAGCTGGGAGTGGAGGGGTTAGGGTTCGAGACGGAGATAGAGCTGGGAGTGGAGGGGTTAGGGTTCGAGACAGATAGAGAGAGCTGGGAGTGGAGGGGTTAGGGTTCGAGACAGAGATAGAGAGAGCTGGGAGTGGAGGGGGTAGGGTTCGAGACGGAGATAGAGAGAGCTGGGAGTGGAGGGGTTAGGGTTCGAGACGGAGATGGAGAGAGCTGGGAGTGGAGGGGTTAGGGTTCGAGACGGAGATAGAGAGAGCTGGGAGTGGAGGGGTTAGGGTTCGAGACGGAGATAGAGAGAGCTGGGAGTGGAGGGGTTAGGGTTCGAGACAGAGATAGAGAGAGCTGGGAGTGGAGGGGTTAGGGTTCGAGACGGAGATAGAGAGAGCTGGGAGTGGAGGGGTTAGGGTTCGAGACAGAGATAGAGAGAGCTGGGAGTGGAGGGGTTAGGGTTCGAGACGGAGATAGAGAGAGCTGGGAGTGGATATATTCATGGCGCCTATGAATATACTTGTTGAATAGTGGTGTGGTTTTGGCCAGCAAGTGTAGTTTAAGAGAATCTTGAATCTGTTGAGATACTTAAAAATTCTTCTCAAGCCTTGGGACTTCCGTGTTGCTGATGTCCGTGGGGGGGGGGGCCCAGCTGTCCTCGCAGCCGGGAAGGCCGTGCCGACTCCCTGCGGCAGGGGTGTCCCAGTGTGTCTGCAGGCTTCCATTCCAGCGCGCCTCCTGACAGCCCAAATCAGCTTCATCATTGACTTAATTGGACCCATTTCCCAGCTGTTCTGCTGCTGCTGCTTCAAAGAGGGCTACACAGCCCCGGCGAAACAGCTCTGCGGCGGGAGAGAGCAGGAATCCCCCTCTCTCTCTCTCCGTCTCCGTCTCTCTCCTTTCTTCTTTGGATGTAGATGATGAAACAGCGAAAGGAGAAGAGAACAGAAACGCTGTCAGCGGGGACAGCGCTGATTTCAACATTAATTGAACACAGCTGCAGCCAGTTAAACATTAATTGCCAATTAATTAGGCTTGCTGCTCCGGGTGGATTATTACATTTTAAAAATACATAATTCATAACGCCGTTTGTAAGAAGTAGGCTCTGTCTCGCGAGCGCCGAGCGGATCCGCCCTGGGAAATGAGCCCTGGAGAAGCTCGGAAAGGTTGAGGAGAACAGGAGCCGAGAGACTAGACGTTGCAGTGGGGGCCGGTGTCCGGATCCTTTCCCCGGATTGTCCCAGCACTGCGCGGGCCTCCTCCTCTTCCTCCCCCCGTCCTCTTCATCGCCGTCCCTGGCTTTCTCCTGCCTCCCTGCGTCTTCCAGTGGTTCCTTCCTCCTCCTTGTCTCTCTGAAGCCCAGGAGGGCCGAGATGTCCAGAGCTCTGGAGCTGCTTACACTCGGGGTGCACAGGGACCGGCTGCTGGGGTCTCCTCTGACCCCTCGCTTGTTCTGCATGAAGAGTACCACCTCCCTCACGGCGGGCCTAACGAAATGAGCCATGCCTTTTCCCCACATTCAGAGGACTCGATCAATAACGGAGCGTTGGTCTTTGGGCGAGTGCGATGAGTGGTGTGTGCTCAGTGAGGAGGGAGTGTGCAGTTATCGAGGCTCAGGGTGATTATGGGCCAGGAAGCTGTGCAGATTCCGGTGGGAAGGACGTGTAATGACTGGTGTATGGGTTGACGTCTTTTATGTTCCGTTATATTGATTTTTTCATGTCTATCTGTACTATTTCCTTTACGTTTGTACTGTTTCTTTGCTTCTTGTAAGTCTGCGTGCGCGTAAAAGCAAAACACATTTCTGAGAGATCTGACGATAAAGTATTTCCCGTGTCGTACCGTATCGCGTCGTCCTCCTTTTCTGTCTCCTCCTCATTCTCCTTCATTTCGTCCTTCCTCTGTCCTTCTCCTCTTCATCTTCCTTCCCCTCCTCCCTTCTGCTTCATCTTCGTCGTCTTTCCCTGCCTCCTTCCTGCCCCCTGTCCCTCAACAGCACGCCTCCGCTTCTTCTGGGGTCCCGCAGTCTGAGCTCTCGAGTCCCCCCCAGCCTTCAGATGAGTTTTACTGCTTTGCAGATCACACATGGGGCAGATGCAGACTATAATGATGTAATAACAATTCCTGTCACTTATTCAGCGCTTTCCTGGACACTCCACTCAAAGCTCTTTACAGGTAATGGGGATCCCCTCCCCCACCACCAGTGTGCAGCCCCACCTGGATGATGCACCAGTACTCTCCCCACACACCAGCTCTCAGTGGGGAGGAGACCAGAGTGATGAAGCCAGTTCAGAGAGGGGGATTATCAGGAGACCATGACTGGTAAAGGTCAGGGGGAAATTTGGTCAGGACACCAGGTCAACACCCCTACTCTTTTCTGGGATTTTTAATGACCACAGAGAGTCAGGACCTCAGTTTTATGTCTCATCCAAAGGACGGCGTCTTTGTGTGTAGTGTCCTCTTCACTATCCTCTGGCATTAGGACCCACACAGACCACAGGTTGAGCGCCCCCTACTGGTCCCACTAACACCTCTTCCAGCAGCAGCCATAGCTTTCCCAGGAGGTCTCCCATCAAGGTACTGACCAGGCTCACTCCCGCTGAGCTCCAGTGGGGCTGCCAGACGTGAGCTGCAGGGTGATATACAGTAGCTGTCCTCTTCCCTCTCTTGGGCTTCTTCGTCCATGAAGACATCCCTGCACGTTTCTCCTGTGCTTCCAAGACCCTGGAGTGGGACTGCACTGCATCAGAGAGTCTCCCTCAGACAGGGCGTTCTGTACCCGGGTCTGGACTGGGGTCAGTGGTGGCCAGGAAGAGGCCGATGTTGTTTGCTTAAAGCAGAGCCAAGGGGCTGAAACGCAGATCCCAGCAGCAGGCTCGATCATAGCGTTTCCTGCCGCTGTGTGTTCGGTCCCGTTGCCCGCTGAGCCTTGGTCCTTCTGTCCCCTTCTCGTCTCGTCTCGTCGTTCTGTGGAGGACCGTCTGTAGGCTGTGGGTGTTCCCTGAGCCTTCGCCACCTGTACAGCTCACACAGTGGCCTGATTCTGGGGGACGTTTGCCAGAGTGCAGGAGCAGAGGCGCCTGCACACATCCCCACCCACTCTCCCACTCACCCACTCTCCCATTCTCCCACTCACCCACTCGGAGTCTTCCGCACACGGCTCTCATCCGCTGCAGGGCTGCGCCTCTGTCTCAGCCACACACCTGCACAAGAAAGCCACCCAGCCTTGCACGTGCACAGGCGTCTGAAAGCGTGCGGCCGACGTTGGCGTGCTGCTCGTGCAGCTTTCTTACGGTTTCAGCACTCCTGTGGAGCAGACATGGGCTCTGCTGTCCCACGTGCTCTCTCAGTGTGCACCCTGCTTTGCTTTGGCTAACCACTTTAGCATACTTTAGCGCACTTTTACCTCTCATCTCAGTGGAGTGGTGTTGCACTTACTACTTCTGCTTAAGCATGGTGCTCCCCTGTGGGCTCCTTCTCACATGTGCACATGCACCCTGTGTGTGCTCACTTCTTAAAGTGCAAGCAGATAGTTTACTGACACTTAACGTCACCTCTTAATCACCCTGAATTCAACAGCACACACACATTGTCACACCTGACTGTACTGTAGACACTGCTAGAGCCACTGCTGTCCCTCTCCTCTCACACTCACCCTGAATTCACCAGCACACACACACACTGTCACACCTGACTGTACTGTAGACACTGCTAGAGCCACTACTGTCCCTCTCCTCTCACACTCCCCCTGAATTCACCAGCACATACACACACTGTCACACCTGACTGTACTGTAGACACTGCAAGAGCCACTGCTGTCCCTCTCCTCTCACACTCCCCCTGAATTCACCAGCACACACACACACTGTCACACCTGACTGTACTGTAGACACTGCTAGAGCCACTGCTGTCCCTCTCCTCTCGCACTCACCCTGAATTCACCAGCACACACACACACACTGTCACACCTGACTGTACTGGAGACACTGCTGTCCTTCCTTAGGTCAAAAATATCTTGAGGCTTGTTCAGCATATCAGTGCACTCTGGCTTAAATTCCAGAGTGGATCTGGATGCCCTGAATGAATTAGTCACATTATTTTCTATGACATGATTACTAGAACTCTACACTATATTCTAAATGGGGGCTTACTGGTGTATCATACCAATTTTAACATAGCATTCCTTGATTAAAATTCTGCACTGTATCTCCTAAGGTTTTGTATGCTTTTTCACTGATATGTAAATGATATGTCAATATAAATACTTAAGTCTTTTTTTATATAAGCTCGTTGTCATTTTGTATTTTTTATAGTTCATACTTTGTTTTTGGTATCTCCGTGCAAAACCCTGGACTTGTCTACCGTACATTAGCACTCCTTCCTGTAATTTGAGAATTCAGTGCTTATGAATATGTTATCTTTTATTCATTTTTTCAAACTAATCTTCAAAAGCATTCAGAAAATTGAAACAAACCTTGTCATGTGCCCTGTGCATATCCATTGCTGCTGCTGCTTGTTCAAAGAACTCGAACACACACACAGGAGTGCTGTGTGAGACCTGCCTTTTCTAAACCCACGTTTAGACTGTGCTCTAAGATCTTTTTTTCCATGTAGGTGACGCTCTAGGTCTTGTAATTGATTCCACAACCTTATATGTGATAGAAGTCAGAGTTATTGGTCCATCATGACTTTTTGTCAGTTTTCTCACCCTTTTTATGGACGGGCACTAGATTAGCAATTCACTAGGCCTTGGGGAATGTGCACTCTCTGACATCAAGGGCCACAGTGAATTATGGGAGAGCAACAGCTGTCATGTCCTTGCTTTTTGGTCTGCAGAGCTTCCTGGGAGGAAATGTCTGTCCTCAGCTTTTGAGACGTTAAGTGGTTCCGTCTCTCAGTGTGGTCAATCGAGTTCACACCACTGACATGCACTGCACTACGCCACATTACCCAGCCAGTATTCTATGAATCAGTTCGCGCAGGGAACTGGGTCAGCATGCGTAGGCTGCAAAGGAACAAGTAAAGGTTTAGTCCACGCTGAAGAGAGAAGAAAAGAAACACAACGTTTCGGCTGTGGAATGTGACACCCCAAGAAGGCTCCACAGCCGAAACGCTGTTTCTTTTCTTCTCTTTTTTAGCATAAGACCTGTGTGCGCTCTTGAAAAGACACTTGAAGTGTCCGTTTCGAGGTCGTCTTGACAGCAGGTCCCTTTATCATGCAATCAGTCCAATCTGTGCCCTAGAAAAGCCTCTTGCGCTTCGGAACCCTTGGCGTCAGTCAGACCGGGGCTCAGCTCAGCCGGCCTCCGCCCCATCCGAAAGCGAAAGGGCACCATTGGTATTACTTCACGGGGGCCTGGATTGCGTTCTGGGGTTCTCCCCTGCCGGAATCGTCTCCCGGATCGGGGCAGCAGGGTTCCGTCGAGCTTGCGCCTCTTCCCCCGGTCTGCGTCCCTTTCCTCCGTTTCCGAGAGGAGCAGCTGTCCGCGGGGACGGTGTGAGGGGCTCACCCCCACCGGCTTCCCCTCGCTGAGCCTCGCTGTCTCCGGTGTACCCCCAACCCCCCGATTCTCTCCTGCTCTCCTGCCCAGCTTCTGCTTCACGCCATCCCTTTGAGGACCGAGCTTCGCCGGCGTGACGCGACACACAGACGCTGCCGGAGCGCTCTCGCACAGAGCGGCACAGGGCGCCTTGTCCGCGTCCGCGAACCTTTATGATCCGGCGCGGTACGGCGTCGTACCCTCCCTGTTTCCCGCTCCCGGCTCCCGCCTGACCCGGTTGTGAATCGGGTCCGGGAGACGGACGAGAGCTCCCCGGACTCCGGCGCATTACAGTGCTCAATGCGGGAGAGAGAGAGGGAGAGAGCAGTATGGTAGAACAGGCTGCTGAAAGCGAGGCTCAGCTCAACTGGGGAGGGGGGGGGTTACGAGGGGAGGGGGAGGGGCTGTTTAGAGACAGGCGAAAAAAACTGAAGCAGGCTGGCTTCTAGTGGGGGGATGGGCGATCTTTTTTTTTTCCTCTCTCGCTCTGCTTTCTGTGTGTGCTGTGTCTTTCCTTTCTTTGTTTGACTACTGAGTGGAGAGGAAAAAAAAGACAGAAAAGAGAGTGTGTGTGTGAGATAGAAAGAAAGAGAGAGAGAAGGGAGGAAAGAAAGAAAGAGGAGGAAGCACACACACTCTCTTAGCACAACAAGAGTGGATTTTAAACTGAGAAATCACACGCTTTGCTTTTTTTTTCTGCTCTCCTATCTGTGGCATCCCTTGGACTGTCTTCATCTTCTTGTCGTTTTTGGGGGATTTTATTAAAACACGTCTCCAGCCAGACCCGGTCCATATTCTAATTAAAGGCAGAGGACAAGAGTGTTTAAGTTGGGGGTCTTCGTTTTTTCTCTGTGGTTTTGTTTTTTGCATTGGATGTTTAGCAGGGGAAATATTAGACAGACACAACTGCTGTGTTTTTCTCGTTTTTAAATGCAGGAGACGCAGGAAGGTAAGTTTAAAAACATTCCAGTTATGGAATAGAAGCAGGATTTCCAAACTGCGTTCAGGAATATATAGCTCTGGTGTTTTTCCCTTTGCATTCTTTGTTCTGAAAGAAAGTGATTTTTCTGCCTCTCGGTCCCTCTTGCTGTTTTGCTGGATTGGCTTGTGTTGCAGAGTAATGTGTTCCTGCAAGGAGGAAAAAAAAACGAGCCTTTTTTTTTTAAATGCCATGTCCGGGTGATTTAAATATCGACGTCCGTTGATCTGCCTGATCGGATCTCTCCGTGTCTCGACTGTCCCTGGACATTTTTACCTTCATCCGCTCTCCCAGTTCCACATCTCTCTCCGTCCGTGGGTTCAGCTGGGTCCGTGGGCTAATTTAAAAAGTGCTCTCTGGGTCTTATTAGTTATTAGGCGTCCTGATTATTGCTTGGCATTTTTTTTTACAGTTCTAGCAGGCTATATTAAGCTCCCTTTGCGATGCAGAACAAGCAGATAATCCCCCCCAGAAACAAAAGAGCAGGGGGCAGGGCGCACACAGCTGCCCGGGTGCGCGCAGGGCAAGCTGGCTGTGCAGGTATGTGCGCCTGGCGGCTCCGTGACTGCCGGCGTGGCGTGTCCTGTACGTGTCGGTGCCCCCGGCGCTGGGGCGACCTGCCGGGCTGCGCGTGAGTGTGCGTGTGATTGTCCGTCGCCGCGGCTGAGTGCTGTGTGCCGTGTGGTGGTGGTGGTGGTGGTGGCGGGGGGGTGAGAGGGCACTTCGGGCAGCTGGCGGCGCCTGCGCGCAGCCCGCACCCGTGCCGGCGAGGACTTCCACCCGCGGCTCCGGCAGACGTGTTCGGCTCGCCCGCGGTTCCGGGACATGGGGGTGGGAGCGCGGCTCGGCTCGGCTCAGCGCCTGCCCTCCCCGAACCACCGGGGCGCTTGTTCTCTATTAGCTGAAGGAGCCGCGGCTACCTTTCACTCCGGAGTCACATCCACGAGCTGCTTAATTAACTAATTAATGGTTACCGGAAGCAGAATCCTGACTGTAGGGGCATTGCAGCGTGAGGTCTGCCGACGTCCTCGTTACGAGATGACGCCGATTGTTTTGCACGGAGGCTTCTTCCAGATGTATTCACCACGAGAGAGAGAGAGGGGGCGCATGTAGTCGGTGTTTAACTTTAATGGGTCGCAGACTGTTGTGTTGATGAATGCGGCATGGAGATCTGATACAGCTGGCGGGGGGGCGGTTTAACAGCCCGAGCAGTAGCAGTGCCTTTGGAGTAGTGTGTCCCCCCTGTGAGAGCGCTATAAACAACGCCAGTTGCGGGCACGGGCACGGGGGGCAGATCTGTGCGCCTCTCCAGCCTGCCAGCCCGTCTCGGGCTTTTGTTGATGTGCGGACGCGGATATGGCGCTGCTGCCACCCCCCTCCCCCAAAGAGAGGCTGTGCATTCACTCGCAGAGCTGGGGGGTGCGGGGGTGGGTGTGTGTGTGTGGAGGGGGGACTCTGAGCGCTGAAAGACTGGTAACAATGGGGGGCCTTTAGCCTGATTGACTGCGCCGGGGCGCCTGGCGCGATGTGTCCGTGCAGCCCGGCGCATTCCTCGCGGCCGTGCGCGCGTGTCGGACACGGAGCGCGCCTCCCCGGTTCCACTGCCCCAGGGAGACAGATATGCTAATGCAGACCCCGATTGTTGTTGCAAATTCATGTATCTGTCCCCGTATTGACTGCTACGTCTCCAAGCCCCACCAGTACTGTCCCCTTAATTGCAACGCAGCCAGACGCCGGTAGCGCGGGCGGAAGGGGCAGCTGACAGCTAGTTCGAGGGACGAGAGAGACGTGGGGTTTCCTGTGCGATGCACGCGTGCACACGCCGCGTTTCTGTGGCTCGGGGACTCCTGTGTGCGGTGCGGCACTGCGCCGCGATCCCACGGGGAAGCGCGTGTCCTCAGTTAACCGGCCTGCGTGCCGTAGTTCCCGTAGCGCCGCCCGACGTGCTCTCCAGCGGAGGAACACTCTCCCCTCCTGCTGATCTGCGCTTTCGGTTCGCGGGGCTGCTTCTTCTCCGCCCTGTTTTAAAGACTTCCTTCTGCTGTGTCCCAAGCCGTCTGTCCTGGGAGAGGGGGCTGCTGTCGGAAACGGCCCAGCAGTGCAGACAGGTGTGTCACCAGCAGGACGGCCACCTTCTGAATGAAACAGACGCGCTCACTGCTCAAACAGCCAAACGTCGTTCAGAAATGGGGCACGAGACCTGCAGGCCTTTCCTGCAGAGAGTTAACTGGCTACAACTGTGCCGGAGCTTTGGCAAAGCGTCCCTGGCCAAACACAGAGGACACAGAGGCCGAGGACAGCTGTCAGAGATCTGTAACGGGGCCTAGAACTGCAAACCACTGTTAGTGGCTGGCCGTAAGATCTGTAGCTTCTAACACTGGGGAATTAACCTGGTCTGAGACAAGTCAGACATGCAGATCTCCACAGCTTTATTCTCCTTCACGGTTTGTTTTGTTCGGCTGCTTGTTCGGCTCTCGTGACGCGGTTAGCCACCGCCGGTGCTGGGCCGGCACTGACCGGTGGACCAGGCGCCCGGCCGGCACTGACCGGTGGACCGGGCGCTGGCTTGTTTGTGTGCGCTGCTGCCGGGGCTCTGGGTACAGTCCTGGGTTGTGGACTCTTGCGTGTGGAGGCTGCATGTTCCCCCTGCGTTCACACGGGTTTTCTGCAGCTTCCTGACACTCTTCCCAGAGATGTGGCCTTGGTCACCAGGTGTGTCCAGGTGGGCCCTGTGTGACTGAGTGTGCACTAAGATGCTGTCATGGTCCCACCTGCCCCGAGGAGATGCCAATTAATTAATTAGAATCGGCTTCCGTTAATCAACGCTAGCCGGCTCCTAATTGGCACTAACAGCATCACCGGGGCTGACTGTCCTATCCCACACTAGTTGAGGACTGCTCCTGTGTGCTCGGCATTGTGCAGCAGGCTCTGCAGCGCAGTGGATAGCGCGTTGGACTTCTAGGCAGTGACCTCGTGAAGTCATGCAAAGGTTGTGGGTTCGAGTCCCTCCGGAGTCATTTTGGGGCGGAGCGGTGGCTCTGTTCCTAAGGGTCTGCGCCTGTGGCTGGAAGGTTGCCGGTTCGAATCCCGCAGCCGGCAGAGGAATCCTACTCCGTTGGGCCCCTGAGCAAGGCCCTTAACCCCAACTGCTCCAGGGGCGCCGTTTAAATGGCTGACCCTGCACTCTGACCCCAGGCTTCTCTCCCTGTCTGTGTGTCTCGTGGAGAGCAAGCTGGGGTCTGTGGAAAGACAAACTCCTAATCCAGGAAATGGTAAATGGCCAATAAAGTGATCTTATCTTATCATTGAGTCTCAGAGCGCAGCTTGCTTCTTACCTTGTTCTTCCTGATCTCCCGGCTTCGTGACCAGTTCTCCTTCTTAGATTCGGATTTGACTTCTCGGATAAGTACACCTGGCTTTCTACTTCTCTCCTAGGGATTCGCATAGGGTCCAACAACTACCCGGCCGGCTCACTCTGGTGCAGATGCAGTGGCATCGTACCAGGGTGTAGTGTCGCCGTGCTCCTCGTGCTTCTCACGAGTTGGCTCCGGGTTGGATTTACAGGAAGCAGCAGCTTCCTGCTGGCGGGTGGACGATTCGTTCTGTGACGGATCGTTCAGAGTCTCACGAGTGAGCTTCAGCGCGAGAAACAGCTGCTCCTGCAGAGTCGCGGACAACGGGACCTCCGGTTAAATGTCTCGTTTAGGCTGAAGTGCTTTTAGAAATAAGAACAGGAGGCAGTTCTTTACACAAAGGGGTGTGGGAGTATAGAGCAAAATACCCAGTCACGTACCTGGAATGGCGAGACCTCATTCTCAGCCACCTGACTCCAGTGACTGAAGGCGGCTTTGACAGTGTGACAAGACAAGTGCGTTGGTCAGTCCCAGTCCTCCTGACAGCGTGGCGCAGGATGCCGTTTTTACACTGTTGGCAATGTGGGCTTCCTGTCCTGCAGGCTTGAAACAGTGTGGAGCTGGATCTCTGGAAGCTGTGTCCACCCAGGGCTGTCCAGTGCTGGTCCTGGAGGGGCTCGGTGTCTCAGGGATCACGCTGGCCGGAGCGAGTCTGTGCTTCAGCGGGCCTTCGCTGTGCTCTCGGACATGCCCGGCGGGCGTCCCGCGTGGCTGTGGCGTGCCCTGGAGTGTGCCACGCTCTGCTGGGTGACAGGTTTAACCTGATCGGCCTGCCGCCTCCAGAGGGAACAGACGGGCTGCGCCCACGCGCCCTTCAGCGCCTGGGGCACGGTCTCTCTCCCGTAAAACCGGCATCACTGAGCCCCGCCTGCTTCCCAGAGGGGTGATGAGCAGCTGGGAAAACCTCAGAGACCGTGGCTGCAGAAACATCTCCGCCTCTGTCCCTTCCCCTGAAGTTGCGTTGTGCTCTGTATATTTAAGCCGCTTCTACCTGGGTAAGATAACAAGAGAGCTCTCCTGATTTCTGTGATCGTCTGTGCTTCTGCGGCACAATACGAAGCACAACGCAGAGCAGACACCAACACGTCAGCGCTGTGAGCGGCAGAGCTCGGATGTGTGCAGGGTCTGGCTCAGATGTTCACGTGGAAGGCTGTGGTTGAAAGGTGCGGTGCAGGAAAACTGGACACTTCCACCTTTTGGGCGGGAGAGCGTGAATGTTTTTAACAGTTCGGGGTGCTGGGCAGATGGCTAAGCACTGCTCCAGCGGTTTGCTTCCTCCCTACATGGGAAACATCTTGTACATTCTCCTGAGGATTTTTATTTAACATCGAGGACGGTGACTTGCAGCAGAAAGTTTGTCCGGAACTGCAGTCAAAACACATTCGATAAGATATTTTAATGGGATGCTTGCAGGCCAATGTGTGAGGGAGGAGATAAAAGTGTTGTGTCGAGGCAGACAGAGCAGTCTGCCACCTTGAGCCGGGAGACTGGGGGAGGTGCAGACAGCCTCTCCTCAGCTCTGTGGGCTGAGCTGTTTGTGCTGAACCTGCCATGATTCCACTGAGCTTTTACTTCATCGAGAATTGATTTGTGCCTTCGTTTGCTCCCCTTGCTCCCCTGTTTTCACTCTCTCTTCACTGGGCTTCCTGCACGGTCTTATCATTTTTTTACCGCGCCTGTCGGCACTTTCCCTGTGCCTTCAGCTTGCTCTCGGGACGCTGTGCCGTGGGGCAGTAAAGGTTTGAGCCAGATACAGCGCAGAGGCAGGTGTTTGTGAGAGGGGAGGGGGCGGGGCGTGGGTGTGTGTGTGTGTAACACAGTGCTGAGAGGGGAGAGAACAGGGGTGTGTGGGTGTGTGTGTGTGTGTGTGTGTTTAACACAGTGCTGAGAGTGGAGAGAGCAGGGGTGTGTGTGTGTGTAACACAGTGCTGAGAGGGCAGGGGGTTGTGTGTGTGTGTGTGTAACACAGTGCTGAGAGGGCAGGGGGTTGTGTGTGTGTGTGTGTGTAACACAGTGCTGAGAGGGGAGAGAGCAGGGGTGTGTGTGTCTGTCTAGGGCAGTGCTGAGAGGGGAGAGAGCAGGGGTGTGTGTGTCTGTCTAGGGCAGTGCTGAGAGGGGAGAGAGCAGGGGTGTGTGTGTCTGTCTAGGGCAGTGCTGAGAGGGGAGAGGGCAGGGGTGTGTGTGTGTGTATCGCAGTGCTGACGGGCGAGAGGGGGCGAGGGGTGTGTGTCTGTAAATCACTGCAGGGAGACCCAGGGCTGGGGGCAGTGAGTGCACGCTGACCTCTCTGTCGGCTCTGTTGTGTCTGTCTTTCAAACGCAGCCAGCAACCTGATCCTTTCCTGAAGTCTCCTGAAAGGGGCAGAGACAGAGAGGAGACTGTTTGCACTCTTCACCAGTGGGCCTCACTGTTCCTGTCTGTCTTTCTTATCTCTCTATCTCCTCCTGCTCCATATCCTTCAGTGTCCATCTCAAGTTAGCTCTTGACTCCATCTCTAGGAATGTGTGTACTATAGCAGTGTGTCAGTACAGTGTCTTGGAGGAGTGTATCTGTGCCGTAGCAGTGTGTCAGTACAGGGTCTTGGAGGAGTGTATCTGTGCTGTAGTGTCAGTGCAGTGTCTTGGAGGAGTGTATCTGTGCTGTAGCAGTGTGTCAGTACAGTGTCTTGGAGGAGTGTATCTGTGCTGGTGTGTCAGTACAGGGTCTTGGAGGAGTGTATCTGTGCTGTAGTGTCAGTACAGGGTCTTGGAGGAGTGTATCTGTGCTGTAGTGTCAGTACAGTGTCTTGGAGGACTGTATCTGTGCTGTAGTGTCAGTACAGTGTCTTGGAGGACTGTATCTGTGCTGTAGTGTCAGTACAGTGTCTTGGAGGACTGTATCTGTGCTGTAGTGTCAGTACAGGGTCTTGGAGGAGTGTATCTGTGCTGTAGTGTCAGTACAGAGTCTTGGAGGAGTGTATCTGTGCTGTAGCGGTGTGTCAGTACAGGGTCTTAGAGGAGTGTATCTGTGCTGTAGCAGTGTGTCAGTACAGTGTCTTGGAGGAGTGTATCTGTGCTGTAGTATCAGTACAGTGTCTTGGAGGAGTGTATCTGTGCTGTAGTGTCAGTACAGTGTCTTGGAGGAGTGTATCTGTGCTGTAGTGTCAGTACAGTGTCTTGGAGGAGTGTATCTGTGCTGTAGTGTCAGTACAGTGTCTTGGAGGAGTGTATCTGTGCTGTAGTGTCAGTACAGTGTCTTGGAGGAGTGTATCTGTGCTGTAGCAGTGTGTCAGTACAGGGTTTTGGAGGAGTGTATCTGTGCTGTAGTGTCAGTACAGGGTCTCGGAGGAGTGTATCTGTGCTGTAGTGGTGTGTCAGTACAGGGTCTTGGAGGAGTGTATCTGTGCTGTAGCAGTGTGTCAGTACAGGGTCTTGGAGGAGTGTATCTGTGCTGTAGCAGTGTGTCAGTACAGGGTCTTGGAGGAGTGTATCTGTCCTGTAGTGTCAGTACAGTGTCTTGGAGGAGTGTATCTGTGCTGTAGTGTCAGTACAGGGTCTTGGAGGAGTGTATCTGTGCTGTAGTGTCAGTACAGTGTCTTGGAGGAGTGTATCTGTGCTGTAGTGGTGTGTCAGTACAGGGTCTTGGAGGAGTGTATCTGTGCTGTAGCGGTGTGTCAGTACAGTGTCTTGGAGGAGTGTATCTGTGCTGTAGTGTCAGTACAGGGTCTCGGAGGAGTGTATCTGTGCTGGTGTGTCAGTACAGTGTCTTGGAGGAGTGTATCTGTGCTGTAGTGTCAGTACAGGGTCTTGGAGGAGTGTATCTATGCTGTAGTGTCAGTACAGTGTCTTGGAGGAGTGTATCTGTCCTGTAGTGTCAGTACAGGGTCTTGGAGGAGTGTATCTGTGCTGTAGTATCAGTACAGTGTCTTGGAGGAGTGTATCTGTGCTGTAGTGTCAGTACAGGGTCTTGGAGGAGTGTATCTGTGCTGTAGCAGTGTGTCAGTACAGGGTCTTGGAGGAGTGTATCTGTGCTGTAGTGTCAGTACAGGGTCTTGGAGGAGTGTATCTGTGCTGTATTGTGTATTGTACTGTAGCAGCTCTCATTACTTCTGTCTTTCTCTGGTCAGTTACAACATTGCGCTGAGTCATTAACAGAAAAGTATTGTGTTTTTCCTCGTTAAAAGTAATTCGTCACTTTCTGCTGACACAGACCCCCTTCCCATAGACATTTGCATCACAGGTGTGAAACTGGCACGATAACTTCCACACAAGAAGCACTTGGAGGACAGTACAGGGTCTTGGAGGAGTGTATCTGTGCTGTAGCAGTGTGTCAGTACAGGCTTGGAGGAGTGTATCTGTGCTGTAGTGTCAGTACAGGGTCTTGGAGGAGTGTATCTGTCCTGTAGTGGTGTGTCAGTACAGGGTCTTGGAGGAGTGTATCTGTGCTGTAGTGTCAGTACAGGGTCTTGGAGGAGTGTATCTGTGCTGTAGTGTCAGTACAGGGTCTTGGAGGAGTGTATCTGTGCTGTAGTGTCAGTACAGGGTCTTGGAGGAGTGTATCTGTGCTGTAGTGTCAGTACAGGGTCTTGGAGGAGTGTATCTGTGCTGTAGCAGTGTGTCAGTACAGGGTCTTGGAGGAGTGTATCTGTGCTGTAGCAGTGTGTCAGTACAGGGTCTTGGAGGAGTGTATCTGTGCTGTAGTGTCAGTACAGGGTCTTGGAGGAGTGTATCTGTGCTGTAGTATCAGTACAGTGTCTTGGAGGAGTGTATCTGTGCTGTAGTGTCAGTACAGGGTCTTGGAGGAGTGTATCTGTGCTGTAGCAGTGTGTCAGTACAGGGTCTTGGAGGAGTGTATCTGTGCTGTAGCAGTGTGTCAGTACAGTGTCTTGGAGGAGTGTATCTGTGCTGTAGTGTCAGTACAGGGTCTTGGAGGAGTGTATCTGTGCTGTAGCAGTGTGTCAGTACAGGGTCTTGGAGGAGTGTATCTGTGCTGTAGCAGTGTGTCAGTACAGGGTCTTGGAGGAGTGTATCTGTGCTGTAGCAGTGTGTCAGTACAGGGTCTTGGAGGAGTGTATCTGTGCTGTAGCGGTGTGTCAGTACAGGGTCTTGGAGGAGTGTATCTGTGCTGTAGTGTCAGTACAGGGTCTTGGAGGAGTGTATCTGTGCTGTATTGTGTATTGTACTGTAGCAGCTCTCATTACTTCTGTCTTTCTCTGGTCAGTTACAACATTGCGCTGAGTCATTAACAGAAAAGTATTGTGTTTTTCCTCGTTAAAAGTAATTCGTCACTTTCTGCTGACACAGACCCCCTTCCCATAGACATTTGCATCACAGGTGTGAAACTGGCACGATAACTTCCCGGTGGAAGTGCTTCTTGTGTGGAAGCGCTGACCCAGCCCGGCAGACGTGGGCTGAGCTGGGATGGCAGTGACCCGCTTCAGGGGGCGCCAAGCGGAACAACGCAGGGGCACACACTTCCACACCCCGCGGGTCTCAGCAGCTTGAAGTTTGTGTGCGTGTGCTGTAACTGGGCCTGCCGGCGTGCCTGCTGGGCCCGGGAGGGTCCGAGTCCTGGCTCTGGGGAGCAGCTGGGTCCGAGCAGTGCCGGGTCGGGGAGGGGCGCGTGGGAATGTCTTGGATGGCGCTGTGACTCCCTGAGTTTTGCTCCTGATGGGAGAGCTGTGCAGTGCAGTTGTAACAGGCTCCAGTGTATCTGCAGCAGCCAGTCTCGTGACTCCTTTTCCGACCCAAAGGAAGCGATTTTTTTAAGAACTTTATTTTCTTTTCACAAATAAATACAGGGAATCACAAAATAGGAAGCTTTACATTGATATACATACTTAAAACAGAATATATGATCACATCTCGTTACGTTTTGACACGGTAACAGTCACATAGCATCAGTTTATCTTGTTGAGAGGGTCTGTCCACGCGTGCTCTAGGGGCAGGAGTTTGGAGACGCTCCCTGGCCGTGGTGAGCCTGGCCCCTCCTCTCCCGCCCCCCCAGCTCGGCGCCTGCAGCAGGCCAGCCAGCTGTTCAGTGATCCAGTTACACAGCCTGGACCGGGGCCAGCCCCGGCCCTCCGCCTGCGCTGAGCTCACGGCCGGGGCCCTTTTAAGCAGCCCCGGCGTGTTCGTGGGCCGTGACGTCAGGCAGGGGGCGGGCAGGGGGAGGCCGGCTGCCACTTTCTCCACGCTCAGCTTTCCTCCTGTTGTTGTATAACACAGCAATACCAAGGCAGGCCATAGAAGTGTACCCCAAGAAAGGCTTCACACACTGCCATACATGCTCTGTACACACACAGTTCAACACTCTGGACTGACGCTGTTCAGTACAGTATGTATTGCTCTCACTCTGGACTGACAGTGTTCACTACAGTATATAGTGCTCTCACTCTGGACTGACAGTGTTCAGTACAGTATGTAGTGCTCTCTGGACTAACAGTGTTCAGTACAGTATATAGTGCTCTCACTCTGGGCTAACAGTGTTCAGTACAGTATGTAGTGCTCTCACTCTGGACTGACAGTGTTCAGTACAGTATATAGTGCTCTCACTCTGGGCTAACAGTGTTCATTACAGTTTGTATACTGTGCATATACTGTTTCTGTTAAACACTGTGATTGGAGCCTTTCACTCTGGGCTAATGCTGATGCAATGTTATGTAACCTTGATACTCAGATATTAGGGAGTATAACAAAAAACATGATATTGTGCTTCATATCCCATGAGAATTAAAACAGGACAGGGTTTCTGAAACTCAAGCTTTATCACACAAAACACATTGGAGTGTAGAGTGGAGGTATACAAAAGCACATACATCCATTTCTGTTTCAATTAGTCTGTGTGGCTTTGTGTGTGTGTGTGTGTGTGTGTGTGGTCTCCACAGTTCCAGCGAGGAGACCCTCTCTCTTCTGGGCACATGTGGGACTCATGTGTGATTTCTGGAAAGAAAAGCGATCTGAACCCCACCCAGTCGCCTTGGTTTGATCTTGGAACCCGTGAGAGAGAAGCCGGAATTATTGCTTCTCTACAAAAAATGAAATAGCCTAAGAAAAGCTGTGAACGAGAGGAGCCTAATTTGGAGCTCCAAAACTGGGCGCTTTGGTCTGCGAAACACAGGAAGAGCAGGCTTCTCCACACTCGCTTTGAAGCCACATTCCCAGTGGATTTATGGACCAGCTTTGCAACTGCTCAGGATCTGGGAAAATAGAAAACAGGTTTATTGACTTTGTGTCCAATTAATTACATAGGTTCAATGGGACTGGCTGCCTCCTCGGACCAGGTCCCTCTTCAGAAATGAGTGATTCGTTGACCCTAATTAACCAGCGCCCCAACAAACTTTCCAAATGAAATTCATTCAAGAGCCATAATCGAGATTTAAGACAACATCTGATTGCAGATACACTTAGTGCCATCAACAGGCTTTGCAGGCACCAATATCCCAGGACCAGAATCTTGAACCTTTTTAACCCTGAGAGTACAAATGCACACTCCCAACATGTTTTCGATTCATGGTGATACCTTGTAAACACATGTTTTCTGCACATTATATGTTCCATCGCAGCACTGCTCCCGTGATCATAAGATCAGTCTCTCAGTCTGCTAAGGATCCTAATCCGGGCAAGAAGCAAATAGAGTAAACCCACACCACTTGTGCTCTTCAGCTGTTTCGTTCGTCTCATTAGATGCCACAGAGAGGACATTGCACAGTTGCGAGACGAGTGTTGTGCGAGCTGGTGCCAGGTGTGCCCTGGGCCAGCCCCCCTCCGCAGGCTGTGCCAGCCTGACCTTGCAGGTCCTGTTCCACATCTTGGCGTTGGCACCCTCTGTGTTTTTTCCGAAGCCACGCGCCTCCGGGCGTTCTGGTTTCCGCCTGTTCCCATCCTGCTCCTGCCCTTCTGATGCGCCATCATTCTCTCCGAGCGTGTCTGAGCCCGTATCCTCAGCCCGCCTGCCCCCGCCTCTTCTCTCCAGACGGGCATCGGGGCTCAACACGGGCCTCTCCTCTGCCAAAACCGCTCTCCACAGCACCTGTCCGGCAGCCAGCAGCTCCTGCACTTCCGGCGTGTGTGTGCGCGCGCGTGTGCACGCGTGTGCGTTTTTGTATTTCTTTAAGGTTATAACGCAGTGCTGTAGTAAAGGCAGCTGTTTCTTTTGAATGAACCACTGGGCTTCCACGCTCTGTGGAAACTGGAAATTGCCCCCGTGTATTGCACGCCAGCCTGTGATGTCAGCAGCTGGAAAATGAGGTGTTGGTGCATGCTGTATTTTGTGCCTGGTGTTGTGCCCTTACTTTGCCAGGGCTGCTGGTCTCTAACCAGCTGGGGTTCTGAAGAAACTACATGCTGCCTTAAAAAAAAAAAAAGTCGCACTGCAGTTTTGTTATCTGTTTGGCCAATTTTCTTCAGTTCCAACTTGGAAGCACTTTAATAACCATCAGACCTCATCTCAGTCTATAAAAACAAGTCGGGCTGTAAACTGGGGTTCATGTGCAGGTCTCTCTTTCTCTTTGGCTTTCTGTTTTATCACTTGGCTTTGCCGTCTCCCTCCCTCTCCGTATGACAGCCTCCTGCGTTGCGGCACGGAGATCTGAGATCTGACAGCGCTTTGTCTGTCGCAAAACCCAGAGCAGTGCGCCAGCCTGCCCTTGACATTTTGGTGCTGACACATACCAAAAGGTCACAGCCTGCTTATATAGCAGCCCTCTCCCCCACTCCCCATCTCCTGCTCCTGACCTCCTCCCACTCTGTCTGTGACAGGCAGGCAGACAGGCAGACAAACAGGCAGGAGGCGGCCGTGGTGCAGACTTGTCAAGGCAGTGTAGCCTAATTAGAGACCTGTTATCCCGAAAGGCAGACTGAAGCAATTTGTTTCTTCTTGGTTGAGTGTGTGTGTTTTTTATGGCGAACACTTAAAAAGACTTTAGTTTCTCATGTTCAAAACACCACGGGCAGCAGCAGAAAGGGGAGCGTCTGTCCCGCGCAGACGTGGAATGTGGAACGCAGGCTCGTTCGGGCTGGCTCTTTGTTTTGAAGTGGCGAGTGAAGTCCCCCCCCCCCCCTACACACACACCAGGAAAGAGTAGAGCCGGAATGCCGGGGGAATCAAATAAGAAGGGGTTTCTGGAGCACAGAAGGGGGTGGACAACATAAGTAAATCCCAGGAAATGTTGCTGGGCTCTTAAAGCGACAGCAGGAGTTAGGTCTGATCGGCATATAAACGTCACCCAAGTGTCCGCCTGTGGAAGACCGGGCTGCTTAGTTCATGCCGTTTAGAGATCTGCAACACTGGCGTGATATTCTTACTCTTAATCTGGGAAGCCTCAGGTGTTGGAGGAGAGGCGTGGCACTGGGGGTAAAGAGATGCTCAGTGTTGCTGTAGCAGTGCAGGTACCAGCCGGAGGAGTGACGCAGACCGCGCTGTGAACCCCCAGGGGGCTGGGTGAGCCTGCTGGCTCCGGGTGCAGTTCGGGCCCTGGATTCCCGACCTCGCCGGTCTGGTCTTGGCCGTGGTCCTGGCCCACAGTGGACAGGCCCAGCGCCTGCTGATCCCCGGCTTGCCGCGCTGCAGCACCCCCCGGTGGTCGGCCGCGGGAGCCTGTGAGCTGCAGTGCTGTCATGCTTCAAGCCACCTGGATGATGCACCAGTACTCTCCTCACACACCAGCTCTCAGTGGGGAGGAGAACAGAGTGATGAAGCCAGTTCAGAGAGGGGGATTATTAGGAGGCCAGGATTGGTAAAGGCCAGGGGGAAATTTGGCCAGGACACCAGGGTTATACCCCTACTCTTTTATAGAAACACCCTGGGATTTTTAATGACCACAGAGAGTCAGGACCTCGGTTTTACATCTCATCTGCAGGATGGCGCCCGTTTACGGTATAGGGTCCCCGTCACTATACTGGGGCATTAGGACCCACACAGACTGCAGGGTGAGCGCCCCCTGCTGGCCCCACTAACACCTCTTCCAGCAGCAACCTTAGTTTTTCCCCAGAGGTCTCGCATCCAGGTACTGGCCTGCTGAGCTCCAGTGGGCTGCCAGTCGTGAGCTGCAGGGTGATACGACTGCTGGCAATAAACTGGTTAGCAAGAAAAGAAAAGCCAAGCAGGATACTTGCTCGCAAGCCTGCAAAACTATGATCACGAGCCTGAAATCGTCAGCCCCTCCGTGTTGCTGCTGCGGCTGATAAGGCCTGGAGGGGTCAAGCAGTTGTGCAACAGGAGCAAGGCAGCGGTGGAGCCAAATGCGTTGCCCAATTGTTCAGATCTCGCAAAGACGCGCTTTAAGATGTGATGAGCTAGACTCCTGGTATTTGGACCACTTTTAGAGAAAGTGAGGAGTTCCAGAGGAATTCCTACTGTCTCTCACGTTTGCACGGACCTCTTCCAGTCTGCTGCGCGGCAGGGATTTGGTAGCAGCAGCAGGAGCTGGTAAACAGAAGTCTGGGAGGAGGTCAAATTGTAATCTCTCACTTCCACACTCTGATGTGCAAGGATTTGCCAGCTGTCGCGCCTCCCTGCTCCCCAACTTCCCCCTTGCAGCAGCCTCCCTCGCTCATTCCTCGCAGGTGAGGGAGTGCTGGCCGGGGGTCTGTGACTGCGTGTCTGTGGGTGGCTTGGGGAGTTGCTTCCTCATCAGGTGTGCCCGTGACTCAGGTGTGCAGGCCTGTGTAACCAGAGCAGGTGCACGCTTGGGTGTGTGTGTAAACTAGGGTGCTTAAGCCTTGATGCAACCTGAGGTTGTTTTTGGCACAACAGCGCTTTCACCTTCCCGGGAAACTGAACTAAACAGTCCTGGTGCCCGAAGCACAAGTCTGTGGCCAATGTGTCAGTCTGCATGGCCGCAGATTAGCCTTACAGCCTGGCCTGATGCTCTTCCAGAGTGTGACGGCCCTCCCACTGGTGCACACAGTCGACTGATCTGACAGGACCGAGGTGACTTCTGAAAGACTGCAGGGGGGGTTCCTACAGCCAGGTGATTCAGGAGAAGGTTGTGCAGTGAGTGGTCAGCGTGTAGAGGACACAGCGGGCAGAGGAGATATCCGCCTCTGCCTGTTGAGTGTAGCTGGCGGAATGAGGGAGCCTCGGGGCTGCGTGCCAGTGTGCTTGTGCAAGCTGGCGCGCGTAGCAGATCTGTCGGGGTGTGCTGGCAGCCGAGGGTGCCCTTCAGGAGAGGGTTTTGGGGTGCTAGGGAACTTAAGCTGCAGGAAGGCTCTGCTGAGCTCTGAGTGCCGTTGTCCCTTTGCTGTTTGGTTCCACAGACGCCGATCGGCACGAGCCTTTGTTGGCAGATGGAGCGAATTGATTAGGACTGTGGGCGATTCTGCTCAACTAGGCATCTCCTTTTGTTTGAGCTGGAGTGCACAGGCCCTGGGAGTGTGCGAGCAGCCTGGTTATTCTGGGGTGCCGGGCAGCGGCAGTGCTGTGGCGTGTTCACAGCCCTGGGGAGCGGAAGAGAGCTGTGCGCTCACTCCAGCGGGACTGACTAACACCTGACTCAGGGCTCTCTCTCCCACAGCCCGAGGGCAGGCCTGCTCAGGCACAGATCGCTCTGTTCATGACACACACAGCCTGCAAGTTAGAGTGAAGTGTGTTCAGTATCTCAGTGTCGGAGTGCTGGGCTGCAGTGTGTTCAGTATCTCAGTGTCGGAGTGCTGGACTGCAGTGTGTCAGTATCAGTGTCAGAGTGCTGGGCTGCAGTGTGTTCAGTATCTCAGTGTCAGAGTACTAGACTGCAGTGTGTTCAGTATCTCAGTGTCTGGGTGCTGGACTGCAGTGTGTTCAGTATCTCAGTGTCAGAGTACTGGACTGCAGTGTGTCAGTATCACCATGTCTGGGTGCTGGGCTGCAGTGTGTCAGTATCTCAGTGTCCGGGTGCTGGACTGCAGTGTGTCAGTATCTCACTGTCAAGAGTACTGGACTGCAGTGTGTCAGTGTCAGAGTGCTGGGCTGCAGTGTGTCAGTATCTCAGTGTCTGGGTGCTGGGCTGCAGTGTGTCAGTATCTCAGTGTCTGGGTGCTGGGCTGCAGTGTGTTCAGTATCACCATGTCTGGGTGCTGGGCTGCAGGGTGTTCAGTATCTCAGTGTGAGAGTGCTGGACTGCAGTGTGTCAGTATCTCAGTGTCTGGGTGCTAGGCTGCAGTGTGTTCAGTATCTCAGTGTCAGAGTACTGGACTGCAGTGTGTCAGTATCTCAGTTTCAGAGTGCTGGGCTGCAGTGTGTCAGTATCTCAGTGTCAGAGTGCTGGGCTGCAGTGTGTTCAGTATCACTGTGTCAGAGTGCTGGGCTGCAGTGTGTCAGTATCTCAGTGTCAGAGTACTGGACTGCAGTGTGTTCAGTATCACTGTGTCAGAGTGCTGGGCTGCAGTGTGTTCAGTATCTCAGTGTCTGGGTGCTGGACTGCAGTGTGTTCAGTATCTCAGTGTCAGAGTGCTGGACTGCAGTGTGTTCAGTATCTCAGTGTCAGAGTGCTGGGCTGCAGTGTGTCAGTATCTCAGTGTCAGAGTGCTGGGCTGCAGTGTGTCAGTATCTCAGTGTCTGGGTGCTGGGCTGCAGTGTGTTCAGTATCACTGTGTCTGGGTGCTGGGCTGCAGTATGTCAGTATCTAAGTGTCCGGGTGCTGGGCTGCAGTGTGTTCAGTATCTCTGTGTCAGAGTGCTGGACTGCATTGTGTTCAGTATCACTGTGTGTGGGTGCTGGGCTGCAGTGTGTTCAGTATCTCAGTGTCTGGGTGCTGGGCTGCAGTGTGTTCAGTATCTCAGTGTGAGAGTGCTGGACTGCAGTGTGTCAGTATCTCAGTGTCAGAGTGCTGGACTGCAGTGTGTTCAGTATCTCAGTGTGAGAGTGCTGGACAGCAGTGTGTCAGTATCTCAGTGTGAGAGTGCTGGACTGCAGTGTGTCAGTATCTCAGTGTCAAGAGTGCTAGGCTGCAGTGTGTTCAGTATCACTGTGTCAGAGTGCTGGACTGCAGTGTGTTCAGTATCTCAGTGTCAGAGTGCTGGACTGCAGTGTGTTCAGTATCTCAGTGTCTGGGTGCTGGGCTGCAGTGTGTTCAGTATCACTGAGTCTGGGTGCTGGGCTGCAGTGTGTTCAGTATCACCATGTCTGGGTGCTGGGCTGCAGTGTGTCAGTATCTAAGTGTCCGGGTGCTGGACTGCAGTGTGTTCAGTATCTCAGTGTCAGAGTGCTGGGCTGCAGTGTGTTCAGTATCACTGAGTCTGGGTGCTAGGCTGCAGTGTGTCAGTATCTCAGTGTCCGGGTGCTGGACTGCAGTGTGTCAGTATCTCAGTGTCAAGAGTACTGGACTGCAGTGTGTCAGTGTCAGAGTGCTGGGCTGCAGTGTGTCAGTATCTCGGTGTCAGAGTGCTGGGCTGCAGTGTGTTCAGTATCACTGTGTCAGAGTGCTGGACTGCAGTGTGTTCAGTATCACTGTGTCAGAGTACTAGACTGCAGTGTGTCAGTATCTCAGTGTCAGAGTGCTGGGCTGCAGTGTGTCAGTATCTCAGTGTCAGAGTGCTGGGCTGCAGTGTGTCAGTATCTCAGTGTCAGAGTGCTGGACTGCAGTGTGTTCAGTATCACTGTGTCAGAGTACTAGACTGCAGTGTGTCAGTATCTCAGTGTCAGAGTGCTGGGCTGCAGTGTGTCAGTATCTCAGTGTCAGAGTCCTGGGCTGCAGTGTGTCAGTATCACGGTGTCAGAGTGCTAGGCTGCAGTGTGTCAGTATCTCAGTGTCAAGAGTGCTAGGCTGCAGTGTGTCAGTATCTCAGTGTCAAGAGTGCTGGGCTGCAGTGTGTCAGTATCTCAGTGTCAAGAGTGCTAGGCTGCAGTGTGTCAGTATCTCAGTGTCAAGAGTGCTGGGCTGCAGTGTGTCAGTATCTCAGTGTCAGAGTGCTGGGCTGCAGTGTGTCAGTATCTCAGTGTCAGAGTGCTGGGCTGCAGTGTGTCAGTATCTCAGTGTCAAGAGTGCTAGGCTGCAGTGTGTTCAGTATCACTGTGTCAGAGTGCTGGACTGCAGTGTGTTCAGTATCTCAGTGTGAGAGTGCTGGGCTGCAGTGTGTCAGTATCTCAGTGTCAGAGTGCTGGACTGCAGTGTGTCAGTATCTCGGTGTCAGAGTGCTGGGCTGCAGTGTGTCAGTATCACTGTGTCTGGGTGCTGGGCTGCAGTGTGTCAGTATCTCAGTGTCTGGGTGCTGGGCTACAGTGTGTTCAGTGCTCAGTTTTCTCTCTCGGTGTCTCGGGGACACCAGGGCAGTGCGGTGAGACATGACCCTGGTGGTATTTGCTGGGTTTGTCACTTCCCACACAGTGACATTTACGTCTGAGGTGAGACTTCGAGCTCTTGACGAGCTAACTTGCATTTCTGAAGTTGCTTTTTGTGTTTGAATGCCAGTGATGCATGGCCTCTTAAAAAAATCCTGTGGTCCAGAGTCGAGACACATGGATATTAACTCCATGAGGAAAGTGCAGCATCATGGTAACACGGTAGTGAAATCGGTGTAAAAACACAGTAAAGTGCAGTCAAGCACAGTGAAATCTGTAAAGATTTGTGTAGTATTGTATAAGAAAACATTTAAATTATTATAAAAACACTATAAAAGTTCGCTAAAGCACATGGAAATTGTTTCTCAGCTTCATTACCATCTTGTAGCTTGATTTGAGTGAAGATCCCAGTGGCTGTTCCTGAGGGTTGGGTGTAATCCCAGTGTCCTGGTGAGATCCCACTCCGTTCTGCGCAGTCTGGCCTTCCTGCAGTGCCGCTTCGCTCAGTTTCTGCCTGTGTGTCCCCCTGGGGTGAGCTGGGTCCCCCCCCCCGTGTGCTCAGTTTCCTCCTCAGCGCTGTGCCTGTGCAGCGTTCAGCCAGGCTGCTTCCATTTGGGTAACTGGGGCAGCCTGGAGCCCGGGCCGCCTGGGGTGGCGGAGGGCAGGAAGTGATGGGTAAGTGGAAAGTCATGATAAAGTTTGCCAGGAAATCAGATTGACGAGGTAGAGGGGAGGGGGGGTTAGCGTAGTGAACGATATCAGCCCCGCCCAGCCACCACAGCAGGTGTGCTGCTTGTGAGAAAGCGTGTGTGTGTCAGAAAGTGTGTGGGTCCGGCGCGTGAGGAAGGTGGAATTGTAGTGGGGGCGTCCTGGAAAAATGCTCGACGGAACAAAGTCCTGCTTCCTGCAAAAAGGGGAAAAAATCTTCCTGTCGAGTTTCCCCGTCTCTCCTTCTCTCGCTCTCTGGTTCACGCTCTCTGGTCCAGGCAGGGGGACCGGCAGGTGAAAGGCTTGCTCCGTGGATGGGCTGGCGTTCCTACAGAACACAGGCGGAGGACTAGAGGGCACAGCCTCCAGAGTTTGCGTGTTTCAGAAACAGAGGGTCCTGCAAACCTCCGCCTGCTGAGGGCAGAACGAAGGAACTTGATCTCTTCAGCTTCAGCCGCGGGCCGCGGGAACTGAGGTGTTTGAGGGGATGACCCCCCGCGAGGATCGGTGAGCTCAACGCGGGGTCTCACCGGAAACCTGCCCTTCCGTTTCAGAATGCGCTGACTGAGCCAGGAAGATGTTGCTCCGCTGAAAGGCAGAGAGAGCGAGAAGGACAGAGAGAGAGAGTGGCGTCCCATCTCTCCCAAGATCACCTGTCCAGGTAAGTCCGGCGCGGAGAGCAGATCTCTGTTTCCCGAAGACTCGGTCTTCGCTGCCTTTGGGCTGGAGTGGGTATTGGGTTTTGCTGTTGTTCCTGCCCCCGTGTGTGACCTGCTGGAGAGCTGGTGTTTGTGCAGTATCCGGAGGAGGAGAGAGAACGGAGGGAGCCAGGAGAGGAGGGGACAGGAGGAGTGTGTGAGGGAGGAGGAGGGGACACGTCAGTGTCTGGAGGCTGGCCTGTTTCTCTACAGCTTGAGGACTCTCCCTGGGCTGTTTTCACAGCACGTTTAGGAGCAGGTGTAGCAGGACAGACAGCTGCCCGACAGAGAAGGGGACATGAGCATCTCAGGGAAAACAGGGTCTTCCATCGGGGAGAGGAGGAGACAAAGGGAGCAGAGAGGACAGGAGGAACGGGAGAGGTAAGGAGGGAGGGACGGGAGTGAAGAGGGAAGGGGAGGAGGTGAGAGGAGAGGGGGACAGGAGTGAAGGTGGAATGAGAGGAGGTGAGAGGAGAGGGGGACAGGAGTGAAGGTGGAGTGAGAGGAGGTGAGAGGAGAGGGGGACAGAGGTGAAGGAAGAAGGAGAGGAGGTATGAGGAGAGGGGGACAGGAGGGGAAGAGGTGGAGTGAGAGGAGAGGGGGACAGGAGTGAAGGAGGAAGGAGAGGTGGGGAGAGGAGGACAGGAGTGAAGGGGGAAGGAGGAGGTGAGAAGAGAGGGGGACAGGAGCAGAAGAGGGAAGGAGAGGAGGTGAGTGGAGAAGGGGACAGGAGAAGAGATGGAGGTGAGAGGAGTGGGGGACAGGAGGAGAAGAGATATAGGGAGAGGAGGTGAGAGGAGTGGGGGACAGGAGGGGAAGAGATATAGGGAGAGGAGGTGAGAGGAGAAGAGACACAGAAGTGGAGGGAGAGGAGGTGAGAGGGGAGGTGGATAGAGAAGAGGTGGAGGGAGAGGAGGTGAGAGGAGCGAGGAGGCGAGAAATGAATGTGGGCTCTGAGGGCAGAGCTATACAGATCAGCAGGGTAGAGGGGAGAGATCCACACCTCCTGAAGGCCCTGAGATGGACAGACGGCTGTGTGCCGAGAGCCGGCAGCCTCCTGCGTCAGAGAGGGCAGCTGGGACGGGGCGCCGGCGTCACACTGGACCCCTGGTCTCAGTCCCGGGGCTGTCAGTCTCTACTTGTCTCTGTCCTCTTCCTCTCACTCACTGGCTCACTGCTTCTCTCCATCAAAACCTGACGACCCCTGTTTCTGGGTGATCTGTGACTTTCTCTTCCTCTTTCTGCCCTTTTCTGTTACTCTCTGGTCTCTCTGGTCTCTCTCTCTCTCTCTGGTCTCTCTCTCTCTCTCCGGGTCTGTGTTCCTCTTTAACTCCGGTTGTTCTGCTGTGCTCTGACCTCTCTCCGTCTTGAGCTCTTGTTGTCTTCTCTCTGAAACGTGCCGACCTCAAACAGCACACAGAACCCCGCTCGGTATGGGCAGGCGGTGGGATTATTGTAGTGTGGGTCATCCTGTTTGATCATTCCGGTTGGGATCTTTTCAGCAAACACCTGTAGTGCTGTAAGTTTGTTTTTTTATGCATGGATTGGTACACAGTTGAAAGTCTGGTATTATGGCCGAGGGGGATCAGTATTTCAGCTACACTGTCTTAACGCTGAAAGGCTGGCACTTCTGGACACCAAGAACTGTGGGAGTGGGGACCTGAAGCCCATCCGTGCCAACATGAGTGAGATCCAGTGATTACTGGCTGACGTTTTTAAGTCCTGATGCGCTGGTGTGGCAGGGTGTTACCAGCCTGCTGCAGTCGGTCACCCTCTAAGTTTGAGGGTGCCCAGCCAGGCTGAGTGTAGGGATGATGCCGAGACCCCTGGGGTGGTCCCGGTGGCGATCATGTCCGGACTGTGTGTGTCGCATGGGAGGCCCAAGCACGCCTGGTAACAGTGAGTCGGGGTTTTGTTCGTCTTTTCGGTGGAGGAAAACCAGCCCAGGCTGGTGAGCTGGTCGGCGGGGAGGGCAGGTAGGTACAGTGCACGCGTGTGTGTGTGCGCGCGTGCGAAGACCTTCCCTCTCCCAGCCCCGCCGCCCGCACAGACGGCAGACCGCGCCACCCTGTCATTGAGCGTCTCCGAGGCTGTCATCGCGCCTGTCCGGGGATTAGAGGCACCCTGCTCAGGCAGGCGCGCCCTCCCTCGCCGTAAATAGCGTTTAGCCAGGAGCCCGCGCCTGTCCGCGCGGCGGGCAAATTACATGGTGGCGCCCGCCAGCGCCGACACGCTCTCAGAGCAGCAGGGCCTCGCGCCGGCAGCTCGTACCCCCTCATCAGCGTCTCCCCGCGGCATGCTGGGAGTGGAGCTGCGTCACCTGTGACTGCCGGCCTCCTCCTGCAGGCTCTCTGCAAGCTCTGGCTGTTCACAGGGAAGTACACAGTACACAAGCACCCTGCTCTTCTCCGGGCTCTGACTGCGCTCGTGCACACTCGTGCACGTTCTGGTCACAAGCAGGGCGCACCACAGGGAGGTGCGGGAGGTCTGGCATTGTGTGTGCCCGCAACCTGCTGCTGGGCCACTGGCAGCAGTTCAGCAGCAGCAGCTGGAGGAGGAGGAGGAGGAGGGGGGAATGTGTCAGCAGGACTGGCTGTACTCTTCCCCACTTCCTCAGCGCCGTGACTCACCCGCCGGTCCTCTCATCCTCCGCGGTGGGAGCCCGCGCGTGACACTGGCACGCGGCGCAGAGACGCAGGCAGCCGTGAGTCAGCGACTCGGGAATCCCGAGGACTGGGAAAGGGGGGAGAGGAGGAGCTCCAGCAGAGGGATTCCTGGGGCAGGGAGCTGGGTCCCGCTCCAGCTCAGCTCGGGAAAGTATTAGTGGAAGGAGGAGAGGGGGGACCGAGGGTGCAGTGGACATGAAAGTAGATCCATCTGTCTTTCCCTGCACGGCACACAGGCTGACTCATCACAAGCCCCTGTTGTTCAGACCGGTGCCGGATCTGAAGCCAAACTTGAAAACACATGCAGCCCGTTCCAGGCAGGATCGACATCACCCACCAGCTCGAGAGGAGCCACAGAACAGCTCTTCCCCCTCAAACGGCTGCCCAGAAAGGCCTTGGGGGTCTCCGCCCTTCCCACCCCCCAACAGAACAGTCACAAGCAGCAGATGTGTCCTTGTGACTACGGGGCTTTTGTAAGGAAGGAACAAAGAGGCTAAATTTAGACTCGGGCCCATCCTCGTAGGGCCCATCAGTAATCTGAGCACAGAGAGCCGGGGTTGTGCTGGACAGGCCAGCAGGTGCTGCGTTCTCCTGCTGTAATTATACGCTGTCATTCTTAGCTCAGACCGCGCAGATCAGGTCAGTTGCAGAGCCCTCCCAAGCCGACAGCCGCTGCGATTGGAGAATTTTAGGACGTACCTAGGAACGGGCAGAGATCAGACCCCTCCCGGCCTGCTACTGCCCCACACTGTGCCCCGGTGGAGCTGTGAGCTGTGAGCTGTGACCACCGGCCTCCTCCAGGCTCTCTGCGGGTAGCCGGCTGGGAGGGGGCCTGATCTCTGGCTTCTAATAAGATAAGATCACTTTATTGGCCATATACAATTTCTTGTATTAGGAATTTGTCTTCTCGCATACCCCAGCTTGCTCTCCATAAGACACACAGACAGGGAGAGAAGCTTGGGGTCAGAGCGCAGGGTCAGCCATTTATACGGCGCCCCTGGAGCAGTTGGGGTTAAGGGCCTTGCTCAGGAGTAGGATTCCTCTGCCGGCCGCAGGATTTGAACCGGCAACCTTCCAGCCACAGGCGCAGACCCTTAGCCACAGAGAGCCACCACTCCGCCCCTTTTTTATTTTTAAGAGGCAGGTCTCAGGGAAACAGACAGCCATATGGTAAAAAAAGTGCTTTTATTTACAGTGGAAGAAAACTCCCAACAATACACAAACACCCAGCTCTTCTTCAACCTCTGACTACACTGTTGCACATTCTTACCAGTGTCAAAATACACCCCAAAGTCTCTTCCTCAAAAACCTGACAGCCTCCAGAACCTCATAGCAGCATTTCCCAATCTCACAAGTTCCTTCAGCCACTTCCTTCCCCCTCTCTGTCTGGAGCAGCACAAACAGCTCACATCTCATGTGTTTCCTAAACATCAGGTACAGACCAACACAGGCAACTTCTGCTTCCTGGCTTTTAACTGTCACTCGTCCAGATGTCATCCTTCAATTGGTCAGAGGACACGGGAGGGCGGCCCTTTCCCCAGTGCATTGTGGGGAGTGTGGTTCGGACAAGAACCTCGGGCTTGTCTGAGTCTGCCGCCCTCTAACAGCGCGATTAAGCTCCTTGCGACTGTTAACACCCTGTGACAGAGAGGAATTGACCCCCCCTGTGCTTCGCCCCCCCCAAATTAGATGAATTAGATACGGAACCAGAGGTCCTGTTGTGCAAGGCTCTGCAGCAGAAGAAAACTTGGATAGAAACCTTAGCCATCCTTAGCTGGAATTATTTATTTAAAAACAATGTTTCCATATCAAAACACTTGACGTTACAGAGTTACTTCGACAGACTATATTTCAATTATTAACAGAAACGTGTAGGTATTAAGAATATAGGAGCAGTTACAAACGAGAGGAAGACATCCAACCCATCCAGCCTGTTTGGAAGTCAGTAGCTAAGCGATCCCAGGATCTCATCCTGCTGTTTCTTGGCTGGATAGCTTGTTCCACACTCCCACAACTCTTTGGGTAAAGAAGCGCTCTGTTCTCAGTTTTAAATACCCTTCCACGTAGTTCTCCACTTGTGCTCTCTGGTTCGTGTTTCAGCGCACATTCTGAAGAAGTCCGCTGGGTTGACTTTGTCGGTGTCTTTGGAGATGCCTGTATCTCGTACTGTTCTCCGCTCCAGACTAAAAAGGTTCAGTTCCTTCAGCCTGTCATTCGGCCCTGGATGCATCTCATTGCTTTTTTCCGGGCTCTCCGATTCCAGAGCAGCAGTATCCGTTCTGTAACGTCTAGCTTGGAGACCAGGACAACATTCTGCATGAGGCCTCACGAGTGTGTTATACAATTGTCACATAACAGCACTCTCAAAGTGAGGGATCTATGGCTTTTTGCCAGGCAAGAGCATCTATTTTTAGCTTGAGTGTGAAAATGAGCTTTCTCATCTCCGTTTGCCTCCCTGTATCCCAGTTGTTAATCGGCCCTGGCTGATTTTAATTAAAGTATCCTCTGCGGCACACAGCGATGTTAGGCATTCGAGTGGCCGTGCCAAGTGGCTGGTGGGAGGTGTATCCGTGCCCCTGTTAAAGCGCTGCGCTATACAGTACAGCACCGTGGGATTTGTGCACATATATTTTTAAAACTTTTTACCTTCCTAGCTTGGAATTGGCCAGCGGGTCGATGTGCCGTGCTGTGTCCCAGGATCACCTCCAGCTGTTTCTAGGTTGGGTAGCTTGTTCCACACTCCCACAACTCTTTGGGTAAAGAAGTGCCCTGTTCTCAGTTTTAAATACACTTCCACGTAGTCCTCCACTTGTGCTCTCTGGTTCGTGTTTCAGTGCACATTCCACTGGGTTGACTTTGACAGTGGCTTGGGAGATGTTGGGCGTTTCTACCTCGTACTCTTCTCTGTACCAGAATAAAATGTTCAGTTCCGTCAGCCTGAATGCTCTTCTCTGGAGTGATTCCAAAGCTGCAGTATCTGTTCTGTAACATAGCGACTCTAAATGTGAATCTGAAACTACATGTGATATTACAGATTTACCTACTGTAGTTTACAGAAGCCATAAATACAGTTTTTACTGTAGTGGGTACAGTATAAACTGCAGGCAAGAACGAGCATTTGGCTCAGTTTCCCTTTATTTGACTCTGTAGTTCAGTACTGTAGTTGGAGCATTGAACAACAGCACTACAAACTGGAACACGTCTGTCTGGTTTCCTGGACTGCAGCAGCTCCTAAATCTGTACCTTTGAATTAATGCACTGGAGTGCCAGATTGTGAAGGGGGAGGAGCACAGTGTTTTTAAATCCAGTCCCTGATAGTGTGAAGACTGTACACATTCACACACACACATGCTGACACTACACACGTACTGACACTGCACACACTGATGCTCCACACACACACTGTCACTGCACACACGCTGATACTGGGCAGACATACGGACACTGCACACACTGATGCTCCACACGCACCTTGTCAATACACACATAGTGACACTGCACACACTTGATGCTCAACATACACACACATTGTCAATGCACACACACTGATACTACACACGCACATTGCACACACAGTGTGCGTGCATACTGACTGCACCGCATACCTACAAACTGGCACAGTCTCTGAGCTCCGAGAGCAGAGAGAATGAGAGCAGCGCAGGCTGGCCTGCAGGAGGCACGGAGCAGCCTAGTGCTGTCTGCTGCCATGAGAGATTGAGGGACACCAGCACTCCTGCCCAGGCGCCAGGGAGCCTGACTGTTCACTGCTCGAGAATTGAACACATGCACGCGTGTACGATCACCCTCTGCATGTACCGTATCGCTGTGTACGCACATGGGTCAACCCCCCCACCCCCCCCCTCCAGCCTCCACTGGCAGGGGTGAGAGCCTGATGTCTGCAGGGTGTGTGATCGGCAGCACTGTCACCGTGCGTCTGTGATTCAGATCGTGGAATAATGCACCACTTAAAGAACCACCCACAAACACACGCATGCCTTAATGCAGCACTGTGTTAAAACGGTAGAGGGTATCTCTGTCCAAGCAGGTGGCAGAGTGTTCCCCATGTAGCTTCTGTAAGGGCCTGCGTGGCAGGGCTGGCCCTCTCCCTAGATGACACCCCTGGTCCCAGAAGTAACAAGGTGTGTGACAGCCGAAGTTAATTCGAGGCCCGTTGAGCGGTTACTAAGACGCTGTGCCCGCGGCGCTCCAGGAGCCTGAAACGGGCAGGCCTCGGGGGGCCGGGGGTACCTAGCTCTGTCCTGTCTGCCTGTCTGCCCTCTCCCTGGGGCCACTGACAGTGGAGAGCGAGACGGGCCCTTACAGGCGCTGGAAGAGGAACTGGGAGGCCAGTGTGAGATCGGCAGGTGATTTTCATAGGGGAGGGCCCGAGCCTCGGACAGACAAGCCTGCCGTTGTGTGCTGGGGGGGAGATTGCCATCTCGCGTGCAGCGCCTCTCCGTTCCGCTGTGCCGCGGTCTGACGCAGGGCCAGGTCCCCAGGGCTCGCCCTGTGACTAGCGGGGGAGAGGAGTGCGCTGTGGGAGCCGTACCCTCTGGGGAGTGTGTGTGTGTGTGTCAGGCTGTGCCCGGCCCAGGCAACAGGCAGCCAGGATTCCCCCCCGGGCTCCCAGCTGGCTCGGCGCTGCCCGGGCGCTAGCGGGAGAGCGGTGCCGCCGAGCTGAGAGGAGGCCGGAGGAGCGACCTGGGCGTAGTGCTTCCACCGCTCCAGCGCAAAGCTGAAAGTCTTTCCTGTCTCCAGGACGAGGGGGCAGGGTGGACGCCGTCTGTCCTGTCCCCGGGACGAGGGGGCAGGGTGGACGCCGTCTGTCCTGTCTCCGGGACGAGGGGGCAGGGTGGACGCCGTCTGTCCTGTCCCCGGGACGAGGGGGCAGTGTGGACGCCGTCTGTCCTGTCCCCGGGACGAGGGGTTAGTGTGGACGCCGTCTGTCCTGTCCCCGGGACGAGGGGGCAGTTTTGGACGCCGTCGGGTCTGGTCCCCAGGACCCTCCCGATCTGGGGGTTCGCCTGGCAAGCGGCGTCCCCATCTCGTGATGAACCCCAACTCCTGAAGTGTGTGCCGGGGGTGCCCGCGTGAGGGAGGAGGCTATCGGTAGTCCCTAACTCTGTGTCTCGGGGACCCTCAGGTCCTGATTATGAAGGTTGAGGGGGCTCCTTCGATTTGACCGAGTACCGGATGAGATCCCTTTGAAAGACCAGTGCAGGCAGTGAAGAAGCAAGAGCTGGAGTGTGTGCGGTTAGGGCTGGACCCTGCAGGGGTCCACAGTGCCCACAGGTCTCCAGCTCCGCTCTTGATGACCAGTAACACTGGTTGTTATTGACTTAATTGGGCCCAACTAACACCTGGTGCTAGAGTCTCCGAGCATCGCTGCTCTAGGCAGAGCTGGAACACCCACAGCCCTTCTGCGGCTCGAGCTGAGATCTCTCCCGGTTTTCTGCCTCAGTGTCCCTGGCATGAAAGGCTGCTGCGCTGGCCCTGGCCTGTGTCCCTGTTCAGACCAAATCAGCCGGTGTAACTCCAGCCGTCACATGGGCAGCTTAATCAGCGCCGGCCCGGACCTGCCTGGCCGCTGGCCCCTTGAAGCTGGAGCCCTCCTCCTCCCGGGTCCCGTGGCGCGGGCCCGTTCCCGCATTCCCTGGGCCGCTGGCGGCTCGGGGAAGCTGGCTGCAGGAGCGCGTGACGTCACGGGCCGATCCAGCGTCTGGCCGGGAACACGGAGTCCCAGCCACCCCCTCGCCTGCCCTCCTCGTCTTTGAATCATGCTGCTCACATTGCAGTCCTGTGACGGAGCGCTCCTCTCCGCGCTGGGCGAAGCTCATTTGCATTTGGTTCAGCGGCACTTCTAAATAAAGGCCTCTTGTGCGCCAAGCCGGTCGGTGTTATAAGGCGGTTCGTTGAGGTCATGGAAAATTCAGATTTCCTTTTCTTCCCCCTGCTTGTCCTTCGCTCTTTTCCCTGTTCTTCTTTTTTCCTGCTCCTCCTGATTTCTGTTCCCCTGGGCCTGGCGCTGGCCCCGCTGATCTGCTCCCTTCCTTGAGGTGCTTGATGGCCTTGAAGCCGGGTGGCCTGTGGTCAGAGCCGGGAGATTGGGTCTGCAGGGACTGCAGGGTCTGGGTCAACATGCCTGCTGTCCTGGGTTCGAGCCCCAGGGTGTCCTGCTGCGTGCCGGACAAGCGCCTCCAAGACGTGTGAACGTGCTGGTCGCACCTGGTCACTGTCCGGCTTTGTGGACAAGCATCCCCCAGATACATGAACGTGCTGGTCACTGTCCTGCTGTGTGGACATGCTGCTCACTATCCTGCTGTGTGGACAAGCATCCCCCAGATACATGAACGTGCTGGTCACTGTCCTGCTGCGTGGACGTGCTGCTCACTGTCCTGCTGTGTGGACAAGCGTCCCCCAGATACATGAACGTGCTGGGCACTGTCCTGCAGTGTGGACAAGCGCCCCCCTCAGACGTGTGAACGTGCTGGTCACTCTCCTGGTCACTGTCCTGCAGTGTGGATGTACTGTTCACTGTCCTGCAGTGTGGACAAGCGCTCCCCTCAGACGTGTGAACGTGCTGGTCACTGTCCTGCTGTGCGGACAGACACCCCCCCAGATCCATGAACGTGCTGCTTCCTGTCCTGCTCCGGACAAGCGCCCCCAAGACGAGCTGGAGATCCGGGGCGATACCCGAGGGCACTGGCTGTCCCAAAGCGGAGTGACCCAGCACCGTGTAGGGCAGCGTGGCTGGACCTGCCCTAAGAGACGGTCCCGGTCTGCACAGGCGTCCCTAGTCACATTTTTTGCAGAAGCTTCCTAACCTTGCCTAGAACGCTATTACTTTCTTTTTAGTTTTTTTTTTTAAACTTTAGATGCACAAATGCGTGTGTTGAACCGGCGTTCCACGGCTGGAACGTCAGCAAAGCCAGAACGTGGTTTTACAGCTGCGAAAAAACACACACGCCGAAAAGCACCGCGATGGCTGTGGTTAGACGGATGTGTCGTGATGCTGGACCACCTTAAAAAAACAAAACAAGAGAGCGGAAGCCGCGTGGCTCCGAGGGAATTCCGAGGGCGAGGGCGGGACTTGGGAGGTGACGTCAGCAGGGGGGCGGGGCGAGTCGGGGGCATTGTCAGCGCTGAGTGCGCGATGATGTAAGCTGGAACGCAAGCAGACAGCATGTCCTTTTAACAGCGATTTAAAGGCAACACGACCGAGCTGACGGAGCGCATAGAAAGCGGTGAGAAAGAAATCTTGCCGATTACACACATCAACCCCCCTCCTCTCTCCCCCTTACGATACTGACTCACAGCCACGGACAGGAATAAACTACTACAGCGCCCGTGGTAACACGCTCCACAACAGAGGGATACAGAAGACCCGGAGCGATCACATTTTCTTCTATCCACTCCGAGCCTGCCTGCCTTCCGCCGGCTTTTTCGCCGCGCTGTTGGAAACCTTTGCTGCCTTCAGCGGACCGGGAGACGCCGTATCGGCACCGAGGGACAGAGAAGGCGACTTTTCCAGCACACGCAGCGCCTGCCCGGATCCTAGCGTCTGTCCTGCGATTCAAGCCGGTACGACACTCGGGATACACACTAATCGCGATTCCCTCGCCGGCGGGCGAGAAACTCCGGTCCGTCTCGTTTCTAGACGGCGTTAGCTGCCGGAGCAGAAGAGCCCGGTGTCTGGTTAGATTTCGTCTTTGAAGCAACTTATTTCGTTTCCATTTGTGTGTGTGTGTTTTTAAAACCACGCGGATCAGTTTCTGAACGGAGCCTTTTGAAAGAGCCATGTCCGGGAGCGGGTTTTGATGTACAGTACAGTACAGCAGCTGGACACAGATCGGATCGCTCGACAGCCCGTCCTGACCCGAGCTGTCGCCTCGAGTCGACTGACGGCGTGGTAGATAACTCCGTGCAAATCGATCGGGTTTAACAGCTGAACCTTTGAGGGGTTGTGTATGTGTGTGTGGAGAGAGGGGGGGTTGATCTGGGGTGTCCCGGTACCTCGAAGTGTGAAACAGACCCGGGACAGTGAAGGTGCGCTCTGCCGAGGACTCGGAACACGAGTGGGAAAGGCAGGTAAGTCACGGTTGTGTTACTATAGCAATCCCTGACTGTAGCGCTCTCGCACCGCGGCTCCAGGAAGACAGGGAGGGGGTGATCTGTGTCTGGGCAGGGAGTTAAATACTATTATTTTAAAAAGCGGAAGACTCGCTGGCTTCCTTTTGCTGTTAACCCTTTCGGGGCTCGCTCGAGAAGGAGCGTGCTGTCGCCGGCTGGGCTGTAGTAAACTCTTCAGAAGGAAACGGGGGCTGCGATATGTGCCAAGTCAGCTAATTGCGTGGCAATGAGAGGTTGCGATAAGGGATGGAGACGTGGATCACCCGGGTGCTGATCCGGCGCTTTCCTGCCTTCTGAATGGCTGATGAGAAACCCCTTTCAGTGGATCGCCCCGTTTCTTCTACAAGCTAGCCGGGCGGCTGCCCTCGTCACGTCCGTGGGGTCTGGCTTCTCAGATGTGCGGCGGCATAACAAAAGCCCACGTGTGATCGTGGGAGGCAGGGGAGGGGCTGCGTGTGGGGGTGTTCTGTGATGTAATCGGATCCCACGCCTTACTTTTTGGTGGAGTTGTAAACTTGGGAGACGGAGGGGCGTGGACCGTCTGAACTGTTTTTCTTACGCGGGGTGCGTGTTTGTCGTGACGGCAGTGGAGGGGGGTCACGCGGGCGCGCGCGATTTGTTTTCTCAGAAACAGCGCTGCGAAGGGGAAGCACGCGCTCAAGCCTCTCGAGACAGAGTAGTTATTTTTTCTCGTGTTTTTTTTTGTTTCCCCGCGAGGTTCCTAGAATTAAAGAGCCGTTTCCCCGCATCTCGGTCCCCTCTCCTTCGTGTGGGGTTCCTGTAAAATGCAGGAGCGGCAGGTGAAGGGAAGTGGCGTTGGGCGGCGGGTTCGAGAGCCGGCAGCTGTGATTCAGCGCTCCTGCCGCTAGATGATCTCGAATTGTGAGTGTTGCTCTTGCAGCGAGACATCTTTCCCACAGCACACTTGGAAACACTGACGGGTGTGGGGGGTGTATTTGCTGCCCGGCTGTCCTGCGAGTGCGGTCTGGCGGCCCCGACACCTGTCGCGCTCGGCCAGGTGTGCAAGTGTACCGATTTGCTGGCCGGCCTGTCGGTCTGGTGCGGGCGAGAGCGCGGCTGCGCTTTGAAAGACCCGCGTCGCTGTGCTCAGACGGGGGACGGGCCGCCTCCGAGACCGTGACGGAGTGAAAGTGGAAAACGCGCAGAGCCGTGGTGATGTAACCGGGGCTACATAGCGCACTCAGCACAAAAGCCACGGAGCTATAGATGTTTTCATGTGAATCTCTTCGGTTGGATTTTTTTAAAGGTGTTGATTCGGTTACGGAAAAGCAAGCTAATATTTTCTGGTCTGTGTGAAAGTGCTAAATTGCTCATAATATTACTTCGAATGTTGTGGTGCGAGTCCGGGTCACTCCTTTACTTCAGCGCCGTTTATGTCCCGAGCTCCGGGGGCGTGGGGGTGGCGTGGGGCGTCTCCTGCTCCAGACCCGGGAGACGGTGTGTCTCTCTTCGGGCGATGTCCTGCTCACAAGCAGGAGAAAGTTCTCCCGTAACCCGCACCGAGAAATGGGAACCCTGTCGTTCATCCAAGTTCATCCACGCTCTGTCCCTAGTTCTAGGCTCTTTGCACATCGCGAGATCGCGGGCATGGTCCACACTGGTGGTCCTGGACACTGCTCCGGCTCCACGAGCTGTGAAACTCGGCTCCACACGGAACAGTTCCGACACCTCGAGGGTTTAGATTAAAGACGCCATTTGGTCTCCAAAACCAGTAGTTTGCCGGGCGAGGACCATCTGTTTCTCAGGAGTTCCTGTTTGTCCTCTCTGCTTGTGCTCCTCTCAATGCACGGGCACACAGACTGGCAGGGCAGGGCTAGCTCCCCTCACTTTGGGCACACAGACTGGCAGGACAGGGCTAGCTACCCCCACACTTTGGGCACACAGACTGGCAGGACAGGGCTAGCTCCCCTCACACTGAGGGCACACAGACTGGCAGGACAGGGCTAGCTCCCCTCACACTGAGGGCACCTGCACGGGCACACAGACGGGCAGGGCTAGCTCCCCTCACACTGAGGGCACACAGACTGGCAGGGCTAGCTCCCCTCACACTGTGGGCACACAGACTGGCAGGGCAGGACTAGCTCCCCTCACACTGTGGGCACCTACATGGGCACACAGATGGGCAGGGCTAGCTCCCCTCACACTGTGGGCACCTACATGGGCACACAGATGGGCAGGACTAGCTCCCCTCACACTGTGGGCACACAGACGGGCAGGGCAGGGCTAGCTCCCCTCACACTGAGGGCACACAGACTGGCAGGGCAGGGCTAGCTCCCCTCACACTGTGGGCACACAGACTGGCAGGGCTAGCTCCCCTCACACTGAGGGCACACAGACGGGCAGGGCAGGGCTAGCTCCCCTCACACTGTGGGCACACAGACTGGCAGGGCTAGCTCCCCTCACACTGAGGGCACACAGACGGGCAGGACAGGGCTAGCTCCCCTCACACTGAGGGCACACAGACGGGCAGGGCAGGGCTAGCTCCCCTCACACTGAGGGCACACAGACGGGCAGGGCAGGGCTAGCTCCCCTCACACTGTGGGCACACAGACGGGCAGGACTAGCTCCCCTCACACTGTGGGCACACAGACGGGCAGGACTAGCTCCCCTCACACTGTGGGCACACAGACGGGCAGGACTAGCTCCCCTCACACTGTGGGCACCTACATGGGCACACAGATGGGCAGGGCTAGCTCCCCTCACACTGTGGGCACCTACATGGGCACACAGATGGGCAGGGCTAGCTCCCCTCACACTGTGGGCACACAGACGGGCAGGACAGGGCTAGCTCCCCTCACACTGAGGGCACACAGACGGGCAGGGCTAGCTCCCCTCACACTGAGGGCACACAGACGGGCAGGGCAGGGCTAGCTCCCCTCACACTGAGGGCACACAGACTGGCAGGGCTAGCTCCCCTCACACTGAGGGCACACAGACGGGCAGGGCAGGGCTAGCTCCCTTCACACTGTGGGCACACAGACTGGCAGGGCTAGCTCCCCTCACACTGAGGGCACACAGACGGGCAGGACAGGGCTAGCTCCCCTCACACTGAGGGCACACAGACTGGCAGGGCAGGGCTAGCTCCCCTCACACTGTGGGCACACAGACGGGCAGGACAGGGCTAGCTCCCCTCACACTGTGGGCACACAGACGGGCAGGGCAGGGCTAGCTCCCCTCACACTGTGGGCACACAGACGGGCAGGACAGGGCTAGCCCCCCTCATGGGCGCCAGGCCGGCAGGTGTAGATCGCCGCCCTGTGTCTCACAGTGTCTTTACTAGACCTGTGTGGGCAGGGGTGACACATGCTGCCTTTCTTCCCAGAACCTCTTTCACTTCTTGTAGCTGCAGTTGCTGAGTCCGCAGCTGAGAAAAGAGCGGTTTTCGGGTTTTCTTTTCAAGCTGTTTTTTTTTGCTCTCCTCCTGGGCCGCCGCGCTGTTTTCACGTGAGGAGGGTGCGATCTCTGTTCTGGTGGGCGTGTGGCGTTCCGGGACGCGGCGGCGAGCGGGCTGAAACTGTGTGTGTGTGTGTGTGTGTGTGTGTGCGTGTGCAGCCAACAGAGGCCTCCACCGTGCGCCGTGACGGCACGGAACACATGAGTGAGAGAGAGACAGAGGAGACAGAGTCTTCTGTCTCCTGTCTTCATCTCCCCTCTGCGCCACTTTCACTCTGACTGGCCTGACTGAAGTCACGTCTGAGCGGGAACTCCGCCCTGTGGCTGTGAACCCGGGCTCTCTCCCTCTCTCTGTTCCTCTCCGCCTTCTGTTGGTCTCTCTTTCCTCTTGACTTGTCTCTCTCCGCTCTCCTCCTGCTCTCTCTCCCCACCCTCCTCCGGCCCTGCGGGAAATGTCAGAGGTCAGAGTGCAGACAGAAAATCTGCGGCTCCCCCGCGTTCCTCGCGCTGCCCCTCTGCCCCAGCGCCGGGCCGGGCCTGGGTGTGCGGTACTGCACTGTACCCACGAGACATAACGAGGGGAGTTGAACCCGGGTGAGGCGGCACAGCCGGCGGCTGATTTCTGCCACCAGTTCCCCAGCAAACAAGGTGGGGGATGTGTTTCGGAGGAGTAGAGGCTGACTGCGCCTGGGGACCCCCTGGATATCTCGTCTGAGATGATCATCACGCGTAACGCACCAGACAGCCAGGGTCCTTGTGTCCGACACAGGACTGTCTAAATCCTGGGTCCTCCTGGGCTTGCAGTCGCGTGTCTTAATGAGAGTGAGTTCACTTGATCAGCTTCAGTCCTGTTTTCTCACCAGAGTGAGTGTCGCTACAGCTTTGGAGAGGCATCATGGGTAAATATGGGTGGCAGGGGTGGACACGTTACTCTCAGTGGGCCCACTGCAGTATAATGGCAACTCCATCAGAGCTCGTTAAGAATGTGCAGCTTTGAGCGAACGCCGTGCAGTTAACATTGTTTTTTGGCAGATTAATGTTCAGAGCTCCTGGGACATCCAGGCTCAGTGCATTAGGAATTTGTGGCCGTGTGAGCATGTATCTATGACTCCACGTGCGTGGGGGGCCGCTGGGGGAGTCTGGCTAGGCCCGTGTGTCAGAGGAAGGACGTGTGCCTGTCGAGAGGAAGGAGGAACTGAGGATGCTGTTGGTGACGCTGGAAGAGCAAACAGAAAGTATGGAGTTCCCCTGAAAGTGTGTGTCAGCACCGCGCTTTCCCCCCAGATGCACAACAGACCACACAGGCCAGCTGACAAACTGGAGACGTCACCTCGGAGAACTGGATTTGAATTGTGCACCACAGCTGTCAGATCCATTCCAGCTTTGCTGAGCTTTGCGGGGTGCCACGGATAAAGAGAGATTTAGTATTGTTTGTGTGCATGCTTATACTTGCTGCATTTGTACTTCCTGTCAGGGTGAAGTGTCCAGCACCTGCTGTTGCTTCTGTTCAAGAGCTGCCTGCAGCTGGTGAAACCCAGAGGGGATAAGTCTGACGATACTGTAAAACCTGACGTAGATTTTACAGTGTTCTAAATCACTCCCGCTGCACAGCTGGCGATTCCAGTCCAGGTGTTGTTGAAGCCGGAGCAGGTGCTGGAGATTTCCAGTTTGTTGCCACGATGTGAAAGACAGCGCAGATAACCATGTGCGTACAAAAGTTTTTCTCCTTCGGCAGGGCAAATTATATACACAAGCCTGCAGTTTTCGTCTACAGGAATTGGGATGAAAATTTCCCCCGTTTTCCTGGAAAAGCACATTGCATCCAGAATTAGGTTAATCGGAGTGTTGATTGATGATTGCCCTGGTGACTTCCTTATGAGCCACCCGCTGTTGGGCACCTCGAGACACAGAGAAGGGCTGGGTTTCCTTAGCCCTCCTCCGTTCCCCACTAGCTTGCTTTCATCCCTTGACTGGCTTTGGTCTGTCCCTGAAAGAGTGAAGAGAAGCAGAGTGTTCCCGTCTCTGCTGAGCGCAGGGGATGTGGGTCAGGCTGTACGCAGCTTGCCGGCAAACACCAGCGTCGCCGCGGGGTCCGGAGCGCTGCTGAGCCTGTCGCCATGGTAACGCCGTTGCTGGGGGGGATGCTGAAGCTGGCTGCAGCCGCGCTAGGGGTTCTGGACTGTGGGTCTGGGGCGGCACCTCCCTTTTTCCTCCCAAGGGGGGGCGCCGTTGTCAATGAAACACGTGGGAGTTAATGCAGGGCCCTTCTCTCTCTTCCCCGTGGAAACAAGTGCATCTCCCACACAAGCCACATAGTAGGAAACACGGGACCGAGTTCCAGTCGGCCTTAATCGATGCAGAAGAGTTGGATTAACAGCTCGCCTGGGCGACCAAGAGCTCGGCTGCAAAAACTGTACACGACCCCTCGACACCCAGCCGGCAGAGGTCTCGCCGGTGACCCCGAGCACGAGGAGGAGCAGTGCGCCGCGTGGCCCGGACCCTGCGCGGGCCACACAGGGCCTGACGCAGAAGGTCACGCAGTCGGACAGATGTTCAGGCGGTTGGGGCGTGCCAGGGCGGGGAGAATAGGGAGCTTGGGAAAAGCAGGGCCGACCGGATCTCCCCGGAGGAGGTCTGTGGGAGCTCACTGCTGGCCGGAGCCAGGCGCTGTCCTGAGCCGCGGGCAGGGGAAGCAAGTCCCGCGGCATTGCCGTCTGCTCACAGATGGTAGCCATGCGGCCGGGCCCGGAGCGCCAGTCGGCACCCACAGACCGGACCACCTGTCAGCCGGGCCCGCTGGCGCCCTCGCCTCAGCCCGGAGGTCTGACTCGGCCTCAGCAGGGATGCGCTGGGATTTCTTGTGCCGCCCAGTGCGGGAGAAGCCCCTGTCGCCTGGGGTTGTGTGAGGTTGTGAATGGGTGCCGTTCTGACTGTGCTCCCCGTCACGCTGGCCTGTACAGCCTGCGCTGTTTCAGGAATCCTGTGTTGTTGTTCGAGAGTGCTGCAGGCAGGCGGGTGGGCGTTACTGGGAAACGACTTCCCCTCTCCAGTCTGCTGTGAAACTCCCAGTTTGACAGGAATGTGATGACACAGTTGGTGTGTGGGCCTCCCTGGTTTCGCTGTTCCAGGTACTCTTCCTTTACTGCAAGAAACTCTTTTCTTACTCACTCTCTTTCTCTTGCTGTTTTATGTCTCCCACTCTGTCTTACTTTCTGTGTTTCCGTCTCTCTTCCTCTCTTGCTTTCTCTCTTGTTTCTTGGTCTCTGACCTTCTGACTCCTGCTGCTTCAGTGTTACTTATTTGATGAGCTGGGCTGAGTGTCTTTACAGTCTCTACAGATCTGATGGTGATGAGTGTGAATGTGAAGATACAGATGAGCTGGACTGAGTGTCTTTACTGTACAGAGCTGTTGGTGATGAGTGTGAATGTGAAGATACAGATGATCAGACTGAGTGTCTTTACTGTATCTACAGATCTGAGGGAGATGAGTGTGAATGTGACTAAAGTTGAGCTTGAAGTTAAAGGTGCTTGACAGATGTGGTGGAGGCAGCATCTGCTCTGGTTATGTATAATCTTAGCTGGCTTGCTCACTCAGGCCGAATTGCTGATAGAATGAAAATGATGTGTGTCTGCAGGGATGAGATATTCCTAGGCTGGAGAGATTGGATTTCAGAAAGAAAGGAAGAAACATTGTTCCACAGGAAGAGAAACACCCCCCCCCCCCAGCCACACACACACAAACACACACACACACACACACACACTTGCCAACTGAGGCCCACTTCCTGTATCTCTCACATGCTCTTCCTGTCTGCTTGTAGCACAACCTTTATTTTTTTCCCCCACCAGACAGGGTCTGTGACACTAGCAGAAGCGTTAAGTATCTGTCGGGTTTGTGTGTGTTTTGGTTTAAGCAAAGCAACCTTATACCGTTTGCACGCAACCCTGGGGTTTCTATATCTGTGCCAAGTAGGTCATACTCTTGCAGTCTCTGAGTTGCACGTAAACAGTCGAGGAAGCTCTCTCACATACAGTGTGTATGTCATAAACAGCTTCTTGTACAGGAATGCTGAAAAACTGTGTTCCACTGTACAAACCACTCATCTGAGGTGCAGCACGTCTGATGTAAGTAGAGCTGTTCAGAAATCCCTGAGCCCTGGTTAGAGCAGCAGGCACTAGCATAACTGTTCTCATCTCCATTTAGCACATGGATTAACTGTGCATTTCCTGCAGATCCTGCAAAGATGATACTGAGGATCTGCTGCTTGTTGGTCAGTTACTTATTTGAATTAATTATCGCCTTAATTAGTTTTCCTTTGATTGAAGACGCTTGTGAAACCCTGAGGGACTAAATGTTTAGTTGTTACACAAAGACTTCAACCTATACAATGAGATGAAAGAGATGGATCTTTGAAAAGTTTGAAGGTGTTGCTCACAGATGCTGTGGTCTGCAGTAGTATTCTTGGAAAGACCTGGGTGTCGCAGGACGCCGGGCTGTGGGGGGTTATAGCTGGAGAGATCTGGGTGTCGCAGGACGCCAGGCTGTGGGGGGTTATAGCTGGAGAGACCTGGGTGTCGCAGGACGCCGGGCTGTGGGGGGTTATAGCTGGAGAGACCTGGGTGTCGCAGGACGCCGGGCTGTGGGGGGTTATAAAGCTGGAGAGACCTGGGTGTCGCAGGACGCCGGGCTGTGGGGGGTTATAGCTGGAGAGACCTGGGTGTCGCAGGACGCCAGGCTGTGGAGAGGTAGAGAGTGTCATGAGGTGTCACTGCTTGGACAGATGGTGAACGCAGATCCGTTCCTGACCTGCAGTGAGAGAAGGACTAGGAGAGAGAAACCGCAGTCCGTGTCCTGGTGGTGATCTTTTGTGTGTGTGTATGTTTAGGTGTGGATTGTGAGCTCCATCCTGAAGACTGAAGCCTGACCCACTAGCAACAGGAGCCTGGAAACAATTTTGCATCTCAAAAAACTGCACATCTTTTCAAGAGATGCATCAAGTACATCTTCCACGGTCTCTTCCCGTTTGCTGGCTGTCACATTTCCCTTCAGCAATTCCTGAGCTGGGCCCATTACGTAAGCCTGCGAGCTGCAGTGCACCTGCTGTGTTTGTGTGTGTGAAAGGGGGATTGTCAGTGCAGTGCAGTCAGTGACTCTCTCTCTGCACTCGATGCACAGTGGGGCTCTTTCTCTCGCTCACGATCTCGCGCATGCAAACAGCGCAGCGGCCTATTTTTAGCAGAAGAGACTTGTTTCTCAGCTTCATTTTCGTTTGGCCGGGATCCCAATCTTGGCTGGGCTGGGCTTGGTAGTCGAGACAGTTACAAATCGGGAAGCGTTTGTAACTGTGAGCTACACGACACAGCTTCTATATATAACCTGTGCCGTGACACAAGTGTGTGTATTAATCTGTGCTCGGGCACGGGTGATGTCAGGGAGTGTGTGATGGCTGATCGGGGAGCAATTCAGCAGTTCAGTGCCAAACGCTTGCGTGGTGGTTCAGACTCCTTCGCTGTGTACCTGCCCTGCCAGAATTACCAGACTTCACCAAACCGTGGTGGGGGGGATTTTTGCTAACGCACACCTGCTCTGGTAATTGGAAACTCTGGGTTTGGGGGGGATTTTGGCTAAAATAAAGGGGTTTTGGTTTCTGTCGTCAAGATGCAACGGGGGCGTTCTCTCGCTGACGCAACGGTTCTGGAAACCACAGAGTTCCCGCTTCTCCAAATTCTCCGTGAGCTGGCCCAAGCCCGAGAGCGCGGGTCCAATCTGGCCAGTGGTCGGTCCAGATCGGGGATGGTGGCGAGACGCCGGTCCTCTCTCTGGCCCGTGATGGGGCGAGCGTGTGCGATCAGAGAGAGGTTCTCTCTTTTGGTAACTCATGCTGTGGTTGTGGATTCCCCTGTTTTCGTGCCGGGCTGGCTGCTGTGAACTTCCTGTTTGTTTACCAAACCACGCTGAGTCACAGATAAAGAGTGACGCCGCTCGGCAAGAGAAATTCCCGAAACCGTCACCCCGGAACACCCACCACACCACCACCACCCCCTCCTCCTCCTCCTCTTCTTCCCCCCTCCCCCTCCTCCGCCCTCTCGCTCTGTGATCTCCGCCAGGCGTGAAAGGGTTAAATCTTTTCGGTAAAACCCGGCGCAGTGACGCCGCTGGAGCGTGTCAGCCCTGCGCCTCTCGGTGCGAGAGGGCTTTTCCTCTCCACGTCCGGCCCACCACGCCGCGGCAGCGAGCCGTGAGCTCCCCCTGCTCTCCCCCGCAGGTGCCACGGGCCAGACACGGCCCGGGGAGCTCGTGGCCCCGACGTCTGTGTTTGCAGGACGTGAGGAGCCCACTTGGTCCGGCTAGCGTGTCCCCCTGCTCGGTAGCCGCTTGATTTCCTGGGGCAGTGGGGTCAGAGAACGTGTTTCATGAGCCGTAGCTTCTCTGATGTTGTCTTCGCCCTGTTTGTAGACTTGTCTGTGCCCTGGTGTAGGCACACGGGCTGGGGAACTGGATGGGACTGGGCGTCTGCAGCTCGGGGTGGTAGCCCTCCAGGCAGCCCGTTGTTACTTTCTGTCCCGGCTGGGGGGGGGCTGTTCTAATCGGTGCTTTTGTGTTTTTAGTTTCGGTCTGTCTATAGTTGAAATCTGTGTTTCTAGGGGTCCTGCGTTTGGATCCCAGCCCCAGGGCACCCGTCTGTGTGGGGGATCTGCACCCACGTTCCTCCTGGCGTTGTTTTCCCTCTGAGATCTCCGCTGTGTTGTCGTACCCGGGAGAAGTGCCAGCTGGGTTCGGTTGGCAATCCAGACTGTCCCTTCTCCCCCCCGCTGTGGTGGGCCGACAGGCTCCTCCAGGGCGGGCCCTGTGCCCTGTAGTTCCAGGATGGGTGGTTTTGGGATGGATGATGGATGAGCCAGACGAACAGCGCTTGTATCCATACATCTCACAGGAACAGCAGAGGAGCGGTGCCCTGGGCCGAGGAGAGATCGCGGCGGTGATCGTGCAGAGGCCTCCTACCTGACCTTTGCCCCTTCTTCTCTTCCAGACTCCGTGAAGCCTGAGAGACAGACGAACAGAGATGATTGGCTGGCGAAGCTGAATCGAGGCTTGCTTTGAGAGGTAGGAGCACTGCGCCTTCTAGCTGTTGCAGGCTTGTCCTCCAGGTGAAACCCAGGCGCTCTATCCAAAGCCAGTGACATTCCCACTGTGTTCCAAACAGCGAGCCCGTCTGGCTGACTCCAGACGTTTTCTGCAGTGATGTCCGTTTGTGTCTGTGGCTTTCAAAGGCAGGGTTCTGATGTGGGGTGGATCTCCAGATTTGTGAGGTGTGGGGTGACACTGGCAGGCAGTTTGGGGTCACCGGTCAGTTTTGAGGTAGCCAGACTCGGGAGCAGGAGTCCTTTCCTCTGCAGCGTGCGCCACAAGTCCGCTCCGAAGAGCGGAGCTTCGGGTCCGTGCTCTTTCCTGCCCGAGCTGCAGGGCCTGCCCGGTGACGGTGGACGGTGGATCGGGAGGGGCTCTGCTCCGGTCAGGGGGCGGGGTCTGGTCGCACAGGGGGGCAGGAAGGGGTAAACGCTGTGCTGCCGGCGGATCTGGAGGAGGGGGGCTCACCCGGCTCAGGGCTGGCACTGGGCATCGCCACGCCAGTTGCACCTGCAGCAGACCAGCAGTAAACCACGCGTAGGTGGAGGAATCACAGCTGAGTGAAGCTGATGAGTCAATGAAGACGCTGCAGTGACGTGGGTCACTGATATTTAAGCCGTTGTTTTCTTCCGTTAAAATTCACTTTTTCCCCGTGCTGGCAGGCACACCGAGGCTGGGCTGTCCCCGCCGAGAAGATCCACCACCGAGGCAGGCGCTATAGTACCGCAGCAATGCAATTCGACTAAACTCCATTCAAATGAACAGCCCAAGTGACATAGTTTTGACTTTAATCTGATTTTGCTGTTGGTGCCGGATAAATAAACACTGTACTTGGCCTCATTTGCACTAGTGATGCGCTGGTTGACTCACACCCGCCGGTCGGGCGGGCTCGGGTTAAAAAAAAAAGATTTAGATCGGGTCGGGCATCACTAATTAGCACAGACTGCTCCCGTGATTAGTAATTGAAATTCATGAGCCAGCTGCTCAGTGCATAAAGGTCACAGGCTAGAGGTTCACCAAGTGCATTTGGGTGCTAGTAGCTAATTGATCCCTTGATCTCATCCTGCTTTCTTCTTAAAAGAAGCTAGGTTACTGGCTTTAACAACACGGCTGGGTGACTTGTTCCAAACCCCCACAACTTTTGGTGTAAAGATGCGCCTCCGATTCTTGTTTTTAAAGGCACTTCCCTGTAGTTCCCACTCGTGCCCTCTGGTTCCTGTCTCACTGTTGACTCTGAAGAAGTTCATTTCATTTTCCACATGTGGATCAGGGGGCCCTCATAGTCTCCTGCGTTCAAGACTAGAGAGTGTGGGACATGGCTGTGAGGCCAGGAATGTGCCCACTGGCTCTTCTCTGGGCCAGGTCTGGAGCAGCAGTATACGAATGAGTGAGTGTTTGAGTGGGCAGTCGGGGTAAATTAACCTAATGCGAATCTGCTGATGGAAATTGACCATCAAATGCGAAATAATGGCAGGTAGCAAGACTGCCTGCTTTAATGAAATCAGTGTCGATTAAGGAAAGGTTTATATACCAGGGCTATAGTGCCCCATTAGACAAAATATTGCACTACTATAGTCTAGCACACTGAAAGCCAGGTGCCAAAAAGACAGATGCAGTATAAAATAAAAGCCATCCGCCAATGGAATAGGATACATCCTCTTAAAAAAATGAGAAAGTTTGTTTCCTATGTCTAAAACAGCAGCACCTTACAGTGAAAGACTAGCAAGCAACAACATGATCTTTTTCACTAAATTCAGACATCAAGTCAAGATCTGCAACCTGGATTTGTTTAATCCAAGGGATGTCACATTCCGGACTCTTTCCCACGTCACCAATACTGTACGGGCACTGTAGGTACTTTATCCAGTCAGATTGCTCTCACAGCGGGGAAGCTGCATCCTAACAGGGTGTTGTTCCCGCACGGGGCGCTCGGTGCTGACAGAATGGCGTCTCCGCTGTGAAGGGGCTGGGAAGGAAGTGGGATGATCCGGGAGCGCGGCAGATGGAGCAGAGGAGGGGCAGAGCCGCTCCGACACGTCTCTCGGCTGGCGTGGGCCGGAGCCGCGCGATCGTGCGCTGCCCACCCCCTGAATCTCCGCGCAGGACCTCCAAAATAGCAGGAGTTCCTTAAAATAGCCGCCGGCTCTCTATTTTCAGAGCAGGGCTGACGGGGCTGGGCGCGCAGCTCGAGTGTGACAGAGAGAAGGAGCGGGGGTGGCTGTCACAGCACGGCCTGTTCTCTTCAGCCGTGCTGATCTCTCTCTGTGCACGCGGGGTTTAATTTTAGACTCGCGGGGTTTTTTTTTGGAGTTGCTCTTCTCCTCGAGATCCTGCTTGCGCCTCCCGTCATCTGCTGCTGAGATAATTAGGACGAGCGCGAGCGCGCGGTGGCACGGCGGGGTCTGGGTTGATGGGATACGGATAAACTAGCTGGTGCCCAAGCCTGACCTCCAGTCCCCCCCCCACCCCCCCCACACACACACACACCCATAAAAAAACATGGATACCGGATACCCCGACGGTCAAGTTCCAGTTTGTACGTTTCAAAGCCACTCCTGCTTCGTGTTTTCGTCGTTATAAGCAGCCGGGCGATTCTGGAGTTGTGCGAAGCCTGTGCAGTTTCGGAGCAGTTGTTAAACATTACAACGTATACAGCCTCAGCTTGTTAATGATTACATGTTTTTGTAGTGGTTTCAGCCTTGACTTTTAAAGTCCGAGGTGAAAAGGACTTGTTGTGTGGCTCGGGCAGAACAGGAAGATGGGCCTGTTTCGGACTGCTGTCTGCCTGGATGTCTCACTCCCTGCCTCGCTCTGAGTCTCCTCCCTCTCGCCCTGCGCTCCTGATCCTCTGGGTTCTCCTCCTCCTCCTCTCCGCGTGGTCCGGTCCCGGCCTGGCCGTGCCCTCCTCACTCTCCCCCTCTCGTCCTCTCGTCCTCTCAGAGCGGGAAGTCGAGAAGCGCGCGGCGAGAGACAGGCAGAAGGAAGGACAGACAGAGGTGCTACTTTTCTCACTCAGGACTGCCACAGCGGTGCTCACACAGTGCTGCAGTGGAGGGCTTCACAGACGCAGCTAGTGAGGTGAGTGGACACGCCGGACTCTCTGGACAAGCCGTGAATGATTAATCATCATTCCTGACGCTCCCCTCAAAGCGCTTTACAGCTAACAGGGACTCCCTGGATGACGCGACAGCAGCCAGAGTGCACCAGTGCTCTCTCCACACACCAGCTCTCAGTGGGGAGGAGAGCAGAGTGATGAAGCCAGTTCAGAGAGGGGGATTATTAGGAGGCCATGACTGGTAAAGGCCAGGGGAAAATGTGGGCAGGACACCAGGGTTACCTGTGCTCTCCTCCCTGTCCCCCAGGCTGGATGCATCACACAGCGGACCAGTTCGGAGGGCGCAGCACACGGGACTCCTTTCCTCTGGACGGCCTGAGCCGGGGACCATGGGCACCCGTGGGCGGCCGGCCATGGGCACCTCCAACCAGGTGAGCAGTGAGCAGGGGGCAGGTGAGCAGGGGACAGCAGGCAGATGAGCAGTGAGCAGGGGGCAGGGGGCAGCAGGCAGGTGAGCAGTGAGCGGTGAGCAGTGAGCAGGGGGCAGCAGGCAGGTGAGTAGTGAGCAGGGGGTAGCAGGCAGGTGAGCAATGAACAGGGGGCAGCAGGCAGGTGAACAGGGGGCAGCAGGCAGGTGAACAGGGGGCAGCAGGCAGGTGAGCAGTGAACAGGGGGCAGCAGGCAGGTGAACAGGGGGCAGCAGGCAGGTGAGCAGTGAGCAGGGGGCAGTGAGCAGGGGGCAGCAGGCAGGTGAGCAGTGAACAGGGGGCAGCAGGCAGGTGAACAGGGGGCAGCAGGCAGGTGAGCAGTGAGCAGTGAGCATGGGGCAGGGGGCAGTGAGCAGTGAGCATGGGGCAGGGGGCAGTGAGCAGTGAACAGGGGGCAGGGGGCAGGGGGCAGTGGGCAGTGGGCAGTGGGCTGGGGTCCAAGGACTCCAGGGCCAGGCGGGTAGGCACAGTAGAGGGGTGGGACAGCTTGAAGGAAAGAAGACTGGCAGGCCGGTGGAGAGGCAGGGAGAAGGTGGGGTGACTGTGACCCTGTATGCGAAGGCCTGCTGACGTCACGGGCCTTCTCCTCCGTTCTGTCCCCAGGTGCTCCTCCAGCGTGGGCCCATCCCAGCTCCTCCCGCACCTGCCCCCAGGTCACATGATGGGGCTCAACCACCCCAGCAAGTTCTTCTCCAGCGGGTGAGTGCTGCCACGCGTCCCATCAGCCTCCCGCATGCGCCCCCCCCCCCCCAGCTCTGAGCCCTAACTAATCCCGTGTTGCGCTTCCCTCTGCGCAGCCCGGCCGCCCGCGGTGAGAAGCTGGCCATCCTGCAGCGGCTGGTCCAGGCCCTGTCCAGGGACCAGCGCCAGCCGCAGCTCTGGGAGCAGCTGGGCCAGCTGTACGAGTCGGAGCAGGAGCTGGAGGAGGCGGCGCACTGCTACCAGAGCGCCACGCGCCACAGCGGCTACGGCGGCTTCGGCCACCTGGCCACGCGGGCCAGCCAGCTGCTGAGGGTAAGGGCGGAGGGCAGTGTGTCCGCGCCGTGCCGGCCGCCGGGAAGAGCACGGAGCAAACAGCAACGTCTCTCCTCTCTCTCTCTCTCTCTCTCTCGCCCCTCGCAGTACGGGAGCCCCCACCAGCAGCACCGTCCTCGCAACCTGCCCCCTCTGAGCGAAGTGTGGAGCCTGGTGCAGCAGGTACAGACTCCAGATCTCGGGTGGTGCGCTGTCTGTGTGTCTGTGTGTCTGTGTGTCTGTGTGTCTGTGTGTCTGTGTGTCTGTGTGTCTGTGTGTCTGTGTGTCTGTGTGTCTGTGTGTGTCTGTGTGTCTGTGTGTGTCTGTGTGTGTCTGTGTGTGTCTGTGTGTGTCTGTGTGTGTCTGTGTGTGTCTGTGTGTGTCTGTGTGTGTCTGTGTGTGTCTGTGTGTGTCTGTGTCTCACGTGACTGCTGCTGCTCATGCTGTTGTTATCTGGGCAGCACCAGAGCAAATTCCAATCGGCTTCCATGACTTGGCAATAAAGTATTGAACTGAACTGCCCACACACACTGCTTGACCTCTACAGACGTGCTGGACTGGGGCTCTCCAGCACCCCTGAGCCAGATGTTATTGCATTCGGAGGGGAGGGTTTGATCCGTTCAGTCGGTTTGTCACGTGCCCGCGCGCGATGAAATGCTTATATGGAGGAGCTGTGGCTCGGGTCCCGCCCAGATTTGAACTCGGATCGCCGGATCCGGAGTCCAGAGCGCTCGCCGTGACGCCACGGGACACAGACGGAGACGCACGGTCGAGGCGCCGCGCTCTGTGGTGGGCGGGCAGGAGAGGGCACTGGTCCCAGAGACGTTCCCAAAACACCCTGTCCTTGTTCTCGCCCGGCAGTCGAGGAACTACCCCGGGAAGCGGCCGGCGCCCCACGGGGACCACTCCGTGATCCAGCACACCCCGCCTCTGCACCACCTGGGCACCCCGTCGCCTGCTGACGACACCCCCAGCCCCATCAAGAGGAAGAGGAGCTCCAGCTCCGAGCAGGTCAGTCCAGCAGCTGGGACCTCCACCCTCATACCTCGGATCTTTCGCTGTGTTTCCTCCTCCTTCTCCTCCTCCTCCTCCCCCCCCGTCCTCGTCCTGTCTGTTTCCAGATGGAGCTCTGCCCTCTGCCCTCTGCCCTCTGCCCTCTGCCCTCTGCCCTCTGCCCTCTGCTTCCTGCACTGCTCTCTCGCCCTCACCTGGCTCAGTCTGCCTGAAGTTGCTGACTGCTGTGTGCTGTGTCTAACCTTTAAAGAGTAAAAGAAAATTCTCCCTCCCTCCCCCTCTTCCAGGTCCCTCATGCAGGTCTGCAACGGCTGCCCATGCCTGGGCTCCCCCTGCACGCCCCCCTGCCCCCCGCCCCCCACTACCAGCCCCCCAAGCCCGGCTTCTGGAACCCCTTGCACAAGGGGGGGTCGCCCTGGCCGCCCCCAGACAGGAAGACCAGTCCCCCAGACTTCCAGGTGAGTCAGCAGGAAGGCTGCTGGGCCGCCAGCGATAGTGAGATACCGGCTGATCGTAGCTCGACGCAGGGCCCCACGGCCTGCACGTGAAAAGACCTCGAACCCGGGTGTCGGGTGCCCACGTGGGCACTGAGGGAGCTGGCAGTAAGGGAATGACTGGTCCCAGTGCTCAGTGAATCAGAAACTGATTTGCGTTCCATTAGATGATGATGATGATGATTAATAATAATAAAAAACTTTATATAGTGCCTTTAAAGGTGGCTTCTCAAAGCACATTACAGAATGACAGTAAAAAAAAGAAACGCATGATATGCACAATAAGAGTACACAATGAGAGGTGATAGTAGATGGCGGTACTGAATACAGTAGGAGCAGAGGGGTAAAGAACGGAACCAGGTTTGGGGCGTAACAGGAGAAGGCCCTGTCACCCACAGAGTGTAGACGGGCCTGGGGGACAGATAGGGGCCCAGAATTAGAGGAGCGAAGGTTGCGAGGTGGGGAGTAGGGTGATAGTAGCTCAGACAGGTACTGAGGTCCCCAGCCATGCAGAGCCTTATAGGTGAGCATGAGGATTTTGAAGTCAATATGAAACTTGACAGGAAGCCAGTGCAAGGACTCCAGGATAGGAGTAATGTGATCACTGGCGCTAGACCTGGTTGCTGAACTTTGGACATACTGGAGTCTGTTCCTTGTGGATTTAGAAACCCCAGTTAGATTGGAGGAAGAGCCGTGCGTGGTGCATGACGGTGTTACGACATGTCCGCATTTCCTTCTCTCAACAGCAGGAGGCGCCCAAGCCCGTCCAGGGGGCATACCCTTACAAGCACCTCCCTCCGCCCAGCACTGCCCCGTACCCCCTCTCCCCCACCAGCCCCTTGCCCCCCGTCTCGGCTCCTGGCTACGGCCTGGGCCGCGGTCCGCCCCCCGGCAAGGCCCTGCCCTCGTCCCAGACCGGGCCCAACGGGGGGGGGCCCTGCCTGAGCCACCCGCCTCCTTTCAGCCAGACTCAGGGCGACGCCAGCAGCAAGCACCCAGCCTCCTCCCAGCACAGCCGGGGCCTGCGCGACCCCCGCAACCAGGAACCCAGGGCCCCCCCGAGGCACGAGGGAGCGGGCGGCAGCAGCGGCCAGCAGGGTCCACCGCGGGTCCACCGGCCCGGCCTCTCACCAGCAAACATCACCGGCGTGCCTTACAGCCCCCACTACCCTCGCCTGCTGCCACAGCAACCGCCGCCCCAGCAACCGCTGCAGGAGAAGCGGCAGGACGCCCATAGCAACACCAGCGGCGGCAACCGGCCCCATCACGGCAACAGTGTTGCTGGAATACCTCACCGGGGCCTGGACCACACCCACTCCTCCTCCTCTTCCTCCTCCGCCAACGAGGGCTGGAGACCGCAGGGCAGACATGGCAACAGCAAATGCCTGGTAAGAACGATCGTTTTGAGGTGGTGCAGTGCCCACTAAAGATGCTGTACCTCTGCCACGTCTCTCATACGAAACCCATCTGAAATGCTGTCGGCTTTGGCCAAGTGACAACTTGCAATCGCATTGGTGCTGTTTGCACAGCCCCCTTGTCTTTTCAATTGGTTTCCCAGCTCTGGAAGTTTACGTTGGGGGGGAGAACTGGGAGCTGAAATCCCAGCCGGATGACAGCAGCTCTCTTTCAGTCTGTAGTTGTATTTTCAGCGAGCCGCCTGTGACCCACGAGGGGAGTCGTAACCGCGGGGTGTCTCTCTGTTCCCCTGCAGGAGTCGGGGCAGTACCAAGGTCACGGCCTGGAATCTCAGGGTCCGCAGCGGACGTCAGAGGGCCGGGGTCCCCCCCTGGCCGGTCCAGCGCTGCACCAGCAGCACCTCAGCCCCCATCAGGCGCCGCCCCGCGCCCCGGTGATCACCTCCGGCTCCCGTCCCGCCGCGGAGCCCCACCGGGCCGGGCTGTACGGTGGCGGCGGCGGCGCGGGCGCCCGCCCGGCTGTGGCCCCGCCCCCCGGCTCTCCCGCGCCCGGGAGCGGCGGGGCGCTGAGGGCGGCGGGCGGCGGCTGGGCCGAGCCCGGCCCGGCCCAGTCCGCCCCCGCCGGCGCGGGGCTGAAAGGAGGAGGGGAGCGCGGGCCCCTGTACGAGCCGGAGCCCCGCCCCCCTCCGCCGCCGCCCTTCTTCGGCCCCGGCAGCCACCCGGGGCCCCCGGAGCCCCGCTTCAAGAAGAGCGCCCAGAGCATCGAGGAAGCGCTGGACAAGCTGGACGCGGAGCTGGAGGGCCACGTGCTGGCTGAGGACCGGCGCAGGGAGCTGGAGGAGGAGGGGAAGAAGCAGCAGCAGCAGCAGCAGCAGGAGGTGGAGGAGCAGCGGGAGGGAGAGGAGCAGGGGGGCCGGAGAAGGGCCCCGGAGGAGAACGCCATCGAGAGCCTGGAGCGGCTCCTCTCGGGGGAGATGGGCCCCCCAGAGGGGGACAGGCAGCAGCAGCAGCCGGGGCCGGCACTGCCCATCTCTCACCCGCCGCCGGTGCCCTCCTACCCCTGGCTGAGCGGGGGCAGCGGCGCCGGGGCCAGCGCCCCCAGCGGCGGCTCGCCCGTCTCCGAGAGGCCGCGGGGCGCGGAGTTCTCCCAGGAGAGGCCGAGGTGGGGCAGCAGTGTGGACTCTGAACATACCTCAGGGATCGCCTCCCCTCCTGCCCTGCCCCCCTACTGCCCCCCGGCCGACAAGGTGCCCGGCTTACTGATGCAACAGCCCGTCCTAGCCAAAGACGCCGCGAGGGAGCGGGAGAGGAAGGCCAGGGGAGACGCCGGCTCATTCATGGCGCCGGCGCCCGCGGCCCCGCCAGCCCCGCCGCCGCCGGAGCGGGAGAAGCTCTTCCCGGCCTTTCCCCAGGAGGCTCCGGCCCAGAGCGGCCCCGCGCCAGCTCCGAAGTACCCCGGCAGCGACTCGGACAGCCAGGGGGGGGACCCCCAGTTCGAGGAGGAGCCGCTGTCCACCATCCTGCCGGACGGCCTGGCCAACATCATGAAGATGCTGGACGAGTCCATCAAGAAGGAGGAGGAGCTGTACCAGGGCGCCGAGGCCACCAGGGGGCCCTACTCCCCCGCCGCTCCTCTGCGGGGCTGCCTGGGCGCCCCCAGCCTCCTCCCGGCCCCCAAGCCCCACGAGCGCAGCCCCCCTGCGCTGAGGGCGGGCGCGGGCGAGGACTTCGGGGCCGGGGCCGGCGCCGGCGGCGGGAGCCGCCACACCAGCCCCCCCGTGCTGAGCCGGCAGGGCTCCCTGGCGTCCTCCTGCAGCCGCGCGTCCTCGGTGTGCGAGGAGGAGGAGGAGGAGCAGCAGCAGCCGCCGCCGCCACCGCCGCCGCGGGGCGGGACCGGCGGGGGGGCCGGCACCTCGGACTACCGCCACAGCGACCTGGCCAAGCTGTACGGCTTCCCGGAGCTCGCCAGGCCCAGCCCCGGGTCGTCGGCCCAGGAGGAGGAGGAGGAGGACACGGAGGAGGAAGAGGAGGAGGAGGAGCAGTCTCCCTCGCCTCCCAGGCTGCCCCACTTGCAGCAGACTGGCGTGAGCAGCATGTTCAAGCCCCTGGCCTCCATGCTGGAGAGCCAGAAGTACGCCTACCGGGGCGGCCCCTTCGGGAGACCCCCGCCCAATCCCCACGGCGGCGTGAAGTACTCTTCCTCGCTCTCGCTCTCGCTCGGCCCCGAGCTCTCCCGGCAGACCGCCGCCGCCCCTCCGCTACCTACCTCAGCCGGCCCGGCCGCAGCGCCGCCGGGAGAGCCCCAGGCGCCGGAGGAGGGGGCGCCGGAGAGGCGGGGCCCGCGGCCGGACGAGGGGGCGGAGGAGCGGAAGGGCCCCCTGGCCGGCGGCCCGGCGAGAGCCGAGATCCCCCCGTTCGGGATGGACCTGAAGCTGACCACCATCTCCGAGGCCTCGCTGGCCGAGCTGGGCCGCAGCTGCGAGGTGCTGCTGACGCGGCAGCCCATCCCGGCGGGGGGCGCCTGCCGCGTGAAGACGGACAAGGACCGGAAGACGGACCGGGAGCGGGAGCGGGAGAAGAGACAGAGGAGGAAGCAGGAGAAGGGCGGCGGCCATCAGAGGCGGAAGGACAGGAAGGACAGGAAGAAGAAGCACCGCAAGCGGGACGACTTGTCTTCCTCCTCCTCCTCCTCCTCCTCCTCCGCCGCCGCCTCCCCCTCGTCCTCCGCGCACTCGCCCTCCGGCTCGGGCTCCGGCCGGAGGCACGGCAGGGACGGCAAGCCGCACAAGGACAAGAAGAGCCGGCAGGTCCTGGGCAACCTGGACCTGCAGGGCAAGGAGGTGAGAGGACGGGAGAAGATGAAGGAGGAGCAGGGGGGCTCCCCGCGCTCGGACGCCAAGAGGGCCGGGGAGCCCGGCAAGAGGAGGAAGGAGGACGGCGGCGGGTCGGCCGTGGGAGCCGCCGCCGCCGCCGCCGCGGGGGGCACGTCCCCGGGCAGCGCCAAGGCCGGCGCGGGCACCGCCGCGGGGACGGGGACGGGCGCGCTGGGGGCGGCCGACTTCCTGAAGCTCAAGGCGCTGTCGGACGGCCCCCCCAAGGAGCTGAAGATCCGCCTGATCAAGGTGGAGGGGGGCGACCGCGAGACCTTCATCGCCTCCGAGGTGGAGGAGAAGAGGATCCCCCTGTCCGAGGTCACCATCCAGAACAGCGCCGCCGAGGTCGTCCGCGCCTGCAAGTGAGTGTGCGGCCCGGGGGCGGGGCCAGGGGCGGGGGCGGGGTCAGGGGCGGGGGCAGGGCCAGGGGCGGGGCCAGAGGCACTGAGGAGAGGTCTGGGAGACGGGCTAACGGGCATTTCTGGTTCGCTCCTCCCACAGGAACGCTCGCGTGAAGGGAAAGTTTAAGGAATCCTACCTGCTGCCCGCGTTTTCCGTGAAGCCGTCCATAGGAACTGACCTCATTCCCCGGGAGAAACTCAACCCCCCCACGCCCAGCATTTACGTAAGTACCTGCAGTCATCCATAAGTTAGTTCATGTGCGGGACAGACGTGCCGTCGATGGCAAGGATGGGGAATTCAGGGGGAGTGTGAGAGCAGAGGGACAGCAGTGGCTCTAGCAGTGTCTACAGTACAGTCAGGTGTGACAGTGTGTGTGTGCTGGTGAATTCAGGGTGAGTGTGAGAGGAGAGGGACAGCAGTGGCTCTAGCAGTGTCTACAGTACAGTCAGGTGTGACAGTGTGTGTGTGCTGGTGAATTCAGGGGGAGTGTGAGAGGAGAGGGACAGCAGTGGCTCTAGCAGTGTCTACAGTACAATCAGGTGTGACAGTGTGTGTGTGCTGGTGAATTCAGGGGGAGTGTGAGAGGAGAGGGACAGCTATTGCTTGAACGTCTACAATTTCAAGTTCAAAGCACACCAGTTTCTTTTTCCTGAAGCTGTACTGCCCTCTCCTGGTCATCTCCAGAACGACCCCTAGAACAGACCTTAGACACCAGTGATGGAGTTGCAGATGAGCTGGGCTGAGTTTCTTCCAGTGTTGTCCAGATCAGATGATGTCAGGAGAGTCCATTGGTGTTAGTTCTCACTGTATGATGTAGAATGTTCATGGACTTTGTTCTTTATTTCATTCAGTACTGTAAAATGCTCAAATGCTCTGCCTATGGAATATGTTTGGGGAAAATAAGTCCAGGGGGCGTAGATCCTCAGAGCTGTAGGCAGAGCCAGGTTGGGCTTGAGGAACTTGAGGAACAATCCCAGCACACCTCACTCCTGCAGAACGCTGGTGGACTCAGTGGAACAGACAGTTCTGACAAGTGCAGTGGGACTGGGATTTCAGAGCTGTGTGGATGCACAAGCACACCTCTTGGTCCCTGTCAAGCACAGGGTTTTTTTTGGTGGGGGGGGTCCTAATGTTTTGGCCACTGGGTCTGTTGTGTCAACCCTTGCCACGCTTCTCGCAGAGCAGGTCTGATCCCCCTGTCCCGTGCTCCTCGTTGCAGCTGGAGAGCAAGCGGGACGCCTTCTCTCCGGTTCTGCTGCAGTTCTGCACCGACCCCAAGAACCCCATCACTGTGATCCGCGGCCTGGCGGGCTCCCTGCGACTCAGTGAGTACCCCCCGCCCTCGCAGCGTCAACGTCACTGGGACACCGCGCCTGAGGGGGCAGAGGCGCTCGGGAGTGCGTGAGAGAGCCCCGTGTGGCGGGCTGGCCTGGCCAGGCACCGCAATAGCAGCTGACCGGCCACCAGAGGGCGCCAGAACGCCCAGTTAATCCTGCACATGGACTCGGTTCATTACTGGATTATTGGTGAAGGGGGGAAAATGTACATTCCTGCGGGGCTTAAGCTGATGGACTGGAGACTTTAAAAAGGACGGTGGCTTTGGTTTTGGGATTTGTGTTAACAGTAACAGGAAGGAGAAGGCCTGCAATAAAGCCCCCAGCGCCCATTTTGATGTCCATCGGGAGTTTTCATGTGCGGATTCCTGGGGTTGCCCCAGCTGAGGTCGGGGTACCTTAATCGGCTCAGACGGGAGTCCCTCCGTTTCCTCTTTTCCTCACCGCGGGCCTTCCTCCCTATCCGCAGACCTGGGCCTGTTCTCCACCAAGTCCCTGGTGGAGGCCAACGGCGATCACTCAGTGGAGGTCAGGACGCAGGTGCAGCAGCCCTCCGACGAGAACTGGGACCCCAGTGGCTCCACGCAGACCTGGCCCTGCGAGAGCAGCCGGTCGCACACCACCATCGCCAAGTACGCCCAGTACCAGGCGTCCTCCTTCCAGGAGAGCCTACAGGTGAGAGCCGCTCCATACCATCATCTCCCAGTACTCCCAGTATGCCCAGTACCAGGCGTCCTCCTTCGGGGAGAGCCTGCAGGTGAGAGCCGCTCCATACTATCATCTCCCAGTACTCCCAGTATGCCCAGTACCAGGCGTCCTCCTTCCAGGAGAGCCTGCAGGTGAGAGCCGCTCCATCATCTCCCAGTACTCCCAGTACGCCCAGTACCAGGTGTCCTCCTTCCAGGAGAGCCTGCATGTGAGGCCCACTCGTACACCACCATCACCCAGTACTCCTGGTACTCCCAGTATGCCCAGTACCCCAGAAGAATATGCAGATAAGAGCCGGGCCTCATGTCTCTTCCAGGTGGAACCTGGCACAGAGGTTCGAGAGAAATTTGGAGGAGTGGCTCGTAGTTTTTAAGGCGTGTATTTATTAAATCAGTCTATTCAAGCCAAACTTCACCAGAATGTAATACATTTACCAGTAAGGAAGTGCGGTTTTGGGAGCAAGCTGGCTCACCTCATCCTGACCTGTGTGTGCTTTGTGTTTCTAGGAGGAGAAAGGCAGTGAAGAGGAGGATGAGGATGATGAGGAGCCTGTCAGTGCCCCAGAGCCCACATCCAACAGGTACACCTCCAATTCCTGAGGACTTTACTAAGTGCTGTATTACTGTATGAACCACTCTCTCAGTGTGGTGTTTTAAGCTACTGGAGTGTCCAGGCAGTGTGTCTGTATTAACCCCTCTCTCTCTCAGTGCAGTGTTAATGTACTGTAGTGTCCAGTGTGTCTGTATTAACCCTTCTCTCTCAGTGCAGTGTTAATGGACTGTAGTGTCCAGTGTGTCTGTATTAACCCCTCTCTCCCAGTGCAGTGTTAATGGACTGTAGTGTCCAGTGTGTCTGTATTAACCCCTCTCTCCCAGTGCAGTGTTAATGGACTGTAGTGTCCAGTGTGTCTGTATTAACCCCTCTCTCTCAGTGCAGTGTTAATGGACTGTAGTGTCCAGTGTGTCTGTATTAACTCCTCTCTCTCAGGGCAGTGTTAATGGACTGTAGTGTCCAGTGTGTCTGTATTAACCCCTCTCTCTCAGTGCAGTGTTAATGGATTGTAGTGTCCAGTGTGTCTGTATTAACTCCTCTCTCTCAGGGCAGTGTTAATGGACTGTAGTGTCCAGTGTGTCTGTATTAACCCCTCTCTCTCAGTGCAGTGTTAATGGACTGTAGTGTCCAGTGTGTCTGTATTAACTCCTCTCTCTCAGGGCAGTGTTAATGGACTGTAGTGTCCAGTGTATCTGTTTTAACCCCTCTCTCTCTCAGTGCAGTGTTAATGGACTGTAGTGTCCAGTGTGTCTGTATTAACCCCCCTCTCTGTAACCACAGTAACTCGGATCAGAAGCCCGTGGGCAAGATAATAAAGTTTGGCACGAACATTGACCTCTCTGACGCGAAAAGGTGAGTGCAGACTTTGTGAAAGACAGCCCAGCCTTGTACAGGTATTGTTTTCTAACAAGAGACAGGGGGAACTCTCACTTGCTGAGGAGCTGAAGAAGGACAGTCATGAACTGGCAGGTCCCTGTTGTCCAGCAGCTGGGAGCGAATGTTACAGCTTTAAATCTGGATCCGGCAGATTTCTGCAGGAGATCCCCTGTCTGCCGGCCTCATCCGGCCTTCGCTATAAAACGCCCTGCTCAGTTTACCAGACCTTTCATTCACTCCTCACCTGGCTGTTCAGAATTAGGGGAAGTGCAAGTGTTCTGTTTTTTTTTTTCCTCCCGCTGTGGGGTGAGGTAACTTCTGGAAAGCCGAAGGCTCTGCGCTCAGAGAGCCTTTCCTAACGGGGGAAGTGCATCTCTTCCCGTCTTCTAGAACTTTCTCTCCCGCTGGCCGCGGTGGGACGTTGTCGCCATCTGCTGGCCAGCGCTGTGTATTGCAGCTTCATGTGAAGTGGCACAACGCCAGGAAGAGGCATCTTTTTTCTGCTTCTCTGTGCAGACAAACTAACCCAGCGCTAGTGTACTCTGCTGGCTGCTGGGTGGTGGTGAACGCAGTATTTAGAAGGAAACAGGCCACTCATCCTGTGCTGTGCTGTCGTACCTGTGCCCTCGCCCCCCGTGTCCTCCTCTGCTGACTGCGATGCTCGCTCTGCGCAGGTGGAAACCGCAGCTGCAGGAGCTGCTGAAGCTGCCGGCTTTCATGCGCGTCTCGTCCAGCGGGAACATGCTGAGCCACGTGGGACACACCATCCTGGGCATGAACACCGTGCAGCTCTACATGAAGGTGCCCGGCAGCCGCACGCCAGGTACACCACGCCGCACGCACTGCACCACACCACATGACGCCACATCGGTTCACACCAGATCAAACCACACCACATGACGCCACATCGGTTCACACCGGATCGAACCACATCACATGACGCCACATCGGTTCACACCAGATCAAACCACACCACATGACGCCACATCGGTTCACCCCAGCTCAAACCACACCACATGACGCCACATCGGTTCACACCAGATCAAACCACACCACATGACGCCACATCGGTTCACGCCAGATCAAACCACACCACATGACGCCACATCGGTTCACGCCAGATCAAACCACACCACATGACGCCACATCGGTTCACGCCAGATCAAGCCACACCACATGACGCCACATCGGTTCACGCCAGATCAAGCCACACCACATGACGCCACATCGGTTCACGCCAGATCAAGCCACACCACATGACGCCACATCGGTTCACGCCAGATCAAGCCACACCACATGACGCCACATCGGTTCACGCCAGATCAAGCCACACCACATGACGCCACATCGGTTCACGCCAGATCAAGCCACACCACATGACGCCACATCGGTTCACGCCAGATCAAGCCACACCACATGACGCCACATCGGTTCACGCCAGATCAAACCACACCACATGACGCCACATCGGTTCACGCCAGATCAAACCACACCACATGACACCACATCGGTTCACCCCAGCTCAAACCACACCACATGACGCCACATCGGTTCACGCCGGATCGAACCACACCACATGACGCCACATCGGTTCACGCCAGATCGAACCACACCACATGACGCCACATCGGTTCACGCCAGATCAAGCCACACCACATGACGCCACATCGCTTCACGCCAGATCAAGCCACACCACATGACGCCACATCGGTTCACGCCAGATCAAACCACACCACATGACGCCACATCGGTTCACGCCAGATCAAACCACACCACATGACGCCACATCGGTTCACCCCAGATCAAACCACACCACATGACGCCACATCGGTTCACACCAGCTCAAACCACACCACATGACGCCACATCGGTTCACACCAGATCGAACCACACCACATGACGCCACATCGGTTCACACCAGATCGAACCACACCACATGACGCCACATCGGTTCACACCAGATTGAACCACACCACATGACGCCACATCGGTTCACACCAGATCGAGCCACACCACATGACGCCACATCGGTTCACACCAGATCGAGCCACACCACATGACGCCACATCGGTTCACACCAGATCGAGCCACACCACATGACGCCACATCGGTTCACGCCGGATCGAGCCACACCACATGACGCCACATCGGTTCACGCCGGATCGAACCACACCACATGACGCCACATCGGTTCACGCCGGATCGAACCACACCACATGACGCCACACCGGTTCACGCTGGATCGAACCACACCACATGACGCCACATCGGTTCACGCCGGATCGAACCACACCACATGACGCCACACCACATCATGCTACACAAGATCTGCTCCAGAATTCATGCGTTTCCCCTCTTCGCCTGGTGGGTTACACGCAGGCGGTTCTGAAGGAGGGTTCACACCTGACAGACCAGGACCTTCACATCTCAATGGGGCGCAGAGCCTCATGTCAGGGTCTTATAAACTAGGGGTTCCCCACACCGGCTGGTTTCCACCGCAGCTGAGCTCTCAACCCAAGCTGGATGACTCGCACGTTTATTTCCTCCTGAAAGGCTGGAGTTTTTGATTCAAGAAACAGAAGAAACACAGTGGTTAACAGGCAACCTCCTGCATATGTAGGAAGTAAAAAAGGGCGAAAGAACCCAAACGAAACCTGTTCGTTGATCAGTTGATGGCTCCGGTGTTTAAGTGTGCGCTGAGCCCCGAGACTGGGAACCCCTCTGTGTGCCCACATATACTTGTATCTATTAAACGATTAGCCTAATTATCTTCTTCATTGCACATTTTGAAGCTCTTTTACTATTGATATATCAAAACCTCCATGAAATGTACAGTTGCCTATAAACATCTTGGAGCCTGGTGGGCACTGACCCTGGGATGCAGTTCATCAGAGTAAGCGAGACCCCCGTGAAGGTGGCCCGGGCGGCGTGCCGCGCCTGGGCACGCACGAGGACGTAGCTCCTGACCGTCTGACCGCCTCGCTGTCCTCCGCAGGTCACCAGGAGAACAACAACTTCTGCTCGGTGAACATCAACATCGGCCCGGGCGACTGTGAGTGGTTTGCGGTGCACGAAAGCTACTGGGAGGCCATCAGCGACTTCTGCGAGAAGTGAGTCCTCCAGCCGGCCACCCCGCCCCCGCGCCCGGGAGGTCACAAAACCCGACCGGGCGCTCGGTCCAGACACCTGCCACCCTCTGTGTAAAGACGTGTGTCCTGCGTCCTAGTTTCACTCTCGATGCTGAGGGTGGGCACTAGCATAGCTTTGTCAGTGGCCTGTCTGGATTTTAAAATCTTCAAGTCAAGTCCACCTCATTGTCTCCTCACTTTCTTTGCACCAGGAGGAATCGACGTCTTTTATCCCAACCTGCCAACTTGAGCACTCAATTAGCCCAATTATCTTCCTAGTTGCTCATTTTTTAAGCTCTTATACTATTAAAACATCTTAAACCCTCCATGAATGGTACAGTTGCCTGTAAACACCTCGTATCCTGGTGGGCACTGATCCAGGTATGCAGTTAATTAGGTTAAACAAGGCACCAGGCCCTCATGTAACTGGGTTTAAGACAGACCTGCTTCAGACCTCTCGGCATGGGATGTCCCTTCAGGCCTGTTAAAACACATTGTCATGCATTTTTGCATTGGTTCCAGAGCAGCAGGGTCCAGAACTTCCCATAATCGCTTCACAATATTGTCATTTAGGCCTTGCAGGTACACTGTGCAATTTAAACTCCCTTCATTTCAATTCAGAGACTGGCACATGTGCAGAAATCTTTTCCATAGCACCTCCTTCTAGATCAGGCCCTCCAGTCCTGCCTGTGGGCTCAGCCTGTGGCAGTGGTAGTGCTGAGTAACAGCCAAGCAGCCCTGTGGTCCATCCGATGGGACTGACTCCTGTCTCCCTCCTACCCTCAGGCACGGGGTGGACTACTTGACGGGTTCGTGGTGGCCGGTCTTAGAGGACCTGTACCAGGCCAACATCCCGGTGTACAGGTTCATCCAGCGGCCCGGTGACCTGGTGTGGATCAACGCTGGGACGGTGCACTGGGTGCAGGCGGTGGGCTGGTGCAACAACATCGCTTGGAACGTGGGACCGCTCAATGGTGAGTCTGCCTTTGTGTTTTCACTCACTACAGAGCCTGTGATTCCTCAATCCTCTGCGCTGAGCAGGGAACCAGCTTCTCACCACAGGGCCTGTGATTCCTCAATCCTCTGCGCTGAGCAGGGAACCAGTTTCTGTTTCCAGTGACAGAGTCCCATTTCTCCCAGCGTGTTACTTAATGTTGCTGCAACTAAGCACTCTGTACTGCTCTGCTTCCGAGTTAATAATGGTCTGATTTTTATTTGTAATATACAAATTTACACCAATAAGCGCTATCTACCAAACTTCAGAACAGGGCGTGGAGAAGGACAACAGTTCAGGAGGGTTCTCTGGTGAAGTCTCTTGTTGCTCACTGCAGTTGTGCCCCTGTCCTTCCAGCCTATCAGTACCAACTGGCCCTGGAGCGCTACGAGTGGAACGAGGTCAAGAAAGTCAAGTCCATCGTCCCCATGATCCACGTGTCCTGGAACATCGCGCGCACTGTCAAGGTGACTGACCCGGACATCTACAAGATGATCAAGTAAGTAAGGGTGGCTGTCAGGGGTGTTTTGAAACAGAGACAAGGTGCTGTCAGGGGAGTGGGGACAGAGAGAGACTGGGAGCAGTCAGGGGAGTGAGGACAGAGAGAGACTGGGGGCTGTCAGGCGAGTGGGGACAGAGAGAGACAGGGGGCTGTCAGGCGAGTGGGGACAGAGAGAGACAGGGGGCTGTCAGGCGAGTGGGGACAGAGAGAGACAGGGGGCTGTCAGGGGAGTGGGGACAGAGAGAGACTGGGGGCTGTCAGGGGAGTGGGGACAGAGAGAGACAGCGGGCTGTCAGGGGAGTGGGGACAGAGAGAGACAGGGGGCTGTCAGGCGAGTGGGGACAGAGAGAGACTGGGGGCTGTCAGGGGAGTGGGGACAGAGAGAGACAGGGAGCAGTCAGGCGAGTGGGGACAGAGAGAGACTGGGGGCTGTCAGGGGAGTGGGGACAGAGAGAAAGAGACAGGAGGACAGCTGGAAAGTGATTGGAGCAAGAGAGTGCTGGCCAGGGCGGGTGAAAATCGGAAAGCCATGTAAAACATCTGTGTGCCCCCTCCTCTCTCCAGGCACTGCCTGTTGCAATCAATGAAGCACTCCCAGATCCTGCGGGACCAGCTGGTAGTGACCGGGAAGAAGATCTCGTATCAGAGCCGCGTGAAGGACGAGCCAGCCTACTACTGCAACGAGTGTGATGTGAGTGTCTCAGACTCCCAGTGTGAACACCCATACACGCGCGCGCACACCCATACACGCGCGCGCACAACCCCTCCGCTCCCTCCGCTCTTCTCCAGGCGCTGCGCTGATCTCTTCCCTGTGGCTCCTATTCCATGTGCGCCAGATCCCCCCCCTCGGTTTCACACACAGCCAGCGGGCCCGTGCTGCTGCCCAGGGAGCAGAGCTGTGCCGAGTTCGAAGTACATCCTGTTGCTGCGGCGCGGGGGCTGTCGGAGGTCAGCCTGGGCGGGCGCAGACACGGACGCCGAGCTCGAGAGCTCGGGGCTTCCTGACAAACACGGCAGGCCGGCGGCTGACCTCTCTCTCTCTCTCCCCCCCCCGGGCCAGGTGGAGGTGTACAATATCCTGTTTGTGACCAGCGAGAACGGCAGCCGGAAGACCTACGTCGTGCACTGCGAGGACTGCGCCCGCCAGCGCAGCACCAACCTCAACAACGTGGTGGTCCTGGAGCAGTACAAGATGGAGGAGCTGATGAGCGTCTACGACAGCTTCACTCTGGTGAGGCCCTGCGGGGGACATCCGCCTCGAACCCCGGGATAGTTTGGCCTGCAACACCTCCCGGTTCGGTCCCGGGGCCTGGGGACGGTGTGGCAGACAAGCACCGGAGCTCTTTGACAATGACCTGGATTTTAAAGAAGCAGATTCAAGTGACAGGACAGAGATACAAACAATTGTACAATTCACCGTACAATTCATCTTAAAGCGTCATGGTTGGCGTTCGTGATATAATAATTTAATAAACTGATCAATTTAGAAGTTTTTAAAATTCTGCTGGATATGAGGGTTCATTAACTGACCCATCTGAGATTACAGTTGATTTTGGTACAGCCATGTAGGAGATTTAATGATTTGTCCTAAGATACTAAACATTACATTTACGAGTTTGGCGATCTGTACAGAAAAAAATACTCCTCACAAATGAAAACCATAAAGCCCTTTGTACTGTATAATAATCACGCCATAGTTACAGTTTAGAGGATAGGCAAATGAAAACCATAAAGCTTGATAAGAATCAAACCATAGTTACAGTTTAGAGGATAGGCACAGAAAATCTCTTGGACAGTAGTTCATGCTCGTTCATGCTCATCGCCCTGTCTGTCCTGGTAGAGGAGTTAGCCAGGCTGGCGCAGGTCTGGGAGGGGGGAGGTCCTATCGGGATAGCCTCTGCTCGCTGGCTACTGTAGCGAAAAAGCTGCGAAAAACGGGGACAAAAACCGCGGCTTCGCTCCAGGACGAACACGCAGCTTTCCGTGAGAGCGGACTCTCGGAACGGATAATTTGGCGTGTAATTAACCTCACAATAACTGGGTCTCCGAAAAGTACCAGGATTGTGCTGGCAAAGCAAATACTCTGTGCTGATCGTGAGGCTCTCTTCCGTTCCCTCTGACCCCTTTTCCTCTCTCTCTCTCTTGCAGGCACTGATGCCCAGCTCACGATAGGAAGTCTCTTCTGTGTCCATAGCCATAACCAAAACATGGCTCCTGCTCGCCAGGAGAAAACATTTTCTTAATTTATTATTTTTTGGGGGAGGGGTATAATTTTTTGGGTTGTTTTTTTTTGTATTTTGTATTACAACTACTGCTAATACTTGCCGAACAGCCAATCAAACCGTTTACTCCAGTGTTGTTTACAAAGCCGCATCAGCCAATAAACGCCCTTTTGCTCGTTTTGGCCCCGCCCGCCGACTGTGGATTCGTTTCCTCTACAGCCTGATCGGGGGGGGGCGTATCGGGAAGGAGGGGCCTGTCGACACGCCTCCTGGGTGACTGTGGAGTGGCTCTCTGTAATGGCCTGGTCAGAGAGGCGTGTCTGGGACGTGGCCAGTGGACAGAACCTTCCTCTGTGTGACTGTGGATTGGGTTTCTGGTTTCCGTAGAGACCCCCAGAGAAGCCTGCCTGGGGACTGGCCAGTGAGCACGCCTCCCTCTGTGACTGCGGGTTGGTTGCCGTAGAGACGGGTCAGGGGGTGTGTCCGGGGGAGGGGCCTGTGGGACACGCCTCTCTGTGTAAACGACGAGGAACGCTTGTGGTCAGAAAGGTGCTGAGGGCTGTTTCTCTTTCCCGTGTTGCTCTGTTCTGTTTTAAGATCCCAGAAATTTGTAAATGCTGTTTTTTTTCCTCTCTCTAGATTTTGTTTTGTTTTCTGTTCAAGTGTTGTTTTTTTTTATTTATTTTGTATCTGAAGAATAGAACAGCCTAGTTATATACCACATTGGCCTTGGGACTTGTATTTACATAAAAAGTAAAAAAAAAAGAATAATAATAGAGATATGAGAACATTTTTCTAAAGCATTAATAATTAAAAAAGACATACAATTGTTTGGAATGCTTAAAAACATACGGGTTGTAGAAATCTTTTTTTTTGTCTTAGAGAATCTTGTATATGTGTTGTAAAGACGTGATGTTGGCATAATAGGATCTGATTTCCTGTTTTTAAATATTGAATTGTCCTGGTATCACCCTATTAGCTATCACACTGGGTCTTTTTTCACCTTTGTTGTGATCATATATATTATTTTTTAGTGAAAAATCATTTTACCTCCTCGATTTTGTTGGGACTGTTGAATTGTGTTTCTTTTTTTTGGTTTTGTTTTTCTGGATTCAAGATTTTAATGTAAATTGTTTTGTTTTATTTATATATTGTTTTTTTCTTCTTCTATTTATTGGATATGGATGGTTCTCCCATTGTTTTGTTTTTAATAGGGATGTCAGAAATTTGAAAGGTCTTTTCTATTGTTATTATAATAATTCTTATTAACCTGTAATATTTGATGAATGGGTGCTCGGAGAGGATTGTTCTTACTGGTGCTCCACCTCTCCTTCTGTCCCCCAGTATATAGAAATTATATATATATAAAACTTTACCTTCCCTGTTGTTAAATAGACCCCAGGGCCCCATAGAACTCATTTGATGGAATGCTGTCTTTGTATTTCAAAAATTATTATTTTTTATTTTCTAGGGCATTTTGCTAAGATGACTAAGTGATATGAACTGTTTTTCAGAAGCTAATGAATTTCGATGGGCTGCAGTTGTTGGACATGAGATCCTTTTTCCTTCTCTGTCTGTCTCCTGGTTTCCTTTTGGCAGGAGTTTTATTTTTCCTTTTGCAAATACACATCTTTTTATCCTCCATCGGCATCTATTTGAAACTGCACTGTTATCAAAAAAAAATGTTCACACGGAAAAGCTGAGCCAGATTTCTCTTACACTTGTGAATTTGTGTGACTATTATTATTACTACTATTATTATTCTAAATAATAAAAACTTTTGATAAACATTTGACTGAAGTTCAACTTTTCTGCTCTTTTGTTTTCACAAAAATCACGTTTTCACAAAAAAAAATCACAAAAATTTGTTTTCACCCCATCACGTCGGGGTCCAGGCTCAGTGAGGCGATGTCTGCAAGAACCAGGCTTAGGTGATCAGTTCCCACTGGCCAAACGATTAGGTACTCACACACCCCCGTTCCATGTGTGAGGCAGAAACAGCTCTGGCAGAACGTGGGAGAGTAATACTCAAGTAAGGAGGCAGGTACAGCCCAGCGCCACCCTGTGCCTGCAGTGGTGGGGATGTGTGGGATTGGACTGGACATAGGTTTGAAATCTTGGGGCTTGTTCTGATTGATCCCGATGGGATCTTGTCTTCAGCTCCGTAAGCCTGTCATATATTGTGTGACAGGGTAGTAGGATATGTGTAGAAAATGTCTGTTATGGGCCTGTGCAATGTCAAGAGTTTTCAACCCCCCACCCCCTGCAATCATGCCCCCCAGAACTAATTCTGTAGTTCAGGAAGCTTGTAAGGGTGGAGAAACTACATTTCCCAGCAGGCCATGGCCCATGAAGGGCTGTACTTGGGATAAAGGTGACGCAAACCTGAGCTCCTGCTGTCTTTTCATAAAGAACAGGTCACAAGGCTGAGGCCGGCTGGTCACCATCTAGCAAACAAAAAGGAAAGAAAACCTGAAGAAAGTCTTCTAGTTTAAAAGAAAGTTGCTGATCTGTTTCCCTGTCTTTCTAAACTGGCTGGATGAAGTAGAGTTAAAATTGGACTATACAGGAGAAAGAGCGTTTTCTTGTTTTGAAAGTCGGCGTTCCTGGTGGCCTGGGGATAAGATCTCACACATCTGGACAGAGGCACGGGGAGAGGTGTGTTCACGTCTCCAGTGTTTGCCTTGTGGAGTTGGTACCTCATATTTTGGCCAGTGGGCATGTGTATATGGGGAAGCAGAGGTGTAGCGTGAATTCCCCCTTCAGGTTTTGTGAACCCTGGAAGTGAAGAAAATGCCCTCGCTGTCCTGGGCTCTCTGCTGCTTTCGGAGCATTGCTGTGAGCACCGGGCTGCCTCCGGGACCCTGATCAACGCGTGTACTTGTGTCCACTCTCGCCTCACCCCCCCCCCCCCCCCCCCGCGGTGCCCTGGCTGCCAGGGCCTGCCAGCGGCTCTCCGCGAGCCAGGATGTCCAGGGCCGCGGAGGACAGGAAGCCGGGATCCGTGCGGTCAGCGCAGTGTGAGGCAGAGGGCTCAGCTGCTGCTGCCCCCGACGGCCCCAGTCTTGCTAGATGCTCAGGTCAGACAAAAAAAAAACCAATTCTGTGTGATACAGAATGGGAGTCCCCAGTTAGCATTTAAAAAAAAAACACGATGCTTGACTGCCTTCTGGTATGGTAATTGCTTGCTGGTTCATGTCTTGTGGTTAAAAAAAAAGTGGTCAATATGCTTACTTTCCCAAACTGCTGGAAAATGGCATGGTCCATCCCATCCAAGGCGGTAGGAATGGCCTAGCACATAGTATATCCCATGATTCTTGTGAACTGTAAAGTAGCAGCAGACCTGACCTTTATCTCGACACTCTGTCCTGTGATAAAGCAGGCTGTCAACAGTGATCTCACAAGAGGCCCCACACTGCTGGTTCATGTGCTTCAGCTGCATTGAAGGAAGCAGCAGTTTCAGCAATGGAACCTCGAACAGACCACAAAGGTTTTCCACAGCGGCCTCCTGCCTCGCTGCCGAGCAGGTCCGGCCAGTAGCAGAGTGATGGTTGGATCAGGCAGGATGGCGGTAACGCTGCTTTGAAATGAAGCGGTGTGTTAGCCACTAGAGGAGGGCAGGTCTGCTCTGAGGGTGTTCGCTGCTATTTCTGCTACAGATGGCTCAGTACCTGAGTGACAAAGTCAACTTTGAGGACTGTCCTTCCACGCCGCAACAAGGACCAGAGGGCACAGGGGGAAACTGACAGGGAGCACGCGTAGGGCTCAGAACAGGAGGCACTTCTTTACACAAAGGGTGGTGGGGGTGTGGAACCGGCTGCCTTCTCCTTTCGTGCTTTCCCCGGCCGTGAAAGGCGAGTGTAATTGTGTGTGCTCTGTTTCCCTAGAGATCCCTGGAGAGAATGGAAGTTTTCAAGGGTGAGTTGGCAGCTGCGTTTGTTTCCTGTGTTTGTTACTTGCTCTTTCACTTCCCTCTTTTCCTGTCCTCTCGCAGCCAATCTGACCATTCTGGAGGTGAGAGGCTCCCTCCTCCCCCTGGCTCTCTCCCTCTCCTCTGCCTGTCTCCCTCTCTTTCCTCTCCCTGTCTCCCTCTCTCTCCTCTCCCTGTCTCCCTCTCTCCCTCTCTCTCCTCTCCCTGTGTGCCTCTCTCAATGTCCTCTCCCTTTCTCTCCTCTCCCTGTGTGCCTCTCTTTCCTCCCCCACCTCCCTGTGTGCCTCTCTTTCCTCCCCCACCTCCCTGTGTGCCTCTCTCTCCTCTCCCCCTCTCCCTGTGTGCCTCTCTCCCTCTCCTCTGCCTGTCTCCCTCCCTCTCCTCTCCCTGTCTCCCTCTCTCTCCCTCTGTGCCTCTCTCTATCTCCTCTCTCCATCTCCCTTTCTCTCCTCTCCCTCTCTGCCTCTCTCCCTCTGCTGTGACAGGAGGACACATACTGAGTTCCCTCCTCCCTCTCCCAGTAGGATTGGGACCTGTTGTGATTCTGGCAGTTGTGGGAACTCTGGGATTAGATTTCTGAATTTAGGGAAGAATGTTTCTCTAATCCCAGAATGTGTCACAGTGCAGTAGGAAGTGCACCTCTGTCTCTGTTTCTCCCTGCTGGCAGTGGGAGTACAGCCTGTCTTCTCTGGACAGCCAGGTCTGCCTGTGTCCAGTTTCTGTGTCCAGGCTGTGGTCACAGAGCCTGTCCTCTCTGGGCAGCCAGGTCTGCCTGTGTCCAGTTTCTGTGTCCAGGCTGTGGTCACTGAGCCTGTCCTCTATTCTGAATGGAGTTTGTAAGTGTAAAGTTTGGGAGAGACGGCAACAAACAAGTTCAATCAGGCCGTCATTAATTAGCACTCACTCCTGATGTCACTTCCTCTTCGAAGACGCTATAAATACTGTAGGTGATCCCCTTCTCTCCTCCACCCCATCTCCACCTCTGCAGCTGCCCCCTGGTCACTCCTCACTCTGCAGGGGGGTCCTGCCTCCCCATCCTGTGGCCGAGAGGCCGGCCCTCAGCCAAGAGGGTTAAGCCAAATTCTCACTAACCACTCCATAATCCTTCCAGTACGCTTCATTCCTGGGGGCTGTTATTCCTAGTGAAATATTGCTTAGTTGTGCTCGACGTCTTTCTCTGTACACAGAGTATGTTTCTGCAGAACACTACCTCCTCCTCTGTTCTGTCACCAGTGAGTTTTTTAAAAGTTTTTACGGCTCTGATATAAAGAAAGTACCCCCCTCCCCCCCCCTTCCACTCTCCCTGCCTCCCTCCTCATCCTGCTGTGTTTTTATCACTTTTGGAGAGTAGGGGGCTTGAGCCAAAACTCTCCTCCCCCCCTCCCTGGGCACAGGAACAGATCTTCACTGGTGATCGCTCCCCCGCTGACCCCCTCTCTTTCAGGATTAACTCCTGTGTCGCTCCGCATCAGCGCAAATCCAGGGAGAAATGGGTGAATCCGAGCGGAGATTTGTCTCCCCCAGACTCAGCCTGGTTGGCTCACTGTATAAAACACAGTTCCCTTCCCGGCAATGTCTTTCCCTGTTCTTCGCCGTGTGTTTTGAAATTCCGGCGGTTTTGCTTCCCGGGGACCATCCTGGCTTGCGGCAGAAGCTGTGCCTGTTCCTGCGAGGGGGGCTCAGCTTGACTGGGAGTTCAGCTTGACCCCTCGCGTGCCGAGTTTGTCAGGGAGGAAGATTTAGGAGGAAGAGGAAGACAAAGAGAAAGCAGCATGTGCTGACCTGGCTGACCTGGGGGGGGTGGGTATTTGCTGTCTTTGACGTAGCTAAAAGCCTTTCCCGGGGGATTTTCCCTGCAGGAATGTGGTGCTGGGACGCCTGCAGGGCCACCCCCCAGCCCCCAGCCCTGGCAGGACAGAGATCGGAAGTAAAACTTGCTCATTTCTGCTATTGCCCACTTCCAAAACAGTACAGGGCAGCACTGGTTTAGAGGGGAGACCTAAACGCGTAGAGAGCAGCCCAGTCTATTTCCATGATTCCGTAAGGCAGTAGCAGACCAGTCTCAGCGTGCTGTGCTGCAGGATAGCAGGCTGATGTAATGGGACCCCCTGAGAGGCTGTGAGTGTTGGGGGGGTTCACTGGCCGACCCCCGAGCTCCTTCTCCAGCCGGACTCTTCTCCTTCTCTTCCCTAGTTCCCCTGCTGTGCGCGGATCGCTCCGGGAAGGAGCGGACCCTTGGGAACCTCCGGCAGACCCGACTCCTCCGAGGAAGCACGCGCAGGGGAGGCTGGAAAACTTTCCCTGGCGCTTTAAATCCACATTCCTTTCCCGGCTCCCTCTGCAGATTCCACTCTTATTCCCACTCCAGTCAGGTTATCTCAGATCCCCCCTGTGCCCACCCCCCAGCTCCAGCGGAGAGGGGGGGGAGGGGACAGGGAGGGAGAGGTGTGCCTGTTAGGAAGCTGGAACGGGCAGGGAGGGAGGGAGAGAGAGAGAGAGAGAGCAACACTGTTATAATTAACACGCAGGGCATTGTAACCACAGCCCTGCTCGGGACAGTGCGTCACAGCCAGAGCTCCCCAAGACACAGCCGGCCATCCTCTCCCCCGTCTGCCCAGAGCGCGACACCGGAGGCAGCCAGGACCGCTGGGAAGGACAAGGTGGTCCCGCACCCTCCCGCGAGCCAGACGGAGGGAACAGAGCCAGGCACAGGCACAGGCGCTCGGGGAGAAGCCGCGGGGAGTCCGGAGCGGAGGGGCAGAGCCGAGACGGAGGTGGCGGAGACCCTGGATTTGCAGCGCTGTGCCGGGACGGACGCGCTCCTGCCGCCCGGAGACGCGGTGAGTGCTCCTTCTCTGGCTGTGCGGTGGGCGAGGGGCGCAGGGGCCACACTGGCACCCCAGCCCTCTTCTGGGCTCGGATTCTGATGTTGCTGATGTGGAGCCGCCAGTACCGTACTGGGGTGTCCTGCATCGGGCCTCCTCCTGCCTGCTCAGACTGACCGTGTCTGGCTGCTGGGCCCGGGGAGGGGGGTCAGGACCTCCTTGCCTCTCCACCGCGGGGGCTCCCGGGCTGGAGAGGCTGCTGGTGTCCGAAAGCACGACCGGTGGGCACCCCCCACGCCCAGCAGACGGGCACACTGGCTCACTCCTCCTGCCCGTTCCTCTCCAGTCTCGCAACGTGAACCACAAGGTTCTCCGCTACTTTACCTTTGCCTACTGCCCTGTCTCTCTCACACCTGAAGAAGGCTCCACGGCCGAAACGTTGTGTTCTCTTTCTTCTTTTTTTCAGCATGGAATAAACCTATTACTTGATCCACTGAATCAATAAGACAGTCAGCCCACAGCATGGCTTTGTGCTGCTGGCTTGTCTGCAGGTGGCTGTAATGCGTGTTGTGATTTAAGGCTGAGATTTATTTACTCATGCTTTCAGCGTGACGAACAGAGTGCTAAACTGCACTGATCCGCCAGCAATGCCTCTCACCTCACCCCAGCTGGCAGATTCACTTGTTTAGGACACAGCGAGGTGTACACAGCATGACTTCTGCAGAGCATTGACTGCAGAGCATTGAGCAGGGAAGAGGTTAACTTCAGCTGTGTTTACTTCCCCTGAGCTGGACAGGGAACAACCCGTGTCCCAGAGGCAGTATTCCAGCCTGCCCTGCTGCAGTGTCAGCTGGACTCTTGTGGGAGGACAGTGGGACTCTGCGCTGCGCTTGGGAGCTCTTGGAGCAGTTCTGCAACCTGCTCCAAGCATTTCAAAGCAAACACGAGTAAAGGTTTAAGGGCTGCTTTGCACAGTTAGATCATCACTCTTGTGAAAAAAAAACTGAAAGTTGGGTGTTAGAAAGCCAGCATCTTGGCTCCAATCCCCAGCCCGGAGCTGTGCCCTCGAGCCAGGATTTGCCCCTGTTAATCAGGAGAAGCAGCACAATGAGGAACAACAGGTCCGAATGGGTAATTAGCACTCAGAGGCAGTGGGATTAGCTGCTCCTCTGGGCTGATGAGGAGTGTTAGAGGGGCAGCTGGGGGAATGGGGGTTCAGTTCACGAGTCTGGGCTCCCGTCAGTAGGGAGGGAGAGTACTGCAGAGGCTGGGGCTCATTAGGGCTAGACTGGGCGGGTTTACAAGCCTCTGGAACCAGCAGGTGAGTGAGCAAGGGAGACTGGAGAAGACAGTGTGGACTGTGCTGAGGGGTGATTCAATCTGCACAGGAAGCGCAGGGTTTTGTACACAAAGGCCAGGCGGTGTTGATGTTCTGGCCAGCCAATCCAGGACCGATGGGGGGGGGAGATGGTACCTGCAGGACTGGAGCATTACTGAGCAGGCAGCAGGTCTTCTCACAGCACAGAGGAGTCTAGCTGGCGCAGGTCTCGTCCTGAGTGCTCATTGTACCTTAACACTCGCATACAGGTGGTCTGAGAGAGAGGAGTAAAGCAACAGCAAACCCGGCTGCTGCTCTGTCAGTGATGCAGGCGTCCCTGCCATTACCTCATGAGGAATCTCACTGCCTCTGAGGTCTAATCACCCATTCAGACCAGCTCTCCCTCAATGTGCACCGTCTCCCTGTTAACAGAAGCCCATCCTGCCTCAAGGCCACAGCACTGGGTCTGAGTTTTGATAATGTCGAGGACTGTGCCTTTCTCACAAACCTCTCACAGCCTTCCAAGGGGTTAAAACATGAATCCTGTTGTGTGTTGTTCTGTGCTGCATGAAAGCAGATAACACAAGACAGACCACAAACAAGAGGGGGCCGTTTCGCCCATCTAGCTCGTTTGGTAATTAGTAGTTAATTGACCTGAGGATCTCATCCAGCTTGTTCTTGAAGGAAGTCAGGGTATCGTCTCCGGCAACATGCACGGGCGTCTTGTTCCACACTCCCACCACCTTTTGTGTACAGAAGCGACTGCCGATCCGCAGGCAGCAACGAGTGAACAACACAGGTTCTCGTTCTGTCTCTCATCCCCCTCCTCCTCTCTGACCCTTCCCTCCATCCTCCTCTCAGAACCCCAAGGCCATGACCGACATCCTGGAGACAGGAGATACCCTGGAGCTGGAGAGCACCGAGGGGCAGCGCCCCCCGGCTGCCTCCCCCTCGGCCTCGGGGGGCCCCGCGGGGGGCACGGCAGCGGGCACGGCGGTCGTGGTGCCCCCCCCTTACTCGGTGGCGGAGACGGGCGACCCACCCCTGGAGCTGCGCGGCTCACTGGACTGCTGGGCCTGCTCGGTGCTGGTCACGGCCCAGAACCTGGTCGTCGCCGCCATCAACGCCGGGCTGGTGGCGTTGATTTTCGGGACGATCCTGGCCCCCGCCACTGTCATGGTGGTGTTCGGCGCACTCTGTCACTCCAAGGTACGACACAGGGGTCTGTTTGTGTCTGTGTCCAGGCTGTGGTCACTGAGCCTGTCCTCTCTGGACAGCCAGGTCTGTCTGTGTCCAGTGTCTATGTCCAGGCTGTGGTCACTGAGCCTGTCCTCTCTGGACAGCCAGGTCTGTCTGTGTCCGGTCTGTGGTCACTGAGCCTGTCCTCTCTGGACAGCCAGGTCTGTCTGTGTCCAGTCTGTGGTCACTGAGCCTGTCCTCTCTGGACAGCCAGGTCTGTCTGTGTCCAGTCTGTGGTCACTGAGTCTGTCTTCTCTGGACAGCCAGGTCTGTCTGTGTCCAGTTTCTGTGTCCACACTGTGGTGAATGAGCCTGACCTCTCTGGACAGGCAGGTCTGTCTATGGTCACTGAGCCTGGACTTTGTCAGGTCTGTCCTCCTTGCCGTCTCCTGACTGGTCAGACACTGGGGCAGCCCTTCCCCACTGTGCTGCACTGTGTGGGCCAGAGCCAGAGATCCCAGGTGTCCTTTATCAGCAGAGACAGCATGAGGCCCAGCAGGTCAGCCAGGACCACTCCAGCTGTGTGTGTGTGTGTGTGTGTGTGTGTCTCTTGGTCTCTCATCCTGTCTTTTTACTTTTCTTTCTCACCCCTTCTTCATCTCCATCTCTCCTCTCCCCCTCCATCTTTCCTCTCCCTCTCCATCTCTCCTCTCTTCCCCTACATCACTCCTCTCCCCCTTCATCTCCCCTCTCTCTCCCTCTCCTCCTCTCCTCTCTCAGTGTATGGTATCAGTGTACTGATAAGGGTGCGAGTGTGTGTGTGTCACTGTGTGTGTGGACACATTCCTGATCTGTGTCTGGTCTGTCTCCTCTCTCACCTCTCATTCACATTCCACAGCAGAACGCTCCCTGCCTGTCTTTGACCCCTGATCCATCAGCTCCTCTCCCCTCCTCTCTCCTATCCCTCACCCTCAGTGTACTGAGTGGACAGTAGAATCTGTAGTGTGTATTAACCTTCTCCCTCTCAGGCTCTGTGCAGACTCTGTTGTATGTATTAACCTGTCTCTATCAGGCTCTGTGCAGACTCTGTAGTGTGTATTAATCTGTCTCTATCAGGCTCGGTGCAGACGCTGTAGTTTGTATTAACCTGTCTCTCAGGCTCTGTGCAGACTTTGTAGTGTGTATTAACCTGTCTCTCAGGCTCTGTGCAGACTCCATAGTGTGTACTAACCAGTCTCTCTGGCTCTGTGCAGACTCCATAGTGTGTACTAACCAGTCTCTCTGGCTCTGTGCAGACTCTGTAGTGTGTATTAACCTGTCTCTCAGGCTCTGTGCAGACTCTGTAGTGTGTATCTGTCTCTTTGGCTCTGTGCAGTTTCTTTAGTGTGTATCTGTCTCTCTGGCTCGGTGCTGACTCTGTATTGTGTATTAACCTGCCTCTCTCTCTCAGGCTCTGTAGTGTGTATTAACCTGTCTCTCTCTCAGGCTTGGTGCAGACTCTGTAGTTTGTATTATCCTGTCTCTCTCTCAGGCTCTGTACAGACTCTGTAGTATGTATTGACCTGTCTCTCTTTCAGGCTCTGTGCAGACTCTGTAGTGTGTATTGGCCTGTCTCTCTCTCAGGCTCTGTGCAGACTGTGTAGTGTGTATTGGCCTGTCTCTCTCTCAGGCTCTGTGCAGACTGTGTAGTGTGTATTGGCCTGTCTCTCTCTCAGGCTCTGTGCAGACTCTGTAGTGTGTATTAACCTGTCTCTCTCTCAGGCTCTGTGCAGACTCTAGTGTGTATTAACCTGTCTCTCTCTCAGGCTCTGTGCAGACTCTGTAGTGTGTATTGGCCTGTCTCTCTCTCAGGCTCTGTGCAGACTCTGTAGTGTGTATTGACCTATATTAACCTGTCTCTCAGGGTCAGTGCAGACTCTGTAGACAAGTGTTATACCCTGTATTAACCCGTCTCTCCCCCCTGCAGGTGCGCACTCCTGACTCGGACGCCTACTGCTCAGACCTGCTGACGGACGCCGGCTGTGTGGCGCTGCTGGTCGTGGGCTTCCTGCTGGTGACCCCCCTGCTGGTCCTGGCGCTGGCGGCCTACTGCCGGCTGGCCAGGCACCTGCAGCTGGGGCTCTGCTTCGTCCCCTACAGCCGCGCCGTCTACAAGAACCTGCCCGCCGCCCAGCACCGCGGTCTGGGAGGCTGCTGTGGGCAGGAGGGCGAGAGGGAGGGCAAGGGCAAGGTGTGGGTGTGAGGGGAGGAGAGAGGAGAGAGGAGAGAGGGGGAGAGGGGAGGGGAGGAGAGAGGAGAAGGGGAGAGGAGAGGGGAGGAGAGGAGGAGAGAGGGAGAAAGGAGAGAGGAGGGGGGAGGAGGAGAGAGGAGAGGGGAGAGAGAAGGGAGAGGGGGATAGAGGAGAGAGGGAGAGAGAAGAGAGAAAAGAGAGGAGAGAAGGGGAGAGGGAGAGAGGGGAGGAGGAGAGAGAAGGGAGGGAGAAGAGAAAGGACAGGGAGAGGACAAGAGAGGCCCAGGGAAAAGGAAAGGGAGAGGACAGAGGCGGACAGGGGAGAGAGGAGACAGCCAGCTAGATAAAGAGGGAGGAGTACTGATTCCCACAGAGACCCCGCTTTCAGGAGATACAGGGGATCTCATCCTGTTTTCCAAGCCTTCCTGAGGGCCAGGGGGGACATGTGACTTCAGCTCCCAGGTTTCCCCGAGATCCTGCCCTCAGAAGCTTTCGTCCGAGTCCGGCATGCTGGTGTGCAGCAGGAAGTCTGGATGACTGCGAAGACAATGGGAGGAAAAGGGAAGATGGAGCGAGGACACAGCTGTGACGTGTGCATCCTGTCTCCCACTCCGGAGCCCTTCCCGACTTCGGACATCCCGGAATTACAGGATATACCCACTCTGTGTGTTAGCACTGGACAAAACTGCTCTAGCCAAACGATTCCCGACCAAATCCCACTGGCATGCCACTCGAAACGTCACTATAAACTTCCATGAATTCCGGAGCCGATCATGTATGGAAAATTCTGATGACAAAAGATTTGATTATCGCAGCTGCAGCTGGCAAAACCTGGAGCAGATCGCATTGTTGTGGAGGGGGAATCAGCCTGACAACATTGTAAAACCTGGAGTGGATCTAGCTGTTGTGCATCAGGATTCTTCCTGGGTTTCCTGTACATCATAAATGAAGTAATACAGGAGCTCCAGTGGAGACCAGTGGACTGTATCACAGTACATTGACATCTACTGATCCCAGCATCTTGTCCAGCCTTTTCTGGAAAGACCAGAGATCAAACTGGACCTCATGCCAGTTACCATACAGGGCACTTTGTGATGTTTAACCATGAATGGACTCATCTCTCCCTGTCATAGTTTTTTAAACTTTTTTTTACTTTTTATTCCTTTATTCTTTATTTCTTTTGCTTCCATCAGAAGGTTATATTTGTAATTATTTACCCTCTGCTCTGGCATCAGGGTAATTAGGATGAGTAATCATGTTTTTTCAAGTGTTATTTTTAGCTTTACTGAGTGTATTGTTTTGCTTGTCTGCTGGGAGTTTGTTTTAATAAATTGCCAGTGAATAAAGTCACAGAGGGGGTGCTGCTTGCTTGACAAACTGGTGTGAATCAGGTCTCAGCAGAAGAAAAGTCTGTCTTCCCTGCTGACCCAGGTGCAGTGAGCAGTGGACACAGCCATGTCCTGTCACTGTAGTGTCTCTCACTCGGGGCTGGTCCTGACCCCTCCAGGACCAGGACTGGACAGCTCTGCTTTAAAGAGACCAGGAGAGACTGCAGACACACTGACCCCTCCAGGACCAGGACTGGACAGCCCTGCTTTAAAGAGACCTGGAGAGACTGCAGACACACTGACCCCTCCAGGACCAGGACTGGACAGCCCTGCTTTAAAGAGACCAGGAGAGACTGTAGGACCTGACCTCTGCAGGACCTCCTGACTTTAAGGGCTCAACAGAGGTCTACAGACGCTGTGATGACGAGAACCATGACTAGGAAGCTTTCTCAGTCAACCCGGCAATATTGTGTGTGGCCACACGATGGCACTGTTTTTCTGTAAGGAAAGGCCCAGGCCTGCACAGTCATGAAACGCTCCTTTTTATTTAATTTTCACGACTCCCAGACAGGAGTGATGTGATCACCTGCAAAAAATCCAAGCCCGGGTTTAAGCTGCTGAGGTCTGAAGATCTTGGAACTGAATTTCACTGCCAGAGTCTCCCGCAGGCGAGGAGCAACAGCAATCAGTCCTTGAAGATGGAGCGTTTTCATGTCTCAGGACCTGACCTGGAGCTGCTGTTTCCAGTGTGGACACCCAAGGCTGAGCACAGGAGCTGCAGAGGCTCAGGGGTAACAGGGGTGAAAACCTGGCTGAGGGCGTTTTGTCATCTCATGTACATGGGGGGCTTCCTCGTCCTCAGTTCTTCACTGGTGTACAGACACCTGCTGACTGTGCGAGGGTTTAATCCAGTCAGTGCTTAACTGTGCATTTCACACTGTCTGTAGAAAACTCTTTCACACCTGAATTTAAAACAAATCACACCCCCAGCTCCCAGATACTGCAGTGTTGTGTGCCGTGATCGATCTGCTGAAAGAAAGGATGATTTCTTTCGATCTCTGGCCCACCTCAATCGCATCACACAGCGGCGGGATCAAGCACGGAGACGAGGGCCAGTAGTTCCGCTCGGAGCCACAAGGGGGCGCGGACGCCCTCGGGCTCGCCGGCTCTAATTGCTTCCGCTTGGGGACGCGAAAGATGGCTCGCGCGGGGTGCTCCGGCTCGCGCACAGGTGTTCCTCGTCGAGAAAAGCGGAATGAAGGTTCAGGGCAGAGAGCTGGCGTCGCATCGTTTTCTAGAGGGAATGGTCTCTTTCGCGGCAATGCTTGGTCTGTTGAGTGTTCCGCGCTGGAAGCGGTTCCTATGCTGTGGTTTGTTTCTGGCTGCGGGGTCTGTTCGAGGCTGGAGGAAGAAACTGACCCCCGGACATCCCCTTTCCTGTTCGTGTTCCTGGGTCTCTTTGCCCCGTCGTCAGCAGGACGGTTTGTCTGTTTATGTTGCGGAAAACGACTTTAGTCAGACACTCCGGTCTAGAAATCGGCCTTCAGGCAGAAAGCTTTTGTAATAAGAGCGGGTATTCAGCGTCTTTTTGACACCGGGGTTGAACCCGTGTTCCTCTTTAAGCGGCGGTGACGAGGTTTAAACCGGTTGGTGTGGGATGTCCGAGCGAGTCTTGCCCCTGCCCACAGGGAGCAGGAAAGTTCAGGAGGCAGAGAACAACCAGGAGAATAAACAGGGGCTTGGTTGGCCCTCTGGGTCAGCAGCTCGCCAAACCTGCCATCATAATGTTAATAATAATAATAATGTTTCTTTATTAGCCCTATACAATTTCTTGCATTAGGAATTCGTCTTTTCGCATACCCCAGCTTTTCTCCATGGAGAGACAGACAGGGAGAGAAGCTGGGGGTCAGAGTGCAGGGTCAGCCATTGTACGGTGCCCCTGGAGCAGTTGGGGTTAAGGGCCTTGCTCAGGGGCCCAACGGAGTAGGATTCCTCTGCCGGCCGCGGGATTTGAACCGGCAACCTTCCAGCCACAGGCGCAGATCCTGAGCCACAGAGCCACCCCTCCGCCCATCGGATGTCGCTGCCATGGCAACAGGGTATTGGGACAAGCTGCCGGAAGGAAGAGAAGCCGACGCGCACCAGTGAGCGCCTGGCGTGGGCCCTCGCACTGGGACTGGCAGCGGTGGTCAGGTGAGAGGGGAACAGCACTGTGGACACGCACACGCGCGCACACACACCCCTCTGCGGTGGGGGGGGTTGGTGTAGAAAGAAGGAGGCCAGATAGCAGAAAGGAACGAGGAGTATGGTGCTGATCTGGACATCATGAGGCTGGTTTGCTTCCCCTGGTCCTGGGACTCTTGAGAGGGTCATCGACACCACGGGCTCTACAGGGCGCCAGGGCGTTTTAACTCAAAACCTGGAGGAACCTGCCAGGAGGGTTCAACCGAGCTGGAAGTGGATCTGTGTCCCAGGCACACTTCGAAATCCACAGAGAATGCATCACAAAATCAACCCAACATTTTGCAATGGGCCAGTCCGTCACCAGACTGGAACCCGTTGGAAACCTGGGGTGGGAACTGGGGAGGTCAGTCCATGCGCACAGCCTGGAGGGTATCGAGAGTTCGGTGTGGAGCAGAGCCTCAGTGTGTTCTCCAGGCTCATAGGGCTCAGTGCTGCTGTCGAGACAAGGGGGGGGTACACTCAGCACTGACCACTGGGGTGCTGATGATTATGGGAGTTCAGGGGAAGAAAGGTCAGCTGAACTCTCCATCTGCTCTTGGACTCTTCCTCTGAGCTCCTGAACTCCTCTGGTGCCGATTCGGGATCTAGTCCTTCCTCTCTCTGTGCTGGTTCAGGGACTGCTGGCCCCTTCCCTTCCAGAGCGGAGCTGTCCCCTCCTGCTTCATCTTCAATCGCACCTCCCTCCGTCAGGAGACTAATCAGCCTCGTGTAGCTGGTGGCCTTGGAGTACAGTTGTCCAGTCTCCTCTCGCTCCCCCTCCATTCCTTTGCTCGAGCTGGGCACGCATGTACCCCTTCCCTGTGCCTACACACCCGTGCCATGAATACTCCAGGTCAGTGTTTTTCGATTAACACTTGTACCTGAAATACCGGAGTCCTGCTCCTCAGTGAGATTTTATCGCCCCCTTGTGGTTCTTCCCTGCAAGCTCATCTGGTCTTTCTCTCCCACTCTAGTCAGTCAAATAACTGAGCTGATGCTGCAAATCTCCAGATGTGCAGAAACCATGAGCTTGCATTAACTAACTTTAATGGAATGGGTGTCTTGGTAGTGATTACTCATCCCAACAGCATCCCCAGCCTTTGAGGTCCAGGTGCAGTCCTGTTTTGAGTAACATCCCATGAGAACTTAAAAATATAGTAAGGTTGGGGTGTGAATAATTTAATTGAAGAGAGGCTAAAGTGTTGACTCTGAATCGGGGAGCTTACAAGTTAATAATTTCAGCACCCTGTTACTCAGGGATTACTGAGCAGGAATACTGAGAGTAATGACCCAGACCGCGAACCTGACATGACAAATTTCTATACAAAAGAAACAGAAACGGTCTTCAGTGCTGCTTTTTGTTCTTGACTTCCTGCACCCAGCCTTCCCTCTACAGAATGAGGGAGACCCACCCAGCAACTGAGACACGCATCCGGGGTAGGAAGCAGAGGCACCTGGTCTTTCTAAAATAAAAGGCCCTGCACAGGCCTAAATCGCTCTCGAACGAGAATGTTAGAGAATAAACGGGAGCCATTTTCCTTACTCCGATCGGTTTGCTTTCCTGCCTGGATCTGCTTGGAAACCTCATGCTTGTTTCAGTCCCCGGGCTGGTCTCTAATTGTCCAGCGGCTGCTGTGTGGCGGTTCAGCCCCTGGCCCCTAGCGGGGCGGGTCCCCAGGGGCTGGAAGTGAACATCCTCAGGGTGGTGGAACCGGTGCCTTTAGGACTGAGAGGTTGGGTGGAGCTTCTTTACACAGAGAGTGGGGGGGGCATGCAGCGCCCAAAAGTTGCCTGGCTGTGTGGGGTGGGTGTGGATCTGGTGGGAAGAAGAGGGTTTAGGACAGACCGGAAAGAGAATCCGGAGCATGCAGTCACTTCCCCTCTAGTCGAACCCAGGCCCGTTGTTGGGGGAGGGCGGGAGGCGGAGGAGTAGTGGATTGGGCCAAGGAGACGCGTGTACTTCCTGCTGCTACTCCTTTCCTTTCTCTCAGAAAATCCCAATAACGGGGACAATCCTTCTACACCGGGAGGCGGAGCAGGGCATGTGGTCCTGCGCTGCCCCTGTGGGTCCCCACCCCTAGAGCTGTCCGATATGACTCAACCCCCCCCCCCTTCATTAAGAACATAAGAAAGCTGAGAGACGAGAGGAGCCCACTGGGCCCCTCTAGCCCGTTTCGTATTGAGTGGTTAATTGATCCCAGTATCTCATCAGGATCAGGATCTCAGTGTTCTGATGCATAGAGTTGCAATGGTCTTAGCAGTCGTGATGCCCTTAATGCTCTGCTATAGCAGTGTAATGCTGTCCTACAGCAGTGTCCCGCTGTCCTGAGTGCTGTCCTACAGCAGTGTCCCGCTGTCCTGAGTGCTGTCCTACAGCAGTACTGTTACATATAAAACACTTTTCCCTTTTCGTGTTAAAAAAAAAACTGTCTTTAATGAAGTTGTTTTATACCTTTACACTAATTAAGTACAACGATAGATGCATAATTATCAATAATACAGAGGTGTAGTTTCTGATATGATTAGATTCCGGTCCATTGCCCCGCAGGCGATTGGAGGAAGAGTCCAATCTTCACACCCGAAGAAGGCTCCACGGCCGAAACGTGTTTTCTTTCTTCTTTTTTTTCAGCATGGAATAAACCTGTTACTTGTCGTTTATCTTACCTGCAGCAGGCAGCGCTGCCACAACCACAGGGCGGGGTCGCATTGCTCTTGGTGAACCCCCCTGCCCCAGCTGCACTGGGGCCGTTAGCGGGTCGGCGGGGGGCGCCTCTGTAACAGAGCAGCCGCCCGCGCGCGCTGTCGCCACTCGTCTCCCTGCAGCCCCGGCGCGCGGCAGCGAGCATGACTGCGCCCCGTCACCTGCTCGTGCTCCTGGCTCTGGCCTGCTCTGGTAGGCAGAATGCAAAAGCTAATAATGATAATGGAAATATTTCATGTGCTGATAAATAATTAGAGTATACTAATAAGTAAGTAAGTGAATATCGGAAAAGTTTCTATTATCGCGATACCGAATTTCGTTACCGAATTTTGATGTAGATTATAAAATTATTCATGTATTAACAGCGTGTGAGCATCACATTTGATTGCGATAGTCAAAATTGTTAAGATTTTACAGGTGGGGACATCGAGTAAACTTTCTTGACGTTAAATGAATTGTTTAGTTATATTTCTTCCCTGATATACTAATACTGATATACAATTTTATTAGTATATTTTTATCATATCCAATGTTATAAAATTGTTTAGCCAACAACGCTTAATAAGTAAATATTAAGTTAGAAGTATTGATAATCAAAACAAGAAGAACCACCCAATGAACGCGGGTTAGTACAGCTTGAGTCTAATTTGATTTTTAAATCTTTTTTTTTTTGCTATTATTATTATTTTATTGTTATAAGGTTTTATATTACATCATATAGTTATTTATAATAGTACGTGGCACAATAAATGCTAAGGGAATAAAATCGAATAACGTTTCAGAAGGGGAAAAAGCCGTCTAGTAAGAATACAAACAAAATCGTGTTCAATACTGTACATACACACATCATTCATTTAACCCATAGCTAACAAACAAGCGGCGCGATCAGTGAAAAGTTAAGAGGCAGTTGCCATCAGCCCTGCCGAGAGCAGAGTCTTTATCGATCGCGGATGAAGAACCGCCATATTGTAAAAGGAAACATCAAGTCAGGTCCTAAAAATAAATATGAGCTCTAAATAGGATTAATTATAAAGGTGTAATACAGAAGTCAAGGAATAATTTGACAGGTTTCTTACTATAATGCTCTCTCTCTGTTTTAAATCCTGATCAAAGAAGAATTTCGATTCCAGACTAATAGTAACAAGGTTTTCCAAATTGGCAGAATTAGTAATAAACTCCTTTTTGTTTTACGCAGGCCTGTTTCACCAGCACTTTTTTTGTACTGTAGCATTAGGTAAAAAAGTGGCTTTTCTCGCCTCGCGTTTATTAACACGTTTGTTTAGAAAATAAACCAATACATTAAAACAAATCAATCAATTAATTTTAGAAAAACACATATCTTAGATATACACCGGAGAGTGTATCCACATTTTGTTAGGAATTTCTAATTTATCCATGCTGCGGCAGTCTTAACTGTCGTGTTAAGTTTTTTTTTAAAAAACTTTTTTTTTATTAAATAAAAAACTTGATTGTATAAACTCGCTAATTAAAACATCATCGGTACCTTTGTTGAGGTTTCACTGAACAGAGAGATATCTGTGCACTCGCACTCGAAAAGCTAGACTTGACCGCCGAAAGTTTATTAATGAAGCTCAACTGACCGACAGGCGAATTCAATTCATTTTCGCCTTTAAGGAAAATGAGCGTCGCTTTCACAGCAAATTGAAGGGTTTTCCATATGTTGGTAAACTGCGCCATTAAGCAATTTGCTGTAAACGCTCGGTTTATTGTCGTTGTTTACGAACCACACATTTCTTAATTTATATCAGTAATATAATAATACCAATTCATATTTTGTTGAAGTGATCAGCTCTATGAAAAATACCGATCACTGGCATCGATAATGCCAATAATCCCGGTTCTCTTCTTGTTTAAAATGCGCTCCTCCGGTCTCGCCGTCAGTCCAGACCGACCGCCTCTGTCCGCTTGAGCGTCTCTCCGGCAGCGCTCGGCTCCAGAGACCAGCGCGGCAGAGGAGAAAACACACACAGACAGGGCCCCGGCTTCTCTACGTCTAGAGTACGAGGAACAGAAGCACGAACAGGGGAGGAGGGGGTTAAACCTAAGAGTGATCACAGCCTTTTGTATTATTTAAGAAGCCCTATCCGTTTTTGGGCGACTAGGAAAGGGTCAGTCACAAACTGTTTTCCCTCCTACCGTCCGGTAAACGGTACCGAAGCATTCGGTCCAAGTCCAACAGACTACGGAACAGTTTCTACCTCTAGGCAATAAGACTGCTCAACAGCAAATCACCTGTAATGGCTACATGGACACACAATTCTCACTATATTCACCATAACTGCACTACATGTATATATTGCACACACCATGGACACATAACAGCTCTACTCACATTGAGTTTTGTTCCGTTTCTATTACATTATTATTTTGGAACCTGATTTTCGTCACCTGATTCTTGTGAGCTCGCAGAAAAGACAATTCGTTGCCGGCAACTACTACTGCTGCACGCTGTGTTGCTGTGCATTTGAGAAATACGCTTTGATTTGATTCCCTGCTCCCACCCCAACATTATTTTACCACTTCAAACAAATAAATACACGAATTATAGGACTGGAGAACGTTAGCTTAGTGTATGTCCTGTTGCCTTCCAGTAAAACACCTCCAGTATCTCCCTGTCTTGCGGACAATGTCTACCGTTCGCTAGTTACATTGGATCTGACCGACTCAAGACCAACAGAAGCACACATTTATTATTGCGGTAACTTGATCTGGCGATCTGTTTCGAGATCTCTCATTCCGCTCCATTAACGTCCCTCTGGGGTCCTCAGGCGTACAAAAAAATGTACTGCCGAGTTTGCAACGCGTGTGAAAGGTCACTTGTAATGGGTCATCGCCCGGTTGAAGGATTCATGCAGCTGGTCGTCACGACATTCACTGCTTTCCGACATTAAACGAGCGGGACGGATGTATCGGTACCTGCCGCCACCTTGGACAGAGAGATAATATTGAGCCCGATGGAGAGGGCCTGGAGCGGGTTGGAAGATCGGATCGGGTAAAACGGCCATTTAATTCAATTCGACTTTATTGTCATTATACTTCCACAGGTGCATAGTATAATGAAAAGTGTTTCTCATGAGTCACTCAGGTGCAGGATATAAATAGGACAGAAGATAAGACAATAGACAGTAACACAATAACAGTAACTTGTAGTAACATAACGTGTAATCAAAAACTGTGCAAAATCCGCAAACGGAAAAAAAATATAACAGGACAAAAACAGTGCAAGGTAATTCGAGGTACAGTGCAAAAATAGTAATGCGATTAATAAATATTACAACTAGTACAGTTTTACTGAGGAATTGAAGGGACAGTACAATTTCGGCTTACATGTGTGTGTAGTGGTGTTGGAGTGCAGTCCTTGTTGGTATAGGAAGACGTTAGGAGAGATCATAATATGATGGGAGATGATCGGTCAGGCCGTTTGACGGAAAGCAGGTACACCAGAGTGGAATTAGAATAAATCAATCCTTCGGGTTTTACCAGGGGGTTTTATGAACCATAGTTTGCGGCACTGCAGATAAAATGACGTTTAAAACTCTTTCCACCTGGGGTCAAAAACCGAATAACACAACTTTGAAGTCTTTAATGCATTTGATCTTCCTCCTGTTAAAAACGTTGTTTACTCTCGACTCACTTTGCGAGTGTTCCCTGACCTGAATATGGAGCCATACAGAAACACTTAGGTTTTGATTGTCTTAATGTTAATACCTTTTGACTGTCGCTAATACCTGACACGCCGAGCTGCCTCTGTTTAGTACACTCGTGCAGCGCGGACGACCAGCCCGACCTGCAACTATGGCAACCGCACCCGTCGGTCATCGGCACGAGCGGCAGGAACCCGAAGGTGGCGTGCCGGCTCGAGGGCAGCGGGAAGAAGGTGGGCGCGCTGATTCGCTCCTGGTACCGGCGCGCGGGCGGGGGCGCGCTCGAGTTCCTGCTGAGCCGGCAGAGCCCCACGCGGCAGAGCTACGGCGCGGGCGTCGGCCAGCGGTTCCTGATCGAGGAGGACGAGGGCGGGAACAGCTTCTCGCTCATCATCGGCAACTTCGCCGCGGCCGACCAGGGCGTCTACTACTGCGCCGTGTGGTTCAACCACAGGTACATCTTCGGCCCGGGCACCCAGGTCATCTACAGAGGTGAGCTCGCCGGACGCACACGGCTGTAAGGCTTTTGAAGGGTTGGAGTTACAAGACGACAAAAAGTGGAGAGCTGCGTCACCGTGCGCAGGCTGCTAGGGAACGGTCTATTCTCAGGTGGGTAGCTGCGTCAGCATGCGTAGGCTGCAAAGGAACAATAGGTTTATCACACCTGAAGAAGGCTCCACGGCCGAAACGTTGTGTTCTCTTTCTTCTTTTTTTCAGCATGGAATAAACCTATTACTTGTTCCTTTAAGGTCTATTCTCTGCCGCCAGAAAAAGGAAAGAGACACAACGTTTCGGCTGTGGAGCCTTCAGGTGTGTGAAGAGACCTGAACACACACTTGCGGAAGGCTCCACAGGCGAAACGCTCTCTTCCTCTTATCAGGGATACACCTGTACTGTTGGAGATGTGTTCCGTTATAATATTTTGTTAAAGACGTCGCTGTGAGTTCTGGGGCTTTTAGATTCCCAAGGCCGCTGACTCCGGCACCCCCGATCTCATAATTGTCAACCGCTGTATTTCAGACTCCCCGCCGGCCCTGAGCCGCCCCTCGCTGTCCGTGTACCGGCCGTCCGCCCGGGAGCTGAGGGAGCAGGGCCGGGCCACGGTGCTCTGCCGGGCGCGGGGCTTCAGCCCGCCGGAGCTGCGGCTGCGCTGGCGGCTGGACGGGGAGCCCGTGGACGCGCAGGCGGGCGCGGGCGGCGCGCTCTCGGCCTGGGCAGTGCTGACGGTGCGCGCGGAGTCCTGGCGGCGCGGGGTGCGCGTCTCCTGCCGCGCAGAGCACCTGAGCGCCGACCCCGCCGACCCCCCCGAGAAGAGCGTGGCGACCGAGCGCGCGGTTCCGCCAGGTGAGGCCGCAGATCGGACCTTGTGTCGGACTCCTGGAAGCGCAGAGTAAACAACACCCACACTGACGCACCCCCACTGCGGGACCCCCTCAACCCCAGTCCCTCTCTGGACCTCATTTTAACGCAAGAGGCTCCAACAGATGAGAACTGTGCACATAAACACACCCACAAACAGAGAAATAGATACACAGAAATATAGACACACTTGCACAAAGAACACAGACACTCACACACAGAAATATACACAAAGACAGAGATGCACACAAATATCCAGACACAAAAATACACAGAAATAGAGATATCCACCGATACACGGACATGTACAAAGAGATACACAGAAGTGCACACAAAGACAAACTGATACATGCACACAGAAATGCACACACAGAGATATGCACAAGTATACCCACAGAGAAACAGAAATGTACAGACACACAGAGAAACACAGAAATGTACAGACACACAGAGAAACACTGAAATGTACAGACACACAGACGCACAGCATGCAGAGGGACAGACAGGGACAACAAACAACAGAGGTGCTCCCCCCAGTGGGGTAACTAGTAAAGGTTGAGGTGGATGTGTTGGGGTTGGGTTGGGCAGCATGGTTTCTCTCGGCTCTCGGGGAGAAACAGCCACCCCTGGTGGCCGCCGACCCGCCGTGACAAGAGAAGCCGAGAGCCCGCCGTGCCGGACTGCAGCTCATGCAGCGTCTTGGCCAGCAAGCGGATCCTGAAGGGAGGGGGCGGGTCTCTCAGCCTCTCTGCACTCCCCCCTTCTGAGGGGAGGGGGTCTAGGAGGCGCCACCATGATCCAGGATGCAGAGCGCAAGAGGATTTCTTCATAAATATATATCAGTAACACTCATTTCAGTGGGCTGAGGTGACACTTTGTGTGTGTGTGTGTGTGTGTGCGTGTGCGTGTGTGTGTGTGCGCTCGCTGATGTTCTCACCGCCTGGTGCTCTGGCTATTTCAACACAGGGTGCAGCAGGACAGCTGACCAGCAGGGTGACCTGGGGACTGAGGGAAACTGGACCAGAGGCTCGGGCAGTGCTGACCGCTCTGTCTACACAGGTATGGGCATAAGTACAGGCACACACAGGTACGGGTCCTCACACACAGGTATTCACCCTCACACCCAGGTATTCATCCTCACACACAGCTACGGGTCCTCACACACAGGTATTCATCCTCACACACAGGTATGGGTCCTCACACACAGGTATTCATCCTCACACACAGGTACGGGTCCTCACACACAGGTATTCATCCTCACACACAGGGACGGGTCCTCACACACAGGTACACATCCTCACACACAGGTACGGGTCCTCACACACAGGTACGGGTCCTCACACACAGGTATTCATCCTCACACACAGGTATTCATCCTCACACACAGGTATTCATCCTCACACACAGGTACGGGTCCTCACACACACGTATTCATCCTCACACACAGGTATTCATCCTCACACACAGGTACACATCCTCACACACAGGTATTCATCCTCACACACAGGTACACATCCTCACACACAAGTATTCATCCTCACACACAGATACGGGTCCTCACACACAGGTATTCATCCTCACACACAGGTACACATCCTCACACACAGGTACACATCCTCACACACAAGTATTCATCCTCACACACAGGTACGGGTCCTCACACGCAGGTACACATCCTCACACACAGGTAGGGGTCCTCACACCCAGGACACATCCTCACACACAAGTATTCATCATCACACCCAGGTACACGTCCTCACACCCAGGTACACATCCTCACACAGAGGTTTGGCATACACAAGAGCTGCGTATGGCCAGGTATGGGGACACATAGGAAGGTGCTCACACAATGGAAGGGGATTGGGGAGGAGCCCTTCCTCCAGTCTCAAGACTCTGATCTACAGTACGGTCAGGCAAAGATCCAGCATCGGAACAACACCAGATCTGCGGAAACGGAAAGCCTGTCCGTCTGTGCTTTTCCAGCAGCGGCGGCCGCCATGCGGATCGCGTTCGCCTGCTACGCCGCGGCCTGCGCCCTCAGCGCCGCCTACGGGATGGCTGTCTGTTCCGTCCTCCTGGCCAGGAGCAGAGCCAGGCCGCCGGAGAAGAGCAGCGCCCGAGGCCGAGGGGGGGCCCCCGGGAACCTCCGGGAGCGCAGCTGAGAGCCCGCGCCGCGCCCTCCGCTGGGCCCAACCTGCACGACGCCACGCAAGCGCAACGCCAAGGCAGGGAAGAGGAGGTGGCCAATCTCAGTATTCCGCGCTCCGGAGCACTGATCCCAAACCCCATGACGACCATCGACACCGACCAGCACCAAGACTGCCGAAATCCCCATTATCATCCGACACTATGGGCTGTAATTATTGCCCCGTGTTCAGAGCACGTTAACCAGCGGTGATTATTAGCCAGTGATATTCGCTCCTGGTCCTGAAGAGGCACACTCCTCTAGGATTGGTCCCTTACTGTGTTGAGTGAGTGCAGTCGGGGACACCGTGCTCATGAGATAAGATCACTTTATTGGCCCTATACAATTTCTTGCATTAGGAATTTCTTGTTGCATACCCCAGCTTGTTCTCCATGAGACACACGGACAGGGAGAGAAGCTGGGGGTCAGACTGCGGGGCTCAGCCATTAATTCGGCACCATTTAACAACTAAGCGACTGCAAGAAAGTCATAAAGTCCAGGGAGGAGAGAAAAGCAGGCCCGGGAGACAGTATCGGTGCGTCAAGCTGTTATTGATGACCAGAGCCAGCTGCTCGATCACTCACTCACCCCAGTCAGTGCAGAATGGTAGTGAATTAACTAATCTGACACACAGTTCTGTTGACACCTCTCAAATTCACCTAAGCCACCTGTTTTCTAACTGTTTCATCCAATTCAGGGTTGTGGGGGAACTGGCACCTATCCCAGCAAGCAACAGGCGCAAGGCGGGGTACACCCCAGACAGGACACCGATATGACAACACTCACACGCATACCAGAGCCAGTTTTCCCAGAATCCAATTAGCCTACCAGTATGGCTGTGAGCTGCGAGTGGAAACTGGATCACCCAGAGGAAGCCGACGCAAAACGGGGGAGAACATGCAAACTCCACACAGACGGCACCCCAGGTTTGGAATTCAATCCAGGGTCCCGGCCCTCAGCTGGAGCAACGTTAAGCACTGCGCCACTGTCCTGTCCCATCAAATTCATTCAGCTGGGTACATTTAATTAGACAATGAAGATTGAAAGCTGGTATGAAAAACAGAAAGACGTGTTGACCAGAGCTGGGCCACCTCTGTTATACTGAGTATATATATATAAAAGCATTTAGAGAATATGAAGATTCTGCTGAGCTAATATTGCTGCATGTATTGAGCTGATTTAAAGTGTTAAAGAATAAAACAGTCTGACACGCCTGTGGTCCTTTTGCTCATCGACTGTTCTATCTAGTCTTCTAGGAAGTGCCCCTCTGTCTCCATTTCTCCCCGCTGGCAGTGGGAGCACAGCCTGTCCTCTCTGGACAGCCAGGTCTGCCTGTGTCATCCAGTTTCTATGGCCAGGCTGTGGTCACTGAGCCTGTCCTCTCTGGACAGCCAGGACTGCCTGTGTTCAGTTTCTGTGTCCAGGCTGTGGTCACTGAGCCTGTCCTCTCTGGACAGCCAGGTCTGCCTGTGTTCAGTTTCTGTGTCCAGGCTGTGGTCACTGAGCTTGTTCTCTCTGGGCAGCCACGTCTGCCTGTGTCGTCCAGTTTCTATGGCCAGGCTGTGGTCACTGAGCCTGTCCTCTCTGGGCAGCCAGGTCTGCCTGTGTCGTCCAGTTTCTATGGCCAGGCTGTGGTCACTGAGCCTGTCCTCTCTGGGCAGCCAGGTCTGCCTGTGTCGTCCAGTTTCTGTGGCCAGGCTGTGGTCACTGAGCCTGTCCTCTCTGGACAGCCAGGTCTGCCTGTGTTCAGTTTCTGTGTCCAGGCTGTGGTCACTGAGCCTGTCCTCTCTGGGCAGCCAGGTCTGCCTGTGTCGCCCAGTTTCTATGGCCAGGCTGTGGTCACTGAGCCTGTACTTCGTCAGGGTCTGTTTCTCTTTGCTGTTACTTATGTTGGTCAAATATTCGGCTAGTGTGTATTGTCTGTTTAGGGGTTCTGTAGCATTCCAGTTTGTGTTGTGTTTGTGTGTGTGTCCCAGTGTGTGAGATATTGCTGTTTGATCTGTGCTGTGATGTGACCCTCCTCTCTCTCTACCCCTCTCGTCTCCCAGCTCTCTCAATTCAATTCAATTCAAGGTGCTTTATTAGCATGACCGATGGGTACAATCAGTGTTGCCAAAGCAAATAAAAAATAATAAAATTAACATAGAACAAAACAAAAAATAGAAGTAAAATAAAATCTACAGACGTTACAGACATTTACAACAAAGACATATTATATAATTTTGACATCTACTGTAGGCGGCTGGAGCATTATTGGGAGACGGACTCACTGTTCCTCAGGCTGTGACAGGAGATCACATACTGGGCTGCCAGATCAACTGAGTTCCCTCCTCCCTCTCCCAGTAGGATTGGGACCTGTTGTGGTTTTGGCAGGTGTGGGAACTCTGGGATTAGATTTCTGAATTTCGGGAAGAATGTTTCTCTAATCCCAGAGTATCTGTCACAGTGCAGTAGGCAGTGCACCTCTGTCTCTATTTCTCCCTGCTGGCAGTGGGAGCACAGCCTGTCCTCTCTGGGCAGCCAGGTCTGCCTGTGTCGCCCATTTTCTATGGCCAGGTTGTGGTCACTGAGCCTGTACTTTGTCAGGGTCTGTTTCTGTTTGTTATTTTTTATTTTGGTCAAATATTCAGCTAGTGTGTATTGTCTGTTTAAGGTTCTGTAGCATTCCAGTTTATGTTGTGTTTGTGTGTGTGTGTCCCAGTGTGTGAGATATTGCTGTTTGATCTGTGCTGTGATGTGGTTGAGTCTGGGTTGTGGTGCTCTAGCAGTGCTGTCCTGAGGCTGGTTAGTGTTGGTGTGGCTCAGGTCGGTGAGCCTCAGGACCAGCTGGCTCAGGGGGCTCTGTTTTGGGCTCAGCTCTTGGCTCAGCAGGGCTTTGTGGTGGTAGGAATTTTGGAATTTTGGTCACTGTTTTTTAGGTGTAGCCAATACTTTAATATTCTTTTCTGTATGTTTATCAATAGTGGGTACTGGCCTAATTCTGCCCTGCACCTGTTGTTAGGAGTTTTTCTCTGCACACGGAGGATGATTCTACAGATCTCCATGTGCAGAGTTTCTGTGGGATGTTTGTCCCATTGGGTGTAATCCTGGTCTGTGAGGGGACCCCACACTTCACTGCCATATAGGGCAATGGGTTGGATTACACTTTCAAATATTTGGAGCCAGATTCTTGTTGGTGGGTTGATGTTGAAGAGCCTCCTTCTTATTGCCTAGAAAGCCCTGAGTGCCTTCTCCCTCAGTGCCTTCACTGCCAGGTCAAAACTCCCGGAAGAGCTGATGGTGAGACCGAGATATGTGTAGCTGGATGTGTGCTCCAATGTGTTGTTGTTCAGTGTGAATTTGTACCTGTTTCCCTGAGGTCTGGCTTTCTTCTGGAAAACCATAACTCTGGTCTTGTCAAGATTGACTGTCAGTGCCCAGGTCTGACAGTACTGCTCCAGCAGTGCCAGGTTCTGCTGCAGCCCCTGTTCTGTGGGCGACAGCAGGACCAGGTCATCTGCATAGAGCAGGAACTTGATTTCTGTGTCGTGTAGTGTAAGACCAGGAGAGGGTCTCTCTCTGACCCTCCTCTCTCTCTTCCCCTCTCGTCTCCCAGCTCTCTCTCTGACCCTCCTCTCTCTCTACCCCTCTCGTCTCCCAGCTCTCTCTCTGACCCTCCTCTCTCTCTACCCCTCTCGTCTCCCAGCTCTCTCTCTGACCCTCCTCTCTCTCTACCCCTCTCGTCTCCCAGCTCTCTCTCTGACCCTCCTCTCTCTCTACCCCTCTCGTCTCCCAGCTCTCTCTCTCTGACCCTCCTCTCTCTCTACCCCTCTCTGACCCTCCTCTCTCTCTGACCCTCCTCTCTCTCTACCCCTCTCGTCTCCCAGCTCTCTCTCTCTGACCCTCCTCTCTCTCAGCGTGTGCTCCCTCTGACAAATCACCAGCCCCAACATTCCTCAGCCTTCCTCGTCTCAGGGACGCCCCCTTGTGGCACCGGGAGGGAAGCGCCTGCGCTGAGCAGCAGGTGGAAACCCGACACAGACCGGCTCCAGCCAGAGCAGTTCCTTCAGCTGCAGCTGCACAAACACACACACAGTCCTGTGCTGAACTGGAGCCCCTTCCTGAGCCCCCCGGCCCCCCATGTGTCTTTCACAGAGCCTGGCAGGCTGGAAAGGACAAGCTGTTCCCTCGCGCTCCTCACGTCCCGGGACACACACACACACAGCGGGACATGTGCACAACAGTCCTCCACGACGGGCAGATCAGGGCCAGAAGAAGCAGGAAAGAGAAGGGGAAGGGCACTGAGGGAGGAGGAGGGAGAGAGAAGGAATGGAGAAGCATGCATAGGAAACTGGGCGGAGAGGGAAACAGCGACAGGTCCCGGGCGCAGTGCAGGCGAGCCCAGAGAGTCAGGCTCTCCCCCTCGCACTGCGGCACAGCGGGGTCAGACCGGACCCCAGAACCAGAACTGGGACAGGCTGATCCTCGGTGCAGAACTCGGTCAGACTGTATCAAAACTTCAGAACTGGGTCAGACCGAATGTCAGAGCAGAACCAGGACAGACTGGATCCCACTGCAGAACTGGGTCAGACTGGACCTCAGAACAGAACCACATAGCAGGAATCCAAAAAGCACAGGATTAGAAGCGAGAGTACACAGCTCCACCTTCCTGTCAGCACAGAAGCCTAACAGTGAAACACACACCAGACGTCAGGTCAGAACACACACGCATACAGTATATTGCATTCTGTATACCCACCCGTGCCACACACCACAAGCAATCTAAAGAGACTCAGTTCCTCCAGCCAGTCAGTGCGGGACACTCCCTTCAGACTGAAGAGACTCAGTTCCTCCAACCTGTCAGTGCGGGACACTCAAGCCCTGGGATGTGTCTACTCACTCGTCTCTGGCCTGACTCCAGAGTGGCGGTATCTGTTCTGTAACGTGGGGACCAAAACTGCGCATGACATTCTAGACGGGGCCTTACTAGTGTGTTATGTTCGAGCTGTCTCTTCTAGCTCAGCATTTCCCATTTTGTAGTTATAACGTGTGCATATAAACCATCATCTACCACATATTCTGCCAGACCTTTGTTTTTTAACGCAATTTGCTCTTATACTGATGATGTATAACAGCGATGAGTCTGACTTGTTTCATATCAGGGTCATTCATATTTGGCGAGGCTGCACCCAGGCGGGCCCCGTTGACTAACACACAGCTCTGCAGCCGGCACGAGCCGGCCTGTCTCCCTCTCGCTCACTGTTCTCCCTGCCCGCGCGCCGTGCCGAGTCCCACTATGGGAAAACTCACCGGAGAGCTCCTGCTGCCCCCTGGAGCGCACGGCCCCCTCCCTCGGAGGCGGGTGGAGACCGGTTTGTTTTCGGATCTACAGAACTGCTCCATCGGGAAGAAATATCAGGGAAGGCGGGGCTTCCCTGCGGTGGAAAGGCAGTTGCGAAACATTTTTTGTTTTACTGGTTATTTAAACAATAACAACAACAACAACAAAACCAATACAAACAAACAGTACATATAACGTATCAAAAACATCTTCAGGGCTACATATCATAATACAAATACACAACTATGAAAAAAGTTTATACGCCGCTTTCGTGTTTTTACATTTCGATATAGGCAGTAAAGACGCCTTTACATCTATTTTAAACTGTTAAAACACGGGACTCTTCCCAGACCATTTCACTTAATGTAAATAATATCGTGCAAGAACAATAATTATGTCAATTACAAAAGATATTTTCGTATTATTTCCAATGTGACTGAAGCTTAACATAATGTCTATTTCTTCAAAAAAATAATATCAATATTAGCCCCTTTCTTAATATAAGTTTGCAAATCAGTCCAGAGGGTTTTTACAACAGGACATAACCAAAATAAATGTTATAAGGTTTCAGGGTTACTTTCTCAAAAGGCAGTTATCAGGTATATTAATCTTAAATCTCTGCACAACAAGAGTCTTTACTGGGTAAATACGATTAACTATATTATGTTACCTCCTTAACCTTATTAGATATACAATATTTGGTCGACCTCATCCATTTTTTTTTCCCAATCAATCCCATTCCCAAAAGATGTGACAATGTTTCCCAAATGATGATGACTTTAACTGACAGGATACTGTCAACTTGCAATAGGGATCTTAAAAACTAATTACATCCCTAACTCAAAATATCCTGTCCTTGTAGTCTAACACAAGCTGTAAATTCTTCCAAGGTTTCTAATGGACAATTCCTTAAGAGACTCTGTACTTCCCTAGAGATCACATTACACTAAAATATTGATCAGAATTAATAGAAATATTATATCTGTTAACAAAGTCTGTGTAATTATATATTTCACCATCAACATTAATTCATTGTTTAACCCACATTATACCAAATGTATTTAAAAAAACAAGGTTTTATTTCTAACATTTATCCATCTATTGTTCCAGATGGCATATCTATGAGGGGAAAAATATGTTAATGTGTGAGTGACCAAGTAAGAAGTACTTGTTTATGGAAATTGGCCAGTTTCAAGGGGATATTTCCACCATCAAAGTTAAAACTCCATACCCCCTACTTCTTGAAATGTTAAGTTAGGAATTATTTTGTATCCACTTTATCTTCAAAATTGCATTAGATATCCTAAAATTGAAAGCATTTAAGCCCCCTTCTGCCCGTGGATGACAAATAATATATTTTTTAAGATAATGGGGTTTATTCCTCCAGATAAACTTAACAAGTTTAGAATGAACTTTTCTAATTGCAGGTGGTGCATCCAAAACCAGTGAAGCATAAACTCAGAGTTAGACAAAAGTATTGGACCATTTAAAGAAAGGTCTCTGAACAACCATGAGTCAAGTGTTTTCTTCTTCCAAATGCTTGCATAATAGGAGAAGAGTTTAGATCACTTGTGATTTGTGGATTTTTGGAAGTCTTGATTTACAGGAATATTGCACATGGATAAGACATCACATTCTCCCAGAGCCATCGCTTCACGTTTTTTGATACTTCAAGGGAGGCCAGATACGGAGGAAAAAGCCTTTAAGCACTTAATTGTCTTCTCAGCCTCTGTATGGTTTCTTAAAAACATTGTTGTATCATCAGCCAATTGGGATCACTTCATCTGTTTATCCTGTATTTGAATACCCTGAAACACATCCCTTTTTATATGGGTAGCCATAACTTGTGTAACCAACGAGAACAGGGATGGGCTTATGGGGCACCCTTGTCGAATTCCCTACCAGTTCCAAATCTATAGGAGCCAGTTTAACAGAACTGCTGTCTTTGTTGGACAGTGTTCTCATTACCTTTTGAAAATATTCACCAGGCAGTTGCGAAACAGGGACGCGCGCTCCTCGCTCCGTGCCGGGGGGAGGCCGGCGGGCCCCGGTCGCACAGGGACCAGCTGCAGGCGAACACAGCCGGTTTGCCCCGGACTCGCCTCGGAACGCACACGAGCCGCGCGCCCCGCACGCATGCACGCAGAAGGGCCCCCTCGCGCAGCCAGGCGGGGTCGGAGGTCACGGTGGAAGGTCTGAAGCAGGCGGGCAAGAGAGAGCGGTGCTCAGGCCAGGCTAACTAAAACACTATCGCACGGGAGGAACGAGTTGATATACAGTAGAGCGGACAGATAAGGCGCTACGGTATAGCAGAGTGCGTCACTGGAGCGTTTGCGGGGCGGTTTAGCGAGCAAAATACATGTTGAAATACGCCTCGGTATGTGGTAGAGCACTGTAGTGACTTTACTGTACTGTGTCAAACTGTAAGCTGCTCTGTTGCAGTGTACTGCGCTGCGTGTTGTAGAAAGTCACACCTGAAATACTCCTGCCTGGCATTGTAAAGTGCAGTACTGCAGTGTAACGCACAGACGTGCTCCACAGGCACAGAGCGCGCAGAACGGAAGACAGACGGCCAGGCCAGCAGTCTCTGACATGCCTCGCTGAACCTGCTCTGTCCCCTGTTTACCTACCAAAGTCCCCAGAGCCAGTTAATGATCAAGCATAGCAAGAGATTAAAGAGAGAACTGAGCAACTGTCCGCAGTTTCTAAAAAAAGGCAAAAGTTAATTATAGAGAGGAGAAACACAGAATGCAGAAAGGCTCAAAGGGAGATGTAGAAAGCAAGTCCTATCTGTGCCAGGAGGCCAGGTCACATGACAGTGCCCAGTCCAGGCCCTACACATCACTGCCCCAGGTCACATGACAGTGCCCAGTCCAGGCCCTACACATCACTGCCCCAGGTCACATGACAGTGCCCAGTCCAGGCCCTACACATCACTGCCCCAGGTCACATGACAGTGCCCAGTCCAGGCCCTACACATCACTGCCCCAGGTCACGTGACAGTGCCCAGTCCAGGCCCTACACAGCTCCATTGCCCTGACCCACATCACTGCTGAGGTCACATGACAGTGCCCAGTCCAGGCCCTGGTCCACCCTCCACTGCCCTGACCCACATCATTGCCAGTCACATGAAACTGCCCAGTCCAGTGTAGACACCTAAATCTCTTTCATGTGTGGCTGTGACGTGATTCTATTTAAGCAACTAACCCTAATTAGCACACACCTATTGTTTGCATCAGTATCTACATACTATGCAACCCCCTTGTGAAGGCTTTGCTATGCTCAACACATAATTCTCACAGCAGAGTGGCAGTGAAGCTCTGTGAGCACGCAGAGAGGATTAAAGCACAGCAAAAGAGCTGAGAACCTGGCAAAAAAATCTGCAAGGTGCAAAGATTGCTGTGCAGAGTAGTGTACAGGCCCAGCTCAGGCAGCAAAATAAGAATTTAACCCAGAGCACCCAGCTCTGGATAGCAGGACAGCACTCAATCAGTCATTTCATTGAGACATTAACTATAACCAAATATAATTCTGTGACTGTGTCTGCATGTGTGTGTCCACCTCCCTCAGTATCAGTGTGTGTGCATCTGCTTGTTAGTGTGTCAGTGTGTCTGTGTCGTTGTGTCAGTATGCATATATCTGTTTCGGTGTGTGTATCTGTGTCGGTGTGTCAGTGTGTGTGTGTCCATCTCCCTTGGTGTCAGTGTCTGTGTATTTGTGTCGGTGTGTGTGTATCTGTGTTGGTGTGTCGGTGTGTGTAAATCTGTGTCAGTGTGTCAGTGTGTGTGTGTATCTGTGTCGGTGTGTCAGAGAGTGTGTGTATCTGTGTCGGTGTGTCAGAGATCATGTGTGTCCATCTCCCTCACATCCTGTGAGTGGCAACCGAGCCCATATCAAGGCGATCCTGCGGGATGTCAGGGCCCGGTCCAGGAGGACAGATCCCATGGCTCTGGGGGTGATCTACAGGGAAGCGGGACCTGGAGGGGGTTCGGAATTGGACGGGGGCTGGAGTGGATCCCTGGCCAGCTGCCAGCTCCTGCTGTCCCGGTGTCTGCAGGACGTGTTCTGGGGTAAGAGTAAAGGGACTCCAGTTCTGGCCTGGCCCAGCGCTCCCCAAAACTGGACCGACATTCTAGAAATCAAGAAAGGAATCTGCCAGGCCGTGAGATACAGAGAGGCAGGTAAATGAGTAACCTGTGTCCCTTTCATCTTATCTAGAAGAGTATTCTATTATTATCAGATATTATGGTAATAATATCTGTTATTATCTTATGATAGTTTGCAACAAGGGACTGGCCTTAAAGAAGCTTACCATGATACATGTGCCTTAGTACTTAGCACTTTCAGTGCAGTTTTAATGTCATTTGGCAGTGCTCGCATGTGGATTCAACATGCCTTTACCATGCATTCCCACATGGACAGCTCCCAGTGATCCTCTGGGACCTACTGGATTTGCTGCCGGAGAAGCTGGTGTATTTCCTGGCTGTGTGTGTGGTGTACCACAGTGCCGACGTGCCCTTGATCTCTGTGGGTTTGTGTGTCAAGTTGTCTTGGAAACTCAGCAAATAAAGCAGATTAGCCGACAGTGTAACCATAGTGCAGGGCTCAAGAGAACTGCTGCACACAGCTCAGTCACAACAGAGTGCAAGACAGCAGGTCACTGCTCAGGAAAACACAGCGCAGTCACAGGAGAGTGCAGGACAGCACATCACTGCTCAGGAAAACACAGCACAGTTACAGGAGAGTGCAGGGCAGCAGATCACTGCTCAGGAAAACACAGCACAGTTACAAGAGAGTGCAGAACAGCAGATCACTGCTCAGGAAAACACAGCACAGTCACAACAGAGTGCGGGACAGCACATCACTTCTCAGGAAAACACAGCAAAGTCACAACAGAGTGCAGGACAGCAGATCACTGCTCAGGAAAACACAGCACAGTCACAACAGAGTGCAGGACAGCACATCACTGTTCAGGAAAACACAGCGCAGTCACAGGAGAGTGCAGGACAGCACATCACTGCTCAGGAAAACACAGCACAGTTACAGGAGAGTGCAGGGCAGCAGATCACTGCTCAGGAAAACACAGCACAGTTACAAGAGAGTGCAGAACAGCAGATCACTGCTCAGGAAAACACAGCACAGTCACAACAGAGTGCGGGACAGCACATCACTTCTCAGGAAAACACAGCACAGTCACAGGAGAGTGCAGGACAGCACATCACTGCTCAGGAAAACACAGCACAGTTACAGGAGAGTGCAGAACAGCAGATCACTGCTCAGGAAAACACAGCACAGTCACAACAGAGTGCGGGACAGCACATCACTTCTCAGGAAAACACAGCGCAGTCACAGGAGAGTGCAGGACAGCACATCACTGCTCAGGAAAACACAGCACAGTTACAGGAGAGTGCAGGAGAGCAGATCACTGCTCAGGAAAACACAGTACAGTTACAAGAGAGTGCAGAACAGCAGATCACTGCTCAGGAAAACACAGCACAGTCACAACAGAGTGCAGGGCAGCAGATCACTGCTCAGGAAAACACAGCACAGTTACAAGAGAGTGCAGGACAGCAGATCACTGCTCAGGAAAACACAGCACAGTCACAACAGAGTGCAGGACAGCACATCACTGTTCAGGAAAACAGTGCTGTCACAGGAGAGTGCAGGACAGCACATCACTGCTCAGGAAAACACAGCACAGTTACAGGAGAGTGCAGGACAGCAGATCACTGCTCAGGAAAACACAGCACAGTTACAAGAGAGTGCAGAACAGCAGATCACTGCTCAGGAAAACACAGCGCAGTCACAGGAGAGTGCAGGACAGCACATCACTGCTCAGGAAAACACAGCACAGTTACAACAAAGTGCAGGACAGCACATCACTTCTCAGGAAAACACAGCACAGTCACAACAGAGTGCAGGGCAGCAGATCACTGCTCAGGAAAACACAGCACAGTTACAAGAGAGTGCAGGACAGCAGATCACTGCTCAGGAAAACACAGCACAGTCACAACAGAGTGCAGGACAGCACATCACTGTTCAGGAAAACAGTGCTGTCACAGGAGAGTGCAGGACAGCACATCACTGCTCAGGAAAACACAGCACAGTTACAGGAGAGTGCAGGACAGCAGATCACTGCTCAGGAAAACACAGCACAGTTACAAGAGAGTGCAGAACAGCAGATCACTGCTCAGGAAAACACAGCGCAGTCACAGGAGAGTGCAGGACAGCACATCACTGCTCAGGAAAACACAGCACAGTTACAACAAAGTGCAGGACAGCACATCACTTCTCAGGAAAACACAGCACAGTCACAACAGAGTTCAGGACAGCAGATCACTATTCAGGAAAACACAGCGCAGTCACAACAGAGTCCAGGACAGCAGATCACTGCTCAGGAAAACACAGCACAGTCACAACAGAGTGCAGGACAGCAGATCACTGCTCAGGAAAACAGAGCAGTCCCAGGATAGTGCAGGACAGCGGATCAAAACTCTGAATACTTCTGCCCCCAAAGACCAGTGTCCCTTTCATTGCTTAACTGACAAATGGCTTATAAAAGAGCTCCTAGGCTGTCAGTCACTGGAGGTTGGGGGAGATGTGGCGTTAGAAGCCGTGTTCGGGGCTCTGCAGAACCAGGGCGGGAGAGCTCTGGGTGAGCTCAGCGCTCCTCTTTTGTGCTTGAGGAGGACAGAATCGTTCAAACGGCGGACAGTTCCCTGCTTAAACCTAGACGGAGCCAAACCCTGTCTGATTATGCCATGACTAAGAAACAAAAAGTGGAAGTTAAGTATGTGCCTGCGATGATGTACTGGAGATATAATTGCGAGCGCCAGCGGGTTCAGCCTGGGATTAGGTTCTGCCGTTGAGAGTCGGGATGGGATACAGAAACCTTTCTTTGCGGGGTTCAAGTAAAAATCGCACCAGCACACCGTACACACGCTAAATTCTGGGGAGATACAAACTTGTGCGGCAAGCAGGAGACTTCAGCGATACGCTTCTTAGAAAAAAACAACAACGATCTTCTGTCAAAAAAGGCGGAGGCTCCTTCTCAGAAGTCACTGCCCGGCGGCACAGCCTGGGGACATCGAACAACACGTTTCGTCCACACCGGCTCCGAGAGGCGCGCGCCCCGGCGGGCAGACCGCTCCGGACGCGCGCTGTCCTCTCTTGGGAACGCCTGCGCTCGTGCAGGGAGGGAGGGGGCGTGTGCGGGCCAGCCGGAGTCACGTGCCCGAACTCCCTGGATTAGCTATTTAAAGCTAAATCGCTCCACGCTCTCAAGAAATCTTTCCGTGCTGCCGTTCGGGCCGACCCTTACAGCCTCTGTGTGCGGGGGGGCGCATATACCAGTATTATCTGTATTACATGACCGGGGAGGATTTACAGCAGGCCAGTTATAGCCTATAGGCAGCGCCGAGTTGCAGAAGAAGACTCCTTTCTTTCCAGCAGAATCCCATACGTTGCGTCGCTTTGCTTTCTAAACATTTGTACTCGCGGAAGAACCAACCGGTAGGCTGTCTGTGGGCTTCTATCCTGCAACAGGTAAGATGAAGTGAAACTTCTCATTGGAGCCCTGTTCGTCCCGGGACTGTGAATTTAGGACACGCCTCATGTCCCGCACAGACTGGGATCCCGTGAGCGCAGTGGAAAGAAGGGGGGCGTTTTTCCTTTATTTGGTTTATAGACACTGTCAAAGTTTTAACCATCCCCGTATTTAGCACAGGGGCCTCACGCTCAGTTTCTGGAGGATTCTGGGTTTCAGAATCTCATAAACTAATTCGCTGCTTGATTGTAATTCTTCTTTCCAGGCTCTGAGGTGATGCAATGCACTGAACGTGTAATCAACTGTAAAAGACCTTAAGTAAAAGACTACTGCGTGTTGTGTACGTGCAGTTGACAAGATAATTAGGTCAACTGTTTAACTGATATCGCAGGCCGGATCAAAAAACCGAAGACCGCAGGACAGACTCAGTATCTAAAGAGTCTGGGGTCTTGTTTTGATCCCGCCTCAGAAGTCAATTAAACAATTAACTTAATTATCTTGTAAACTAGACATGTATAGGATTCTCCTTGTTGATTACAGAGGACATACATTCACTTCATTAAAAGCAGAGTTTAGCTATAGATCACCTCAGAACGCGGTTAGAAGTGGTCCAATCATGCAGTTAATTAATTAAGTAGACCGACTGTGCAACGGAGTAGGAGCGTGGAACAGGGAAAAAAAAGACTAAGCTCTCCAGGAACTGAGTTTGAGACGCCTAATTCTTAAAAATGTTAATATCGCTTATAAGGACAGTATCTCCCTCTTGTCCCGCCGGGGCGCTGTGACAACAGGGCGCGGCCGCGGAAAGTAAACTGGTCGTCCCTCAGCGCGTTCAAGTGGGTCATACACTGACCCACAAGCCCACGAAGCCCACTCCTGGTCCTGCAGAGCCCCGCGGTATCCAGGCGGTCACGATGCCCACGCCCTCGAAAACCCGTTAACGGAACCGGCCCTCGGCTCGATCGGTCTTGTGGCCGGCCGTGTCCAGCCACTGGGGAGTTCGAGCGACTCTCCAGAACCAGAACCGAGGATCACCGCCCCAGAACACTTCGCCACGCTCCTTCCGGGAAGTACAGGGCGTCCTCACGCGCTTAAACTAAGGTTCTGTCCCCCAGCCCGATCACCTTCCGGCTGTACTGGGTGTGCAAAACACAGAACCGAAATCTGCCCTTACATGTATTATTCTTTAAAACGATATACGTGCCAACTCTGCTTTTGCAATTGAGAAGAGCGTTTTTTTAAAAGAAACCGATCCGCGGAAAGCTCAAATTGCCAAATAAGGAGTACCAAAGGTAGACCGCTTCAGCGGATACAGAAAAAATAAACGAGTAATACGTTTTAAACGAGTGTGTGTGTGTGGGGGGGTACAGTCTCTCCTGTAAACGGCCGCAGCAGGCTGTGTTTCTGAAAGGCGGCGGCTGCCGAGCCCGTACTGTATCCGTCTGAGCGCTCTGCTTTGTGGCCGTTCGCCGCGGTCAAGCCGGACACGCCTGTCCGTGTCCGACTCCCCCAGTCACACTGTGCACGTCGCACGCGTGTGCGCGTCCACCACAGAGCGCGCAAGAAACACTCGGGGAATAAGACATCCGCTCTTCCCTCAAACAACAAATCTAACCCCCTGCCAGAATCAATACAGCTTCCAACCTCCGTCGAGTTAAACTCCTAGTCCGTAAAATCTCCATAGCGCCCCAGCCGCAGGATCGGAGCTTCAGTAACGCTGAGAGGAAAATAATGGATTTTATAAATGTTGTCTAATGTTTTATCACGCGTCTGGAAATGTTAATTGTTATCGTCTTTGGCAACACTACGATTAACTGGTCATGCCAATAAAGCCCATTGAATTTGAATGAGAGAGAGTGTGTGTGTGTGTGAGAATGAGAGAGTGTGTGTGTGTGAGAGAGAGAGTTAATTTGTATGTGAATCAATTTGTGTGTTGGGAATTTGTGTGTGTGTGTGAGAGAGAGAGAGGGAGTGTGTGTGTGAGAGAGGGAGTGTGTGGATGTGACAGACAGACTCTCCTGTTGTGCAACACTAAGCTGTCTTCAGCCGCCTCTCGATTTTGTACTCAGAGCTCCTTAACCTTTGTGCCCTGGAGTGGAGGAGCTGCTGGTGACTCCTCCCTGCCCTGCAGGTGCTTGTCAGTGGTTCCCCTGTGGAGCTGCGTGCTGCTGGGGCAGGGGCTCAGACCAGGCCGGTGTCCAGTCCTGGTCCACCTGTCAGCAGGCACGCTAGGCCTCTTTAGAGCAGCAGCACCTGACAAGCTGGGACAAGCTGGTAAACTGCTCCCATTCTGTGACCCAGTCATGTCCTGACTGAGGGTGGGAGACACCATAGTCCTCCTGGACCACGACTGGCTCCAGACCTGGACCAACACAAGTTTTATTCAGTTCAATAACTGCTCAGCTGGACAAGATGAAGCCTTTGCTTGTCATGAGGAATATGGGGATTTAATCAGTCCTATAAAACACCAGTGTCCTGGAGCACCGGAGAGCTGAAGTCAAGAGTCAAGGACACTCCCATCACAAGAACTGTGGTGTATGAGCCCTGCACATCATCTATCTGTCAGTGTTTGAAACAAACCGCTGTATTGGCTAATTAAGACCAATAGTAAAGGCAATTCAATAATTACAGGAGGTGCAAACGCAAAAGTCACGTAGTTAAAGATGAAAACATGAGGGTCAGAATGGTTTCATTAATTGGACTATTTTAATTGTTTTCCGCTCCTAAAGAAGAGTTCTGAGTTGCTTCTGAATTGTGCCAGGAGGAATCAAACCTCTGAACGCTGCAGCCTGAAAGCGATCGATTTGAAGGGGTGGAATCAGTAGACGATCGGTTCATTCTGGGGGTCAGGTTCTGTAACTGAGACACCCGCTGGGGAGTCTGGAGACCAGGCCTGGTGGGAGAAACCTAGCGGCAGGGTTTCTGGTCGATTTTATTCAGCTCACACGCACAGCTTTGGAAAACGGCCCACGTCCCATCAGTCAGTTTGGCACCAGAAGTTCACCCCTTAAATCTGCGCGTCTTTGCTCTCAAGGGTTAAGGGTTTGTGTTTTTCCCAGCCCAGTGAAAGCAGGATCAGGCTGATCTCCATGGGAAATGGCCGGTTTCCCTCTTTCTGTGGAATTAATGGCATGCCTCTGTTCCGTCTGTTTGCCCTGGCATGGTGCCCCTGCTCTTTCAGAAGGGTATTTTTACTCCGGGCATGGCGCCACTCGCTCCCACTGCCACACTGCCCAACTGGAGACGGAGGGTGTGTGGGAGACAATAACACTTTCCTAACCTCCTGCACCCTTCTGCCCCCCGCCGGCAGCATGTTCCAATGGTCACGCCCCCCGGCCACATACACTTGGCACCTTGGGAATATTTTCCTCATGGACTACGACACCACACAACTGAAACTGGACGCTGAAGATTCATCCATCCATACTTTAGGACCCGGCCAGGTCCTGGAGAGGGCTGTGGCCACCCGGCAACTCATCCCAGAAGGACAGGCTCTATGGCAGGGTGGCATCTTGGACGGACACGCGTGGGAGAATCTACAGGCGCCAGTTAATCTCACCAGCAGGACTGCAGAAGGTGGGAGGAAAGCCAGAGGCAAGGCCAACACAGTGGCGAGCCTGCAGACTCCACACAGAAGGATCCCCAGTCCCGAAACAGAATTCACGCTTCTCTGTTGTGGCGCCCCTGCTCTCACTGCGGATCAAATGCTGCTTTCCCAGCACACCCGTCTGCTTCCTTGACAAGCACCCTGTACATCTGTGCCGCTCAGCCTTCGCCGGGGCTGACCCGCTGCCTCTGCGCGGACGGGACGGAGGTAGTACGCCGACAGCCGGGACTCCTGGTCCTCAGCGGATCCTAGACCAAGGCCTGCAGGAGCAAGGGACCCGCCCACGGACGAACGGTTTCCCAGCTCGGGTCCCGGAGCAGCCCTGCGCCTCACTCACCGCCACAGGGAACCTTGCAGGAGCTACTCAACAAGCAGGCAATTAAAGCGTCTTGGAAACGAGCCGGTAAGACGGACCTCCAGTCTGCATTACAGACAAATCTTCTGTCGTGTCACGCCGGAGTTGAACCCCCTTCACGTTCACACCGGCATTCCCCACACAGGGAGGAATGGAATGGGACGCCTCCACGCCACCGTGATCGACAATGTAATCATTACTCCAAGCCAAAGACCTGGGCTTCCCCAGGCAAGAAAAGAGGAAAGTGTCAAGGGGAGACAGCTCCCACATGTCTCAGCGCGGACAGCTGTGTGTACGCTTTAATCACAGATCCTCAAACAGCACTGCTAATGTCTTGTGCCTCAGTCTCATCAGCTGTCAGCAGAGAAGCAAAGCTGGGCCTGGTTAGGGTTGTGATGGGCGAACTCTAAGCCCTCTGGACCAAACCAACACTCCTGTGTGGGGAGGACAGAGGACAGGAGCTGGTGGCTGAGACAGCAAACGGACATCCAGTCCTGTTTGGACATGAAAGATCCCGGGACACTGTCCGTAGGAGTGCTGACTCTGGATCTGTGCAGTCTGGCTTCCCTACAGCACCTCCTTCACTCAGCTGGTGCAGCAGAGTCTTCCTCCTCCCCCTGACCTGTGTGCAGGAGGGCGGCTGTGTGCAGCACTGCACTGTGGGGGGGTGAAGTGGGGCCCCTTCTGCATAGAAAGAGGATTTGGAATTTTTTTGGGCCAAAAATCACTACAGAAACACAATTAATGAATCACACCCCCAGATCGCAGGTATACACCAACCAGCTGTGGCATTTTTTTCACCCCACACAGTTTGCCGCTAATGAGCAGTGTGCTGCATTTGCACGGCTCCGAGTGTGGCGGCTCTGTTGCCACTTTCGAGAGGCGACGCTCATGTGCTTAAATAGCTGGGGGTGGGGCAGACATGATCCGGGCAGCTGAACTGGCTCACAGAGGCTCGATAAGCAGGGTGCTTCAGCCTGCAAGGCCCTGCTGTTTCCTAATGCCTTGCGGTGCACAGCGAAAAGCTCAGTCTAGACACGAGGACAGCAGTGATCCCGGCGTGCTGGGAGGAAGCAGGAGGCGCAGGGGACGCAGAGTGAAGTGGCTGCGCCCAGTGATCCGTGAGGCTCTGGGGATTCAGTGCAAGAGAGAAATTCGAGTCCCTTTTACGGCGCACAAAGGCGTCCCATTGTGGGGAGAGAGCTGGTCGCTGTCCATCACTGGGACTTGTGCCTGATCCTGGTTCTGGCCAAAATAAAAGTCTGCAGGAGTGCAGTCAGTGCCAGGACCCTGGATTCCTAACTGGTGAGCCAGTGTCTATTTGGGGAGGGTGGGAGAGGGGATGTATTAATATTGCAGCTCTTTGCCACCCCTGTGCAGCCTGACCCAATTCAGAACCAGCGAGCTGGAACATGTCTGTCCTGCTGTCTCTTTCTCTCCCAAACTGTCTCGCCTGTGCCTTTCCGTGTGTGCCTCTCTACAGTAGTTACACAAGAGCACAAGACAGGTTCCCCATGAGAGGAGCCCATAGAACACAGATCCCTCCAGGGAATCTATACCTGTCCATGCAGGTGAAACAGGCGTCAACATAGATCCCTTGAGGGAATCTATACCTGTCCTCACAGCTGAGGGAGATGTGGACACAGATCCCTTGAGGGAATCTATACCTGTCCTCACAGCTGAGGGAGATGTGGACACAGATCTCTGGAGAATCTATACCTGTCCTCACAGCTGAGGGAGATGTGGACACCGATCTCTCTGGAGAATCTATACTTGTCCTCACAGCTGAGGGAGATGTGGACACCGATCTCTCTGGAGAATCTATACTTGTCCTCACAGCTGAGGGAGATGTGGACACCGATCTCTCTGGAGAATCTATACTTGTCCTCACAGCTGAGGGAGATGTGGACACCGATCTCTCTGGAGAATCTATACTTGTCCTCACAGCTGAGGGAGATGTGGACACCGATCTCTCTGGAGAATCTATACTTGTCCTCACAGCTGAGGGAGATGTGGACACCGATCTCTCTGGAGAATCTATACTTGTCCTCACAGCTGAGGGAGATGTGGACACCGATCTCTTTGGAGAATCTATACTTGTCCTCACAGCTGAGGGAGATGTAGACACCGATCTCTCTGGAGAATCTATACCTGTCCTTACAGCTGAGGGAGATGTGGACACCGATCTCTCTGGAGAATCTATACCTGTCCTTACAGCTGAGGGAGATGTGGACATATCTAGGCAGGATATGTCTCCGGTGAAGAGAGACATTACCAGCAGGTCTGGTTTACACCCCTGTGCGTTTCTCAGAATCCAAAAACCTGACAAACTGGAAAGGAGCACCTTGCAGCCAGAGAATCTCCCCCAGGCAGTTTTTGAAAGATGACAGTGCTTGTGATGAAGTTATATTGACATATTAGCAGTTTGTTAACGTTTTTCCTAAGGGCTTTACCATTGCGCAAAACATCTGGAGCACACAGCTGGTTCCAGAGCAGACGGTATGATTCAACGTATTCAATCATTGCAGAAGAGTTGAGGTCACGACTCTGTATTGGGACAACGAGAGGAGACCTGGTGAACACAGGGTCTGCAAGGAGGACGGGGTTCTGTGCGAAGGGCCCATTTCAAAGACAAGGCTGAGAAGAATTAAAGGTACTTTCGCAGGGTGAGCTCACCTGTCTGCAGTGTAGTCATGTTTGTCAGCACGAGGACGAGGTCTCCTGTCAAACCCGGCTCTTTCATCCACCGCAAACACGCACGCCCGGCTTTCGAAGATAAGAGTGCAGAGATCCGGGCTCGCTGGCTCCTCAGAGCGAAAACTCGTGCTGTGCCGCGCTGTCTGGCAGCGGAAATCGGCTCTTGAGCTCTTGTCGGTGAAGTCGAGATCGCTTTCGTCTGGGGCCCGTGTTAAATTAAACACCCCCGCCTGGCTGGCTTAACACTTAACACAGGAAAGCGCTGAACGCGCTTTTCAGAAGCTGTTACCCTGTAGGTGTGAATTTGGAACATAATAAGTAGCTTTTTTTGTGGTGCATTTTAAAAAAGCATTTTTTTGTGTGTGCTGCATTTTAAAAAAGCCCTCGCGTGTAAATTCGTCATTGGAGAAATCGCGTCACGCGCACGGGTTTGAAAGATAGAACACGAGATAAGAATAAATAAAAGCAGTAAGGTCTTGCCGCTTTGACACTCTAATCCTGCCAGCTTGTTTTGAATGAGTCTTCACGGTCTCACCGGACAGGACAGGCGTTCTAACACAGGAGAAAACCTGTGTCTACCTCTTTCCCAACTCGGTTTCTCTCTGTTTAACAACATACCCCTGAGGGGATTTAATTAAATAAAGACGGATCATAAAAACTGAAGGCATATGTGGCCGCGCATTTGTGTTTTTTTTTTAACGTTACAGTACTTGAACACCCTGGTGGACATTGAATTCATCCCTGTAGCTTGACTGAATCTTTTCATTCTCTCCTTCACTGTTCCCCTGTCTTCCTCTCTGCAGGGATGGGTGTGAAGGGGCTGCACTGCTTCCCTTGGTATCGCCGCTGCAAGGACAAGGACCGGAGCAAGGAGCCAGAGCGCCCCCCACAGTCAGGTAATGGTACTGCACGAGTCGAGAGGGGACTGGGGAGGGACTGGGGCGTGGCGACCCGGGTGTGTGCTTGGCCCTGGTTTTAGAAGTACTGGGCTCACTTCCTGGGGTGCTGGGGTGGAGTTTGTATGTTCTTCCTTTGCATGTTTGTATGCGTCCTCCTGCGGGTGCCCCAGGTTCACAGTCCAAAGGCATTCTGGGAGGATAGGTGGCTTCTGGGAAAATTGGCCCCAGTGTGAGTGTGTGTCAGTTCGGCCCTGTGATGGATCTGTGTCCTTCCCAGGATACACCCTGCCTGCTACCCATTGCTTGTTGGGATAGGCTCCGGCTCACCCACCCTGAATAGCACGAAGCTGTTAGAAAATGAATGGATGGATGTATCAGTGACTAACTTATTTGTCACCAAGAGGTGGTCAGAGTAGGGAGAATCCAGGTTTCTTTGGAAGGTATAATTGAAGGCCTTCCCTCTTTCTCACGCTGTGTAGAGGTTCTCTGAAACCGTGATCCAGTGCTGTTACGTTCTGTTTTAATTTTTGACTCCCCTCCCATTTTTGGAAGTGGGCGTGTCCCTAAATTGGGTCTGTCTCTGGATTGGTTGAAGAGAGCGGTCCGGTTTTAAATGCCGGTACGGGATGTCCCGAGAGCGTTTTAGAAGAAGAAACGGCGAAAACGCGAGACGTATCAGATTTATCTTCTTGGCTGTGGTGCAGGGTTGGGATTGTTGTGGCTTCCGTGGTTTTTTGGGGTTTTCCGTTACAGCTTAGTTCAGATAGAGCAGACAGATAGCTTGCGGAAGACTTTGGTTTGGCTTTGCCGCCCCTTTCTCGGGAGACGGGTTTAGAGGATATTGGGTTGTAGGATAGTGTCAATAGTGTTGTTTTCTGTTTGTTTGTTTGCGTATTTCTGGCCGTTAAACCCTGGCTCACGTGTTAGTCCCCATTCGCCCTGAGACTGAGCCATAGTGGGGACGTAACAAGTGCAATAAGGCCCATGACAATCGAAAGCTTTTTGACTATGGCCTGTCTGAACCACTGACACGCATGCTCTGACGTTTCTCCTCCTCTCCAGAGGCGCCCCCGGAGGGCAAAACGCGCCTGTGCTCCACGACCTCGGTGAGCAGCGAGGGCGAGGGCGCGCAGGGTGGCCAGCTCTTCCTCACGAGGAAAGCCCGCGTCTCCTTCCGCCACGAGATGGACTCCACCATGAACGCCATTGACGCGACCTACTGACCCCGCGACCCCTGACCTCTCACCTCTGACCCCACCCCCCTGCAGCTGGGCAGCGAGAGGAGAAACCGAAGGCGAGGGGGGAGAGACAGAGGTTTAAGAGGGAGGAAACAAGGGAGCCCTGTTTACATCATTAGTGCCAATAAGTACATTTTGTTTCTTCAGAAGTCTCTTCCGTTCCACATGCTGTTGCCTGTGTGTCTGTGGGCTGTCACAAGATCATGGGGCGGAGGCTAATTTAGGGAACTCTGGTCCTCAAGAGCAGAAGAGACTTCGTTTTTTTTATTCAAAACGAGATTAAATTGCTCTAATTCAGCTATTTACAGTTCCAGGTCACAGTTCCATTCTTGCAGGTCTATGTCCTTGTACAGGGTGGGGCACAGGGTTGGAGACCCCTGCACTAGCGACTAGCCGAGCTGAATCCAGCAGAAGTAATCCACACTGTCCCAACTAAAGGTGCGTTGCTGTCCCTCACTGCTTTGAAAAAATCAGGATTCTCAGAATGGAGAAATGGGTCTGCTCGGCTCATCCTCGCGCAGTCCCAGGGCCCTGTGGGATTCACGGACAGGCTGCAGTTTCACCCCCGGGCACAGCTTGTTGGCGAGAGCATGGAAGGACGCCCACATCTGAGCGTGCACGATTTCGCCTGAACACGGAGGTCCAGAAATCTGCTGTCCGTTGAAAAGCAGCCAGGAGGCATCCCAGGAGCTCCTCCTGGGGATCCGTGCTGGGGCCGGTGCACCTGATGCTCTCTGGGTGCAGGAGCAGGGCTGTCACCCCCCCAAGTTAAATCCGGCCTTCCAGAGCTCGGGCTGCAGGGACAGAGCTGGCGTTCCGCTGGGAGCCCAAAACCTGCCGTTGAGGGCTTGAGATTGTATTTCACTCGTGTTATTGTATGAATAAGAACTGTTCGGTTTTTAAATGTGTATATATATATATGTCTGTTCTCAGATCACAGTTGAATCTTGATTCTTTGCTTTGTTACATGTTTGTTACCAGAATTCATGATCTGAAATTCTTTTTTGGTCCCTCTGGCACTGTTATTGCTGATGTTAGCAAAGAAAATAAATGGAATAAACTCTATACAGTAGTCCAGGGGATGGTTGCATTGACAAGTACAGCATTAAATAGAGATCTTTCCCTCTTAACTATAAGGGCACTGACTTCAGTATTAAAAGTGGATCATCTTTTCTCTAGTTACAGTACTGCTGGCTGTGCAACTTCCTCAAACCACTCTGGCAATAGGTCTAGATTAACCTATGTGTCCAAGATATTGTAATACTGCAAATCTCAACTCCTGCCTTTATTCATGTTGCAATAATAAAAACCACCTAACCTGTGAGTCTGCACTTTCTTTAATCATGAACCTGCATCAGCTCTGCTGTCTGTAATCCCACCTCATCCCCTCTTTCTCTCATGATCTTCACTGCCTCCTCTCGTTCAGCATCTACCAGTCTACCTCACTTTCTGCTGTACCATCCCTCCTGTCCACTATTTCGCAGCCTCCCCTGCTCCCTCCATCCCTCCTGTCCTCCTCCATCTCCCAGCCCCCCCTGCTCCCTCCATCACTCCTGTCCTCCTCCAATACCCAGCCTCCTATGACCTCAGCTGTCCTCCTCCATCTCCCAGCCTCCCCTGCTCTCTGCTGTCCTCCTCCATACCTGTTATTTCTAATGACACTCCAGGTCTACTCTTCTCTCTTAAGTTTCTTTTCAGTGGCCTCTGACAAAGGCACACGCTGCACAGAACACACCGATACACTGTTGTAACCTCACCCTAGGTGATAGAAATACAGTGATAAACAAAAACTGGTGAACTGACAAAAGCACTAACACACACGCAAACTTCAGCCCATCTACCAGTAACAACTCACTCCTCCGCTGAGCTGAAGACTTGCTTCCATTGGCCAGGGGGAAACGGCCTTTGGGAATTTTGCATGCTGTGACTAACCTGTATCTGTAAGTCTCCTGACTGCAGTTTGTGCTTTTCACATTTGTGAGGATCAACCACAGTACAGAACGGCACTTAAAACATACTGAAATAATTACATTAACACATTTTATTTTAAACCTGGGCAATATTCCTGTTTGTACGAGTGTGTTACAGTTCATATTTACTAAACCGCAGAGCCAGTCAGAAGTATAACTACAGGTGTAATCCAGGTGATCTGTGTCTGTCTCAAAACTACAGTTGAAGAATGCTCCAAAACAGATGTCCTAATCTTGCGAAGCATGGAACTTTGAAACAAAAAAAGGAAACGTGATCTTAAACACAAGTAGTCTTGTCCTCTCCTTCCTCTGGACTGCGGGACTCTTTCCAGTCAGGCAGCGGGGAGGGCAGCCCCAGCGTTCACTCGCAGGAGGGGCCCTCTTGACGGGAGGCGCGGCGGGGTCCTGCAGGCGGCAGGTCGACCAGCCCCTGGACCATGTGGGCGATCCGGGTCAGGCCCTCGTCCTCCAGGATCAGCTGAGAGGGGCAGAGAGAGTCCTGGCAGGGGGACAGAGGAGGGAGGTCACCAGGAATCACCGGGCAGGTCGCACACGACACCACGCCCCACCAGAGATGCACCCTCCACACCAGCCACCCAGCACAGCCCCACCCTGCCCGCACACAGGGAGAGAGGGAGGGAGGAAGAAAAGTGGGAGTGGATCAGGGGGCGAGGAACAGAGCAGCAGAGGTAGGGATAGAGAATACAGCCAGAGGCGACACACAGATTTTCAAGAGACGTTGGAAACTAAGATTTTTCTACTCCACTAGCATTCAACCTGTGTTAGTTCCACCCCGAGCAGCCAGCCTGACAAGTTTCACCCAGCTGACAAGTCAGAAATCTGAGCTTCTAACATGTTACTTCAAATTGTTCTCTCCTTACAGGAACCTCAGGCTCCAGTTTCAAGGTAGAGAATAAGGTTTCAAACAAATGAACAAAAGTGTGTGCACCCATACGTATACAGCAAACACAGCAAAAATAATTAACATTGGTTAACAACCAGGAAAGATTATGAAAACCATCACCAGGATTAGGATCAGGCCCTGAACCCCTGTCCCTTTAAAAAGGAGTTGAGTTTGATTAATGGATTATAATCAACCTAATTATGTTTTTTCTTCTTCAGCCTGGCTACTCCCATTTTCAAGAGCACCCCAGCATGCAAGTTCAAACCAGCAGGGCAAATGGTCAGTGACTCACCTCCTCCACATGATGGCGCTACAGGAAAGGGGACTCCAGAAACCAAGGAAAAAAAAACATTGCGTGGACAAACCAGCCCACCACTCCAGTCTACACAGTTCAGACATCTCCGTGTTCTGCACGATCTTAAAGCAAGACCACACCCCCACCCTAGGCGCAGCAGAATAGTTCAGTCATGGAAGTGCACTTAAAACTGGCAACGCGTCTTTACACAAAAGGAGGCGGGGGGGTGGAATGAGCTGCCCAGCCATGTTGGAGAAGCTGATACTCTGGTTTCTATCAGGAAACAGCTGGATGATGAGATCCTGGGACAATTACTTAGCTACTGACTAATAAACGGTCCAGATGGGCCAAGCGGCCTCCCCTCGTTTGTGGCTGTTCTCACCACCACTGGATCCCCCTCCGATCAGGGGGTCCGAACTGCTGAGCAGCGTGACTGACCTCTTGTCAAGAGGCAGGAGTGGATGAGGGGCTGCTGTGTTCATGAACGAAGGACAAAAGCAAATTCATCGTAGGAGTTACTGCCTACCAAAAACTGTTCAGAAGAATTATGGCAAATACAAAGGGTGCTAGCAGGCACTTAACACTCCCTACATTCTGTAAAAACATTTTTTAACACTGCCTAACAATTAGTGAGCGACTGTGTCTGCAGGGAAGCTTTTGCTTAGAGGTTATCTGGGGTCACCTGAACCGAACCCTTCGACTTGGCCGGGGTTCGTCAGTTTACACAAATGGCTTGGCAGGAAGAGTGGACATTGAGCACATGGTCCACCACACAAGAGATTCTTTCATTACATCAAAGACCAGAAAAGACCGAACACATGTTGAAAGACAGCTTCTTTTTTAATAATCTCTATACAGAAAAAAGAAACTAGATATATAAACTCAAGATTTCCTTTGCTTTTTTAAAGCTTATCTTTAAATATTTAGGCATCAATATAAATATCAAAAAATATGCTTTTTAAGGTCTTCAGTTTTTTAGAACATTACACAGGCAGATTCGCAGCGCGACCACTCGTGGTCCCATCAGAGAGATGTAACAGACCGAGAGATGAATGGTTTGGGCTGTACCCCGTCACTCTGTCCGAACCGAACTAAGCCAAAACAAGCTCTCTCCACGCCTCAGCTGGCAGCTTTAAGCGGCGGCCGCGGAGTGACGTCATTGGAGTGCGACATAGCCGCACGCCACTTCGTATAGGCTCGAGTCTTCTCGGATTTCTCCATCGTTCAAAATGTTGTCTCGGAACACTACCAAAGAACAGGACTGGTTATTGTTACGAATACAAAATGGTTTTATGATTGAGGGCACTGTGTACTTTTTAAGACGCGTCGAGAAACCATAATTTTCGTTCTCTCATACACTTCTAAATTTGCGTGTTTTGGCCTGTTCCAACACTGCACCCCTGTGGCCAGGCGACCTTGGTAACAGGGTGACGTCCGGGTACAGCCACAAACAAAAAAAATAAGCCTAAAACACTGATTGGGACTCTTTCACAGAAAACATCCAGGTACAATCACATTTTTAAATAAATTAAAAACACAAATAACTTAGATGAACAGGCCTAACATCATACACAAATACAACAGTAACCTAGACCAGACTACATGGATGAGGGTACAAAAAACCCATGATAACACAAAAATAAAATCTGTAAATGTTCCTGTACCTTCTGAATGAAAGAGAAGTATCGCCACCTTGTGGTCAGACTGAGCGCAGCGCCGTGCTCCGCCCCAGTGAGCCGGCGAGTCGGGAATGTTTTTAGTTACATTGAGATCAATATGTGCATTTGTTTTTTCAAAACAGGTTTCAGCAGAATATAACTATAATAAAATGTTGCCGTAATGTTTTGGAGAGAACAATATGTCAGTTACAAATAACACAAGGCATAGTGTATTGCATCCACCTATATAACACTACATAATGCGCTGTGTTGCTACACTGAATAGGCCTTTTTAACTTCTGTATTGCAAAACCTTTGACTGCTGAGCCTAAATACCAGGCATTTTGATGCCTCTGAGCTGAAGTACGGTGCCCTGCGGTAGCTCTGCAAATACTGCTGGCCAGTCGATGCCTTGCTGACATCTTGCCGGGACAGTGCAGCCCAGAAAGCAGTACTATTCTAATCCGTGATGTTGAGCTGTGTACTGCAAGGGTGTCGCCCCGGCAGAGCACCGCACCAGAAAGGCACTGTCCCTAGGGGGCTTCACCGCGAATTATACAGCAAGCGCTCTCTTACCGAACCGCTACTCGGAATGTGCCACTGCACCAGTAGGGGAAGGGCCTGGTGAACTCCGGCCCAGCGTACCGATAATGGTTTGACACCGTGGTGCTGCAGTGGGCTGCTGCTCCATGCTTTACCAGATATGGGGCCGGCTTCTCGTTTCAGTGTTTGGAGGAGAAGAGGGTCCGTGTCCTGATGTGTTCTGACGCCCCAGTGTCCCGTTCTGGAATAAGCAGCTTTGGCAAGGTATGATCTCTGTGTACCCCCCTTTCCCTTTACCCAGCATGCCCACTAGCATGCATGCTGCAGTGCAGTAACATGGGAGGGGGTGCTGGAGTGTGTGTAACATACAGTACACGTGTGTGCTTATGGGTGAGATTAGAAGGCACTGAGCTAGTGGAGTGTCTGCATGTCTGCCTGTGTGTCAGTGTGTGCAGATCCGTTATCCATTGTGTCAATGTGTCTGAGTGTGTGGGCCTGTGTGAATGTGTTATCTATTGTGTCAGCATGTCTCAGCGTGTGCGGGCCCGTGTGAATGTGTTATCCATTGAGTCAGCATGTCTGAGAGTGTGCGGGCCCGTGTGAATGCGTTATCCATCGAGTCAGTGTGTCTCAGCATGTGGTGTCCTGTTTGAATTTGTTATCCATTGTGTCAGTGTGTCTCAGCGTGTGCGGGCCTGTGTGAATGTGTGATCCATTGTGTCAGCGTGTCTCAGCGTGTGCGGATCTGTTATCCATTGTGTCAGTGTGTCTCAGCGTGTCTTAGCGTGTGCTGTCCTGTGTTAGTGAGTGTGTGACACCAGGGTCAGTTTCTGTGGTATGATTAGCAGGCAGTGAGCTGGCAGTAGGACAGATACAGCAGCCCCATGGCCAGGCTGTAGAAGAGCAGGAAGCCGGGACAGAGCAGCGAGATGTGGGGGGAGACGCACCCCCCCAGTCTGGTCAGGGCCTCCACGGTGCGCAGCACCCCCGGGAGATTGGAGCACAGGACATCGGAGGAGGCACACACCTCCGTCTGAGAGAGGGAAAGAACGAGGAGGGGGAGAGGTGGGGAGGGGCGAAGAAGACGGAGAGGGACAAGGAAAGGAAAACCAGGGACAACAAAAGAGGAGCGGGAGAGGAAAAGGTGGGGTGGAGAAAAGAGAGCAGTGAGAGGGAAAGGGAGGACACAAGAGGCGGAGAGACAACACAGAACAAAAAACAAAAAGAGACACGATGAGCTGAAAGCACACTGACGCGGCACAGCAGCACTCAACAACACATAAGCTGTTTTGCTGCACAAACCTTTCCTCATGGCTTCTGTGAACAGTGATGAGCATGAGAGACCAACGGCCAAAGTTAAAACTTGTGCTTATATAATTCTCTCATTCAATCATCAACAGATGTCAATCTGGGATGGATTAAATCTGAACTGGTAAAGATGACCCTGTATCACTCTCTGCTCAGAAACCTTTTTTTTTAAACAAGGGTACTCCAGTGGAAACTTTAAATTAATTTAAGGTGGAAAGCGGGAGGCATGTTTTTACACTAAGGGTGGTGGGTATCTGAAACAGACTGCCCAGCCACGCTGTTCATGATGATTTACAGCTAGCCAGAAACAGCTGGATTGAATTAAATGAGGCACAAGCAGCACAATGAGCTGTACAGCCCATGTGGCCTCCTCTCATGTGTAATCATTTGTAAATATTACTTCTTTAACAGTTCTTTAGCAGCACTCTGTGATCATGCTGAGTATTGGCACCATTCAGAGCAACAGCTGGTTAAGAATGCACTCCGATCTGATAGTCATTTCACTAACAGAATTAACATTTGAATACCCTGGTCCAGCTCTTCGTGGGAAGAAACCTTTCCTCTTCTCTGTCCTAAACGATGTTTCCAGTTGTGACCCTGTGACCTTGCTCTGTCCTTTTGCATTAGTTTGTTGTCAGCTAACGAACTGGAAATAGTGAAACAGTGAACCCTGGGTTCACCCTGTCTATATCCTTTAGGACTGTAACTACATGGATCAAATGCCATTCATTCTTGTCCAAGCACGAATATGATTTTGCTTCCCATTTCTCCTCGGGGATTCTAACAACTGTAAGATTTAATCTTATTTAATTTGAATGCTGTTAAAGACAGCCAAAATAAAAAGGCTAAGATCAGTTGCAAACCCTCTGCAAATTCTCCAGTTAGCACTGTGCAATCAGGGAGGCACAGAGGCCGTTTTGATATGAATGAGGTTTTTATTGGTGCTAAACGGTGTCGCAATAACCCGGCTTGATCTTAAAGAGATCTGTGACATCTGTGCTTCACTTCAAACCCACAGCAGGCACAATAAACCACAGCTGTTAACAGGCAGCTCATTCGGTGGCTCGTAATCAGCTCGAAGACCTCATTACTGCTCACAGGAGGAAAGAAAGGCGCTCGTCTCTGCGCTGCACAGAAGCACGTTCAGGACCACAGGCGAGGCCAGTGCTACGCACGTCACGGGAGGCACGTGCGCACGCGGATGATGCAGGCGTTTGGTCTCTCGCATTTAACGCCTCTTTGTTGTCTCTCGGCAACGTGCGTTCACTGCTTTGTGCCGAGGGTGCAGTTGTGTGGCAATGGAGCGTGCTCCGTGCGGGGACAGAGGAAGCATCTTGATCGAACACACACACACGCAGCAGCAATGACCAAACGGGCGCAACAGGGAGGAGTATTGGCGGGTCGTTCTGGGACCTCACGAGGAGCTGGAGACATTAACGCTGCGCAGTGAGCGCGTTCCGCATGCACAGTTCTCCCTCCGGCGAGTTAAGTATTTCGGATGGGCAAGCACAAGGGCCCAGACATCTCCGGCCTCCCCCCCAGCCTGGGATTCCCTGAGCGGCAGGGTGGGACTGGGATTAGTCAGGTGGGGTCTCAGGGCAAAAACGTATCCTGCGAAGTTGCCAGGGAGCTTGCAGGTTGATGTCACCAAGACCAGCCACGGCTCCAGGGGGCGCTGTGGAGCTCACAGCAGAGCCCATGGTGCTGGTGCTCACCTAAGTCTTCAAGCGAGTGGCCGTTCTGACTTGGGTGAGTAGATAGCAGTAACTGGCGATTACCATTGCTTTAAAAACAATTCCAGACAGGCAGTGAAATACGAAGAGTGGAGGTGGTGCCCTAAAAGTGACATAAGAGAAGCGACAAAATCTTGCTCCAAATTAAGGATCTAATTGAATCCCGTTCCAATTAAGGTCCTAATCAGACAACTGTAACCAGGACGTGAGCTCGGGCTCCCGTGCTCCGAAGGACCGTGATCCCGGCTGGAAACGAGCCGGAGTTAAGGAGAGGAGCCCAGGTGCTTACCTCAGGAATGCCCAGCTTCCGACAGGCGGTGATGAAGTTCTCGACGTTCCGACGGCACTTGGGAGCACTGAGCTTTGGCTGTGAATGACACACGAAGGACACCATTTTACCAACTCAACACAACTAAATGAATTCCTCTAACAGAGAGGGCACCTGAAGCGTTATCTCATTCAGACAAGTGCACGGCAGGGTGAGAGCAGAGTCCCGGCGCTCACCACGGCAGGGGAGGGAATGTGGATGATGGACACGGACCGCGGCCGCACGTGATTGGCCAGCTGGCACAGGATGGCGCCGTCGGACAGGGCTTCGCCCAGGTCTTCGGGCAGAGTGATCTTCAGTCTGGACTCCAGCGTCTGGGAGAGGGAGACAGCTCATCAAGACACCTCAAGACAGTCACCGGCCAAAATATTAAGCACCCCCCCACAAATAATTCAATTCAATTTAATTTATTTGTATATAGCGCCTTTCATAACAAGGTTGCCCCAAGGCGCTAAACAATGCAACAATACAAATAACCTGACGGGTGTCTGCGAGCTGCACGAGCAGCACGAGCAGGATGTGGATGTGAGAAAGTCTTATCCCTATCCTCTGGCAGGAATAGTTTCAGATTTCCGCCTGTTATCCCAGTATTCAGTATTTGTCCAAGAGTCTAGTCAAGTGTCTAGTCAATATTTTGACCAGCAGGCTTAGTTCTGACTCAGTCGTGAGGTCTACAGTTTAACAGCGGGACAGTCGGAGAGGAGATAAACACCAGAGAGACGAGAATTGTGTCAATTAGAGAAGTCTACGAGGAGACCTGTACCCCGCATCCTAAATCCGAGTATGGAAAATAAAATCCGCAAGGGAACGGAAAACGTCAACCCAGCGGACCTCTTCAGTTTCAAAGGTGAAATACAAACCAGGGGGCACAAGTGGAAACGAGGTGGAAGTGCATCTGAAACCGAGAACAGGAGGCACTTCTTTACACCAAAGCGTGTAGGTGTTCTGGATCAAGTTACCCAGCCGACACCCTGGTTTCTTTTAAGAAATAGCTGGATGAGAGCCTTGGGGCGATTAGCTGCTTGCGACCGAACAGACCAGATGGGGTGAAGGGCCTCCTCTAGCTCGAAACCCGGAGAGTGCTCGGCGGAACCTACCTTCCGCAGCTGTGCGATGCCCTCTCTCTCCTCTCTTGGGGAGCGCAGCAGCGAGGCCTTGGATTCGGAGCGGCCCGTCTCCACCAGACACTGGACCGATCCTGGAGAAACCAGAGGAGTCAGACACGCAGCCCTTAAAAGCACCACAGGGGACAGAGCGACTGGGGACAGGGCCCAGACGGAGCCGACGTCACACACGGCCAGCCAGACTCAGACCTGTGGGCTTGACGTTGGTCCGGGACTGAGCCCGGAACAGGAAGCTGTTTGGTTTTTGGACTGCTCCTGGCGAGCCCGCGGGATTCGGCATAGGGGGCGTGTCTGTGACGAGACGGGAGAGGGTTAGGACTCCGAAGAAGAAATCCTATTGGAATTCACTTGTTGTCTTTCTTAGGAAAGACAAACAAGAACAAAAACACTTTTCATAATCACTGTATCTGCGTGCATTTTTACGCACTTTCTTGTTTCACTTTCATCAGTTTAATTGCAGGATCGACAAAAAGCTCTGCACAGAACGGTTAGGTTTGGCTAAGAAGGCGCTACACAAAGAGCACAACTGATGAGTTTCCGCTAATACCTAGCCTTGAAGTCTGTAAAAAACGCTGAAAAACAGGCAGTGAAAAAAAGCTGCTGATTATAGGCTTTTTTCTAAGTGATTAAAAGCGCTGTACAGATGCAGTACTGATAAACACCTGTTCTGCTGGTGGACCGGACTGGAGCTGAGATGGCAGAAGAGCTGGAGGGCTGGTCTGTACTCTGTAGAGAAGAGAGAGAGAGGAAGAGGTGGGGAGTCATCCACTGTCTTGTTGGGCACACCAGACACTGCGGTGGACTGGCAGAGAGCAGAGGGAGGGTGGAGAGTAAGCAGATACACAAGAACACAAAAACAGTTACAAACGAGAGGTCATTTGGCCCAACTAGCCAGGTGAGAAGTTGAGTAGTTAATTGAACCCAGGAACTCATCCAACCGTTTCTTGAAAGAAACCAGGGGATCGGCTTCAGCAACCAGGCTGGTAACTTGTTCCAGACTCCCACCACCCTTAGTGTAAAGGAGTGAATCCTGTTCTCGGATTTAAAAGCTCTTCCTTGCAGTGTCCTCTTGTGCCCTCTTGCTCGTGTTTCACCGTACTTTCTGAAGAAGCCCGCTGGGTTGACATTATAAGTGCCTTTGAGGATTTTGAATCTGACTACATGTGTCAGGTCTCTCTTCAAGACTAAAGTTCCTTCAACCCGTCAGCACAAGACACTCCCCTTAACTCCTGGAATGTATCTGGATGCTCTTCTGAGGACTGATGGAAACACTGTTCAGCACAAAACAGCAGAGCAGACAAGAGGTAGGGAGATGCAGAGAGAAGAGAAGAGAAGGAGGAGGGAGTTAGGGGGACAGAGAGGGGCTAGTGGGTCACACGAAAGGAGAGAGACTGACCTGACACCTTTGTCTAAGACAGATGATCGAGGAGCCACTGTCGAAGCTGCTGCCACTAGGGGGAGACAAACACTGCACTGTCAATGAGCACCACCCAGCATGCTCTGCAGGATTCTCTGTAGTGCACCTGCATACTGGTAAACCTCAACCCCTCCCTTACTTTTAAAGTTATTATTAAACTTTAACGAAAAAACAATATGCCAGAACTCAATATGTCAGTACAGAGATACAGATTTTGCATATTAACACACAGCAATCTGGTAAAGGAACACAAGAATATAACCACAAACACATGATTATAAAGCCCATGCACAAAACATTCTGATTTCAGGGCAGAGCTCTTCAGAGAACCTGACAATAGAGAGTCAATACAGAACTCAAAAACCGGATATGACTCCACCTTTTGAAGAGAAAGCTCTTCATCTGAGCTTGTCTGCAAAATAATTCAAATTAAAATAACTTGTGGACTTGATCAAGCTCCGAGTAACTGTCTCGGGGAGACCCGATCACAGCTGCATCACACGCACACAGCCTCACGTGGCTTCACACTCAGCAGGCTGTTACCTAGGGCCGCTTCCTGTCTGGGCTGCAGACGTGGAGCCACTTCCTGTTTTCGCTGTCGATTTCAGCAGACTACAACACAGAACAGAGTGAACAACGTTACAAGTGAAATAACGAGGTGCGGGATATGGGGGGGGGGGGGGAAGGGGACTGGTCAGGTCTCGTGTGAAGGTGAGGTTGGGGATAAGAGGTGGGGTATGGATTAGAGTTCTGGTTGGTTTTTCTCCACCCTATTTGCTTGGAAAGTTCTTACCAACTCTGACATCCGACCCAGGTTCAGGCCAGAGTGCGGGCCGGGGACAAGCTTTGGCACGGACTAGTTTTAAAAACTGGGACCGGGTCGATCCTCTAAGCCATTCATTTAATCAGCTTATTTTAACATGAGCTGTCACAGCAGGAACACCTGCTTTTTCCTTGGCCAGTTTCTCCGAGATGGAACTTGTGAGAACATGGCCGACTACTGGAGAGGATGAGGGCAAAGAACGGGAACAGACATATCGAAGCTCTCCATCCCACACACAGCTTCTCTTCTTTTCCCTCCCATCTAGCCAATCTTGGCTCTTCCATCCCTCCATTTTCTAACCACTTCTTCCAATAACGGGCACAAGTCAGGGTACACCCTGATGGACAGAACTGCAGTCCATCACAGGGCAGACAGACAAAAACACACTCACACCAGGGCCAGTCTTCCCAGAAGCCAATTAAGCTACCAGTACTTGTACTATGTACTACTACAGCTGTCCTTGTACTACAAGAGGAAACCCATGCGAACATGGGGACGACATACAAACTCCACACACACAGCACCCCAGATCCAGAACTGAACCCAGGGCCCCAGCGCTGCAAGGCAGCAATGCTCCCCACTGCACCACCGTGCTGCCCTCCTGGCGACAGATAACGCGCGACTGAAGTAATGATCATCCCCTTAGTACATTCGAGACTAATCATGTCATTAACGCGGTGGAAGGACCTAAGGACCACTCTTTTCCTCCCAGGCCCACCTGATCTCTCTCCTCTCCCTCTGCTGATGCGCCCTCTCTCTCTCCTGCCAGATCTGCAGGGTCTCGGGGCGCCGGCGCTCCTCCGCAGAGGGGCTCGACGGGGTTGCGCCCAGGGGCTCTGCCGAGTCCCCCCCCGGAGACGACCTGAGAAAGACGGGGAGGGGAGAGAGAGGAGTGTTGGACACCGTGAACACAATGGAACACTACTGCTGAAGTGAGCCTTGTGGTGTCAAAGGCTTTAAATAGTTCAAGCATCATAACTAGATCTGAGGAGGCCTAAGCCAGGATACACTACACTGAACCTTTAAGGACTCGGCAAGAAGCATTTTTGACAAAGCACAATTCAGCACACCACGAGGGGAGGAAGATAAAGGGTTAAAAAAAGATGGAAGTGAAACTGCGAAAATCCCTGTCTGTTGACTTTTCCCAAAGCACAGAGCTCCTCAGCGTGTACACACACACACAGTCATTACACAAGCGCTCTGACTGAGGGAGGCCTCACAAAACGTGTTTGTCCTGCTCTGACACAGTGATTCCTCTGTGCACACACAGAGCCTCACGGGTCACGCACCCCAGCTTCTCTGACACAAGCGCTGGCGCGGCTGCTCCCTTTCAAGAGAGGCTGCGCCACACCGCCCCGCCCTGGAACAGCATCACCGGCCAAGTGAACAGGGCAACATAAAGATTACTCCCTTACTGCACTGCTCTGCAGATGAGCGGGAGAGTCCAGAAATGAGTGCTGCCTGTCTCTTAGGCTCTACTACTCATGAGACAGTTCTCCAGGGCCACTGTCCAAAACCAGGAGTCAGAACATAAGAACGGTTCCAGGTAGGAGGGGCTCATTAGGTAGATAGTAGTTAATTGATCCCAGGATCTTGTCAGATAGGAGCTAATTGATCCCAGGATCTTGTCCAGCTGTTTATTGCAAGAAACTTGGGTATCGGCTTCAACAACATGGCTGGGTAGCTTGTATCAGACTCCCACTGCCCTTTGTGTAAAAGAGTGTCTCCCGTTCTTGGTTTTAAATGCACTTCCGGAAAGTTTCCTGGTTTGCTTGACCGTCAGTAACGGTTCACACCACTGTGTGGCGCTGTCGCTCACCTCACACTGAGACCTCTGTCTGGGCTCTCCGACTGTGCCAAACCAGTCTTCCCACTCTTCTCCTAGGACACAATGGAAAATAAGGCATGAATCATCCCGACACCCATTTGCCCACCCATCTATAGTATATTAGTCTATCATTTATCTAGTGATCCATTTATCTGCACATCAATAGAACAATTCAAGCATCTATGCCTATGGGTCAATCTCTCTTTGTACAGATCTATCCTGTTCTGACACCTACATAATGTAACTTTCTTATGATTGTCCATAGAGACTGAGTACAGGCCAGACAGTAGTAACAGGGCTGGACCAAGGGAGACGCAGTGAGTCCTCCTCACCTGTGGGGGTGCTGTCCGATGGGGGCTGGGCAATGACCTGTGCTCCTCCTCGTCCTCTTCAGTTACGCTGCTGTCAATAAAATCCTCCTGCTCTGCCTCTCCATTCACTACGGAGAGACAGGGGGTGGAGGGACACGAAGAGGCGGGAGGTGCAGGAAGGAAAGAGGTAGAGAGAGGAACAGAAAAGGCTCATGAAACAGTCACCCACAATGCAAATAACGATGCTGTTGGAAGTCTATGTGCTGTATGATTTTTTTAAGTTAGGGCTCCTCACTTCTGGGGATTATTAGGAGACCATGTCTGGTAAAGGCCAGGGGGAAATTTGGCCAGGACACCGGGGTAACACCCCTACTGTTTTCGAGAAAACACCCTGGGATTTTTAATGACCACAGAGAATCAGGATGTCAGTTTTACATCTCATCCGGAGGGTTGGCGCCCCCAGCTGGTCTCACTAACACCACTTCCAGCTGCAACCTTCGCTTTCCCTGGAGGTCTCTTATCCAGGTACTGACCAGGCTCACACTTGCTGAGCTTCAGTTGGCTGCCAGTTGTGAGCTGCAGGGTGATACGACTGCTGGCATCAGGACGCTCACTAGCCTCTCTCCAGGACCAGGAGTGAGAATCACAGAGTGTTTATCTGAAATGTTCAAATGTTCTGTTGCCATAGTGTGAGAGTCTATATTTCTATCTCTGCACATTCACCCCTGCCTCATAGAGAATGTGTGAGCATGTGTATATAACACTACATAAGTGTGTGAGAGCATGTTTATACATCGTCAGTGTGAGCATGTGTACATAGGCTATGTGAGTGTGCGTGTTCACTATATATGAGCATGTGTACATATACTGCTTCTGTGTATACAGTACGTGTGTAAGCATTTGTAAGCATGTGTAAGCAAGTGACAAGTGTTGTCTGCTGCTCACCTCTGTCCCCAAGGGAGTGCACTGGTCGCTCCTCTCTCAGGTTCCTCTGTTCCCTGGAGATCTCTGCCATCCGCAGGGACAGGTCCGAGAAATCGTCTGCAGACTGGAGGACAGAGGGGGAGAGAGGCAGACAGATGCATTACTCTAGGCTCATCAGTGCCAGTACTGTCTCTGTCGGTGTGTCTCTGTCTGCTGGCAAGTAACACAGCCTTGCAGTGTATCACCATGACTATTAACGTTTCATTGATGAGCAACTTCTTGTCTGTTAAGAGTCGCCATGCAACTGTCCCATGTGACGCCATTTCTGCGGATGTGTCCCACATATGTCAGTCAGTCAGTTCTCTCTCTCTCTCACCTCGTTTCCAGACCACCTCTTGCTTCCACTGTCCACACTGTTGAAGCCGGAGTCCAGACCTCCATACTGCCGCGCCGGAAACAGCTCTTGATCTGAGAGACTGGCCACGCAGACAAAGGGGGGGGGGGGGGGAGAGAGAGAGAAAGAGTGAGAAACTCACAGGGAAACGGGGGTTTAGAGGGATGCAATAAGAGACAAACACAGAGAGCCAGGAATACAAAACATTTTCACCGCTGCAACTGCCTCTGTAGAGTCACATGCCCAAAACTTTGGGAACAAAATTATTTTTTACGCAATTTAATAAGAAGCATTCAATCGATCCTTTTTTCCTGTATCCTCATCATTTCAGAATTTGTTGCATTTTACATAGAAGTTCTTCATCTGAAAGGATCAAAGCACTCTGGCTGCACAGCTCCCCTGTGGGGAAGAGTGAGGAACCGGGAGGTCAGACAAAGCTTGTCCAGAGTGGACTTCAGCCAGGATACTAAAGTTAACATCCCTACTCTTGTGAACAACCAAGAGACCTTTAAAGACCTATTAGTCAATACAGTGGCTTAATACTGTAGCTCATCTTAAGGACAGCACCTCCTTCAGCGCAGCGTGCCTTGTCAACATATAGGAGTGTTGGTCAGAAAATGTCGGTCCAATAAGAGGTAAGAGTGCCACCTACTGGTCCACCAGCACCCCTCACAGCAGCCACCTGGTTTTCCCGGGTGATCTCCCATCCCAGTACTGACCGGACCAGCTTTGCCGGTCTGCTGAGATCTGACCAGCTCAGGCTAGGAAAGCGAGTGATTTATCCTCGTCACACAGCCTGCCCCCTCCCCTGTCGTTCGCCTCCAGCTGCTGAGACCTTTTCTTTCAGCACCATGGAGTCTCCCCCCTCTCCCTCCCCGCCCCTCTATCCAGCGCCAGCTGCGGCAGCCCGTTTCAAGACTGCGGACGTCTCCTCCTTTGGTCTCTCTCCGTCTCACCAGCTGTTGATGCCTGCTGGTCTCAGAGCTCTGTCGAACTCCTCTGGCGTCGTCTTGCTACACGCCTCGATATTCAGGTACTTGAAGATGTGGATCTTACCCTTCGTACAGATCTGGAAGAGACACAGAGCGTGAATAACACACTCAAAGCACAAAGCAGCTAGGCAGTACTATAAACAGGCATCTCTGGATAAGAGTAGGTGTTTCCCCCTTTACCAGTCCTGCCTTCCTAATAAGCCCCATCTCTAACTGACTTCACCACTCTGTTCTCCTCCCCACTGAATGCTGAAGTGTGGGGAGCATACTGGTGCACACTGGCTGCCATTGCATCATTTAGGTGGTGCTACATATTGGTGGTGGTGTAGGGGAGTCCCCATTACCTGTAAAGCATTTTGAGTGGAGAGTCCAGAAAAGCACTATGTAACTGAATTATTATTATATCCTATTGTTCACTGTGAGTGTGTGTATACAGAAGGAGAGAGAGGAGGACAGATACACTGGACAGCACGACATTCACAGCGTAGCCCTGAAGAGAGACCTTCACGCAGACACTGTAGTACACCTGCAGTACGCTGCAGTAAGGCACGAGCTGAACAGAGCACAGCAGACACAGAGAGGCTAACGCCGACGCACTGACTGGACGAAGGGAGAGCGCGGCCGCAGGGCCTGACCTGCGCGGGCGGGGACTGCAGGGGGTTGTTGTCGAGGGTGATGGTCTGCAGGTGCCGCAGGTGGCGGTAACACACGGGAACCCGCGTCACGCGGTTACACGAGACATCCAGCCGGACCAGTGGCAGCTCCGACAGTTCTGGCCGAGAGAGGACGGGGCAGAAGTTGAGGTGAATACACAGGTGTGCTCTAACTGCTCAGCTGGGAACTGCAAAACTCCTTCGTCCCTCTTCTCTTTCCCTCATATGGCTCCTTATTCTCTTGCTCAGCCCCACACCCTCTCTTCACCCTTATCCTCCTCCCCCATTTCTTCGTTCAGCCTCTCTTCTCTTTCTGTCCCACCCCCCCTAATCGAACTCGCCCCTATCCCACCCTCTCCCCTCCTCTTTCCCCTCTCCAGTCCTCCCCTGCTTCTCCGCATCCCTTCCTGTCTCGCCCTCTTCCCTCACCTTCGGGCAGCGTGGTCAGATGGTTTCTCCGTAGGTTGAGGTCTCTCAAGGACTCCAGGAGCCCAATCTCGGGGGGCAGAGACTGCAGTTCATTACAGCTCACATCCTGAGAGAAAAACATGGAAGGAGATTCGAGGAGTGAGAGACAGAAAGAGAAACCTGGAGAAAGAAAGAGAGAGAGAGCGTGCGCGCGAGAGACTTCTCTATACAAAAAGTGGGAGTCTGGAACAAGAGTTTCCTACAACGTAATAAGAACATAAGAAAGACTCCAAAGGAGTGGAGGTCATTCAGCAAATCTAGCTCATAGAAAGTCAGAGTATCAGATGCAATAGCAATAGTAACTTGTTCCATACCCCTACAACCCTTTGTGTAAAATATTGTCCCCTGTTCTCAGTTTTAAATGCACTCCAGTATCGGTTCCCCTTGTGTCCTCTAGTTCATGTTTCACTGTAGGCCTTGACCACTGGGTTGACTTTGTCGATAGCTTTGAGGAGGTTATTATCAAGAAATGGCTGGATGAGATCCTTCAAGCAATTAGCGACAACAAAACAAAGATGACGGGCTGAAAGGCCTCCTCTGGTTTGCATGATTTATGTTCTTCAAGCACGGAAGAGAGTGGCATGGCGACAGTGATGCCGAGGGAGACTGACCAGCTGGCGGAGGTTGCCCAGCGCCTGGATGGTGGACGGCAGACAGGGCAGCTTGTTGTTGCTGGCGATGAGGACTCGCAGGGGGAGTTCGCACACCGCAGTGGGAAGAGAGGACAGCTGGTTCCGACTGTACAGGAGAGAGAGAAAACAACAGGGAGAGTAAGCGCGAGGACAGACAGAGAGAGGGGGTGCAAGAGACACAGGGGAAGGAGGAAATAAGACCACTGTGAGTTTGTTGTACCTGATGTCGAGGGGAGACAGTGTGTAGCACAGCTGTACCTGATGTCAAGGGGAGAGAGTGTGTCAAACACAGCTGTATCTTTACGAGTACTGTATGTTGTACAGCTGTACCTGATGTTGAGGTAAGTGAGGGCCTGCAGGTTGCCGATGGAGGGTGGGATGCTGCGAATACAGTTATGATACAGGCTCAGTGTCTCCAGGGAGATGAATTGGCACAACTCCTCTGGCACCTCTGACAGACGATTCTTTGACAGGTCTGGGAAAGAGGAAGATATAACATACACATTAACAGTCAGAAATTTAAGCAACAGCTGTATTTTCTGTAATTCTGATCTTGGCAAAATCTCCCATAACGTTACACTTTCCTAGGATTAAATACACACACTGACACACAAATCTGACAAGCTGATAGTAGCGTAATAACTAAATGAGGTCTTGTGAGTAATAATCCTTGCTCTTCCCCACATTGTTTCCAAGTCACGTTTGAACTGGCCCATCAGAGAGGTCTTAAAGACTTCGCGGATTACAGAAACCGTAAACAGTTTCTCAAGTTTGGAGATAACAGCACTACACTTCAAAGTCTTTCAGATTTCAGTCCAGCCCATCTTTCAATTTTTTAATTGAACCAATGTTCCCGTCTTAATCAGCCTGGATTAACATGAAGTTAAGGCCCGAGACCTAGAGAACAGTGGGCTAGGCCACAGTTCGAGTTCATTGGCATAGTGAGAGTCTTATGTAAGAACTACCCAACCCCGCAGGTATGACATCTGGCCACCTGGGGACTCCACTGGCTCCAGTCAACAGCAGAACCAAAGACACAGTTCATCTCCCAAGTGAAAGAGTGTAAAAAGAAATCAATCTGATGCTCTGGTTGTCTAATTTAATACTAGGCCTGTTCGCAAACAATACATTATAAACCGTAGCACATACATTTAACCCATTCATGTAGCTCAATGATACAGTTAAATCCTCAAAGGCATAGACTAAGCTAAGCAGAAGTGCAATTGGTGAGTATGGAACAAGCTACCTAGCCATGCTGTTGAAGCTGATAACCCATCTTCTTTAAAGAAATGGCTGGATGAGACTTGTTTGCAGGTTTATGTTCTTAAAGTACTCGAACATTGCATTTCAGGAATAATACATGTTTAAGACAACAACGCTCCAAGGTGACAGAGTCGGAAAGTCTGACCATTGGTATGACAAAAGCTGTTCTTAAATATTTTTTTGTTTCAAAAGATATGCAGCCGTTGACGAAAGTGGCTGAAAGAAATGGGGGACTGGGAGACACTGACCAGCTGCTGCAGGCTCAGTCTCTCTGGAGGTCGGCTCATTACAAAAAATAAAAACCGCAAGGCCTTCAACTACAATCCTCCTTAGGGAGGTAAACAATGAGCAGTGAACCTTAAACCTTAAACAATCTTAGATAACAACAGGAAAACTCAGACTGGATGCTGCTCAGATTATCGTAAATCTAGAGACTGCAGGTCTCCTGTCCAGCTCTAAGCTAGCCTCAGCGTGTGTTGGTGTATAACCAAGCTGTAACTCGAACTGGCAACCTGGCTGTGAACTCTAGGCTGTACAGTTTCATCCTTGGCTGGAACCCTGGCTGTGACATCTAAACTGTTGGGGCTCATCCAGGACTTGGACCCTGGCTGTGATTTCCTGGCTTTAAAGACTAATGCTGGTCTGGGACTCTAGCTGTGATCAAGCTGTTGGGGCTCATCCAGGGCTTTGACTCTGGCTGTGATCTCCAGACTATAGGGGCTCATCCTGGACTGGGACCCTGGCTGTGATCTCCAGAGAGCAGGGACTCATTCTGGACTGGGACCCTGGCTGTGATCTCTAGGCTGTAGGGACCCATCCTGGACTGGGACCCTGGCTGTGATCTCCAGAGAACAGGGACTCATTCTGGACTGGGACCCTGGCTGTGATCTCTAGGCTGTAGGGACCCATCCTGGACTGGGACCCTGGCTGTGATCTCTAGGCTGTAGGGACTCATCCTGGACTGGGACCTTGGCTGTGATCTCTAGGCTGTAGGGACTCATCCTGGACTGGGACGCTGGCTGTGATCTCCAGAGAGCAGGGGCTCATCCTGGACTGGGACCCTGGCTGTGATCTCCAGAGAGCAGGGGCTCATCCTGGACTGGGACCCTGGCTGTGATCTCTAGGCTGTATGGACTGGGTCCCTGGCAGTGGGAGTAGCTGCACTCTGTGTCAGTGAAGACTCACAATGTAGCCTTTGTAACTCTCTTGATTGGCAACACTTCCACAAGCTCTAACAAAATGCAGACAGAAACTAATACACTCATTCAAGCGTCATTAACCCAAAACAAAAAGAAAGGGATGACGCAGAGCAGGGGATTACAGCCTTGGACAGGACAGTTATATATAAACATTCATGGGTGTATGAATAGAACGTACAGTTAAACAAAACATATCGTAATGGTTCCAAACAGTAATCACCACCCAACACTGCAGGTTTGGACTAGATTTCTGCTGCTGGGATGATCTCCTTTTTTCAATAAGCATTGTGTCCCTTCGTCCTTTCCTTCTAATGAACGGTGCCACCAGGCTGCTGCCTAACCCACAGAGCGGGAGGAAGGGTTTTAGTGTGACACCAAGACTGGCACTCAGCAGAGGAAGCCAGGTGAGGAAAGAAGGGACAGACGGAGAACAGGGGGAAAGTGACTGGGGAAAAGGGGGAAGGCCAGAGAGAGAAAGAGGGAAAGAAGGAAGAAGGGGAGAGGGAATGTTTTAACGGCTCAGAGGGAGGACAGGACCAAACACATCCTAGCAAGTGACCTCACTCTCCTAACCCTTCTTTATACACACTAAAAAAAAAAAACACACATTAACAGACGCTGCTGACACACACTGACTGCCTGACACAGAAACACAGAAATATTCTCACACAAGCAGATAAGCACCAGCTCCCCCGGACACGGTCTCACGGCCCTCCAAACGCACACAACCATGCACCACACACTGCTCCTCTTCCCCGCTCCTTCCTAGTGTGTGTATTTCCAGCTCCGCTGGGAGGTCAGAGGGTATTTATAGAGAGAAAACAGATTGTAATTGCAGTGCTGTGGGACTCCAAGCGCCTGATATAGCCTGTTATTACAGGGTGTGGGATAAACTCAGACTCGCAGCAAACACACAGCCACTCTGACGGCGGAGACACAGAGAGGAGAACAGCCACCACAAGGAAGAGTCTTCACGCCAGAACGAGAAGGAGAGAAAACAAACATAAAAGAGAGAGAGAGACTTTTGGCCTTTATAGCCTGCTGATCTTTTCTTACACTCTATAAAAACCAGTAGGAAACTGTCTTTGGCTTTTTGTTAGGCCATAAAAACTAATCTACCCCCATTAAATCTGGCATGCTGCAAGGAACGCTGAATCTCATGTTCTGTGGAGTTGAGAACGAAAGTGTGGGGGAGACGGCAACAACCAAGTTCAATCAGACTCGGCCGTCATTAATTAGCACTCACTCCTGATGTCACTTCCTCTTCTAAGACGCTATAAATACTGTAGATGATCTCCGTCTCTCCTCCACCCCATCTCCACCTCTGCAGCTGCCCCCTGGTCACTCCTCACTCTGCAGGGGGGTCCTGCCTCCCCATCCTGTGGCCGAGAGGCCGGCCCTCAGCCAAGAGGGTTAAGCCAAATTCTCACTAACCACTCCATAATCCTTCCAGTACGCTTCATTCCTGGGGGCTGTTATTCCTAGCGAAATACGCACTTGTAAAGACAGAGGAGATCCTGGGCATGTGTTTATACCGGAACAAAAAATTCCGAGGGGGTGGACAGGAGGCAGTAATCCGGATGGTGTGAGTAGAGCAAACACACGTGCAGGCAACAATGAGCAGGAACGCGTCCTCTTGTCCTGTGGAGCGAGCCTGGCTCAGAGGATTAGCTGCCAACACGGTCGGATGCAAAGCAGAGGGGATCAAAAACCCTCTGCTCGGAATTTTCTCCGCAGCTCAGGCGAGCCGTGACTGTAGTGCAAAGTAAAACAGTCGGCCCCGATATAAAGCACAGCTGGCAGGGGGGGGTGGGGGGGGTGGAGTGTGCATCCCGAAAACCCATCCCGGTCTTGGATGGTCGGCTGCGTCAGCAGCTTCTCCAGGGTACTGAAATGCAACAGCGCCTGGCGAGCTGGGAGAGACTCTTAAACGAGCCCAACTGCAGCCTGTAAGGAGCTGATCTAGGTCATGCTGTGGGGCATGAGAACCTGCAGACACACAGGCCCTACGAGCCGCTCCGTGGCGCCACTCTCTGGGTCCAACGTGCACGGAGCTCCGTCCCAGCAGCGCAAGACCGCTTTCACCCCTTGCCCACCAGCGCATGCAAGATCTGAAGAGTTCAGAATAGTTCAGGTGGTAACCTGTGGAGCAGTAGTTGGCAGGGCTCTCCTTGATGGCCAGGGGGAATACGATCTGACCCACTTTACCCGTGAGTCATAATCTAGGTTAAAAGTGGCCATCTTATTGGGAACCCCAGGCATCTTGAGCAGCAAGAGCCACAGCTTGAGCCCTATGCCCCTGGGTCCCGAGACTAGCCGATTGGGCCCCTAGCTCCCTAGGCAGCAGCCCTCTCCTGGGTTCCAGCAAAAGGGTGCCCATCCTGGGTGCCTCCAGGCTCAGGGTGATATTGGAGAGAGACACACCTCTCCCCCAATCTGTGCTGAACCCTCTGCTGTAGGCCACTGTGGAATAAGGGGAAGCAGGGAGAGGGAAGCCCCCTCCTGCACCCCAACTCGAGTGGGTTCAGGGGCAGTCACTACGAGCCGAGACTGACGGGCACAAGCAGGTGGCCAGGATAATTACCAGCCTGTACAGCTGACATTCATCAAGTGTATGAATATAAAGAGCTCAATTTAAGACATACAGCTAACACAGTGTGCCCGTGCTGCCCAGTACCAACATAGGTACAGAGTGGCACAGCTAGAGAGGGTGCCCGCAGTAGCACAGATCAGCTGTCCACAGGGAAGGAAGGCCCTGACAGGTCCTGTTGCGCTGTTGCCCACAAGTCTCTGCTTGGTGGGAGCGATGGTGAGACTTGTATGATCCCTCTATCTCCCTGCTGGGTCCGCCGTCAGCAGCTGGCCCCGGGATTAACGCACACTTCAGAGGGAAGGGAGAGTGTGTGTAGGGAGCTCCTACGGTCGGAGAATCCAGTGCTGATGGAGGAAGGGGTGTGTAATGGCTGTCTGGGTCAGCGAGGGTTAGGATGATGGGATCGACAAGCCGGAGTTTAAGAGCAGTGGAGGGAGTTTTGAGTGATCCATCAGTACTTTCACAGAATCACAGATTTCATCACAAAACCACATGATCAGCCATTACATGGTGATCCCAAGCAAATTAAGAACTTGTTTTTTATTTCATGTTATTGCACAATCCTGTCCCTCATAGCAATGGCCAACACAGACAAGTTGTGAAAACTGAATCTCTTTAGTCTTGGACAGAGGCGACTGCCAGAGAAACTCTTGATTAAGCAGTCCGAGGGGACTGCACTTGAGGAGGGGCAGTGAGACGCAAGTCAGAAGAGACGAGTGAAAACTACGGGAAAGAGGCTTTGAGACTAAGCACAAGAAGGGCTTCCTTACACCAAGAGTGGTGGGTGTGTGCAACATACAACCAAAATAACACCACTGGACCTGCAGTTTGGCCCTATGCCACCAGACTAATCTCTCCAACGCAGTGTCACTGTTGTCAGTGAGATAAAGACCCGGGTTCTGTATGTCATTAGGGATGAATCTACTGATGCTGGAGGGCACGGATGGGCACCTGTGATTCTGGGGTTCTGTAGCACTGCTTTAGAGCACTGGTAACCTGACTTTGGACACTGCTGGAATGATGTTCAGACCCAGCTATTAATACAGCCCATGAAGCTGCTCTTGAAGCGATTGATTAACTGATGAATTAGGCGGTGGTTTACATCTATATTGGTTTACACAGCTGGGAGTTTTACTGCAGCAATGCGTGTGAAGTACTTTGCTCAAGGGCTGCACAGATCCTTGTACAGTGCCCCCACCCAGGACTTGAACCTGCAACCTTCCTGTTATGACCCAGAGCCCTAAGGCACAATAGCAGTGCCCCACCTGGAATTTGAACCTGCAAATTGTAACGTAACATAAACAGATATGAGTCCAGAGCTCTAAACCACACCTCCTCTCTGCTTCTCCTGTGCGATTCACCATCACAATTACTTCTCCTTTCTCTCAATCACTATAGACAGGATGCTTACAGCCCACTATTCTAATACTTCTTTGTCCTTTTTTATTTTGTACTATGGTAAATGATCCAATTCACTAAGTTAAAAATCAGTATCTATGCTGCCGATTTTGACATCACATCAGTAAGAAGAAGACTGAACATACCAGAGCTGACGATGGTGATCTGTGTGCAGCACTGTTCAATATCCTGCAAGAACAAAACTGTGTGGCAATTCTTCTCAAGTGAGAAGGGTTCAGCCAGGGGTTTCGTCTGAGCAAAGAGCTCTGGTGCTTTTCTTTTCGTATCGCGCACTCCACAAGCAACCAGACACACATTATTTGAGTTTCTGGTGTTGAGCCCATCGTTGCTGCTCAGGAACATGAATATGTAATTAAACAAATGATTTTTATATATGGAAGTCTTTGTTTCTAAGAGGATTTGCTTCAAAAACAGGGAAAAGCAAAGCAAAGCAGAACAGAGGGGAAATGACAAACGAGTGGTAACTAAAAGGCATCATTAGAGCCCTAAACCAAAACCCCAGAGGAATTCTCGGAAAGAAAAAGTCCACCAGACCTCGAGAACGAGATACGGAGAGAAGCAGAGATGACGCAGACCAGGCTGCCTGCTTATCGAGCAGGGGAACAAAACTTTCACACAGTCCGACTCCGAAACGGGGCCAAGCAGGGCTGTGGAGAGCAAGCCTGACCAGGACAACAACAGCTGAGCCACGTTAATTAAATAAATAAATTAACGGGCTCTGACAGGAAACGAAGAGAGGCTCCACCACGGGAGAGCAAACACACCAGGCCCCCCCGGGAGGGGGGGGGGGGGGTTGTCATGGCGACTGGAGGAGGCCGGCTTCCAGCCGTGTTTGGCCCCGAGCCCGAGAAGAGAGGCCCAGGGAGACAACCTGCCCCCACACCAAGCCGACAGGGGCGAGCAACTCCCCTAGGCCAGCAAAAGACCAGGCTTGGACACGTCTCCTGTCCTACGGACTGCGGTCTGAAACAGTACCTTAAAGAGAATAACCTTTTGAACATAACACACCTTTTCTTTTCAGACCTGCAAGTCCTGACTCATCTTTCCTTCCAACTTTCATGTCCTTACTCATTAAAGGCCTTACCAGATCTAAAAAATAGGCCACTTCCTACAACTCCCTCTTCCTCAACCCCACCTCCTACACGCCCCTTGAACCTACTTCCTCCCTAAGTACCCCTCTCACTCAGCCCTGCCTCCTGGTGGGAGATTTCTCTTTCTCCCAGGGGATATTCACCAGCTAACTAAAGGGACATTTCACTTAAGAGGATTTAATTCAACTGGTCACGGGTATTTTTTCTCCCTTCTGCTCTAAGAAGGAGTCACTTCCCATGTGACAGCACTAGCACGAGGGGGGGCTTGTTTCAGGCTTTTCATCTCTTCTGAGCTCCGCTGTTTCCCAGGCGCCAGCAGGTCAGATGGGCTGGCGATCGTCAGGCTCCTGGGTAGCAAAGCCCCCATCTGGACCGAGTCTCTCCAGAGGCCTAGCGTCTTCCAGCCTTACTTCCAGCTGAGCTCCTGATCACAGAGACCTCAGAGCAAATTCAGAGCTCGTCTGTCAGATAATTAACACAACTTTCTTGATAAACAAACGCGACCTGAGGGCTGCAATGTTTCTGGGGACCAAAAAGACGTCACGATCGGCGACGTATTAGCTGAACACTGTAACTCACGCGCACAGGCGGCGGAGTGAGGACAAGGGGAAGCGGGGGCTGGAAAACTCGGGATTAGCAGGAACAATCCAATAGGGATGGACGTGCCAATGCTGCTCCAGATCCAGGGATGGGGCTGGCACAGCTGCCCTCCTGCCCCTCTCTGGTCCCGAACTTGAAGTGCCTCTCCCTCCCTCTGTCCACAATCATTTATTTGTAAATCTGCATTGCTGCACACTGCAGGAAGCCAAGCAGGACTCCTATTTCATAGCAGCTAGATTCCACTCCAGGTTTTACTAGCTACAGGCTTCAGTTCAAACACCAAATCTGGCACATCAGTTTCTACAACACACACACACACACACACACACACACACACACACACACACACACACACACACACACACACACCACCACTAGCCTCTTTCCATACAATAGCACTTTAGTCTCTGGAAGAGGAATGTGTCCACACACATACACTGCATATTTTCAACCCGGGTACTTTCATAATGTAACGCATACGGCCAACATTACAGGTTGTGCGAACCGGCTTGCCAGCGCGGTGACGTCACCGCCCTTCCCTGTGAATAGCAGGGACCTCAGCCGCCGGGCATAGGGGAGATCTCCCTTTAACTCAGCTGGCTGGTTCCCTGTTGAGTGACGTCGGAGGCCCGGGTTTGAGCCCCAGCAGTGGAGGGCCGACCTGAGGCGGGAGCAGCAAGGGCACATACCCACATCGACCTGAGAGCGCTACAATATAAAAGACAATGTTACATGCTATCTATACAGCTTTTGCACTACATAACGCTTTGAGCCATTACCCTGTTAATTACAACTTTATATTGCATGGTATTCAATTTTAACTATTGCCATTTCCTTAATAGCTGAAATAGCTGTACAAGATGTGAATGACAGTGATAATTATTTATAATGTTTAGCGTTGCCAACAACAACAACCCCCACCTCACACAAAACAGGATGTGACATCACCACTTCCTGTAGCGGTTTCTGATGTTACGGTTAGAGAGAAAAAGATGCAGAGTGTACGCAGAATGTGAAAATCCAATCACACTCCTGTTGCACAGCAGTCTGGTCTCCTACAGGTCTTACAGTGTGTTCAATCACAAGCCTCTTACATAGCAATCAGTCTTCTCTCTCTTATTGGCCAGTTCTACCAGCTGAAGGTTCCTGCACAAACTTTACAGCCACTGTACTGAAAAAAAATACTTAACGCATCTGGGAATTATTATATTCTTTCTTTTAATTAAGCCTCAAGCAAGACAGGACCCTGCTGTAAATCAAACCTGCAGATAGTGAGGCCCAATGGGCATTGTTCCCATTGTTGTGAAATACCTCAGACCTAAGCTCACTCCCTCTGCAAAAATAAATAAGGTAATAAGCAGGAAACATCCAGCACCTGGCCTTGGCTTTTGCACAAAACCCCAGTGGCTGTTCAAACACAAACTGCTGTATGAAGCTAATCTCATTGTCTTACCGGGTCCCTGGCACAGAGCAAGTGGGCAGTGTGGAGACAGAGGGGGGTGCAGGGAGCGGGGTCAGGGAGAGGGTGAGAAGTTCAGAGTGGTCGTCTCTCGGTCAGGGGAAGGGCGTGCATCTCCTTGTCCCCTGCTGGGTGTTCCTGATGGGTTCTGCAGCCGTGCCTTGAAGCACTGCACTGGACTGTATTTAATATGATTATTATTAGTGATACATTTTATTTTAAGCACTTCTCAAAGAATTGGGAGGTCTGCAGTATTTACTATGACCAGAGCAGGCATGGTAAAGCCTCCGAGAGCTCTAGAGTACCTGCTGCACTATGATCAGAGCAGTACAGTACAGGGTACAAGAGCTCTAGAGTAACTGCTGCACTATGATCAGAGCAGGTACAGGGTATAAGAGCTCTAGGGTACCTGCTGCACTATGATCAGAGCAGGTACAGGGTATAAGAGCTCTAGGGTACCTGCTGCACTATGATCAGAGCAGGTACAGGGTATAAGAGCTCTAGGGTACCTGCTGCACTATGATCAGAGCAGATACAGTACAGGGTATAAGAGCTCTAGAGTACCTGCTGCACTACAATCAGAGCAGTACAGTACAGGGTATAAGAGCTCTAGAGTACCTGCTGCACTACGATCAGAGCAGGTACAGGGTAAAAGAGCTCTAGAGTACCTGCTGCACTACGATCAGAGCAGGTACAGGGTATAAGAGCTCTAGAGTACCTGTTGCACTATGATCAGAGCAATACAGTACAGGGTACAAGAGCTCTAGAGTACCTGCTGCACTACGATCAGAGCAGGTACAGGGTATAAGAGGTCTAGAATACCTGCTGCACTATGATCAGAGCAGGTACAGGGTATAAGAGCTCTAGAGTACCTGCTGCACTACGATCAGAGCAGGTACAGGGTAAAAGAGCTCTAGAGTACCTGCTGCACTACGATCAGAGCAGGTACAGGGTAAAAGAGCTCTAGAGTACCTGTTGCACTATGATCAGAGCAATACAGTACAGGGTACAAGAGCTCTAGAGTACCTGCTGCACTACAATCAGAGCAGTACAGTACAGGGTATAAGAGCTCTAGAGTACCTGCTGCACTACGATCAGAGCAGGTACAGGGTATAAGAGCTCTAGAGTACCTGTTGCACTATGATCAGAGCAATACAGTACAGGGTACAAGAGCTCTAGAGTACCTGCTGCACTACGATCAGAGCAGGTACAGGGTATAAGAGGTCTAGAATACCTGCTGCACTATGATCAGAGCAGGTACAGGGTATAAGAGCTCTAGAGTACCTGCTGCACTATGATCAGAGCGGTACAGTACAGGGTATAAAAGGTCTAGAGTATCTGCTGCACTATGATCAGAGCAGATACAGTATAGATAATTAAATTCCTGTCGTCAAGTGTCTCTGACAGTACACTTGCCTACTTCAACATGAGTTCCTGGAACCCCATCCTGGCACACTGGTGAGGTAATATAGTATGACTCACACTGCAGGAAGATTCTACTTCTACTATCAACTGTATTCACTGCATGATGCATTTGGAGACGTGTGCAAAATTATGTTTGAATAAACAAATACGTTTCCACAACCAGGTATATCATGGGAAATAGTAGATCTAAAAATCCTTCCACCCACAGAACAGGTCCAACGCATGCAATGGAAGATTTGCCTTACCTGCTCCTGACCTGCCTGAGCTGCCTCAGGTAATCTGCTTCTAAGAAAAAAGTACATTACCTGAGTGTACCTGCTTAAAGGTTGTGGCTCTCATCTCTTTTCACCATATGATCACATCTACCTGGACAGAGCGTTCCCTCTGTCTGTCCTTCTAACCTGCCTCTTGAGCTTCTGCCAGATGGGAAAAACAAAACCTTTGCTCTTTTGTATCCAGAATTATTCCCGCTGCTCGGCCAGGCGGAGAGACGTAAGGGCCGCACAAGAGCCCATGCGAGAAGCAGGGCGATATGTAAACCAGATGCAGACTGGAACACCTCTGAGGAGCTGGAGCTGCCTAACACTGGGGTCCTCTGCTCCAGTGCACAGTAGCAGAAGTCAGTACTCATTCCCTTTACCAGAAAACAATGCTGCCCACTAAATAGTAATCATTAAAAATGCCTTATACTTGGAGATTGCTCTCCACCACCACCAATATATGGCACCACCTGGATGATGCCAGAGTGTGCCAGTACTCTCCCCACACACCAGCTCTCAGTGGGGAGGAGAACAGAGTGATGAAGCCAGTTCAGAGAGGGGGATTATCAGGAGGCCATGACTGGTAAAGGCCAGAGGGAAATTTGGCCAGGACACCAAAAACTCCTATTCTTTTCAAGAAATGCCCTGGGATTTTTTAATGACCACAGAGAGTCAGGACCTTGGTTTTATGTCACATCCGAAGGACAGCACCTTTTAATAGTATAGTGCCCCAGTCACTATATTGGGGAATTAGGAGCCACACAGACCACAGGGTGAGTGCCCCCTACTGGTCCCACTAACACCTCTTCCAGCAGCAACCTTAGCTTTCCCTGGAGGTCTCCCATCCAGGTACTGGACAGCTGACCTGCTGAGCTTCAGTGGGGCTGCCAGTTGTGAGTTGCAGGGTGATAAAGCTGCTGGCTTAAAATGAGACTGGGTTACATATACGGTTCACTGTAAACACCTATGGGTCAGAAGTGTCTCTTCTGGGGTGGGTTAACACTCGCTAAGCCTGAACACCAAGTGGTAGGTAAGACATTCTAGTGAATTGGCTCAATAAAGGATAAGCCTTGAGCTAAATACTGCAGGTTCCCAATACCAAACCTCAGGCACATTGTGCACTTACACACAGTCTGCCTTACAGCAGCTCTCGCACACAGACAATGGCATCATAAAAAAACAGCGTAGTCATGTCTATACACGGGGATTCACAAGCACCTGCCAGCGCTTACTGAAGACATCAGCAGTAACGTTTAACAGGCCCCACCCTCCCAGTCTTTAGCACTTTTAAGATTTTGAGCTATTCGATCTCATAAGGAAAAACCTTGCAAATGTAAAACCGAGGTCATGGTGAATCTCTTTGGCTCAGCAGCCTCAAAAGGGATTTTCATCGACAGAAATGCACCAAGAAACAAGTTCAGACGTCTGGAAAAGACAAACACTCTTTCACTCGCTCGCTGGAGGTTTATCTGACCTTCCAATTTCACTGCTGTTGCTACACATCACTGCTTTATCAGGGTTGAGCAATCCTCGTCCTTGAGGCCGGTCAGTGTGTCTGCAAGTTTTCAGGTCTCTACAAAGCAGCAGCAGAGCTGGGAGAAGCTGTTAAATTGGTCCCACTAAGACCTGAGATGAAATGAAGACTCGCAGATGCACTGGCCCTCCAATAGTACTGTAACCACACTGTTGTGTTATTATTGCTCTATACCGGACTATGTTTCTGATGTACTGTAACTACACTATTAAGTTATTATTGTCCTGACCTGGACTGTGTTTCTGATGTACTGAAACTGTACTGTTTTGTTGTTATTGTCCTGACCTGGACTGTGTTTCTGATGTACTGAAACTAAATAGTAGTGTTATTACTGCATGGATAACGGGAGCCTGCTTATCAAACACAGAAGGGATGCCAAGAGGACTTTATCTGAGCGCTGTACTCCAGGAAACCAGGGAGACAAGTGGAAACTGGGAGGAAGGGTATTTAGGACAGAGAAGAGGAGAGATGGAGAGCACCCTGCAGGAGTGGGGGGGTGCGTCGGGAACAACACCGCCCAGCCTGTGCTTCCGCAGCCGATGTCCAAGAAACCTTCCAAGGAAGTGTCTGGAGAAGATCCTCAGATCAATCGGCTGCCGGTGTGCAGACAAACAAGTTGGGTTGTGCGGCTTCCTCTCGCCTTTCCGGTGTCCTTAAACGCCAGTGTCAGAGGACTCCGGCCTCCTACAAGAGCACAAAGCGCCAGAGGCGACGCGCCGTCTTCCCCTTTCCCCCTTTGTCCTCTCTCAGAAGCAGCTTGGCAGGACAGTACGGCGTCCCTCTACCGGCAGGGTCCGCCTTGGCAGGGGTCAATTTCTGGGGCTAAAACGGAAAACAGATGTCTGCCCCCCGCCCCCGTCCCACCCCTGGTTCTTCAGCAACAAAAAGATATCTCGGGCGCTGCCGAGGTTCGGCTTTTGTATCCGAGGGGTCCGTAAAGATTGCGCATTAAAAGAGCCGTCAAAGGGGACGGACACCTGCTCGCAGAAACCCACGGGCTCGTTTTCCGACGCGATCCTGGCAGCGTGCTGGGAAGGCCGGGGTGGCGGCCGAGCCCGCCTGCGCTCCTCTTGTCGGCACGGCTGCAGCAGCTGCTGGAGATGCCACAGCTCCCCCCCTCTCCCTTGACATCACTCTGAGGACTGAGAGGCCTTGGCTCCAGTACCAGTTACTATAAACCTGCACAAGGCCCAGGGGACCAAACTGGCCGCAGGAATTATTCCTCCTGTCTCTCTGTGGCCCCCGGCCTCGGGAACGCTCAATGGCTTCCGACTGCTGTCTGAGCGCACCCGCTCTTATTTCTAATGCATGCAGAGGAAGACACCTAAAAATACACAATAGGGTGCCTAGGCTCTAGTTACAGTACCGTTCCCACTCCCACAGGCAGGCTGCTGTGTGAATGCGTGTTCCGGAGCTGTGGTCAGACTGGTACAGCAGTACCGTCACATGACTGAGGCCCCGGAGAGCACGGTACAGACAAGACAGTCAGATCACAGAGCGACAGGATTCCCCCTCCCCCAGACTGCAAACTACCTGCTCCACAGCCCGCAACAGAAGCACAGTGTAGCTGCCGTGTCCTCTCAGCAGACAGGGAGACGGACAGCTCTCGCCGCATGTGCACAGCCTGCACAGTGCACACCACGGGCAATGGCTGCTGTTTTTCTGTACCCGCTCTGAAGGGGTGCTCCGGTCCACACCACGAACTGAGTGAGGACAGAAGAAGAAGAAGCAGAGACTGGCAAGGAAAGAGAAAGAAAAAAGCAGAACTGGGAGAGCAGCCTGCTCAACACCACATCCTCTGAGCGACGGAAACGGAACTCTTGAGGGGAAGAGAAGACTGCGCAAGGCTGTGCCACACGGAGCACGCGAGCACCGCAACACACACTGAAGGACACTGGCAGCACACGCACACACAGCCCCCCGCCTCCCCGGCAGGTCCGGCCGCCAGCAGGACAACGACAGGGCTGCGCCGTTCCCGTTACATCACCGGCCGGAGAGGGAGAGCCAGGACAATGAACAGCAGAGCTCTCTGTTTGCCACCAGTGCCCGGCGGCCCCTCTCCCCGAACAAGAGCCCCTTGTATCCGGGGACCAGCAGGGGTCACGTGAGCGCCTTGACCTCGGCAGACTGTTTATTAACTCTGCGCCCACTCGCCCACGGCCACAAAGCAAACACATTAGCCAGCTGGGTCAGCGGCAGGGGCAGGGGCACGCTCACGGCTGGCACACCCTTTCTTCTGCCCACTTCTGGCTTCCCCTCGCCATTGCTCACTGCCCACCCAGGACTTTTCAATAAAACATGTGGATCTCCGTCTGGAACACGTGCGCGCTGTAGTTTATACTGCTAAGTCCATGATGCTCCTGTAACGATTGTGATCGGTAATCTCAAGGGGAGGGCAGTGGTGCAGGGGGGGGGGGGGGAGACCCACAGAGAGAACGCCCTGTCTCCGATCTGCCCATCTGTCGAGCCACCTGGCGGGAAAGCGAGGCGCGGCCCTGATTCCTCATGGGAGCCGAGAGGATCCCTCCGTGCTTCCAGGAGAATCCCTGCCTACCCCTGCTGGCACTGGTCCCAGTCGCGGGGAATCCTGGTCACGGTGGGCTAGAGACGTGACCAAGGCTGGAAGGAAACGACTGTGAGCGTTTTCAACCCCTCAGCACGCTGGACGGTGCGTCTCAGTCTCTAGGAAAAGTGAGAGAGGCGGAGGACAGAGCACGGAGAGGGAGGGGCTCTGAAACGTCAGGAAACACAGAACACGGGAAGGCGGATAAGGAGTGGCAAGACGGACAGGGATGTTGCAGTCAGCAGCCTGTCGTGGAAAGGCAGTGCCGAAATTCACTGGATCAGGTCTGTCCGATCCTGACCCCAGAGTGCCACGTTCTGGCTGGGAATACTGGTCTCATTACATCACTAATGTGTCAGAAACTAGGAAAGGGTGAGCAGCAGCTCGACCCATCATTTGCAGGAGCTGGATGGGCTGGGCTGGGCTGGGCAAGCAGCTGAAGCAGGTGAGGTCTTGTACCAGAACCTTTCCCGGCCTGGGCAGTTTTACACTAGCAAGTGTAAACTGAACAGCAGAGCCAGAGCCAGGGCAAGAGACCCCAGACACTAGTCTTCCTGTAGACACCAAACCCATCTCCCTCCAGCTCGCAGAGTGGCTCTCTTCATCTCCTCTTTGCATGTCCACCCCTTCGTCCCCATGACTCAACGTCCTGACCCCCCGCTCTGCCCGAGTCCCGTGTCGCCCACCGCGGCCTGCGTGTCTCCTGCAGCAGGGATCCCAGCCCCTCGGCTCCGCCGCGCCAGCGTACGGGGCTCTACCTCTCTCTCTGCTGTGGGGGCTGATTCCCCGCGACCGGTCCAAGATGGAGGCGACAGAAATCGGCGCGTAAACCCTCCGCACGGTCCTCCAGGCCCATCCCATCATCCGTGACCTCTGACCCCTCTCTCTCCAGCCTCAGCGAAGGTGCCGGAGAGCCAATTACCGATTTCATTCCAGCCGAGCCCCCGAGCGGCACGCCGCTGTAAGCCCCTGCTGATGAAACCTTTCCAGCACTTTTTGTTCGATCAAACCGAGACCCGCTTGCTTCCATCGGCCCCGAAGTGAAATTATTAAACCATCACCCTCACGGTGCTTACTAAACACCGCCTAACAGAAGAGCAAAGGACGATGCATTAGCACCTGCGAGACTGATGCTGTATCAGACGCTCCCACAATCGGCATCCTTTGCCTCACAATGGAATCAGGGGCTTAAACTCCACCTGGGTTCTGAAACACAGGAAGTGGTCCAGGAAGTGAAGTGCACCCCCCTGTCCCTCTGCCCAGCTTCTTGATGGGAGCTGCAGCTGAGGCACTGGGAAATTCCGATGTCTGGATGGTCTCAAGCCAGGCCGTCAGAAAGGGGGACCCCACGTGCACCCACACACTGGGACTCGCACGAGTGGAGCGGACAGCTGTCCTGGAACACAGCCCCCCCCCTCAAGACGCCCCTGCCTGCCAAGCACTGGAATCACTCGGCAGGGCCGAGGGGACAGTCTCCTACTCCTGTTCCTTAAGATGTTGCCCTCATGAGCTCAATTTCCCCCTGGACTTTGAGGAAAACTGCCCCAGTTGGGCAAATGTAATTCAGTGGGCTCATCTGAAGCCACCTGCACTCTTCCTCACGCTTCAGGGCAGAGTGGTGACTGAGAGGGGACCCAGAGGAGGGACCCCCAGGCGGCGTGAGCGCTCTGCTGCCGATGCCAGGATCCTCAGATCCTTCCGGGAACAGCTGGATCCTTGGATCAACGAGACAGTAGCCGCACCAGACGGATGACCCCCGAGGTCCCTGTAAACCCCTCCCTTGCAGAGCAAATCAATTCGACCACAAAACGTCCATCAACGCCGTATCTCGAGATGTGCGAGGGGCTCCATCGGCCCAGCTCCTGCCCAGGGAAGGGGCACCATCGCCATGACACGCCACGCCGCGGTGCGCTCGGCACACCGTGACCGCGACAAACAGGAAGGCTGGTGTGCAACCAGTGTCCTCCCCCCCCCCTCACGCCGGGGGGCAGCACCCTGGCCAGTTCCCAAACCCACACAAGAGAGCTCGAGGCTCATCCGAGCCCGTCTCCCTGCCAGCCCTCAGTGAGTGATGTTGCGTGACCAATATGGGGATCAACCCTCTGGCTGCTCACAGCTGACACCGGGGAGGGGGGGGGGGGGTTGGGGGTGATACAAAGGCCATTCTTCTCAGGAAAGAGCCAGTTCTTCCCTACTGTCCCGGACACAAGCACCTTCCACAAAGCAGGACCCGCGATCTTCCACTCAAGCTGTGGGAGCAGCGGTTTGGCTTTTACAACCAGGACCTGCAGCGTTACTGCATCTTCAGTAACCACTCCTGAGGGGCCGGCTTCCAACAGCAAACCCCTGGCAACCAGCGCAGGCATGACCTCCCTCCCTGGCAAGAGCACCAGATTCCTGAAGTGGACACGCTGGCCTAGCGATAAAGGGCGATCGCTCCGTTTTATAGGCGGCCGGGGGGAGTCAATGCACAGATGAACAGCCCAAACAGAATCCCGGGCGGCAGCCGGCATCCGCCCAGGCAGCGATAATTAAGTAAAAACACACTCATCAAAAAAAAAAGACAAGTCCAACTTATAATTACACAGGGATGATTATTATCGCTGCCGTCTGGTAATGCGCTGTATCTGTCTCTCTCTCCTGCACAGCAAACACCCGGCCCCGCAAACTCAGGGGGGCGCACAGGCTGGGGCAGATGGTGGTAATTACTCGGGACCAGAGGGCAGCCGGCGAGCAGAGTGGTCGCTTCAAAGCCAGACCGGTTTCAATTCAGGAGCTCCGCAGAGCACGGCGAGGCCCTGCACCGGCAGCGCGACCTACTGTACTTGTACTTGCAACGATTATTAAAGTTGTTTCCTTTATCCCCTCAAGTCGCTGACGGAGAGAGAAACACGAGAGGGAGCGGGTGGCGGGGGGGGGGGGGGGGGATGTGTTTGAGGAAAATAAAAAAGGCGTTTTTCTTCCTCCTTCTCAATTGTTTTGGTTTTGTTGCTGTTGTTTAATATAAGCGATTTTGCAACACTCTCGAGGGCTGGTCACACGAAACTCGGGACTTGAAGAACAGGAAGCGATGCCCTGGTCCGACAGAGCCAATAAATAAGTCGATAACGACGGCAACACAGCGGGGCCGAGGCGACAGCGCAGTTTCTCAACTTCTGCGCTCAGGCGTGATTGTCAAGCGCCCGTTAACCCCCTCCGGCCCGGCCCGGCACGGCCACGGGTGTCCAACAGCCCCCGACCTCCCCTCACGCTTGTCAGACAAAATCAGTACACTCAGGCTTTGTGTGGGACGCACCCCCTCCACAGGGCACAAAAACCAGAAAGCGTCGTTAAGTTCAGCTCGGGGTGTTACCAGCCGGACCCGTGTGTGGGCCCTGTGACCGGGGCGCAGGTGCACACGGAAGCCCAGACACCCGGCGGGGCGGTTCGGCTCACTCACCGGCGTGCGTGATGTCGGACAGGTCGTAGTTCCGGGCTGTCCGGGGGAACTCCTTCAGCTTGCGGTTGGAGAGGCTGAGCGCGCCGCTGGCCGCCGCCTCCTCGAGCGCCTTCTCCACGGAGCGGCTGGCCGCGATGCTCGCCGGGAGCGGGGAGTCGTCTCCCGCGGCCATGGACTAACGCGCGCACCTTTCCTTTTTTTTTTTCCTCCAAAAAAAACCCCCACCGTAATGATGTGTCGTCTCTCCCCCTCCCCTCCCCACACAACTGGGTACTTCTCGTATTCTGCCTCCCCTAAGTCCGGGAAGTAAAGATACGGACAGACGAAACACTCCGTAACTATAACCGCTCGAGGAGAGCCGCGGACCGATAGTTTTTTTTCTCTCTCGCCCTCTGTCTCTCTCGCGCTGTCAACAGGGCGCGAGTGTCAGTACCCAGGAGCCAGTCTGGGCGGGCGAGAGCGAGGGAGGGGGGAGGGGCCGGAGTGTGGAAGGGGGAAGTTGGGTGGAGGGCGGTGCGCTTGACTGACGGGCGAGTCCGACCAATGAAAAGTTTGAAAGGAACGGTGGGAGGCGGGGTTTGCCGAAAGGGGGGAAGAGTTTCATTTTCAAAAGGCGTGGCGAAGGCCGAATTCAAGGGCAACTCCTGGGTGATTGACAGCAATCCTCAGCGAATCTCCGATTGAAGCAAGGGAGTGGGCGGGGGTACAGAGGGGGAAGGGCCTTGTAGAGTGATTGACTGGAGATAGTAGCCAATGAACGGCGAGTAAAGTAGACAGCACTGATTTGATTGGTCCATTTGAGGGGTTTGACTGCCATGTGCGTCTATAACAATAATGCCTCCGAGCGACACATTTTTTCACTTAAATATGTGAAGTAATTGAATTATTCTGATTATTGAGTTATTCTGAGCTCCAGGGCATTCATTCTTTCCTCGTTTTACAGAAGTGAGAGATCTATTTCGTCAAATTTTCCTGATATATCTCTTTTGAATTACAGTGCTGCAATCACATGTTGTAATATCTTCTCCTAACTGTACTTACTATTGCTGTATGTGTGAGATAGAGGCGTGTGAACAGTCCTCTAAAAGAGCCAGTGCTGTGAGTGTAGTGTGAGGTGTTTTTACGGCTCTGTAAATACGTTTGTGCTGTGCAATATTGTTCTGTGTTGTCCTGTAGAGCTGTACTGTACTGTGCTGTACAGACAGAGGGATGGTGGGACACAGGGATAGATGTTAGAATTGTCAGAGCAAAAATGTTTCAACGTATCTGTATCACAGCCAATTATATTTAATCAGCAAGACATAATGCTGGTATAATACAGTACAAACAGTCATTTTTATCATATTTTCTATCCAAAAACTGGTTTTAGTTTGATATTATACACCAGTTGGTGGCATGGTGGTGCACTGGTGAGCATCGCTGTCTTGCAGTGATAGAGCCCTGGGTTCGATTCTGGACCTGGGGTGCTGTCTGTGTGGAGTCTGTATGTTCTCCCTGTGTTCACGAAGGTGTCCTCTGGGCGCTCCAGTTTCCTCCCACAATCATAATAAACTTTATTTTATATAGCGCCTTTAAAGGTGGCTTCTCAATCCAAAGACATGCAGGTAGGTGAACTGGCTTCTGGGAAAATTGGCTGTGGTGTGAGTGTGTTTGTGTCCGCCTGTCCTGGGATGGACTGTGACGGACCTGGCGTCCTGTCCGGGGTGTACCCTGCCTTGGGCCCGTTGGCTCCCCCGCGACCCAGAACTGCATGAAGAGGCTAGAAGATGGGTGGATCCATTGCAAAACAGGTGGTTTTATACCAGTTCATTGGATAGTAAAATGAGATGTAATCCGTTCTCCCTTCAACCATGACTGTAAGCACCGCAGTGTGCTTACAGTCTCCTAGCAAAGGGAGGGGAGCACGTCAGAGAGGAAAGACCCAGGGAGAAGGAGGCCAGGGGGTGTGAGGGCAGAGGGAGGGGAGGCCGAACTCCTGCCTTCCACAGGACGAGCAGCTGCCTGGACACACACAGGGAGTGAAAGTCAGTGAGTAGCTGCTGAAACGCCAGAATTCCCGAGAATGTCAGGCATGTCGGAGATGTGATCCGGCATAGCGGTCCCGACCCCAGCTGTGCGGCTTACAAAGGGAGAAGGAGAAAGAGAGACAGGGGGCGGGGAGGTGTTGGAGGAGGTAATGAGAAACAGAGCGAGCAGGGGATCAGGAGAAAGAGAAGGAGGGGGAGGAGAGAGAGGAATTCACATTTTGACAACCCTAAATCTTAATTAGTAAAAGGTGAAAGACTGAAAAAAACAACAACATAATAATAACTCTCTACTCCACTCTTACTGTGACATCACGTGTCCAGAATCCCCGCTGTGCTCCTGGATGGGGCTGGAGGAGGTGACATCACAATAGGGCAGATGATGTCACAAATCCATGGTCGCCATGGCAACAGGTCAGTTTTGAGCCCACATTTTACACAGTGAACTGGGGGAAGTTTTAAAAGCCCAACAGGATCCCCAGTGAGAGGTCACACCAAAGCAAATGTAATTCACCAAATTGAATTAATAAAAATAATTACAGTAATATAATATTAAAAATAATCAATGGATGATAAGCCCAGATCAGAAAACAGAAAACTCAGACTTCCTCAGCGCGAGACGACAGAGGGAGTCCCAACTGTGAGTAATTGCTGTTACACCTAATTTTTTTTACTTTGAATGTGGCGCACAGCAGATCAGGAGGAAGAGTGGAAAATTACTTCACCAGCTGAAATTAAGGAGGAATCTTAAGTAGGCTGGATTGTAAAAGAAGTTAACCTCTTAGAAATAACAGTTTTGTTAGGTACACAATGTAGGACACAGGACTATGGCGAATTCCTCCTTAAAACTGAGATTGAGTTGTTTTCTCTTGAGCAAATCTGAGACCTTGACTAAACTGACTGCTGGCTCCTGTGCTGAGCTGTGCTACAAGCTGAGGGTTAACACAAGTTCCAGTTTAACACCCCCCACCACCACCTTGTAGCCTAAGAAGAGAAAGACGCAGCCCTCCACCAGTGAAGACACAGGAACTGGTCAAGACAGAGGCGGGGCTATGACACCTTCCATCCAATCATTTCCTCCAGAACTGGTGAGCAAATACACACGTATATTCACTGTTCCTGGAGCTCTGTGCCCGCCCCTCTGTATAGCTCCGCCCTCCTCCTGCACATGAGGAACTGGCCACAGGTGAAACACACAGCTGAGCACAGTCAGTGGGGAACAGGCGAGAAAGTGGCCGGGAACATGGATCGGGGACAGGGATTGGAGAGCAGGGATCAGGGAGCGGGGAGTGGGGACAGGGATCAGGGACAGGGAGAAGGGAACATGTACAGGGATTGGAGAAAGGGAGTGGAGGGCAGGGATCAGGGACTGGGGAGTGGAGAGTGGGGACAGGGAGCAGAGACGGTGATCAGGGAGTGGAGAGTGGGAAGTGGGGATCAGAGAGCTGGGCCAGGGAGCAGGCATTGGAGACAGGGAGGGGGGAACGGGGAGCAGAGACAGGGATCAGAGGGCAGGGACAGGAAGCGGGTAGCAGGGACAGAGTCCACTGCTGGAGCTGCCCCATCCCTGTGCTGCTCCTCAGCTGGTGGAGATCCTGTCCTGGCTGTCGGTGCGTGACGTGGTGGCGTTCGGGGCGTCGTGCCAGTCTTTCCGGGAGCTGTGCTGCAGCGAGGCGGTTTGGAGACGCCTGTGTCAGCGGCAGGTGCCCAGGGTGCACCCCCTCACGGACGGGCACTGGCGCAGGGCTGCCATCCTCTACTGTGAGTGTTGGTGAGGGACGGCCTGTCTGCCTGCCCGTCTCTCTGCTGTCCGTCTCCTGATTTCTCCCCCTGTCTGTCCGCCTGTCTCTCCTCCGGTCTGTCCATCTCTCCCCCTGTCTCTGCCCATCTCTCCCCCTGTCTGTCCGCCTGTCTCTCCTCCGGTCTGTCCATCTCTCCCCCTGTCTCTGCCCATCTCTCCCCCTGTCTGTCCGCCTGTCTCTCCTCCGGTCTGTCCATCTCTCCCCCTGTCTCTGCCCATCTCTCCCCCTGTCTGTCCGCCTGTCTCTCCTCCGGTCTGTCCATCTCTCCCCCTGTCTCTGCCCATCTCTCCCCCTGTCTGTCCGCCTGTCTCTCCTCCGGTCTGTCCATCTCTCCCCCTGTCTCTGCCCATCTCTCCCCCTGTCTGTCCGCCTGTCTCTCCTCCGGTCTGTCCATCTCTCCCCCTGTCTCTGCCCATCTCTCCCCCTGTCTGTCCGCCTGTCTCTCCTCCTGTCTGTCCATCTCTCCCCCTGTCTCTGCCCATCTCTCCCCCTGTCTGTCCGCCTGTCTCTCCTCCGGTCTGTCCATCTCTCCCCCTGTCTCTGCTCATCTCTCCCCCTGTCTGTCCGCCTGTCTCTCCTCCGGTCTGTCCATCTCTCCCCTTCTCTCTGCCCATCTCTCCCCCTGTCTGTCCGCCTGTCTCTCCTCCTGTCTGTCCATCTCTCCCCCTGTCTCTGCCCATCTCTCCCCCTGTCTGTCCGCCTGTCTCTCCTCCGGTCTGTCCATCTCTCCCCCTGTCTCTGCCCATCTCTCCCCCTGTCTGTCCGCCTGTCTCTCCTCCTGTCTGTCCATCTCTCCCCCTGTCTCTGCCCATCTCTCCCCCTGTCTGTCCACCTGTCTCTCCTCCTGTCTGTCCATCTCTCCCCCTGTCTCTGCCCATCTCTCCCCCTGTCTGTCCGCCTGTCTCTCCTCCGGTCTGTCCATCTCTCCCCTTCTCTCTGCCCATCTCTCCCCCTGTCTGTCCGCCTGTCTCTCTCCCGTCACATTAATCCTTATCGTCCTTATCGTCTGGATCTGTGCATCACCCTCTCCCTGCCCCCTGTATTCTCCCTCTCCTCCCCCTGTCTCCCCCTCACTCCCCACCTCTCTCTCTCTTCCCAGATACCCGTGCTGTGTACTTCCAGGCTCTGAGCGGGCGGGGTGGGCGGAGCCTGTCCCAGGCCGTCACGCCCCCCCTCTCCCTGGGCTACAGGAAGTTCCTCCCCACCAAGGACAGCCTCTTCCTGCTGGACTGCAGGGGCACCCTGTTCCTGCTGCGCAGCGCCATGACCCCGTCGTCCCGCGGCCGGCCGACCTGGAGGCGCGCCTGCCGCCACGCCGTCGTCTGCACCCACGCCAAAGACGTGAGAGACGGGGCAGGGGAGACAGACTGATCACTGCTCCTCGGCCATTATCAGTGCTGTTACCACCACTAAACCTGCTTGATCAACTAGCGCTTTATGTGTAGTAGAGATAAAAAGTGTAAACTATGAGTGGATTATCCAATATCATTCTTTCTCCCTCTCCCACTCCCACTGCTCTCTCCCTCTCCCTCTCCCTCTCCTGTCCCTCCCACTGTCCCTCTCCCTCCTGTGTCCCCTCTCCTCTCCCTCTCCTGTCCCTCCCACTGTCCCTCTCCCTTTCCCCTTTCCCCTTTCCCCTGTCCCCGTCCCTCTCCCTCTCCTGTCCCTCCCACTGTCCCTCTCCCTCTCCTGTCCCTCCCGTATCCCTGTCCCTTTCCCCTGTCCCCGTCCCTCTCCCTCTCCTGTCCCTCCCGCTGTCCCTCTCCCTCTCCTGTCCCTTTCCCCTGTCCCCGTCCCTCTCCCTCTCCTGTCCCTCCCACTGTCCCTCTCCCTCTCCTGTCCCTCCCGTGTCCCTGTCCCTTTCCCCTGTCCCCGTCCCTCTCCCTCTCCTGTCCCTCCCGCTGTCCCTCTCCCTCTCCTGTCCCTGTCCCTTTCCCCTGTCCCTCTGCCTGTCTCCCAGTTTGCCTCTGATCCCCGCTGCGACGTGTCCTACCGCCGGTACCTCTACGTCCTGGTCAGCCGGAATCCCGAAGCCACGCCAGGGCTGTCTCCGGGGCCGCCACCTTGCGACTGTGTGGAGGTGTACCAGCAGGACACGGGGCAGCGCGTCTTCAAGATGACCTTTCACCACTCCCTGACCTTCACCCGGCTGCAGCTGGCGGGCTCCGAGAGCCAGCGGTCACTGCTGCTCCTGAGCGGTCAGTCTGGCAGGGAAGCACTCGCCCTTTGACCCCAGTGAAGGAGCTGGGCTCAGGCTGCGGGGTGCTCTTTTAGAGCCCTGTACTCAGTTTGGGTCACCCCAACACAAAGGCTGCACTGTCCTTTATAAGGGATCTGCTCGGTCCCAGGGACCAGGGCCGTAGAGGTCAGGGTCTCCAGAGCAGGACAGAACAGGCAACAGGAGGTTTGTCTGCGAACAAGCAGTGGACACTGAGGGGTGCAGACAGGGTGAGCTTACAGTTCTTTAGCGATCACGACAGGAAACTTGAAGGGGAGACTAAGAAATGTTTCTTTACGTATAGAGTTGCAGGAGTCTGGAACGGGGCAGCTAGTCCCAGCCTAGGCAAACTCTTCTAGGAAACGGGTGGGCAAAGTTTCCAATTCGCTCAGCGAGCTGAGCGTCCAGATGAGCAAGGTGTTCAAATTATTTGCCTGTAAGACAGGCATAACCTACATCTATAATCCATGTAAGCAGGCAGGGATATGTTATCCTCCTTAACTTAGAATCGACTGGGAAAAAAAACAGCCCCTTCATTGTACTATTTCTGTACTTAATCACAGCTTTGTAGATTTTTTTTTTTAAAGTGGCATAGTTGATTGAAATTACATTTTTAGGATTTTTGAGGGAACTTCTAATCATCAAGTTCGAGAGTTGAAAGCAGCTGCTGTGCATTTAAAGAAGAGATTAAAGGAAGTGATGACATCTTCTTACTTAGCGTGACACACTGAATAACTGGAACTCAACACCGCCACCTGGTGGCCCTTGAGGGAACTGCTTCCCGTGTCAATGTGGAAACTCGCTGTACTGTTCTTAATGAGAAAGCTCCAGGGCAACAGCTCCTCCCTCTTTCTCCTTTTTCCAGGGCCTCAGGCGAGGTGAATAAAAGGTTTCTGAAGAAAAGGTTTCAGCAACATGTGTACGGTTTCTCTTTCTCTCTCAGATGAAGGGAAGGTGTACAGCCTGACCGTGAATGAGGCTCACCTGGTCACGCCCCGCTCCTACACGGTGCAGCTGTGCATAAGGAAGATCAGCCACTCACTCCCTCACCTGCCAGTCAGCCAGCTGCACACCAGTCACAGCAGCGCGCTCTACCTTACAGGTGACTAACCGATCCGCAGGTAGCCTTTTGCTGCATGTCGCAGTTTCAGTAACTGAATGAGTCCATCCTGAGCACTGCAATGGGCGTGTCTGTCTGACAGCCAATGACTGAGCACTGCAATGGGCGTATCTGTCTGACAGCCAATGACTGAGCCCTGCAATGGGCGTGTTTATGTGACAGCCAATGACTGAGCCCTGCAATGGGCGTGTTTATGTGACAGCCAATGACTGAGCCCTGCAATGGGCGTGTTTATGTGACAGCCAATGACTGAGCCCTGCAATGGGCGTGTCTGTCTGACAGCCAATGACTGTCCAGCATTGGGCATGTCTGCATTAAATCGGCAAATCAACGTGTGTGACCGAGCCGCTCAGTGCAAGTGGGCATGTGATGGCAAGCTCTCTCCCCCCTCTGTCAGCCTGCGGGTCCGTGTATTTGGAGCTGCACTCCGCCGGGCTGTACCGCCAGCTCTTCGGGACCATGCAGGGCTTCGACCACAGCGACACCCAGGCACCCCTTGCCCTCTCCCTTCCCAGCAAGGTACCAACCATCCTCTCCCCTCTCCGCCTCTCTCCTCTGCAGAGAGCTTTCCATCGCGCAAGAAGCCATAAGGGTTGCGCAGTCACAGTGTTACATTCTGGCTGACCCCCGGCTCCTCTCGCCCGGCCTGTCTGCAGGTGGTCAGCTGCTCCCTGGGCTTCAGTCACCTCGCGCTGCTGGATGAGTTTGGCCGGCTCTTCATGCAGGGCTGCAACCGCTATGGCCAGCTGGGCACCGGGGACAAGATCGACCGCGGGGAGCCCACGCAGGTGTCCTGGAGACACGTGCCCTAAACAGACCCACCCTAGAGCAGGGGTTTCCCCCACACACACACACACTTGACGTGACTGTTTTCAGATTTTAAACCTACTGGAGCTTGGCCTTTTAACGTTGGCATTCCAATGTCGACATTCCCTAATTGAAATCAAATCCCAACCACTTGAGTCAAAACAATCCTTGCAAATGTTACAGTCAAGCAGCTTATTAATTTAATTAAGGCTTCAATTAGGTAATTGAGCTCAGCTGGAATGAAAACCAGCAGGTGTGTGGGCCTACAGGACCAGGACTGGAAACACCTGCCCTAGAGAGATGCACTATATACACAGGTCCTCTGCAGACACAACATGTTATACGTTTACAGGCAGCCCTTATGCAAGCAATCGAGCTTTGGATATAACATAGGCAGAAGTGAGAAGAAACAGCCTATAGCTTCTGCAGCCTAGCTAAGTGTGAGGCGTGGGCTGTGTTTCCCCTCCCATCCTGCAGGTGGCAGTGTCTGGGCAGGCAGTGGTGGTGTGGTGTGGGCTGAACCACTCCCTGGTCCTGCTGGGGGGAGCAGAGGGAGGCAGGGAGGTCCATGGCTGTGGCTGTGGAGGGGGAGGTCGGCTGCCAGGCTGCCCCAAGGGCAGTGCCACCTTCACCAGGCTACAGGTCAGGGTAGGTAGGAGACACCCCACCCTCCTCACCCTTCATTCCTGATTTCTCCACATCACGTCACCCCACCCCTCCCTTCCCCATATTCTCCTCTCTTCCTCTCTCAGGTCCCCCCCTGCGCCCTCTCCCTCTGCTCCACCAAAGACTGCCTCTACTTCCTGTGCTGCCACGATGTGGACAAGCCCCCCCTTTTCCACGAGCCCATCCAGCAGCCAAGGGCACGAGGTCAAGGGTTAACAGGCACAGGAGACCAAGAGCAGGGGTCAGAGGGGGAGCAGAAGAGCAGGCACCTGCAGAACCGGCTGGCGGAGATCAGGGAGTGCGCCAGCCTGCAGGAGCAGCTGGGGAACCTGAAAGAGACAGTACAGAGCCACATGGCTCTCAGCCCCGCCCACCGCAACTTCCTGCTGGAGGCCCTGACCACGATGCAACGGGGCACCCTCACAGAACAGAGCCACTCTGGTGTGGCGACTTCAATCTAAATTCATTTAAAACTCCACTCCTTCCAACAACTCCTGAATGAACCAAATTCCTTTCAGTATTTCCATTTTTGCAAATAAACAGAGACAATAGCTTGACAAGGTTTCATTATTTTCCAAGTTTACTTTATTGTAAACTATTTTAATTTTACTTCGGTAAAATTAGAATGTCCGTAATCTCCACCACCTGCCCAACCTCATTAATCTGTTCCATGACCTAGGATAAATATTCAAGAATTTTAACAAAGAGCAAAAAAGGCCAGTTGGTTCTCTGGTTCATTTCATGGTTAATTGATTCAAGGATCTCCTCCAGATATTTCTTGAAAGACATCAGGGTAACAGCTTCAACAACTCAGCTGGTAGCTTGTTCCACACCCCCACCTCCCTTTGTGTAAAGAGCTTCATGGTCCCAGTTCCCATACATGATACCCTACACGAATGCTTGCTAGCTTATGACATGCCACCATTCTGCAGGAAATCTGGGATAATTCCCTTCAGCGCAGTCCGCTCAGATGGCGGACTTCAGAGAAGGGCACATAAAAAGCTCACACTCACAGAATCGCGCATATGAAGGGCACAGGACCACAAGCGTGCATCTTGGGACACGGCCTTGTATTCAAAACTCACAATGATTCCGAAAAGGAAAAGCACAAGAGGCCTGCTCGTCAGCCTTTTAGACTACTAAAACCCCCAAACCATTTTCAAAAAGACACCAAATACCACTATTGCTGTTCACACTCACTTACACACATGTGAAAATGTGCATTTCAAAAACCCTTAACAAATTACTTAATTATTGATCTCCACTCTGTCCATTAACCAGCAATAAAGCGGGCACGCAGCGTGTGGTGGACCTCTAGTGGCGATAAGGGTGCAATTACAGCCCTTTCTGCAGCAGGCCCGCCGCGCTGTTATAGTGGTAGCAGCACCCATGTTTTAAAGAAAGCAAGGCAGACTTGGATATCACAAATCTTAACCATAAAAATGCCGACAAACGAATGTCAGCACAGTCAGACTTTTTTTATATTAAAGTTTGCCCTCGGTCCAGAGAATAAAATATTGATTAGATAGGGGTATTGAGTAAATTGTATCCCCTCCCTCTATAATATGCACAGCAATTGCATTGAACTCGCCTTACTACTAGTAGTAATACAGGGCAGGACATATTAATAAACAAATCATAAAGATAAACATGCAAACCAACTCAAGCGTGCTCACAGTTATTATTCTGTTGCTCCACTCCCAAGATCTGAAACAAGCTTTGGGATTTCAACAGCACTTCCATCCGGCACCACTAGAGGTCGGTGTGTCAGCAGAAATCGAAAGAGACGGCGCACACAATACCAGCTAATCTGTGTCAGTCACAGGGTGTCAGTACGACACCGTGTCAATGTGTCTCAGTCTCAGTGGGTCACTGTGTCTCCATGTAAGTCTCAGTGGGTCACTGTGTCTCCGTGTCAGTCTCAGTGGGTCAGTATGTCTCCATGTAAGTCTCAGTGGGTCACTGTGTCTCTGTGTCAGTCTCAGTGCGTCAGTGTGTCTCAGTGGGTCACTGTGTCTCCATGTAAGTCTCAGTGGGTCAGTGCGTCTCCATGTAAGTCTCAGTTTGTCAATGTGACTCAGTGTCAATCTCAGTGGGTCAGTGTGTCTCAGTGGGTCAGTGTGTCTCAGTGTCAGTCTCAGTGGGTCAGTGTGTCTCGGTGACAACTGTCTCGGTGGGTAACTGTGTCTCCGTGTCAGTCTCAGTAGGACAGTGTGTCTCAGTGGGTCACTGTGTCTCCATGTAAGTCTCAGTGGGTCAGTGTGTCTCCATGTAAGTCTCAGTGGGTCAATGTGACTCAGTGTCAATCTCAGTGGGTCAATGTGTCTCAGTGTCAATTTCAGTGGGTCAGTGTGTCTCAGTGGGTCACTGTGTCTCAGTGTCAGTCTCAGTGGGTCAGTGTGTCTCAGTGGGTCACTGTGTCTCAGTGGGTCAGTGTGTCTCAGTGGGTCACTGTGTCTCAGTGTCAGTCTCAGTGGGTCAGTGTGTCTCTCTGCATCTCAGTATGTAAACATACACTGCACATGGACTCACACACAGAAAGAAAAGGAGAGGGACAGAGACAGGAATTGAAGGACAAAGAGAGAAAATGAGAGAGAAGGTGGGAGGCAATGAAGAACAGAATGAACCAGAGGCACAGCAATAATGCTAGTTGCTCAACTGCCTGTGGCAATTAAACCCATCAATACCCATCAATACAGCAGTCAGGGCAAAGCAACATGATAATAAGGTCACATGTGGTCTTTCCCTGACCTCTCTGTCAGCCACAGCTGTCAGATCACAAGCCGTGTGTACTGAAATAGTCTGCCCCAGTTACCAGCACCTGCAGGGCCCGAAGATCAGGAAGCCACTGCACAGCGCTCTGATCCAGCTGGAACAGTGTCTTTATCTGATTCCCCACTGCACAGCACTCTGATCCAGCTGGAACAGTGTTTTTATCTGATTCCCCACTGCACAGCGCTCTGATTCAGCTTGCACACTGTCTTTATCTGATTCCCCACTGCACAGCGCTCTGATTCAGCTTGCACACTGTCTTTATCTGATTCCCCACTGCACAGCGCTCTGATTCAGCTCCTAGAGTGTCTTTATCTGATTCCCCACTGCACAGCGCTCTGATCCAGCTTGCACACTGTCTTTTTCTGATTCCCCACTGCACAGAGCTCTGATCCAGCTCCTACACTGTCTTTATCATATCGCCCACTGCACAGCACTCTGATCCAGGTCCTACAGTGTTTTTATCTGATTCCCCACTGCACAGAGCTCTGATCCAGCTTGCACACTGTCTTTATCTGATTCCCCACTGCACAGCGCTCTGATTCAGCTTGCACACTGTGTTTATCTTATTCCCCACTGCACAGCGCTCTGATCCAGCTTGCACACTGTCTTTTTCTGATTCCCTACTGCACAGAGCTCTGATCCAGCTCCTACACTGTCTTTATCATATCGCCCACTGCACAGCACTCTGATCCAGGTCCTACAGTGTCTTTATCTTATTCCCCACTGCACAGAGCTCTGATCCAGCTCACACACTGTCTTTATCTGATGCCCCATTCTGATCAACACCATCATTCTATAGTGTTGCAGGACTCTTGTACAAATCATATTGATGAAGCACAAAGAATCTCAGTATTTCAGTTTATTTTTAACTTCACACTTCGCTTTCTGTGTCTGTACACGAAGGAGTCGCCTAGACCACATCAATCTGTGTAGGTGGGCGTGTGTGCGTACAGTACATAAGCCCGTCAGGACGCTTACAAATGAGGCGAGACTCTGCTTTTTTCCTGCAGCCGATTGATCCCAGGGGCTCGTCCTGCCCTTCTTTGCTGGAGAAACACACAGAAATCGATTGATCATCTGCTTGCGTTTTCCACAGTCTCTCTCTCCCTCTCGCTGCATGGCTGGGGTTTTCTGTGGCTGCAGTCGATTGCATTATTAACGCCCACTGCCTGGCGGGGGAGAGGACGGGGGGGTGCAGGCGGTGATCTAATCTCCAAGCTGCCAGCTGCTCCTGCTCTTTGCACTGCGGAAGGAGCGATCAGAGAAGACCCCGCCGATTTAAAGCTATGATTTAAAGACACAATAGCCGTCTGTCGAGCCTTCTGTCAGCTGACCGCCCCCTCTCTCACTCTCACCCAACCCCCGCCTCCCGGAAACCAGGGCCATTCGTTCAAAGGGAAAATAAGAGAAGCTGGAGGTCAGCTATATAGAGCAGATTACCCCCCCCAACAAGCACACACGCTCAGAACAAAGCAGGGAGGAAGTGGATAGGGGAAGCAAATTGGTGTCGCACATTGCACTGAAGCCCAGTTCCCTACACCCTCACCCCCCCTCCACCCAGTGTAGCTCCAGTTATGTGAAAACTTAGCCATCAGGATCAGAAGGCAGGAGTGTCCTCAGCCTAGGCCAGACACGCAGCTAACAAAGCACAGAAACCGAAACAAAGCAAGGCAGTTCCTCTTCTCACATTCGAAGGTAGTCAGGTTTCTCGTCTGCTTTTATTTCAATATATGAATTGGCTCTACACCCAAAACAAAATGACACCAAAGGTGCTTACAGAAATACGCATGTCAACATTTTTCAAACGGAACAAAAAAATAAGTCAGAAGAGCATTTTTTGCAGCAAAGTCTGGTGCCTGTGTCACAGGGGCTGGATTAGTTCCTGCTTTGCCCAGATCCAGGCTTACAGGACAATGTGACTCACTGTGGTAGATAATTCCTCTAATTCATCGTCCAGCTGTTTGACAAGGATGGCTAACCTTATACACGACCTGTACATTGTATACAGGACCGATTTCTCCACCATCGGCCCTGCAGAGCCCAGGGACTTTGGGATAAGACAGTCTTTAGTCAGTAGCATCAATAATCTAGGCTATACCAGTAACTGGTTTAATTAAGAAATTGAGAGTCAGGTTTACAAATGTCCAGTTTATGTATGAAAGAGTAGGAGTAGTTGTAGTCGGAGCAACCACCCTATTCTTGGAAAACCTGTAGAAACTTCATTTTTTCCCCTTTTAGAAATCACTTCCCCACATTGTCTAGACAGGGGTATTGACGAGCTACAGTACATGCACAATTTGTAGTTTCTGTATGCTGAGCCAATAAATCACCTTTGAAAAGAGCCTAAAAAGACAAAATGTGTATCCACTAATTAGATCAATGAATGTAATGGAGAAAGCCTTAATTGGAAAGAGAGCAAGAGAACCATACTGTTAATTGAGGACCTGAGGTGGTCAGAGTATTTACAGACAGTTTGCAGCAGTGCTCCAGAAAACACACCAGTCATGAGAAGACCACAGGTTCAAGACAGAGACGTGGAGACTTACAGTAAACTGTGGCATGAGGTACAGTGTCACTGTGTGGCCACAAGACCTTTAATCCTGGCCACAATACACATTTAATTAAAATTTCCACTCCAGCGGAGCAGCTAAGCACCTCTGTAATCCCCCTGAGCATGTTAATTCACATTCTTTCATTTTTTCTCTTGGTTTTTTGTATTAATATTCATACATCTATATTTAAACATCTGACAGTGCTATGATGTGCCTAGTGCACAGGAGAAGGATCCCCACCATTAGAAAAAAGCAGAAGCAATGGCTTTTGCCAGCTTCCTATCCCCAACCCCCATCTCCCATATAAGAGATAAATGCAATGTACGTCTTGAAAGGCATGTTACAGGCCGATAAGGCTGGAGGGTTTGAGTCTCCTCCACTCTGTGCCTGGTGTTTTCCCCTCACAGATTTATGGACTTGTAAGTGTCTACAATCACTTTTTTTCATTTGGTGGTGGTGGTGGGGGGGTCATAAACACAGCGGATGGCATAAGAGTATTGCATTATTGAGTTGCGTGTCTTTAGGACCCCCCCCCTCCACTGCAACCTTATTGGTGCTGACTTGCACTGTGCTGCTCAAGAAACAATGGACTGTACCATTACATGCAAAGAACTGGGGGGACTTCAGTGCATCCAGACCCTCCCTGTCACAGCAAACAACACTGCCTAACATACAGTATATAAATACACATATACAGCATGTATATTTACAAATCCATTTATATATGTATAAATATACATAGACAGCAGCAAGTTTTTGAAAACCATAATGGAGGTCTGCACCCTGGAGGGGATCCACTTCAGAGATCTTTGACAAATACCGATGGAGGTCAATGTAATCGTCCTAATCTCGATTATATGTGCTATACAGTGGCAGCTGGCCCCATGAACCTTATAAGGTTTTGTTACAGATTTACTAAGCAGCATAAATACTTCATTTATCTGTTCTTGTACACAAGATTAAGATCACTTTATTGGCCATATACAATTTCTTGTATTAGAAATTTGTCTTTTCGCATACCCCAGCTTGCTCTCCATGAGACACACAGACAGGGAGAGAAGCTTGGGGTCAGAGCGCAGGGTCAGCCATTTATACAGCACCCCTGGAGCAGCTGGGGTTAAGGGCCTTGCTCAGGGGCCCAACGGAGTAGGATTCCTCTGCCGGCCTTGGGATACGAACCAGCAACCTTCCGGCCACAGGTGCAGATCCTGAGCCACAGAGCCAAGACAGCTCTACTAAGTTCATCCCAGCAAAAGGCAATCACAACTGACTGAAACGTGTTCTCCCCACCAACAGTGGAGAAATCTGCTCTGAATCACCTTGTTATTCTTAGGGACACAGATGAAAGAGCATCTGCCGGCTCTTCGGGTGCATTCATGAGGCCTAAACTACCCCAGCGCAAAGAGAAAAGCTGCTCCGGAGGCCTGTGACGTGTTGGGGCGTGCTCGGTTTCATGCTCGGTCTTGTGCCCCACGCCCACACTGCCTGGGCGCGAGTGTGGAATTTGGACACGTATTCGCGTGTTCATGCCTTGTTTGGGCTGGGGGTGAAGCCTCCAGACATGCAGCACGTGAAAACAATTTTGCAAACTGCCCGGTTTACGTCAAAGGAGAGCTCAGTTGGAACAAAACAAAAACAGGGTCCCAGGACTTCAGGGTCCAGAAAGTCCTGTGTCGCACCTTTCCAGACACCTGACTGGGAATAGAACCCGCAGAGCCGCTGAGAGTGACACAACACGCCAGTTCGCTGCTGGCACTGCTGTGAACTCTTGTTAGAGGAGACCGCGTTAATCAGGTGGCTCCTGGTTTGAGCCCATCTCCCCACTCCCTGAGCCAGCCGCTGAACCCCCTGGCGCTCTGTCCCAAGAGGTCCTGCTGTCAGCGACTGTGTAGCAGCTGCTGGGGTCATGGGTCAGAGGTCAGAGGTCACCCTCCCCGGCCAGACCAGATACAAGCATCAGCCAAACGACGTTGTTGCGGTTCATTGTTATTGCTGTCTACGCAGGAAGTAACAGAGAGGGTTGCCCGGCCCTCTCTATGTACTGTTCTTGAGAAAGAAAAGTTCTTAAAACTTGAGAGAAACATATGATAAAAAATGAAATCAATGTTAGCCTAAATAGACATGATAGGTGATAGACCTATCACCGTCATTTAAAATAAATCACACCCTTACGGAGATATGACTCCTGTCTCACACCCATTTCCAGGCATGCGGGCTGCTGTACTGAGGAGGCACAATAAGGATGTCCTCAAACCACCTTACACTCGAACCTGCAGCGGATTACAGGATGTGCAAACAGGAGCCTTATCGGCCTCCACGTCCCCTCCACCTACCCCTGACGAAACCGAGCCCCCCCAGCGAGGGCTCAATCCGCCTTGGGCCGGGCCTGCGGGGGGCGGGGGTCCCCGCGGGCCCGCAGGGAGAACCAGGAGATGATCCCGGCGATGCAGCCCTGCAGCCCGAGCATCACGCCGTAGGTGGAGAGCAGCGTGGGCCCGGCGGCCGCGCCGGCCAGCAGGGCGGCGCCGGAGAGCTCCCGCATCTCGGCCTTGATCATGCGCAGCTCGTCCAGGATGCTGAGGAAGGTGAAGCAGTGGAACCACTGGTGGCTGTGGCCCCAGATGTCGAAGTGGCCCGGCGACAGGCGCTCGGGGATCTTGCTGACGTTGATCAGGGCCGACATGACCAGCCAGAAGCAGTGGCGGTAGAAGAAGGGGGCCAGGGTGCCGGGGGGGCCGGCGTAGAGGCGGTAGAAGATGGGGGCGGAGGCCACGGCGAAGGGCAGCAGGAAGACCAGGGTGCGGATGACGTAGCGGTGCCGGCGCCAGCGCTGGCGCGAGCTGCAGCAGGCCAGCGTGCAGATGAGCGCCACCAGGCAGGTGCTGGGGATGTAGAAGGTGTCGAAGAAGCCGCGGGCGGGGCGGGGGGGGGAGGGGCCGGCGGCGGGCGGCCAGGCCTGGGAGGCGTTGCCCCGGCGGGCGCCGGCGGGGGCGAGGCCGGCCCGGGGGTGGATGTAGTAGAAGTAGGCCAGCGAGGAGCCCACGGTGTAGGCGCTGATGGTGCCGTAGTCCACGAAGAAGCAGATCTCGCGCACCTGCAGGGACATGGCGTTGAAGAGGTGCGCCAGGCTGCTGACCGCCAGCAGCCCCGCCGCGCCCAGCGCGTACGTCCAGAAGGGGTAGAAGAAGGGGTCGCTCAGGGCCCGGGCCTGCCCGCCGCCGGCCGGCTCCAGGCAGTGGAAGGCGAAGACGAACAGGGCCAGGAAGTGGGTCCAGAAGTTGCCCGTCTCGTTGGTGGGCCGGAAGGCGGACGCCAGGCACTCGGAGAAGCTGCAGTCCGGGAAGCGGTAGCCCGACAGGATGAAGCTCTCGGTGACCCGGGCCGGCACGTCCGTGTGCCGGAAGAGCTGCCGGGGCCTCCGCCGGAACGCCATGGCCGGCGCTCTGCTCGGCGGGTTCGCGCTCGGGGGCGAGACTCTTCCTCCTCTTCCTCCTCTCAGCTCGACCGGAGGCACCTGCCCGCTGGCTCCGGACAGCAGGTCTGAGGCTCCTCCTCAGACTTGGGGCTGTTCCCCCAGGTGGCAACACCAGAGCCTGCGGCCCGTCGCGTGGGGGCACAGCCCGACGTGGATTCGAACCTGGGAATCCGGCTTTTCAGCCCCCCCCACCCTGATCCAGACAAGGAGGAAGTTGCAGACTCAGCAAGCCCCCCCCACACTCGGACGCTGGGTGTGCAGACAGAGGGGTTACCTGAGCGTTGATATCTTCAGCAGTAGAGGTCCGGGGGGGCTCCCCTGTGTCCCCCGATCACTGCACCGTGACCGTGACCGTGACGTGATTTCTGCAGCCGGAAAACCTTGTCTTCCGAAGCCCGGCGTGGAATTTGACCTGGCCCAAAAGCGCTTAGTCGGAAAGCCGTGGAGATGTTTACTGGCTTCTGGTGCAAAAGCAGGGGCCGCCGGGATCGGGCCGTGTCTGCCGGGGTCCGCCAGTCCGACGGGTCAGCGAGCGCCTGCAGAGGAGCTGCGAGCGGAGAGCAGGTTCATATCCGCTCCGTCCTTCGCCACCTGTGTCTCCCGTCTCTTCCCCCCGCGGGTCCCGGGTCGCTGAGCATCTGCCGCAAAGGCGATCTTGTAACACGCTGACGTGAGCGTGTGAAGGTCTTGTGGAGTCCGGGACGAAATGCCTTCGGGGGGGAGGGAATGAAAGCTCTTATTTCTGTGGAAACGAACCTCGTGGTTCAGTGTTTAAAACCGCTACATCATAGCGAATATAACTCCGGCTGCGCACGGGCTCCTGATGTTATAATACTTCTTTGTCGCCGTCTTTTTCCTCGCTGGGAGAATTTCCGCACGGGAGCTCGGCTTCAAAACCAGGTCAGTCGACTCCGGACTTCGGACCCCGACGAGCCGCGTCCTGCGTTCCCGGCTCTTAATCTCCCGCCTGTCCTCATCTATTATTCATGGCCGCTCATAAATCATGTATCCGGCCGGGCGTCCTGCACAGCTGTAACTCGGTCAGTCGGTCCCGGTTTGAAGAGAGCGAGGTACGCGTGACTTTGAAACACGCTGCACAAGCGGCGCAGGACACATACTGTACCTGTCCGGGCGCGATCAGGTAACCGCCGCTCCAGGGCGTCTCTTTCCGTGCCAGAGGTCGGTTTTCGTGCCTGCTGCGCCCGCCGTGGTGAGGGCTCCTGACGGCGGCCGAGGATCGGTCCCGACCGGGCGACGGGAGAGCTTCTCTCCGGCTCCCTCTCCCTCCTCCTCCTCCTCCTCCTCCTCCTCCCCCCGAAGACCCCCGGGATCTCTCACCTCGCACGCGCGCGCGCGCTCCTGTGTGTGTGTGTCCCGCAGACACGCGGAGGGTGTATTGTGTGTCCGCGTGTAACACAATCCGCGTGCGGGACACGGTTGCAGCGCCGGGAGCTGGGAGCCGGAGCGGTGCTGCAGACAGCGAGACTTCACGAGTGAGTGTGTGTGTGTGTGAGGTAGAGAGAGAGAGAGACAACTCTGCGTCTTTGGCGCACTGCGCTGAACTGTACCCGGCCGCTGTAGCCGGCTGTGTGTAACGCGATGTGACTGTAGGTAGGGTGACCTTGCTCCCCCCGCGCTGGGCGACCCGGGTCTCTGTCTCCCCCTCTCTCCCTCTCTCCGTCCCTCTGCGGTCCCGGCGCAGTCTCGAAATAACCCGCCCGCTTGCTGGACCGGGGCCAGAGGCACAAGAGAGGGCTCGGGGCGCCGCGCAGCGCTAATCCAGCGAGGCGCGTTTGTTTTCAGAGACTCGCCGGCTGTCCCGAGGTTGGTGTACAAACAAAAATGTAAACACCGCAAACACGCACACACACAACGTGTCACTTGTCACCGCAGCTCAGTGACGGAGTCTGACATTCTGAGCGACCTGCGGGACACGTTCCCGTAACCCTGTGGACCACAGCGCCGCCATAGGTCTCCCACCATCTTCAGCATCATCATCGTCACGCACTGCTTCGTACAAGGGAGGCTTCGAGGCCACTGGCTCGCAGTTGCTCCCCCTGTGAATTCGGCGAGTCGATAGCAGCGACGCCGGTATCCGAGTACGTGTGACCCCCCGCCCGTCCACGGTCGCCTGCAGGCGCGCCCAGCGCCGCTCTTCCCCCTGTCTGTACGGCTCCTGAACGGGTTTCACCCGGACCGGGTCGGGCTCTCCCTCTCGCCCGATTAAACCCGCGCAGTGATTCATTTTATTCCTCCTGTCAATTCTTGTGATGGCACTGAGAGACAGAGACGGACGGGCAGGTGGACAGACAGAATGGTGAACAGAGGGTGGACAGATAGGGAGATAGACAGACAGATGGGTGGACAGGTGGACAGACAGCAAGGTGGACAGGTGACAGATGGGTGGATAGGTGGACAGACAGCAAGGTGGACAGGTGAACAGAGGGTGGACAGACAGGGAGATGGACAAACAGACAGGGAGATGGGCGGACAGATGGACAGACAGGGAGACAGACAGACAGATGGGTGGATAGATGGACAGACAGGGAGACAGACAGACAGACGGACAAACAGGTGGACAGACAGGGAGACGGACAGACAGCAGGACAGACAGGGAGATGGACAGACAGCAGGACAGACAGGGAGATGGGTGGACAGATGGGCAGACAGATAGAAAGATGGGTGGACAGATGGACAGTCAGGCGTGACCAGATTCCCCTCCCTGCTGTGGGACAGACCCGGCTCCTCACTCACACGTCAGGAGGCTCCGCAGGCCCTGCAGCGGCTCTCCTCTCGCCCCGAATCCGCTATCTGTGGGAGACGACCGCGGAATCGCGAAAGTGGCTCGGAGCAGGGCCGTTCCGGAGGGGAGGAGCTCGGCACGTCTCTTCCTGGGCCCGGCGCCGAGCTCCCCTCCCCACCTGCCCAGCTGCGGATGATCAATCCCATCAATCCATTTTACTCTTGTATAGCGCCTTTCAGCCAGAGCCGTGTCCATATTAGTCTTTTAAATTCAGCAGCCGAAACGGTTAATGTCACACCACCTGTGGCCCCTGACCTCAGACGCACAGGAGATCCTCACCAACGAGAAGGACCGGGGAGGAAAAGGGCGATGCTGGGTGTGGCACCGTGGCACCATGGTGTCAGTATCGCTGCCTTGGTGCCCTGGGGCCCTGGGGTCAATTCCAGCCCTGGGGTGCTGTCTGTGTGGAGTCTGTATGTTCTCCCCATGTTCACCTGGGTTTCCTCCTGCAGTCTAGAGGCATGCTGGTAGGTCACTGGTTTGTGGAGAAAGAGGTGCTGGTGTGTGGGTCTGTGTGTGCTCTGCTACGGACTGGGGTCCTGCCAGGGCACCCTGCTTTGTGCCTGGTACTTGCTGAGATAGGCTCTTGGAAGATATGGTTAGAAATTGGGTGGGTCCTGCTATTGTTATTAATGGAGAAGCAGGCTGGCACAAGGCAGTGTAAATGCAAAGTGTGTGGAGGAACTTCCAGGCCCAGCATGGTAGCCTCTTTTTTTCTACACAACCTACTCTTTCTCTGCCAAAAGTCCTGGCCAAGTTGCCACAGGTCTGATCTCCAGCTGTGATGAGCCCCACTCCCCCACAGCCTGCCCAAGGGCCTTGAACAGAGTACAGCCCGTCCCAGCACGTGACCCGAGACAGTACATTGAAGTATTTACGTATGTGGACGTGGACATGCTCTGGGAAAAGGCTGCTCATTTTAACGTGCCGTGGCTCTGCTGCTGCAGTGCAGAAAGACAGATCAGACTCCCCACACACAGCACTCTGGTCCGGTCCAGGTTCTGCAGTGCAGTACCTGGAGTCAGACTCAGTGCACTGCAGTCTGATCCTCTCCGGGCTGATATTAGGATGTCTTTTCCAGGCTTCACATTGAGTCATGTACTAAAACCCAGCTGCAGATCAAACCTGAAATGGATTGGATTGCAGGGCAATAGCAGCCCCATACTGCTATGCACACTGTAGACAGAGCATATGAGAAGCTTCAAACAGCATGGCTTGTAATCCAACCTACACACACCAGATGGCTCTGTTGCCTCTGAAGGGGGCAAAACAAGCCTCTTGATTAAAGGGGAACTGCAACACTGCTTTTATATTACGGGGTGAGAAAGAATCGGCATTGATGAGTGCATTTCAAACCACAGTAAAAGTCCGATGTACACAGTAACTTGAACAACCTCCAATTAACATAGCAAAATAGATTACATTTCCAGGTATGCACAGCACCAAGTTCTGCAATCCAGAATGAGGCAATAAAACATTAATTTGGCATTAAATTGGCCTGTAAGGTGATGGCCCTATTACATTGTAAACAAGCGGACCTGTGCATACATCTCTTCTAATCCAACAGAAATATTGCTCTCGCATTTGAGATTGTTTTGCTGACAAACGCTCCTTACTAGTTAATTCCACTTGCAGATCGAGTTGGAACGCTCCTGCGGTGAAATGTCTGGTTTCTACACACTCAAACGCCAACGCAAGCCGTCCACCTGATTCAGCAGATCTGCGTCTCTCCATCGAAACGCTCCCGTCATCCAGTTCAGAGTCCTCTCCAGTCTCAAGCTGTCCTGGTGCCACGCGGCCGGGCTGCGATGAAACGCATCAGTTTGACGAGCCTCGCGATCGGACCCAAGGCGTTCCCCTCCAGGAGCCCGGAGGCAAGCGCGAGAGCCTATCCCGACCTACAGGAGGCGCTGTTCAGCACGGCTCGTTTTTATCAAGGCGCAAGCAGACTACTTATTACAGCTGTTAGGATAACTATCCCTGAACCAGGAAGACAGGCAATGCCACCCTGAAGCTGGTGTGCCTTTGTATAATCCAGACGAAACGCGCGGTAAAGAAGGATTTCGCTCCTGCTATTGGGGCCGGCCTCGCACAGAATGAGCAGGGGGGCGCCGAGCAAGCGCCTCCAGGAGGCGGGGGACCGTAGCGCCCTCTGCAGAGCACACGCAGCGCAAACACTGAGCAGCAGAGGAGACAAACCTCACCCACAGAACCGAGCTTGTCCAGCAGGCTCCCCACACAGGGACCGAGCTCGCTAGCCATCATCCAGTGCCTGGATAAAGGAAAGGGCATGTCCGCTGTCTGTCGGCCCTCTAAAACAAACAAACCCAAGCTGTGGATTGTTATAATCCCTTTAATTAGAGACAATTATAAATTACAGACAGAGGGAGTCCTATCTGCATGTAGATAAAAGGACAAATATAAAATAAAATAAAATCAATATAACGGTTTAAATACTCAGTACAAAATGTTTCAGACATGAAACTAAAGTAAGGGCCATCTGTTTCCTGTCTTTCATGGCAGTTCATTGACTATAATGCAAAAATAATAATGGAAGATGAGGGGGATCAGGGCAGGGGCGTTTCACTGATGGAACTACAATTCCCAGCATACCTCTGGAATCTTTGTCCCGCCTTTTCCTGTTCACTGCTGCAGAAAGATGAGCCATACAGCCAATCAAAATGATACCTAGGGCAGCATTTTCAGAGCTTTTTGTATTGTGTGTGCTGGTTGTTTTCCAGCTGAATTCTCAACCCTTAATTATACTAAATGTGTAACTAATTTGACCTTTTCAATCCATTTTGATTTGTAAACAATTTGTGGATTTGATGCTCCCCAATTGTATGGCAGGTAATCTGAAATACAGATAATGTTATAATTCAAAAATAAAATTATATCCGGACCATTTGACCAGAGGATGTTGTGGGTGCAGTGGGGGTTGGGTGGCCTGGAGATGACCAGCTTATCCTTGTCTCACTGCTCGACAGTGCCCCCTGTTGAGCAGCGAGACTCACTTGGCAGAGAGCTGGCAGAGGTGAGTCAGAGAGAGTTACACTGTTCCTCTAATCAGTGGCTTTCACACTGCAGCTTAGTGCAGATCCATTAGGAGGAAGACATGCACCATCCTCATCCTCAACCCCTTCCTTGCCTGCAGGAGTTTTCTGACAGCAAAGCTGGGATGAAGGACAGCGAACTGGAGATGAAAGTGTAGCAGCAGCAGCACACTACGCTACATCACACCAAGCTACGCCACCACAACGTGCTGGGTCACACCGTACCACGCCACACAGCGTCACATAACGCTGCATCGTGCCACACCATGTCATGTTACACTGCGCTAGCAGCCATATCACCCTGCAACTCCCAGTTGGCAGCCCCACTGAAGCTCAGCAGGTGTGAGCCTGGCCAGTACCTGGATGGGAGTCCTCCTGGGAAAAACTAAGGCTGCTGCTGGAAGGGGTGTTAGTGGGACCAGTAGGGGGCACTCACCCTGCAGTCTGTGTGGGTCCTAATGCCCCAGAATAGCGACAGGAACACTATACTGTAAACAGGTGCCATCCTTCAGATGAGACATAAAACCAAGGTCCTGACTCTGTGGTAATTAGAAATCCCAGGATGTTTCTGGAAAAGAGTAGGGGTGTTACCCCAGTGTCCTGGACAAATGTCCCCCTGGTCTTTACCAGTCATGGCCTCCTAATAATCCCCCTCTCTGAACTGGCTTCATCACTCTGTTCTCCTCCCCACTGAGAGCTGGTGTGTGGGGAGAGTACTGGTGCACTATGGCTGCTGTCGCATCATCCAGGTAGGGCTGCACACTGGTGGTGGTGGAGGGGAGTCCCCATTACCTGTAAAGCGCTTTGAGCGGAGTGTCCAGAAAAGCGCTATATAATATAAGGAATTACTATGAATTATTATTACACCACAACACATATCGCTGTGTCAAGTCTGCCTCACCCCACTTACTAAACTTTTACTTCAATTAAGGGTTTCAGTAAAGTCAAAGAGAAATCAACTGGAATACAGGCAGAAAGCACTGGGGTCACCAGAGCCAGGACTGGGGAGCCCCTCTTTAAATGGTGCTCGTTGTGACCAAAGTCTGTAAGGAACTGTGAGGTGGCTATTTCACCAAACACACGCTTCAGACTTTTTCTCTTCTAAAGGTTCCAATATCATGACACTGAATTCTGTGATTGCATAGGAGTCTGGCTTCTGATGCCTATATTTCCGGAGCGGGAAGTGTTATTTTGTGGAATGTCGTTCTCTAGCCACGTGATTGGTCGGTTTAGTGAGGTCAGCATGGCTTGCTGTTCAGATTGGTCAGCATTTTCTGGTGTGGGGCTTTGTAGAGGAGAGTGAAGCTATTGGGTGAAAGGAGGCCACGCCCCTCGTCATCCACCTGGCCCATCAGGATGTAGTTAGCGCCTGTGAGAGGGGGAGGGAGAGCAAATATTAAAATCGATTTACCAAAATTTTTAAAATCATTTTGATCCTGCTGAAAGATTCCTTGCACGGGTTGGAACATGATAGTGAATACACTCTTTCAATAATACAGCAGTACTACATTAATACAGCAGTAATACATTCCTTTGTAGCACATCCCCATGCACAATGACAGCCAACACCAGGGGGCGCTACATCAGCTCATGGTGTGGTTGGGTACTGCTGAAGTTAGTGCCCTCTAGTGGTCGCTGTTACTGTCCATTCTCATGACCGTGTGAGAATCAAACTTTCTTGATGCAGTGTGCAGTTTTTACCATGCAGCTGGTACAATATGCCAGTTCACATTATGAGCTCCCTGTAAACAGAGGCTAGGGTAAATACTCTGTACAGAATTAATATTAGAGCCCCTCATACTGTTTTCAAGTCACTTTTATACAGTTAAAGCAAAACAAAATCCATAACTGAACCTAAAAATAGGTTTGATAGAGAAACACGTAACGATTGTTTCCATGTTGAAAGAATGAATACACAGTATATGGTGGATGTTATACAAGTGTTTGTTTATAGTGAAGGTGTATATTATGCACAGTGTGTGTAGTGAAGGTGTATTTTATGCCAGTGTATGTAGTGTGGGTATATCTTATGCACAGTGTCTGTAGTGAAGGTATATATTATAAACAGTGTGTATAGTATTGGTGTATATTATGCAGTGTGTATGAAGTGAAGATGTATATTTTACACAGTGTGTGTACTATAGGTGTATATTATGCACAGTGTGTGTATTGTGTGGGTATATAGGCAGTTTTTCCCTACCTCTGCGAATGAGTGGACACTTCTTGCAGGCAGACACCAGTTTGACTGACATGGTTTTGCCTGCCTGGGTGATGCGGAGGCGTCCAGCCTTGTAGGCATGAATCAAAGACACACTAACGTACAGACTGTCCCTGGGACCTGTCGCCACTGTCGTCACCTTCCCTGTGATCACTGAGAGAGAGAGAGGGGGGTTAAAACAGACACACTGGACACTACAGTACATTAACACTGCACTGAGAGAGAGGGGTTAATACACACACACTGGACACTACAGTACATTAACGCTGCACTGAGAGAGAGGGGTTAATACAGACACACTGGACACTACAGTCCATTAACACTGCACTGAGAGAGAGGGGTTAATACAGACACACTGGACACTACAGTACATTAACGCTGCACTGAGAGAGAGAGGGGTTAATACAGACACACTGGACATTACAGTCCATTAACACTGCACTGAGAGAGAGGGGTTAATACAGACACACTGGACACTACAGTCCATTAACACTGCACTGAGAGAGAGGGGTTAATACAGACACACTGGACACTACAGTCCATTAACACTGCGCTGAGAGAGAGGGGTTAATACAGACACACTGGACACTACGGTCCATTAACACTGCACTGAGAGGGGTTAATACAGACACACTGGACACTACAGTCCATTAACACTGCACTGAGAGAGAGAGGGGTTAATACAGACACACTGGACACTACAGTCCATTAACAATGCACTGAGAGAGAGGGGTTAATACAGACACACTGGACACTACAGTCCATTAACACTGCGCTGAGAGAGAGGGGTTAATACAGACACACTGGACACTACAGTCCATTAACACTGCACTGAGAGGGGTTAATACAGACACACTGGACACTACAGTCCATTAACACTGCACTGAGAGAGAGAGGGGTTAATACAGACACACTGGACACTACAGTCCATTAACACTGCACTGAGAGAGAGAGGGGTTAATACAGACTCACTGAACACTACAGTACATTAACACTGCACTGAGAGAGAGAGGGGTTAATACAGACACACTGGACTCGTCCTCGACGAAATCTAATCCCAGAATTCCCACTCCTGCCAGAATCAGTAGAGCTCCCAGTACTACTGCGGCCCATTGCTTGATCTCCTGCCAAAGCCTGAGGAACAGACCGTCAGCCTCTCTAATACTGTACATTTTGGTAAATGCCTAATCACAGTATGTTTTTCTTAATTGCCAGTCCTTTGGCAACACAGTCATTTGTGGGTCAAGCCGACACAGCTCTGAGAACGTGAATCCGAGAGCAGAGAGAGAGAAAACGAGAGGTTCCTCACCGAACTCGCTGGAGCAGAAGCTGCTCTGGATGGTCGCGGTCCTCTTACAGCCCTGAGCACACAGCGGGTTAGCGGCGCCACCTACAGGGTGGGAAGAGAGACGAGACATGAAAGACCTGCGGGCGACGCAACGCAAAAGATGAACTCTGATACACTTGCAGGGCATGTCAGAGTGTGCTTGCGCCTGCGCTTTACAGAGCCTGCAAAACCTTGCAGGGGTATCATATTCCAAGTCTCGGCAGCCTGATAAAGAGGGAGGTGTATCTGCTTGAAGAGCCTGAATAGTGGGCACAGAGGGTGTGACTTCAACTCTGGCCTCAGTGCGCTGTGGCTAGACAATGAGAAATCGTTCTGGACATTGTCCAGACCGGCCAGGGTGCGGGACTGCAGCACCAGCAGCTTGCTGCTGCAGGGACACTGCGTGACTGTCACGCTCGTAAACCCCTCCTCTTAAGGACGCTCCAGCCCTTCCTTGTTTTCTACCGATCCCCTGCACCTGCCTCCGGTTCCTGCCCCCCGTCCTCTAAAAGCCAGGCTTCCTGCCAATCTGGGCTCAGCTCTGGAAGACGGGCGCCCGGAAGCCCGCCTACCCGCGAGTCCAGGAGCGACTCGGCGGCATCGGCTTCTACGGCATCCTGACCTTCTGGGTCCAGGACTGGAGCGTCTGGTCCCGTTACCCCCTTTTATTCCCCGACCCTCCGCCGGATCCCGCTCCGGCTTTTAACTCTGTTTGTCTGTGTCTGGATGGATCTCCCGGTTGGGACATTTGCTACGTTCATGGATTTGCCTCGGACTCCCTTGGACTGTCTGCCTCGGCCACACCTCCCCCGAACACCAGCGCACCACGGACACGCCCCCCTGTTTTCCTTCCAGCCCCTAACAGGCCCTTTCCCCCGTGTTTTCCTCACTCCTCCCTGGATTGTGTTGTCTGCACGGGGTCCTGATCGAACGCCTCGTGACAATGGCCCCGGTTCAGTCATGCAGCGACTGGTTCGGCTGCTTCATGGTTGAACTGGTAGAGACCCTGGAGTGACGAGCTCACTGGAGTCTTAACGCAGTCATGCACTTACTCTTGTCGCTGGGGCCAGGTCGTCTCAACACCACCCTGGTTCCGTTTCGGGCTGGTTTAAGTCCAGGTCGGACGGCTGGTTTGGGCCCGGGCTTGGCTGTGGGCTTGGCTGTGGGCTTGCCAGCAGGTTTGGTACCGGGCTTGGGGGAGGGCTTGACCGGGGCCTTGGCAGTGGTCTTGGGCTTGGACCCTGGCGCGGGGGTGACTTTCGGTTTGAGCGTGGGTTTGGGCTTGACGGGTTTGGTGACGGCAGGTTTAGCCGGGGGTTTGGGTCCGGGTTTGGAGGGAGGTTTGGCGGCTGATTCCGGTACCAACTGGGGGCCTAGCCCGTTCTCCTCCCCGGCCACGGTGCTGGGCTTGGATCCCCGCGGGATGCTGGTGTAGGTGGCCATGAACCCGTCAGAGGTCACACTGAGGTCAGACACAAACTGCACCAGCAGCTCGTTCCCATTGGACACAATGGTGCTGCAGAGAGACAGGAGGAGAGTGAGAGGAGAGTGATGAGAGAGAGAGGAGAGAGAGAGAGGAGAGTGAGGAGAGAGAGAGGAGAGTGATGGAGAGAGAGGAGCAGAAACGAGAGAGAGGAGGAGAGTGATAGAGAGACAGAGGAGCACAGAGGGGAGAGAGGAGAGTGAGTGAGAGAGAAGAGCACAGAGGAGAGAGGGGAGGAGAATAATGGAGACAGATGGACAGTGACGGAGAGAGAGAGGAGGAATAAAGATAAAGAGAAGTGGAGAGGAGAGTGAGAGAATAGGAGCGAAAGTGAAGGCCAAGAAATGGGCAGAGAAAAAGGAGAGAGTGTGACATGAAGGACAGGAGGGAGGGAGGGATGGGCAGAGAAAAAGGAGAGAGTGTGACATGAAGGACAGGAGGGAGGGAGGGATGGGCAGAGAAGGTCACCACTGGACTCCTCCTCTCCATTGGCTGAGACCCAGACACACAGTCCCTCACTCCTCCTCTCACCCGGGCGCTATGTCTCCGCAGTACTTCCCGATGCGCCGCGAGTCGTCGGACTCGCCGCCGTTGAAGAACGCCACATAGTCATAGCGGCAGTAACTGTCATGCTCCAGATCGAACTTGTCGAAGGTCACCTCGATCACCTGGCACAGACGGATAATACAGTGTCAGACAGCAGGACACTGCTCACTACAGCCCCATACAGAGCACCACAGTGTCCACACAGCAGGACACTGCTCACTACAGCCCCAGTGCCCAGTGTCAGCACAGTACAATACTGCTCCATACAGCAACACAGTGTCCACACAGCAATGTCCTGCTGTACTGGCTGTACTGTAGACACTGCTAGAGCCACTGCTGTCCCTCTCCTCTCACACTCACCCTGAATTCACCAGCACACACACACACTGTCACACCTGACTGTACTGTAGACACTGCTAGAGCCACTGCTGTCCCTCTCCTCTCACACTCCCCCTGAATTCACCAGCACACACACACTGTCACACCTGACTGTACTGTAGACACTGCTAGAGCCACTGCTGTCCCTCTCCTCTCACACTCACCCTGAATTCAACAGCACACACACACACTGTCACACCTGACTGCACTACAATATAGAGTAGTTCAAAGAAAACCAGTGCTGATTAATTGTCTCACAGATATGGCAATCACTTAATTGTTTGGTTCATACTCAGTTAATTAGTTTATTAGAATTCCTGCTCTTTTGGTCGCTTGCACCATTCTTACCATGTTGCTCTCGACGATGATGTGCCAGGAGCAGCTGATGCCTGCTGGGTAATCCTTCTCGGGCCAGTTGGGGGTCTTGACTGAGCCCTGTGACTTCGTCAGCTTGCCGCCACAGAACTGGTGCTCTGGGGGACGGAGAGTGCGAGGAGTCAGAGAAGTGGAGGACGTGCTCCTTTTTAATTTCCACACTGGAAATGATTCTGCTTGCACCCCATCAGATATGACCCCCCCCCCCCCCCCCCCAAGCCCTGTGCATGTGTAAAAACATGGCCAGCAGCCATGTCACCCTGGAACTCACTGGAGCTCAGCAGGTGTGAGCCTGGCCAGTGCCTGGATGGGAGACTCCTGGGAAAGCTAAGGCTGCTGCTGGAAGAGGTGTTAGTGGGGCCAGCAGGGGGCGCTCACCCTGTGGTCTGTGTGGGTCCTAATGCCCCAGTATAATGATTGGGACACTATACTGTAAAAAGGCGCCGTCCTTCAGATGAGACGTAAAACCGAGGTCCTGAAAAGCGCTGTGTAAGTATACGGAATTATCATTATAAAACATGGGAGCTGTCGTCTCTGCGTACAGGGGTGGTGGCCCAACGGAGATGCGACGTGTGCTCACTCCACCCTCCTTCCCAGCACGGACACGCTGGCCGGGCACGGAGAGATACGACTGCTTCCCGCGCCCCCACTCCCGAGTGATCGCTCCAGCACCCACGGCCGGGCTGAGCCTGTGGAGGGAGGGGTGGCGCAGCCCTCTCCGAGGTCACCGCGAGACCACAGTGCGCCCCCCGGCCAAGATGGGGGAGAGGGGGGGAGACAAACAGAGGCCGAGAAATGGGGAGCGAGACAGAGATGGGGTGCTCCTACCGTCCACGTGAGGCTTCCCTCCGTTGAAGTAGCCCAGGAAGCCCCTGCCGCCCGTGCCCGAGTCCGAGACCATCTCCACCATCATCCTGTGGGAGGTGGAGATCAGGGCGCCGGGGCGGAAGGTGCCGCAGAAGCGGCCCAGCCGCTGCGCCGTGTAGGAGTGGCCGTTGTACACCTCCACGTAGTCGAAGCGGCACTGGGGGTCGGCCTCCAGGTCGAAGACACGGAAGGACAGCATGACCACGTGACCCTCTGGCACCTGCCAGCCAAGAGAGAGGGAGGACGTGAGGAGGAGGAGGAGGAGGAGGGGAAGGGAAAGAGACTGCTCCCTGGACAGCCTGCCAGACGTGCGAGACCGCCTGAGCCGAGCCCCCCGGCTGTGCGGTGCGTATGTCCTACCGTGATGTACCAGGTGCACTTGCGGTCAGGCTTGTAGTAGCTGGGGAACCCCTCGCTGCCCACGAAGCCCGAGTCCGCGATCAGCTCGCCTCCACAGTTAAACACCGGTCTGTGGAAAGGGAGAGGAGATCAGATACTGGAGAGCAGGGGTCTGGCGAAAAACTACAAACAACATCTCACTTTCCTCCTGTCTGTTGTTATGGCTCCCTGCATTCTGGGACTCAGTTCAAGTACTCAACATCCTCAAAGGCATTGAGACCCAGTGGAACTCTTCAGGATCAGCTGTGAACAAGACCCAGTGGACGCCAGTGGAACAACCAGTCCATTAGGAGCTCGGGTTAAATTTGAATTAAGAGCCTTGAACTGAAAATCCTCACAGGGCCAGAGGAAGAAACCCCCTTTTAATCTAGATTTTTAAATCCACAGGTCTGGCTGGGAAAAACAGGATATTGCAGACAGACGGGGCTCTGTGTGAAAAGAGAGTGGAGAGGAGGGCAATGAGCTCACAGTCTTGACCCCGACTCTTCTAGAAACCTGAGCCCCTGAACACAGGCTGAACACAGCCCTGAGACATTATACACACACCCTGAACACAGCTTAAACACAGACCTGAGAAACAGTACACACACAGCCCTGACACACTGCACACACATACACAGGCCTGACACACTGCATACAAAGCCCTGACACAATGCACACACACACAGCCCTGACACACTGCACACACATACACAGGCCTGACACACTGCATACAAAGCCCTGACACAATGCACACACACACAGCCCTGACACACTGCACACACACACACAGTCCTGACACACTGCACACGCACAACCCTGACACAATACACACAGACATCCTAAAGACTTCCTGTCCTCCTTGGGTTTGACAGATCCAGAGTCTTGTTAGACAATGGAAATGGCAAGAGAAAGATAAAGGAGACAGGACCCGCTGAGAAAGATCAGAGACAGGGTGCGGGGGTGTCATCACAGAGCACATTCCACAGATTCCAGCCTTCCGGAGTCTTCTGGACTGCTGAGATTCCTGGAAAGAAGAGCTGCCTGCTCCCAAATGGCACAGAGCAGCACTGTCCTTATCACACACACTGACACACTCAACCACAGACACGCACACACTGACACACTCAACCACAGACACGCACACACTGACACACTCAACCACAGACACGCACACACTAACACACAGAGCATGAAAACACACACTGGCACACTCAACCACAGACACGCACACACTGACACACAGAGCATGAAAACACACACACTGACACACAGAGCATGAAAACACACACTGACACACAGAGCATGCAAAAAACACACGCACTGACACACTGAAACACACACACACACTAACACACTCAACCACAGACACGCACACACTGACACACAGAGCATGAAAACACACACACTGACACACTCAAACACAGACACGCACACACTGACACACTCAAACAGAGACACGCACACACTGACACACAGAGCATGAAAACACACACACTGACACACTCAAACACAGACACGCACACACTGACACACAGAGCATGAAAACACACACACTGACACACAGAGCATGCAAAAAACACACGCACTGACACACTGAAACACAGACACACACACACTGACACACTCAACCACAGACACGCACACACTGACAGAAATCAGATCTGTACAGACACAGCCAGACAGGACTGATCAAGCTACAGAACAGGGTGGTAATCAGGAGTACAGGAACAGAAACAACTGGCACACAAAGCAGGGAGCTGTCTCTGTGGGGCAGTGATCTGAGCTACAGTAATGTGTGCCACATCTCACGAACTGCGATAAAGTGCAGGAAATCTCACTAAAATCCAGAATTCTATAGCACAGTGTACTGGACTCCAGTATGGTGCAGCAATCTACAAAAAATGTCAAACCTCTTCAGTACAGTTCATTAGCCAATCAAAGGCAACATAATTTTCAGAATTCACTGAGATCGATCTGAAAACAAAGTAAACCACAGCAGAAGGCAGCCTTGAATATTAGCAGTGTACTCTGCTATGGCGGACCGAAAGACTCCAGAGGCATTTTTCCGAGCGGTTTCCACCTGATCCGGGTCACAGTGTGAGAATCGAGACTCTCACAAGGCTTTCTTGAGCGCAGCGCGGTCAGAGACTCAGTGTTGCTCAGTCTGAGCCTGCATTCTTCAGCACTGTTAGTTTCAGAGTCCTTGAGTCACCCTTCAGCTGCTCTGTTTAAACACTTAAAACCCCCAACAAAGAGAAACTGCTTTTGTTTCTGCAGGGTGGAAATTTGCCCAGGCTTTGACTGCCAAATATCTGCAGCACTATAAGCAGAAACAGTCTTTACAGATTTTCCTAAAACTCCTCACCCTCCTCAACTAGTAACTACCATTGTCCACGTATTGCAGGGCAGTGCTCCTGGTCAGTCAGATATTCAGGCTGTTGGTCAGTCGGTCAGTCAATTAATAGGTCAGTTGGTCAGTGTATCCATCAGTCAGGCAAGGTGTCATTGTGTCAGTCAGTGTGTCAGTGTGTCAGACAGTCAGGGTGTCAGTCTATGTGTCAGTTTGTCAGAGTGTCAGAGTGTCAGTCTGTGTGTCAGACAGTCAGAGTGTCAGTATGTGTGTCAGTGTGTCAGACAGTCAGGGTGTCAGTCTATGTGTCAGTTTGTCAGAGTGTCAGAGTGTCAGAGTGTCAGACAGTAAGGGTGTCAGTGTGTCAGACAGTCAGAGTGTCAGTATGTGTGTCAGGGTGTCAGTGTGTCAGTGTTTCACCCAGTGTGTCAGACAGTAAGTCAGCTTCTCAATCAGGATGTGTCAGTCAGTGTGTCAAAGTGAGCATGTTTGGATGGTTTTGTTTTTATTTCTTCCCATAACCCTGACCCTGCCGCCGTGGCGCCAGCACGATGCTCCGCCAGCCTCCCTGTCTGCACAACCTCCAGACTTTCACCAAAGAGCAGTGTCCCTCCTGCTCCGAGACTGCAGCCAGAGCCACAGCCCTTCCAAAGGCACGAGAGCAACTCAGTCTGTTCAAATGTCCTGCACAAAAGTGACCGACTGGCCCCCAGTTTGGACTCCCTGATTCCCCATGAAACCCCCCCCCCCCCCCCCCAGAGAGGAGGCAGGGGACCAGGGGCCCTGCAGTAAGAGGTGATGTCATAGCTCAGCTCCTCTCCTCTCTCTCACCACGAGTCACTGCAGATAAGAGCTTCGGGTCCTGGCTAGCGGTAGAAGACTTAATCACTTTAGGAAAAGGGACATTAACAGATATGCAGGCTGACCACTTATTCTATTTTGATGGGTTGGAAGGATCTCACTGAGAGAGGAAAAATAATCCCGAACTGTGGGGTGAACCATCCTTACAATCTTGAAAATGTGGCAAAACAACAAGTCTTTTAATTCCTTATATTATATATACAAATAGCTGTCAGTTGTACACAGACATTCAAACAGGACTTCAGCACAGACAGGGACACACAGTAAAGTCTCAAACAGACAAGCAGTGCAGGCAGGACCTCAGCACAGAGACACACAGTAAAGTTCAAAAAGACATGCAGTGCAGACAGGACTTCAGCACGGAGACACAGTAAAGTCACAAACAGACACGCAGTGCAGGCAGGACCTCAGCACAGACAGGGACACACAGTAAAGTTCAAAAAGACATGCAGTGCAGACAGGACTTCAGCACAGACAGGGACACACAGTAAAGTTCAAAAAGACATGCAGTGCACACAGGACTTCAGCATGGACACATGCGTTGACGGGAACACACGGTTAAGTCACAAACAGACAGACACATAGCACATAAAACAGATGCACAGGGAAATAAAAAGAGGCAGACAGAAGGGAGACACAACTATGAGTGCAGACGGAAACACAACAGACATGGGCACACAGTAAAGGCAGACACTACAGACAGATTGACTCCATACAGACACACGAGGAGGCACAGTAAAGGCAGACACTACAGACAGATTGACTCCATACAGACACACGAGGAGGCACAGTAAAGGCAGACACTACAGATGTCCGACCTGTACCGTAAAGACAGATAAGGAGACAGGCGGACAGGCCCAGTGTCCGGACACGCTGCTGAACCTGCGCTGAGCAGAGGGGCAGCGAGGCTCCAGGGCAGACTCACCGCGTGAAGTTACTCCTTTGTGTCGTCTGACTTTGAGCGCCGGCACATCCCAGCAGGACGAGCACGATAACGCTAGCTCCTGAGAGCACCCGCAGAAACATGCTGCTCTTCATAGGACCCTCAGAACGAGAGAGCACGGCCAGGACAGAGAGGGGCAGAGAGCGTGCAGGCACTGGGGAGGAGGGAGGTGCAGGGAGACGATGTCTGGGATCGGAGAGAGGGAGAGAGGGAGAGAGGGAGGGGACGGGGGGAGGGAAGGTTTAATTACTACCAGATGGAGCTTGTGTATTAACTTTGGCTGGAGGTTCCAAACAGCTGAGTGTGGAAGAGAGGGGGGCAGATTTCTGAGAGGGGGGAGAGAGTGAGACAGGAGAGTGAGACAGGAAGTAAGAGTGAGATAGGAGAGGGAGGCAGGAAGAGAAAGTGAGACGGGGAGAGAGTGAGACAGGGAGAGAGAGGGAGACAGGGCTAGAGAGTGAGACAGGAGAGGGAGGCAGGAAGAGAAAGTGAGACGGGGAGAGAGTGAGACAGGGAGAGAGAGGGAGACGGGGCTAGAGAGTGAGACAGGAGAGTGAGACAGGGAGAGAAAGTGGGACAGGGAGAGAGTGAGACAGGGAGAGAGAGGAAGACAGGGCTAGAGAGTGAGACAGGAGAGTAAGACAGGGAGAGAAGGTGGGACAGAGGGAGAGTGAGACAGGGAGAGAAAGTGAGACAGGAGAGGGAAACAGGGAGAGAGTGAGACAGGAATTAAACATGGAGAGAGAGTGATAGAAGGGGGAGACAGGAAAAGAAAGTGAGACAGGGAGAGAGTGAAACAGAGAGAAAGTGGGACAGAGAGAGAGTGAAACAGGGAGAGAAAGTGAGACATGAGAGTAAGACAGGGAGAGAGAGTGAGATATGAGAGGGAGACAGGAGAAGAAGACAAGATGAGAGGGAGATGGAGGTTGAGAGAGTGACCGGGTGAGAGAGAGGATGTGAGGGTGAGACAGGATGAGAGAGAGACAGGTCAAGAGGGGGAGACTGGGAGAGAGTGGGACAGAGACAGAACAGGACTGGGATAGAAGGGAGTGGGAGATAAACAGTCCAAAACAGGAAAATTACCCCTAATGGCTCAGACTGTGTATGACTGAGTCTCAGTGTGTGTGTGTGTACAAGCTGCGCCTGTGTGTGTACGTGTCAGTCTTTAGAGTGTGTGTCTGTTTACACTGTATAATAGCTACTTCTCAGCGCAGTTTGTTTTAAACAACATCCTGACCACAGAGAACCATGCGCCGTGTCATTTTGCCCAGCTAAATCTGATTTCCTCCACATAGCCTTCTCTGTGGATTTAAACACACAGCGCACACACTGCGGGCAACGCAGGGTAACCTGATATGTTGTGCATCGTACAGAAATCGCAGGAACACTGGAGCCACTAGTTCAAGCTAACTGCCCAGTCTTGTTGTGGAAGCCCAGACTCCTGCAGTCCTTCAGGAAACAGCCGGACAAGATTCTCCGATTGGTCAGCAGCAAGGCAGGCCGGACAGAGTGCCTGGCCTCTCCCACCCACTGCAGCTCCTTAAGTGCAGACAAGCAGGTAGATATTTCAACAGACGTACACCATCACCTGACTGTAGGCTGAATTAATGGGTCATCACTCAGATAAACCGTCCAACCAAGAACAACATAAACAACTCACTAAATCTGTACAAATACAGGATCCTCCACAAATCTGCTCCTTTTTTGATGAGTTGATCATCCTTCAATCGGTTCAATAATGGAATGGGTCTTTCAATGTAGCAGAATTAATTTTATTATTCAGTTAGCCCTTTGAAGTGCTACTCTACATCAGGCCCAACTTGGCCATAACACAGGTGAACCCCAGAATGGGATCTGACCCCATCCTGTGACAAAACCCCCTCACCTGGCCCTGTGTTGGTCTTGAACCAAGACCTGCCATTACCTGAACTTACAAGCTCTTGCCACAAGGGGGAGTGGGTGAGCAAGGAGTAAAGCATATTGGCCATACTTGATTTCAGATGAGCATTGGGCCTATAATACATGGGACATGAAGCAGGGTTTTAAAATTGCTCCTGAGAACTGAAAGAAATGGAAATGTCTTTTTGTATTTTAATTTATATTGAATTAAACTTGCTGCTTACCCTTGGGTCGATTATTTAGCTATCTAATTAGCCATCTAACTAAAAGGGCTGAATTGCCTTCTATCATTTTCAAATGTCCTTATGGTTTTATATCATATTCAAGTTGATAACATCCCCACATTCACACTAACTGGCCCCCTGATCAGAAAGATGATGATTTGTATGTTGATTAGTTTAGTGAGAGCTGCGTCTCTCCTCCAGTCAGTGCTCACTCTGCTGTGATCTCTCAGTGCTGTCAGTGAGAGCTGTGTCTCCTCCAGTCAGTGCTCACTCTGCTGTGATCTCTCATTGCTGTCAGTGAGAGCTGTGTCTCCTCCAGTCAGTGCTCACTCTGCTGTGATCTCTCAGTGCTGTCAGTGAGAGCTGTGTCTCCTCCAGTCAGTGCTCACTCTGGTGTGATCTCTCAGTGCTGTCAGTGAGAGCTGTGTCTCTCCTCCAGTCAGTGCTCACTCTGCTGTGGTCTCTCAGTGCTGTCAGTGAGAGCTGTGTCTCTCCTCCAGTCTGTGCTCACTCTGCTGTGATCTCTCAGTGCTGTCAGTGAGAGCACCTCTCTCCTCCAGTCAGTGCTCACTCTGCTGTGATCTCTCAGTGCTGTCAGTGAGAGCTGTGTCTCCTCCAGTCAGTGCTCACTCTGCTGTGATCTCTCAGTGCTGTCAGTGAGAGCTGTGTCTCTCCTCCAGTCAGTGCTCACTCTGCTGTGATCTCTCAGTGCTGTCAGTGAGAGCTGTGTCTCCTCCAGTCAGTGCTCACTCTGCTGTGATCTCCCAGTGCTGTCAGTGAGAGCTGTGTCTCTCCTCCAGTCAGTGCTCACTCTGCTGTGATCTCCCAGTGCTGTCAGTGAGAGCTGGGTCTCTCCTCCAGTCAGTGCTCACTCTGCTGTGATCTCTCAGTGCTGTCAGTGAGAGCTGCGTCTCTCCTCCAGTCAGTGCTCACTCTGCTGTGGTCTCTCAGTGCTGTCAGTGAGAGCTGCGTCTCTCCTCCAGTCAGTGCTCACTCTGCTGTGGTCTCTCAGTGCTGTCAGTGAGAGCTGTGTCTCTCCTCCAGTCGGTGCTCACTCTGCTGTGATCTCCCAGTGCTGTCAGTGAGAGCTGCGTCTCTCCTCCAGTCAGTGCTCACTCTGCTGTGATCTCTCAGTGCTGTCAGTGAGAGCTGCGTCTCTCCTCCAGTCAGTGCTCACTCTGCTGTGATCTCTCAGTGCTGTCAGTGAGAGCTGCGTCTCTCCTCCAGTCAGTGCTCACTCTGCTGTGATCTCTCAGTGCTGTCAGTGAGAGCTGCGTCTCTCCTCCAGTCAGTGCTCACTCTGCTGTGATGTGTTTATGGAATGGACCTTCCACGATTTAGCTAGCTTCCTGATAATGGTTGTTTTTATATCAGAATGTCCCATGTAGTGTCGGGGGTCACTTGGTCGCCCTGAACTGGAATGTACTGGAATGTGCTGGAATGCATGCCTGCTGTCTTTGGAAGAGCAGGCTGCCTGTGTCTATAAAGGGAGCTCTGGCGAGCTCTGCTCTGCGGTGTGGCTGCTCTGTCATTACAGATCCCACAGCCTGGAGACACCCTGCAGCATTCCGGCCTGCCCACAGCCCTGGCGCTGGCGATCCGCCTGCAGCCACAATCCCACTGCCCTCCGCCAACCCAGACGCAGTCCGCCCCGAGCACACACTGGGAATCCTGCCCTCCGAGACATGGACGCTCTCTCTGCCCCGAGCACACATGCCTCTCATGCCGTCTCCAACAGCCACTCAACCATTAACAGCAAACAAATCACTGGACTAGATAAGAACCAGGAGTCCAGGAGTGTGGAACACAATGGATGTGGAAGGTTTGGGAAAGACAACTGAAATTAATACTGCTTCATGTACTGATAAGGCCTCACTTATCACAATACTGTGCGTTGTTCTGGCCACGAGCGTGTAGTCAAGATACTGCTGCTCTGGAATCCGCCCAGAGAAAAGCAACCTGCTACATTCTGGGGTAAAACCTATTACCTTTTCAAGGTGACACAAAACCTGCAGTCGTTCTGCTTGCTGCAGACAGTGACAGATGTCTAAGCAAGAAAATAACTGCTGTTAGATCAATTCAAGTTTAAGTATCAGATACTGGGCTGCAGCTCGGAAACAGGGGGTCGAGCAGGTGCAGGGGGCAGTCCCAACTCCCCAAGAGCCCTAAATTAAACTTCTAATTGGAATAAGAGCAACATCGGTGGGCTTTTCACCTTCCAAACTGCATTCAAGTCGACTATTACAACCAGTAACTTAAAACCCACAGCTTCTTAGCTGCTGAAAACTGTGCAGAGTAACAATCCAAATGTCCCACAGTCCTCATGGGCCGTAGTTCCCTTGACTGGACCAATCACTTTGCTACCTGCTCAATAACTGACACTGGTGTTAGTGGTGAAGAGGGTGACACTGTGGCCTCGGGCTTAGTGCTGTGGTCTCACAGCTCTTGGGTCCTGGGTTCAAGTCCAGCCTGGGGCACCTTCAGTGGGGAGTTTGCATGTTCTGCCCCTTAGCTATGGGGTTGTTGCCAGGTGGTCTGGTATCCCCCTGCAGTCCAAAGACATCCTGTCTAGGTTAACTGGCATCTCTCGCCCCACCGCTGTGCGAGTACCCTGGCGTCCTGTCCAGGCTGGATCTTACCTTGTGCCCATTGTCTGCCAGGTCAGTCTCCAGCTCACTGGCGCCCTCTGTTGGAGTAAGCAGGTAGAGACGGCGGGTGGAGGGGTGCCCCGTTGCTCTGGAAACCGAAGGTCCAGGGGATCTGGAGGAACTTGTCCACTTCCCCAGCGGGGCGCTAGCGACGCGTGCCAGAGTCCAAGGTGGCTGCGGCTCCGGAAACCTGGTTTCCCGATCCATCGTGTGTCCGAGGTGGTCTCCAGGCTGGCCGCGGCGCAGGGTCAACGCTTGGTCCGTACTGCCCTCTGCCCTCTACCCCCCCCCCAACTTCTCCTTCTCCTCCTCCTCTTCCTCCTCCCTCCACCGCCCCCATTCCATCTCCGTCACTCTCTCTCCAAGTGTAAAGGAAAACTCATTCAAGGACTATTTTTAAAATAATTGAATTTAGAAGCAAAATCTGGCCGGTCATTTCCTGGGCCTGTGCAATTCCTGCCCTTCCAGAACAGCTGCTGTTGATTTTAGGCTTGTGTTGGCCTTCCCAGGCCCCCCTCCCCTTCAATGCCGCCCCCTCCAGTACCGCCCCTCCCACCAAGTTGCTTCTCCCAATCCCCCCTCTCCAGGGCCCTCTAGCAGAGTTGCTCATTAACTCTTCCACTGATCTTGGCAGGAGCTCAGAGCAGCTTAGGGTCACTTTCTCTTGAACCATTATTTAAGCTGTCTATGTGGAATGGCATTTCCTGGGCTCCCAGCAGCCCCTGCTGTACAGCTCCTGGGTGAGGATGTGCAATCAGGCTCCGCTGACATGCCCACCTCAGAGCTGCCCCAGGCTCCTGTAGCAGCCTCCAGGGGGCGTCACTCACTGGTGTCACCAGCGGAGCTGCCGGGCACTTACACAAACCTGGCAGAAGACAAATGCACACTGTCGCGCCAGTCATCCCAGGGGTCACTTTCAACCCCCCTGTAACAGAGGCGGGGGGCAGGAAGGGGAGCTGGCCTGGGGTAGGCGTGTGTGTGAAAAGCATGCCTCTGTTTCTCGGGGCAACCCCCCACCCCAGAGGCAGCCTCTGAGGACCCCTAGTTGAAGGCTGGACAAACAGGATCTCTGGTTTGACATGTAGAGGTCTATCTCTGACGGGGTGATGACCTCTGGCTTGTACTGAGGCCCCCTAGGGCCACTGCCGTAACTAAAGGAAGAGCAGCCGCTGTGGGGCTCCTGCTAGCCTGCGCCCTTTCCTTTTCAGGGCTGCGGTCGCCGCCCTTTTGTCCCCTGTGGTCTCTGCTTCCTGTTTCTAGAGGAAGTGCTCCCCGCGGGCCTGTAAAAACACCCCCCTCCACACACGTCCCCCTCACTCCCCTGCTCGCCGCGGCGAGCCGCCAGTGACCGCCGCGGCTGGGCCGCTGCCAGCTCACGCCCTCTCTCTCTCTCTCGCTCTCCCGTAAGTGCTTGCAGCTGTTCTGTTCACAGGCCCGGAGCCCGGCCCAAGACGGAGCAGGGCCTGGGCTCAGCTAGGAAAGGCCGGGCTCGGCTGAGCTAGGCCAGCCCTGCCCCCTGCCCCCCCCCGAGCCGCTATCAGCGCCCGGGCTGGCCAGCCTGCGGGTCCTGCTCTGCTGATCTCCGTCTGCTGAGCCTGGGGAACCCAGGGGAGGGAAGGGGGGTGGCCTCAGACGGGCCTGATGTCTCACACGCCCGGACCGGGACACACGGACTTGCGTAGAGGTGGTGGGAGGGGGCTTGCCTGGGGGCGGTTGAACCAGGAATCTCCTGGTGTAACAAGAGCTGTAACCAATCTGGTGGCAGGACAGGGATGATAGCTGTGGGGTCTCTGGTTTCGCCTGGGGCTCCTTCCTGCTTACCGGCTCTCTCTCATTTCTCAATCAGACAGTGCACTGGGAAACCCCTTGGGAGTCTGTCCTGCAGGGCACAGTGCCTGGAACTGCACCCCTTCCGGAGTCTGGGGTCCCTGTCCCCATAAAGGACTCTGTGTCTTCCAGCCCAGCAGAAATCTACAGCGTTTTAGGTTTAACCCACCAGAGACGAGAAGCTGAATTGCATGAAAAAAACGTCTCTGCCAGAGGTATAAATCTTTCTTTGGTGTTATGGTCCTGACATTCGAGCACATCTCCTGCTCTTTATTAAAGGTGTCTGGGGACGCCGCCGCCTTGGAAAGGAAATTAGATACACCTCCGGCACTCTAAGGACAGACAGAACCCCTGGGAGCAAGTTTTCAAATTACATTAAAAAAATCACATGAAGGATTTAAGGGAGGACTCGTTAACTGGTTACTTACAGTGCCAAGAGCCCAGCAATAACTTGGGAAGTGCGTTAAGCTCAAACCCCAGGTGTTCTACAGGACTGTAGTACTTCTGGCCTGAGCCAAGTACTGAACTATAAACAGCCAGATTAAACAGAAACAGCATCCCACACAGGCAGATCAACAGATTCACTCACTCACTAATACACAGAAAATCTAAAAAGACTTCACAAATAGTTTGGCAACCATTTCTGTTGATCAGAAATCATCCTGGAAACTGCAAGAACGGAACTGAACATGTGCAAACAGAATTACCTGTATGTCAATTGACTTTATTTAAAAAAAAGGAATCGGTATAATTCTCAGACACTGATGCAATGAAACAATACATCACATCAAAGAATCACTGAGACAGAATGGGTTACAGAGAGGGGAGAACCACAGGGAGGTGCTCAGAGATTAGGAGACTCTTCAATACAGGCTGAAGGACCGCCGACACGCTCCACACACCCTGTCCACACAACAGACACAGAATCAGAAAACGCTGTCCACACACAGACACCCTGTCCACACACAGGCACAGAGTCGGAAAACACTGTCCACACACAGGCACAGAGTCAGGAAACACCGTCCTCACACGCACCCTGTCCACACACAGGCACAGAATCAGGAAACACTGTCCACACACACAGGCACAGAGTCAGGAAACACTGTTCTCACACACCATCATTGAAAACACTGCGCACTCACTCACAATCAACAGTGTGCACGTGGGCTGTCCTCAACCGTCTATAAAACATGGTCAAAAGCTTCAACAGGTCTTCCAAAAACACTGTCCAACAACATGGTCCAACTCTGTCCACGTGTACTGTAAACACTGGCAATGCACACACGGGCTTTCCAGAACCTGTTGATCAAGAGAGTTTAAGCAGGAACAAGGCTGTCCACTGACAGCTGCAAAACCCCTGTCAAGACATATTCACACAGCCCACACAGGTGATACATTGAAAATTATGTCTACATGCATGGCCTGCAAAAGATCCACTGTCCACATGTTCGATCCCCACCCCACTGTCCACAGCTGGCCATCCCTTCCACTCTGTTTCAGTACCATAGTTTTGGAAACGTGAATTTTGAGTGCTCCGGGAGGCGAACATGTCACAAAGCCACGTCTATTCATAGGACAGCAGCAGGTGTGCGCGCTGCTTGCCTGCTTGTTGAGAAGTACAGTGAACAAGTCAGTTCCACAGTCCACCCCACACCGGCCTTGGGGTTCCATGAAGGCGCCTTGGAGAAGCCTTGCATTGCCAACATTTTTGTCTCCATGATCATCTCGGCCAATGAAAATTCGCCGACAACCAAACCTGTAGCTCAGCCAGTGGGAATTCTGCACACGCCACAATGTTGTATCTTCCCGTCACATTACAGTCAGTGAAAACTCAATTCCGTCATCGGAGAAAATTAATGGAAAGTTCCCACTGCAGCCGATGAGAATCGGCCTCAGCCAATCAAAATTCGGTATCCAGAATATTATGGGGTGCATCCATGCGTGTTCAGCCACTGAAAAGGTCCCTGTGGTGTCCACCCACCTGTGACATCACAATTCACTCTTCGAGAGTCAATGCCGTTACCATGGGAACGTGCCATGTACTCCTCAGACTGCGTGTCCGACACAGAAATCACACTCAAAGTTTAGTGTAAGTGCTAAAACACAAGACAACTTTAAGTACAAAAATAAAAACCACCAAAAAGGTTGTATTATTATTTTTACATTTGCAATTAAATCGGCCTTGCAGGCCTGAAGAACAATTTTTTAAAATAAAAAAATACAATTTGGAAATACTGTGAGGTTAATCCAAACAGAATTCCAGACTTTCCTACAAACATTTCGAGCACTGTGACCTGCAGAGCTGAGAGATTGTCTAAAGGTTTCAAGCACATTCTGGAGGCCATTTCGCTGACCGGTGTCACCAAAAGCAGGGCTCCTTCGTCTGGGTCCTGGGGTCACGCTTGGGGCTAGTGAATGTCACCCAGCATGCTCCGAGCTCCAAGAAAACTCGCAAAGGAGACGGTGATCCGTACGTCTGAACCACGCAACTGGATTGCCTGGAGTCAGGCCCCAAAAGTTAACTTCATCAGCACATTAACCGAAGCCCAGCCTGGGACACTGAGTTTACACAGTGAAGTTGTGGGGGTGCTTTGAGAGCCTGCTGCCTTTGAGCTCATCCGGCCCATTCTATAGTTAGCAGCCAATTGATCCGATTGATCTCATCCAGTCGGTTATTGACCAAAAAAATAGGTATAAGATTCAAAGACAAGGCAGGAGAGCTTGTTCCACACACCCGCCACCCCCAGTGTAAAGACATGCTAACTGTTCAGTTTTAAACACCGTGCACAGCCCTGCAACACGCATCCCCAGAGTGGTGCCGCCCAGTATTGGCTTTCTAAATCGGGCCAAGGTTCTGGTTGGGCTCGGGCCCCCTCGACACCACTGGGTGGGGGTCCTTCCCACCCGCACCTGAGACAAGGAGCCCTGCTGGGACAGCGAAGCGACCCATATTTAGCACATTCACCATCGATGTGGGGTTTTTTCTTCTGTATTTTTCCCCAAAGGAAAAAAAATAAAAGCATTTTCTTTAAAAAGAATAAAGAAGCTGGGAATAATGACATTCTTGCTTCGGAACGCGGAGAGCGGGGCCGGGGGGGGGTCAGTGGTGCCGATCCGCGGTGCCGGCGACACTCCTGCCGGGCCGACGCCACACGGAAACGGGCCCAGATCACAGCTCCAGGCAAACTGTCCGCCGTGCTGAAAACCGATACCAGTCTGGCGTCGGCCATCGGGCACCACTGCGATTCTGTCTGGGGCACGCAGGGGTTACCCACCCACAAGGGGTCGGGGGGCTATTTCAATTTCAGCCACCCCAAGGCGTCGGAATGATTCTATGGACGCCTTGAGGGGGGCACTGCTTGCTGGAATTTAAACCCCATAACCCCCCACCCCCACCCCAAGTTTGGGCTGTCCTCGGACACTCAGATTGAGGCCGTCACAATCCCACCCCAAGATCCCAGAGAGCCACACAGCAGCCCTCAACCAGCAAGAAGCGGAGTCATTTTGTTTGGTCCCTCCGAGTGGGCAGTTCGCAGCAGTTAACGGATTTTCCATCCGAACTGAAAACACTAAGTTAAGACCCCAACGCCCCCTTCAGGGGACAGAGGTACGAACCGCCGACTTCCCTGAGCGATCCCGATCTGGCCAGGGACGTGAGCGCCCTCTGGTGGACGTCGGTAGGACAGGCCAAAGCCCTCCGAGGTGACAGTGCTCACCTATGACTCCGTTTCGGCTTCGAGAACGTTCCCCTGCTCATTATGTGGCTCCCCAGACAGGCCAACAAACACTCTTCTGCAAAGCAAATAATCTTGTCCACAGACTTGCTAAAATTAAATGAGCCCAGCTCCTGGCCCCAGGAGGTTAATTCCACAGGAGTGCCCTCCTACAAAAAGCACAGTGCAAACTCTTCCTTTGGTGCGCAGATCTAGACAATCATAGAACTGCTTTGAAAAGGAAAAACATGAAGAGAACACAGGTAATTACACACACAGCCGTGTGACATCACAGAGAACGAATCTGATCAAAGGTTTTAACACAAGCCTCTGGAAGCGAAGCCCGTTTTTTACAGAAATTATCGTTACTGCATCCATTTAATTAGAAAGTCCTCCCATCCTCAGGCAGAAACCAAGCATAAAAAACACCAAGTAAAGATGACAAAAATAAGCTAAAAAGTAAAAAAAAAAAAAGGACTTTTTTATTATTTTCTTTTGTTACTCAAAAATAGCGTTTCTGTGTTCAGAATGATCTTTTTTTTTTGGCTAAAAAGTTTTTTTTGTTGTTGGATTTTATACAAATATATATAGTACATATATACACAACAACCTTTATTTGAGTCATAAATGAAAAACTTGCGTGACTTGTATCCCAGCAAGGAGGGACCGACAGACGGAGGACACGCTGATCATGTGTGCCCAATGGGCACTCTGACCCCCCAGCTTTCTGAGGGACTGGCACACCGCTGGCACTGAGAGTCTGCCACGCCGGTGCAAGTGAAGATGGAGCCAATTAATTCATTGATGAATCAATTAAACGTCCTGCCAGATGAAGTGACTTGCTGGTGTGGCCTAGCTGCAAGACCTCAGAACGGACAGGACAGAGCCACCACCGGCCCCCGGTCCTGTCTCAGCGCGGTAGTGCCATGGTGTCATGGCGTCATGTCTGTCACCGCTGTGCTCGCTGCCTTGCCTCCCTGCGATGTCACTTCCTGTTCCTCCGAGGCCATCTCCTGGTCATTGGCGTGGGGGGCGGGGGCGGGTCCTGCCTCCTCCTCCATGGCCGTCTCGGGGGCAGAGAGCGTCTTGCCGGCGGGATCCTCGGGCGACCCCGGCACGCCGCCGAGCTCCATCTCGTGCAGCTCCACGTCGAAGGGCGGCGCCAGGCCCGGGCACGGAGGGGACGAGCCGCACCCCACACATGCCTGCGAGAGAAGGAGGCGGATGAATATTGGGGCGCCGGGCACACCCCCGAGGCTGAGAGAGGGGGCGCAGAGGCAGAGCAATCGGGGTGAGACCAGGGTGAAACCCTCCGGGCGGAGATGGGGCAGAACCCCGTTTCATGCCGTGCAGTTACAGGAAGTGTTGAGCCTGGGCTGCTGTTGCCTTACGGGCAACCAGGGGTGCATACCCTCCCTCCCCCCAGGGGGGGGTGCGAGACATCCCAGATTCCTTCGGAAGGTAAATCATCGAAGACTAATTCAGCACAGCCACTTGGTTTTAATCAACCGGGCTATTTTAAGGTAAACTGAAAAAAAGAGGCGTGTAAGCGTGTATTCATACGTTCACTGAGAAACTGAAATGAATGCATAATTCCCTCTCTCTCATTCTACAGTGATGATATATCTGAGGCCTAAAGATCTGAGCTACTCTGACGATTCGTGATCAGGGGTGCGAGAGCACATTCTGAGGGCCCGAGGGGTGCAGACTGCAGCGCGCGCAGCAGGCCTCTGCTCCGATCGCGGCTCGGGCTCACCGGGATGTTGATGGCCCTGGGCAGCCGGCCGGTCCTGATCCAAGGGTGCACCTCGCTCAGCTCCCTCTTCTGCTCCTCGGTGAAGCGCGGCTGGTGCTTCTGCATGGCGCGCAGGGCCTCCCGGTCCTGCCGCAGCACGGTCTCCGGGTCCCTGCCACAGACACGGGCACAGGGGGGGCGTCAGACGGGCAAGGGGCCCCTCCCCAGGTGTGCAGGTGCACCGCACTCCTCCTGCTCCTGCACCATCCTCCACACCCCCCAGAAATCACCCAGAAATGGCCATTAGCACTTGACATAGCCAAGGCACTGACTGGCGGTCAACAACCAGATTTTGTCCAGTTCGGACACTGGGGATCAACTCCGAGCCTGTAAGGAGCATGCAGAAGCACGCAGTCACACCGTGGTCCCTCCACAGTGAGAGGATTGCCCCACTCCACAGTGACTGAATTAGGACAGGCAGTCAGTCCACAGAGGAACTGAGGCCTCACATGTACTGCAGCCAGCAGGCATATCACCCTGCAACTCCCAGCTGGCAGCCCCTCTGAAGCTCAGCAGGTGTGAGCCTGGCCAGTACCTGGATGGGAGACTCCTGAGAAAGCTAAGGCTGCTGCTGGAAGAAGTCCTAGTGGGACCAGTAGGGGGCGCTCACCCTGCGGTCTGTGTGGGTCCTAATGCCCCAGTATAGTGACAGTGACACTACACTGTCATTTAGATGTAAAACCGAGGTCCTGACTCGCCCGTCCCAGGGGTGCGCAGTTCTAGGGACTACTCGAAAAGAGTAGGGGTGTTACCCCGGCATCCTGGCCAAATTTCCCCCTGGCTTTTACCAACTATGGCCTCCTAATAACCCATCTCTGAACTGGCTTCATCACTCTGTTCTCCTCCCCACTGAGAGCTGGTGTGTGGGGAGCAGACTGGTGTATCTCCCAGATGGGGCTGCATACTGGTGGTGGTGGAGGGGATCCCCATTACCAGTAAAGCGCTCTGAGTGGAGTGCCCAGAAAAGTACTTTGAAGAAAATGAGCTCAAACGGACACCAGCCGTTCGCCGTCTGCTCTGCAGCTTCGAAACCGCGGAGAGAGGGGGGGCCAAGCAGGGAGGCGAACCGGCGGGGACACGAGCGGTCAAGGCAACGTTTGCGTCTCTGTCGCTCTCTCACCGGGTGGCCAGCTGGTAGGTCATCATGACCTTCTCGTCGGTGTTGGCCATCAGCAGCCAGATGGGGTCCTGCAGGACGTACTTGATGAACTGCTCGCTCTCCGCCGCCAGCCCCGCCTGCTTCTTGCCCGCCAGGTCGTTCTCCGAGGAGTCCACGCTGCCGAAGTACTTGCTGGTGTGGCTGCTCTGACTGCTTCCTGTGTCGGGGAGTCGGGGGGAGGAATTTAATCACTGCTACTATCACTACCTGCACCGCTGCTGTGGGGCTTGGGGGTGATGGTGCAGCTGGGGTCTCCAGCTCTGGTCCTGGGGAGCCCCTGTCCAGTTAGTCTTATAGGTCACCCTAAATCAGGGGGGGCTCCGGCCCTGGTCGTGAGGAACCCCCATCCAGTTAGTCTTACAGGTCACCTGTTTGTACAGATTGTCAACACCTGGAATGTATCAGGCAAGTAATCTGTACTACTAAGAGAACCCTGGTCCTTGAGGGCTGAGGAGTATTATGATTTCAGACCAACAGTACATTACTACGAAATTACTTGATTTACCAGATCAGCTTCTGAATCTACTGATCCGCTACACTGTCATCTCTCGTCTGACTGCTGCTAGGAGAGCACCCACTGTCCAGAGCATTAGGATGAAGGTGTGTGGTTGAGCCCGAGCAGCATGACCTGGTGGGACTTCAAGCTCGACCATCACCCCACCTCAGGGTGATCCCACTAGAGGAGAACGCGATGGGATTGGTGCCGCAATAATTTCAAAACCTGTACACACACTCACATCCTGCTCACTTGAGCCCCAGCATTTCATTTGGTGCAGGTTCCTAATTCTTTGGCCAGTAGGTGTATTGTTGTCGTTTATAATTACAAATCGTAGGACTGGTAATATCACAGTTTCTTTTGTTGCTGACTTTATGGCCAATGAAATTAGCAAAAAAATAAAGTGTATGTCTTTTAAAAATGCATAACAAGCTCCTAGAAAACCCAGAGTGTATAGTGTGAAACTCCAAGGTTAGTCCATAGCACGCAGTTAACTTACAGTGCAAAGCACAATAAAACTTGTCTTACCTGTGAATAAACCATCTACCAGAAATGTAATAGGAAGTCCCTACAATAACTGGTGTAGTTTGAACACAGGCAGTACAGGCATGATTTAATTTAGACCGGCAGCGGAGTGGACAGCCCAACACTCACTGGTCCCACTGCCTGATGTGCTGCAGCCGTGGGACCCAGAGCCCGAGGACCCTGAGCCAGAGGCGGCCGAGCCAGTGCCTGATCGGGAATCCTCCTGCAGAAGCAGATCCAGCAGGTCACTGGAAGTTGACATGGCATCCTGATTGGATGACTCAATGGCCTCAACCTGGAATATTGGGAGAAGATGGAGGAAAAATTAGTACATTTTAATCCAGAAAAAAGATCCTCTCTCAGCGCAGAGAGCCACAGTTAAAGTATTTTAAGTTATACTATGAATATTATTTAACATGAATAATGATGTCACAAACTGCGATACAATATTGTATTAATGAAAAAAATAGGAGAGCACTGACGTTTTCATTGTCTTTTCTGTCCCCCGATGTGCTGAGCCGAGTGGGTGAGGCCAAACCTCCACTCCCTCCCTGCGGCTCCGCCCACTCCTGTGTAGCCACTCCCCCTGTGGGTGTGGTCTGCTGGGCCTGGGCGGCGGCCACGGCCAACGAAGTCACTTCCTGTCGGTTACTGGAAGACTCTTCTAGCTGAAGTAAGTTGAGTGGGGAGGAGCAACGGGACTGGAAGAGGGGTGTCTGGGATCCCTCGCGGTCGGGGAGGGGGGGGCTGGAGGACTGCGGGGTGCTGGAGCGAGAGGGGGCCCGCAGGGGTTCCTGTGAGGGGGTGGTGGCCTGCAGCTGGGGGGGCGGCCCCAGGTTCTGGGGCAGGAGGGCTGTGGGGGCGGAGGCAGCTGGGAAGGGGAAGATGGAGGTGGGGTTGAAGAAGGGCTGAGGGAGGACCGGGGCGTTGAGCTGGGGGAACATGTAGTTGGGCAGCACAAATGCCACCATGGGGGTGACCAGAGGGGGAGGGGCAGGCATGGGGGCGGGGTTCTGGGGAGGGGAATAGTGGAGGCCAGTGGGCTGGGCACCTGGAAAGCCGGGGGGAAGGCTTTGGGGGTCGGGGGGGCCTTGTTGGGGCCTGGGAGTGGGCGGGTAGACCGAGAGGGGGTAGGCAGGCAGGACGCCAGGGTGGTAGGGAAGGGGGGGCAGGCTGGCCTGGGAGCCGATGGAAGTGGGCCAGGACGAGGACGAAGTCGGGGGTCCCAGAGGCAGGTGCGGGGGGGACAGGGTGGTCGTGGCCCTGCTGGATGCTGGGAAGACCCCCCCGATCCCGACAGAGCTGCCGTGCTCGGACGGCTCCTGGTGCTTCAGTCTCTTGGCCTTCGACCTGCTCCCCCGTCCGGTGCCCCGCCGCCCACTGCTGCCCCCTGCTGGGTAGTCCCTGGAACTGCGCACCCCTGGGACGGGCGAGAGAGATGGGAGGTGTAGGTCAGTGCACAGCGTATACACACTGCGCAGGCGTGGAGCGAAAACAGGGCAGAAGAGAAAGAGAGGGATAGCGGGAGAGACAGAGACTGGAAGTGGGAAGACATGTCAGCCCATCTTCGTAACTAGGCAGACTCCACCAGGCCTTGCACCGAGAAAAGGTTAAGCGTTTGCCTCGTGAGTCAAGGGTGCAGATGGTCAGATGCAGAGATTAATTGGGATGTGCTCACAGGAGAGGTGTACAGGACAGGCCGCGCGTGAGCACAGTGCAGCAGAGGGCGATTAGGAGTGGGGAACCATGCTGACAGACAGATACAGCTGGGGAGGGAGAGTGAGGCAAAGACGGAGAGAGGGTGGAGGAGCTGGACTTCCTTCCAGAGGGAGAGGGAATGCTGACCCTGCAGGAGACAATCAGGTGCGTTCGCTCACAGGCACACACTGTCAAGACCACATCCACAAACCCAGCTGCACAAACAATTAGACAACCCTAATGCACCCTTCTGCACCCTCCTAGAGCCACCTGCTTCTGAGGTTAGCGTATTATCACATATTATCTCACTCGAAACAGCAGTTCTGACTACAATTCCACTATGTTCAGTTCTGACTACCAAATCCCACTAACGTCTGCTGTCCAACACTGCTGTACCCCAACAAATTCACTCGATTCCTTCCCGATTCCTCAGCGTGAACCTGGTTGCCCGCCGTGCACCCCTCCTCTCCTGGTACCCTACCTCGCGTGTGGGGCACCCCGCTGTGCCGGCGCTCGGCTTGGGCTGGCGGCTCGAAGACCCGCAGCTGGCTGAGGTCGCGGAACCGGTTGAGGAACGCCTGCTCCTCCTTCTGCGTGTGCACAGACAGGACCTCCTTGGTCAGCCCCACCCGCCGCCAGGGGTCCTTCGGGTCCTTATCCGGGGGCGGGGCCACAGGCGCGGCCAAGGGAGGGGGCGGGGCTGGGGTGGGAGGGGCCTCTTCCATCATCACAATGTCTTGGAGAACAAAGGGGAAGAGAACATTACTTCAAAGTGCCTGAGGAAGGCGGATATCCACCAGAAAAAGACTGGACCACTACCACAAACCAAATGAAATATAAACTGATGAACAGATGGTGGATAGAAACTATATTAGATATAGTATATTATATTAGATTATATCATATTATATATATGAGATATTACTTAAAATAGTGCTGCAAATTATTATTAATATTATTAATATTATTATTATTAATATTAAAGACAGGTTCAGAGAAACACAGCAAACAGCCACATACTGACAGTCTCAGGCAGGCTTGGCAACGAGAGACTGACAGAAGGACAGAGTGCCAGCTAGCCTGCCAGCCAGCCTGCAGGTACCTGACTCGGGGGGTTTCTTGTCGCCCACGTGGACAATGGTGCTGCTGAAGCTGCACTGGCTGGTGATGGAGACCACGCTCTCTGCCTTGCTGTGCAGCGCCAGGGGCGTGAGGGGGTGAGCGGGCCCCTGAGGTCCCCCCTTCGGCCCCCCTACAGGCCCCAGAGACACCGTCGCCCCTAGAACATGATGCACAGCAAGATCAGACCCCTCCCATGCACAGCAGTGCGATCCATTTCCGTTTTTTGTGGCCCGCAAACAAATCAATTATCCTGGCAGAGCAGAACAGCAACTCCGATTTCCCACTACTGCAGCTCCATCTGCTTGTCTGTGCAAACTCCCTTGAAGCACAGTGCCAAGCTAGAAGTTGCCATCACCTGCTATTGACCATTATGGAGCCCAAGTACTTGTAAAACCCGAAGTGGCTCAAACCGCAGAGGAAAAGGATTTGGGGTGGTTTCCCCACACTTAACACCTTAGCCCCAGACACATTTTAGGATGCTATAAGCCTTTATGAACGGGATGAACGCACCTTCAAGTAAACTCAAAAGACTTGTAGGTGAAAAATAAGGAGTACCGATTAAAAAATAAATATGCATCACTAACCCAGTAGGCACAGTACGTTTGCGCTGGGTGCAGTACCAGGTGAGCTCAGCTCTGTGTCCCAGTGTGTCTACCGATGTGCAGAGGGCAGTACAAATGTGTTCAATGTGGAGGCAGTGTGAGGCTGTACTGTAAGCTATCTGAAATAAAATATTATACCCAGCTCCTGCTTTCAGAAGTGTTTTGAAATCTGTGCTTTTAAAGGCCTTTATACTCTTCAGTGAAGCTCATCATAAGGTTTATAACACAGAGAACAGGCTGACTGAGAGATCGGCCCTGAGCTGTGTGGTGGATGGAGGAAGAGTCTAACTGAACAGAGGAGTCGGAGCTGACCCGTGTGGTGGACAAAGGGAGAGTCAGACTGGACAGAGGGGTGTAGTCAAGCATGCCCAGTGTCCAGGAGAAGACAACTAGGACTCGTCACGCACCAGTACGACACTGCCCCAGAACTGCAGGGTTCAGGTATTTGGTGTCTGTGCTTTGCCGAGGAGCCAGTGGTGTGAAGCTACCTTCAATGGGATTATGACTGAATGGCTCTAAGCCAGAATCCTCCCTCAACAGATAAAGGTACCTTTATTCATGTCCGAGGCCTCCTCTCCAGGCTTCTGCTTGTCGTCGTCGGAGGTGGACGATGCGGTGCAGGAGGAGGAGCCACACTTCCTCTTCACTGTGTTGGGAATGTTGCAGCTCTCCAGGTAGCTGAGGAAGTGACAATGCAGGGAGGAGCGGTCAACAATGTGCTAGCTTTAAACACTCACTGTGCACACCTGGCCAGAGACACTGCTAGCTTTAAACATTCACTATGCACACCTGCCTGCAGACCCTGCTAGCTTTAAACACTCACTATGCACACCTGCCTGCAGACCCTGCTAGCTTTAAACACTCACTGTGCACACCTGACCGGAGACCCTGCTAGCTTTAAACACTCACTGTGCACACCTGCCTGCAGACCCTGCTAGCTTTAAACACTCACTGTGCACACCCGCCTGCTGACCCTGCTAGCTTTAAACACTCACTGTGCACACCTGGCCGGAGACCCTGCTAGCTTTAAACACTCACTGTGCACACCTGGCCAGAGACCCTGCTAGCTTTAAACACTCACTGTGCACACCTGGCCAGAGACACTGCTAGCTTTAAACACTCACTGTGCACACCTGGCCGGAGACCCTGCTAGCTTTAAACACTCACTGTGCACACCTGACCGGAGACCCTGCTAGCTTTAAACACTCACTGTGCAAGCCTGACCGGAGACCCTGCTAGCTTTAAACACTCACTGTGCACACCCGCCTGCAGACCCTGCTAGCTTTCAACTAACACTCACTGGGCACACCTGCTCCAGTCCTGATTTTTAAACTAGTTTTAAACTATCACTGTGCTCACCTGCCTGAAGACCATTCTCGCACCAGTGCCGCCTCACAGTTCAGAGTAAAACTGTATGGTTTAAATTCATGGTTTGACAATGCCAAAAGGAGATGAGAGTGGTGTGCAAATGCCACAGATATATGGAGCCAGCAGAAGACATTTTACACAAGAGTCCGTGTGGTTCTCTTTTAGTGCCTCAGTTAGGGCTCTTCGTCTTGCCTGTAAACAAGCTGCTGGTAACCAAACAGAGGGGCTGAATGGAGATTCTGTACACTCAGATTAAACTGAGATCTAGAAAAGACTCAGAGAAATTTAACTGCTGTCTACAGGGGGTGGTGGGCAGCTGGGAAACAAGCACAGGAAAGCAAGAGTCCCACTGGGAGCGTAGCACTCGTGCAGCCCTCACCCCCCTGGTGCTCACCGGATAATACTGTCCAGACAGTTGATCTGCTGGTAGGAGTACGGGGACGGCGAATCCTTCTTCACTGCCTCCTCTGGAGCCGAGGAACGCTGGGCAGAGGCTGCCTCCTTGGCCACCTCCCCAGCTGGCCTCACTGCTGCGCTGCTAGCCATCGGCAGCACCGGACCTGGGCGGGGCCAAGGGGAGGAGAGACTGAGAGACGGAAACACAGGAACATGCCGGGTGGGGAAGACCGCCACCTACTGGCCTTCCCATCCTAAAGTTGATTAGGGTTAATTATGACCCTTTAACCCTAGTTGTTTCTGTCCGAGTTCTCTCTGTTACAACAGAACATGCCAAGCATGTGCCGGACTATGTGCATCGAACATAGTAGTGAACATAGTAGCAAGGCAGCGTGGGATTTACCTGCGCTGGCGTGTTTCTGGGGCAGCGGTTTACTACGCGACTCGATGAAGACCTGCTGGCCGTGGTTCTTCACCATGTGCACGTCCTTACAGATCTGCTGGAACGTCATCTGGAGACAGGCAGAGAAAAGGAGGTGAGTCCCAGATTGGCAATACGGAGCCGAGCGCTCCAGTCTAGGCTTTCTCAGCAACCTGTCCTGCGACAGGCTGGAATAATGCACAACAGACTCACTGACACAGCTGCTGCATGGGAACAGTCCACTGTAACACAGGGAAGACTGAGCCAGATGGCGCCACACTCGCTGGGCAATTTCTGGGCCGCTATCAGCCCACGCTGGCTTACCGGCTTGTGCAGCAGTGTCTCGTCGGCGGGCGCCCCGTTGCTGTCGCTGGACGAGGCGATGCTGAGGTAGTGCTCATGGGAGCCGTTACTGCCCACACTGCAGTAGCCCAGAGAGCCGGTGGCGTGCACAGGCTGGGGAGGGAGAGAGGGTTTGATCAGCAAATTCAACCCATCAGTAATCAATTCCTCAAGACGTCCAGAGGGCGATTACACCAAGACAGGACAAAACCCTGGGAAAAAAGCCGAGAAGGGCCGAATCCGAGTGGACACCAGTGGAAAACCAAGATGACTACATGAATTGACCAGGATAAGGTTTCAAGAAAGGGGTATTCCCTAGCCTGTGGGACCCCCCCCTGACCGCCCGCCCCACACCGAGGCCCCAGACTCGCTCAGGTCTGTGGGACACCCCGCTGACCCCCCGCCCCACACCGAGGCCCCAGACTCGCTCAGGCCTGTGGGACCCCCCGCTGACCCCCCGCCCCACACCGAGGCCCCAGACTCACTCAGGCCTGTGGGACACCCCGCTGACCCCCCGCCCCACACCGAGGCCCCAGACTCACTCAGGCCTGTGGGACACCCCGCTGACCCCCCGCCCCACACCGAGGCCCCAGACTCACTCAGGCCTGTGGGACCCCCCCCCGACCCACACCGAGGCCCCAGACTCACTCAGGCCTGTGGGACCCCCCCCCGACCCACACCGAGGCCCCAGACTCGCTCAGGCCTGTGGGACCCCCCGCCCCACACCGAGGCCCCAGACTCACTCAGGCCTGTGGGACCCCCCACTGACCCCCCGCCCCACACCGAGGCCCCAGACTCAGACTCACCTGCAGGAGGAGCCGGTGGATCCGGCTGCTCAGCTCGTGGATCTCGGGGACCAGCGACCGCACCTCCCCGTTGAGGGGCGGTGTGAACACGTCCTCGTTCAGGGGGCTCCTGGGGTACAGGGGGAACAGGCACAGAGGTCAAGACTCTCCCTCCCTTCTTGCCCTGGTGTTTCCTTGCTCCTTCTCAGAGTGGGGTGCCTCTCACTGACACACTGTGAGCCTCCCCAGCACCTGACAGGAGAGGGGTCCCTACTGGAGGAGTGGGGTGCCTCTCACTGACAGACTGTGGGCCCCCCAGTGCCTGACAGGAAAGGAGGTGCTGCCTGGAAGAGTGGGGTCTCTCTCACTGACAGACTGTGAGCCCCCCACCATCTGAAAGCAGAGGGGGTTCCTACTGCAGGATTGGGGTGTCTCTCACTGACACACAGCCTGGCACCCACATGGGGCACGGCCTGCAAGGGTAGCTGTGGAACACTCACGTGCGGACTTTGTGCCGGCCGATGATGAAGGCCACCTTGCGGCTCCAGGGGTTGATGAAGCTGGACCAGCTGGTGTCGATGGTCAGGTACTCCCCGCTGCGCGCGCACACCCGCATGGCGGAGTGGTCCAGGGGCTGGCCGGCCAACTGCAGGACTGCAAGAGGGAGAGGGTCTGACTGAGGGGCCAGCGCTGACCTGTGGTGGTGTGGTGGACAGAGGGAGACTCCGACCAGACTGAGGGGTCAGCGCTGACCTGTGTGATGGACAGTGGGAGAGTCTGACCAGGCGGATGGTCAGTGCTGACCTGACAAAGGCAGGGAGAGGAAGAGAGGGCGGGCGCAGGAGGAAACTCACTCTTCTTATGAACAGCCACCATGGCTGGCCGATCCTCGGGGTGCAGGTACAGCAGAACTGGGGTCCCCACTAGGTCCTGAGGAAGGTACCCCAACAATGGCACCGCACTGAAAAATAATAGGCAACCACCATTACACAAACTTACACAGCACACAGCACACCATCATGCAATGATACACGACCACAGTCGTACAAAGTTACTACGGTCACATGGCAGAACAAACATACCGCTCATCCACCTCCTGAAAGAGACAGCTGGGGGTGTGGCTCGTGGTGAAGATTCGCTTGTCTGGGGGAATGCGGGGAGCTGAGGGGGAGAGAGAGGGGTTAATACAGACACACTGGACACTACAGTAGATTAACACTACACTGAGAGAAAGGGGTTAATACAGACACACTGGACACTACAGTCCATTAACACTGCACTGAGAGAGAGAGGGGTTAATACACACACACTGGACACTACAGTCCATTAACACTGGACTGAGAGAGAGGGGTTAATACAGACACACTGGACACTACAGTAGATTAACACTACACTGAGAGAGAGAGGGGTTAATACACACACACTGGACACTACAGTCCATTAACACTGGACTGAGAGAGAGGGGTTAATACAGACACACTGGACACTACAGTAGATTAACACTACACTGAGAGAGAGGGGTTAATACAGACACACTGGACACTACAGTCCATTAACACTGCACTGAGAGAGAGGGGTTAATACAGACACACTGGACACTACAGTCCATTAACACTGCACTGAGAGAGAGGGGTTAATACAGACACACTGGACACTACAGTCCATTAACACTGCACTGAGAGAGAGGGGTTAATACAGACACACTGGACACTACAGTCCATTAACACTGCACTGAGAGAGAGAGTGCGTGTGAAAATGCGTGTGGGCACAGAGCACACAGGCAGGCAGACGGGGACTCATACCCTCGTATCCAGAATGGACCCGCTCTGCGATGAGCAGGCAGCAGGGCTGGGGCTCGGCTTGGTCGCTGTCGCGCAGGGTCAGCTGGTAGGGCGTCAGTCGGAAGGGGTAGTACCGCAGCTCTCCCTCCCTCTCCCGGCCCCCACTCCACGGGAGACAGCAAAGCACATCGTTAACCACCGGCACATGCAGCGTTACCAACAGCACACAATACTGTCTGAAGGGCAGACCCTTACACTACACCAGCACAGGGGACTGCAGACCCCCAGGCCAACACTTCGCAGTAAAGACTAGAGGACTGATCAACACGAGACGGGACATTCTGTGACCGGGGAAAGCCTGTGTCTGCTGGTACTAAAAGATGAATCGAGTCCTTTAGAGATCTAGCAAAACACAATTTCAAAACAGCCGAGAGAATACTACGACGCCATGGCCAATTAACAAAATAAAATCCCAACGGATCATCTCAAGGGCCGATTAGGTGGCTGAGGTGTCAGGAGGGAAACAGACAGCAGACGGAGCAGAAGGGAGAAGCCCGGCGCTACAACTCGGGATCGAGACTGTGATGCAGGGCCAGATTTAGTGAAGGAGAGAGACGTGGCACAGAAGGAGGGGGAGGGGGAAGTGTGGAAGAGCCAGATGGAAGAGAGTGAGGAAAAAAAAAAACTTGTCAAAAAAGGAGAGCATGGAGTGTTGAGGCTTGAAGAAAAAGAGGCGGGGAAGGAGAAAACAGGAATCTGGCAGCGCTACCAGCACACGGCGTTCGCTACCCTGTAATTGAGCTCATTAGGGCTGGTGAGCGCCGCGTGTACGGACTGCTGGGAGATTCCCAGAATCCTGCGGTGAGGCCTCCAGTAAATCACTTCAACTCTCTCGCCCTCCACCCCCCTCTCTTCCTTTCTTCCTTTCCCTCTGCCGCTGGCTGTGCTGCTCAAACCTCAGCTGTTCTTGCAGCCTTTGGTCACATTTGATGCCATTTTCCTGCGTTCCGGCACACAGATCAACCGGTTGTGGTTTCTTACCTGAGACGACAGAACATGGATTTCTCCTGGGTGCAATCCAGGGGTGAGGTAGCTAAAAAGACATGGGACACGGAGGTCAGGAACAGTGTGTGTGCGAGTTCAGGGTGAGTGTGAGAGGAGAGGGACAGCAGTGGCTCTAGCAGTGTCAACAGTACAATCAGGTGTGACAGTGTGTGTGTGTGTGTGTGTGTGTGTGTGTGTGTGTGTGCTGGTGAATTCAGGGGGAGTGTGAGAGGAGAGGGACAGCAGTGGCTCTAGCAGTGTCTACAGTCCAGTCAGGTGTGACAGTGTGTGTGTGTGCTGGTGAATTCAGGGGGAGTGTGAGAGGAGAGGGACAGCAGTGGCTCTTGCAGTGTCTACAGTACAGTCAGGTGTGACAGTGTGTGTATGTGCTGGTGAATTCAGGGGGAGTGTGAGAGCAGAGGGACAGCAGTGGCTCTAGCAGTGTCTACAGTCCAGTCAGGTGTGACAGTGTGTGTGTGTGTTGGTGAATTCAGGGGGAGTGTGAGAGGAGAGGGACAGCAGTGGCTCTAGCAGTGTCTACAGTACAGTCAGGTGTGACAGTGTGTGTGTGTGCTGGTGAATTCAGGGGGAGTGTGAGAGGAGAGAGACAGCAGTGCCTACAATAGTCAGGTATGCAGAGCTCACCTGTGCCATTACAGGCAGACCAGGCGGGCAGGCGGCAGGGCACGGTGTTGCTGTAGAACACGCTGACATCCTGGGGGGCCAGCAGCTTGGAGAAAAGCGCCCCCTGCAGGCGCTCAGGTTTGCAGCGCAGGATACAGGCCGCCTGGGGGGAGACGTACACCACCTTCCCCGTGATGAAGGACACGGCCACCGAGAATGTGTCCTGAGGGGCGTGAAGAGAGGGAGACAGGGAGACAGAGGTTCATCCAGACGCAAGAGGAACACTGTTGGGAAGGACAGACAGGATGGAGGGAGAGCCGGAATGGCGGGGTGGCAGGGAAGAAGCCAAGGGAGTACTTACAGTGTTCTTGAGGGTGTACTCGGAGGTGATGTTCTCCAGCTCCTCGATGGTGTAGGTTGACAGGTCCAGGCTGCAGTTCTGACCCTCGTCCACTGTCCACTGGTGGTAGTACTCCTGGTTGGCTGGAGAGAGACACAAGCCTGAGCCTGACAGAAACCTCTCGCGAGCACGCACCCGTTTACACGCATTCCACTGCTTGCACTGACGCACGAACACAGCCGTTCGCTCCACGTGTGCATGCCAGCACAGCGCGAAGGTGCGCGGTTTGTGCAAATGCACGCAGTATTCTTTGCGCCTCATGAGATAATTAAAAACCAACTGTGGCCTGTGGCGACGAGTGAGCGTGCACGTGCGTTTAGTTTGCACTTGCTCGTCCCGTGCAGTTGCAGGCGCCACCCAGCCCAGCCCGCGAGTCCGAACGCCCGCCCGCGCCCGCTCCCCTGCCCCGCAGGCACTGACCTCGGACTTGCTTGACGCAGGTGAGGGCGTACTGCAGCGCGGCCAGCGTGCTGGAGCGCCCCTTCCCCCGCCGCTCCGCCGGCACGCGGATCTTCAGCTCCTTCAGGGCCGTCATCAGCTCCTTCTGGGTCTTCACCCGCGCGGACTGGTCCGAGCTGCGGGGACAGAAGAGGTCAGGGAGGTCGGGGCCTGCAAGCCCCAGCACGCGCCAAGCAGGAGAGGGTGCCGATGCATTCCTCACTCATTAATACAGCAAGAACCAAAGCAGGGGCGCTGCATGTGCAGCTGGTGGACCAGTAGGAGGCGCTCTTCATTCCAGAGCGCAATTTAATACTAGTGCACTTGGATAGTGACCAGAGACACTACACTGTAGGAACCGTCACCCTTCGGATGAGACATTAAAGGTCCTCCTTGCTCATTAATGATCCCAGGGCACTGTTCCTAAGAGAGTATTAACCCTGCTGATCTGGTTAAGTTTCACTCTGGGCTGCACAGTCTGGGCTCTTTCATCTGGCGCAGCGGTTTCTCTCTCCTCTCCCTGATCCACTGTGCAGTGGGGCTGCTGTGTCTTGGTCAGGTGGGGGCAGCACTGCAGTGGGGGGTGAAATGGGCCCCCTGCTATATGTAAAGAACTCTGAGATCTTTGGGATGCAAAGTTGCTAAAGAAATGCAAAAAATATGATTTTTTTCCACAACCTCAAATCACTTATGCTAGTAAGATCCATTCACTGAAAACGCAAAGAGCCTACACCGACTCCTGCGGGATACTGGTCATGTGTATGTCTGTGCTGCAGTGCCAGCAGGACTCAGCAGGGGGCGCCGTGTTACCTGCAGCCACTGGTGGAGGGGTGGTCCTGCTCGGAGCTGGCGCTCAGCAGGCTGTACGCGATGGAGCTGCTGGGAGGCGAGGGGCTCTGGGAGTTGGAGCTGTAGACAGACAGGATGGAGAATTAAGATAAGGAGACAGAAAGACTCAGATTCCTCTCCCTCACCACCCCACCCCCTCTCTTTCCCAATTCCTTCAGCTCTCCATCCGAACACCCCTCCTCTCTTTCTGTTCCCCCTTCCTTCATGCCCCTCACCTCTTATTGCTCTCTGTGGTCTCCAGCAACACGCCAGAGTCCTTGCAGTTGTGGCTGGAGCTGCTCTGAGAGCTCCTGGTGGATTGCCTCCCCTGCGACTCATTCTCCAGCACAGCAGAGTCGTTCCCACTGGAGTTCCCGTTGCTGTGGGCGTCCATATCATCTGAGGAGCCCTGGGGGCCCTGCGGGGGCCCCTTTCCCTGGCTCCTGGGGGCTCTTGAGCCCCGCCCCCCAGGACCGCCCCCAGGGATGTTGGCTCCTCCCCCACCTCCAAGTGGGCTGCTGCTGTTGCTCCGGCTGTTGGTCTCCGAGCCGCCACTCAAGCCAGGAGAGCCCGTCCTGGGCCCCGCCCCCTCCCCGGACACACCCACCCCGTGCACATCATCAGCATGGCTGGGGGCGGAGTCAGAATTGTCATCACTCATAATAATACTAAGAATAACGATGAATAAATCAAAGGGTGGCAGTACCTCTGCTTCCACACTAGGTGGGGCAGTCTTGTCCACCGGAGTGAACCATTGCAGAGTTTGAATTTTAAATTGATAAATATGAAAATGGATCTGGAGAAACTTAAAATACTTGCGAAACTTGACACCAGAGCAACAAAAATTCGGCTGTCTCCAGGAAACTGAAAATCTTCAATCTGGCAGCGGATCGCAATACCAGATGGAGTGAGAAAGAGACGGAGAGCTGGAGGGTGCAGAACTCCTTCAGGAGAAGCTTTGCAGAATGGGCAGAGGAATTGATCAAAATATGGATCCTCTCTTTTTTCACGCCTCTTTATCTTCCTTTTTCAAGGTCTTTATTTCCCTAATTCTGGAATTTGTTCTGAGTAGATCCGATCTTTCTCCAGATGGGGGGCCTACAAGATTACCAGACTTGGGGAATCCTCCTAAAAAAGACAAAAAAAAACACAAAACTGTGAGAGGGCTGTTTAAGCACATGTGGTTCTTACTTAGATCGCCTGTGTGTGTGACACCTCCACCTCATTCCCCGCTGGAAGCAGGAGTTCTGGTCATATGCTTGAACTCCGAGATTCCTCAAGAGTTTCCTGAAAGTCACTTCGGCTGGTGGGCATCGCCCAAAACAGGTTACGATTTTATACTGCCTCACAATAACACGGCCAGCATCTCTCATCCCGGTCCAGTTTCAAAAGGATGTCACCAGGCATAATAAGAGCCGATTGGTCACGAGGCAGGACTGTGATGCACCCTGTCCAGCTGGAGGACAGTCCAAAATCCGCTGCACAGGTTTTAAAATCAGAAACCGCTTCAAACTGAAACGCATCATTTAAGAAACACGCTTACAGGGAACGTCTGTCTTCTGCACAGCCCTGACACCCCCACAAACCCTCTCAGCACCCGCTCGGCCATGTGCAGCACTCTGGCTCTCTGCTAACGAGCTGAGCTTGTGTGTGTGTGTGTGTGTGTGTGTGTGTGTGTGTGTGTGTGTGTGTGTGTGTGCCCATGTCGAGTGCTTATGCAGTGGGTCTGTGTACATTACATTGTGGTTTGACTGCAGCCATGAGTCAAACGATGGGGATCCCTCTATTGCCCCCCCAACACAAAACTGTACCTAAAAATACTGCCCCCTCCCCCCACATGCACACAACCTCCCTAAGGCAACAAACCAAGCTCCCATAAACAGCCAACTTCAAATACACACGACCTTTTCACTTCAAAGCCAGAGACTGGGAGAGAGACAGAAGACAGCAGTGTCCAGACTGACTCTCCCCACTCCCTCTGCGTGTCCCTCTAAATCCCTGTCCGTCTCCGTGTCCGCCTCTCCCTGTCTGTGTCGCTGTCTCCCTCTCCCTCCGGGTGCTGGTGTCCCTATGTCTCGCTCTTCATCTCACAGGCTCTGCTCCCTTGACACACCTGTTGTCACTTTCTCCCTAAATGTACGGAGAATGGAGGTGTGGGGTCGTCCCAGGACAGTTCCGAATTATGAGGGACATGTTATGCCCAGAGGGCAGCAGGGTTCAGTGGTGCGCCCCCCTTCCACCCAACTGCAACCTGCCTGTTATCTGGGGTGGGGGGAGTTTGGGGCGCACACCACTACACATCTCTGCCGCCCTCTGGGCAGAACACGTCCCTCATAATTCGTAACTGTCCTGGGACGACCCCACAACTCCATTCTCCATATATTCCAGAGTCAAGGTCCAGACGTTGAATGGACCTTGTGACAGGGCCGCGAGACAGACGGACCAGACCGGACACTGGCTGGCCATTCCGCCACACACTTCCCAAGCTGGCTCCCTTTGGGGAAAATCTGCACACGGCAAAGTTCGGGATTGGCTGCCAGGACGCTGGATTCCAGCATGGGGGGCTGGGATTCATCCTGTGTGGGGATCATTCACCCTTGAGCAAGGCACCCCATTCCAAGGCCTCGAGTGCCCGGCCCATGAGAGAAATGGGGGCTCCCTCGGTCGTCACCACAAATGAGAGTTTGCTCTCCACTGACACCCCGGTTCAAGAAAAGCTGCAGGGTGGAGCAGTGAGATCTGGTCCGCTCACAAAGGGGGCTGTGCCTAACGCTGTCCTGTACCCTCTGGGGTGTGGCCATCACCATCACTATTTTTGAACAGACTATTTTGTACCGAGATAATCAGGATCTGACCATTACGCTGCAAGTATGGGTATTTATAACCCACTGTTCCATTTATCCTGCTCGTCTCCACTAATCCGGTTAGTTAATGAGGGCCAGATATAACGAAAACGAGAGAGCTTCTTTATTTTCCTTTTGGAAACGAGACATTCCCTGAAGTCTGTTTGGAGGTGCCTTCCTTCTGCGGCAGACACAGACCAGACCAGTTAAAACCATCCACCCCGCGGCGTGAGCTCAGTCAGCCAGAGGATGGCAGTCTTGAGCATTCCTTCAAAGCCCACCCAAAAAAACAGTGCTCCCAAGTGTCTCCATGCGAGCCCAAGGAAAGGAAACACATTAAAAAAACACAGAAAGGTTACAAAGGAGAGGAGTTCATTTGGACCACCCGACAGTTAGGATCAATCAGCTTATTCCGGCAGACATCTAGAAGGAACCTTGTCTCTTTTGTCTTGACTGGTGGAAACTCAGGACTATTTAAAATCCCGCAAGACCAGTCATCCCAGTGGTTGCAGAGGAAGAGGAAGCACATATACGACCGGGAACGGGGGAAAGGGAGAGGCACTCCTTTACACAAAGGGTGGTGGGAGTATGGAACAAGCTGAACCACCAGGCTGTTTCGCGTTTAAGCTGATTTCCCGGTTGAGCCTGGGATCATGCGGCCATGCAGTTCCAGAGCAACAGACTGTTTTACAAATGGGCCCAAGAGTCTTTCTCGGGGGCAAACGTGGGTCATATTTTTCATCCACACACTTCGACTCACTTATGGTGGAAGAATACTACACACATCCCTGCCACCTCAAAGTACCTTAAGAATCCAATCAAAGCTGAAAAAATCCACTCCACTGCAGCCTGATCCACTTTGGGATTTGCAGTGCTGTCAGTCTGACTCCCACTCCACAGCTGTCTGATGCACTCCAGGTTTTAATGTTTGTGGCAACACATCTGTGTAGACAGAACACACTATTAAAAGGGGCTGGTATGGCTCTAGAGTCGTTTTTTGCTGCATTAGTATCATTTTCACAAGAGCTCTGCAGCTCGTGAAATCTGTAGTGGATTAACCTGCGATGCAGTGGGAGTCTGACAGGGCGTACCGTAAAACCTGGAGTGGATCAGACGTTCATGTCATGAAGCGAAATTTTACATTTTGCAACAGGATGGGGAAAGGTTCATTCCATAGTGAAGGGAAAAGAAGAGAGAGACAACGTTTTCCTTCATGTGTCGCAGCTCCACAGGTGTGAAGAGAGCACAGCTGGAAGGTTGTGTCTCTCATCTTATCCTTTCAGCGCTTAATACACCTGTATCTGTTCCTTCACCGTCGTCGCAACCTGACACAGCGCCCCACCCGAACGTCTTTTAGATTTTGCATTTCTGTGGCAGTATGATCAAGATTCGGAACAATGTATTAGCAGAATCTAGAGTTCTTCATAAAACACTATGGCCGCTACACGGAAAAAGTGCAACCACTACACAATCAAGTCAGTTACAAACACGCCCACTGCGCCCGAGCAACGGGCTTCGGTCTCATTGCAACATGTCTCTCAAGGCAGCCTGTTGAAACTGCTACCGAGGACAATAAGAGTCCCAGCGACAAGTCTATGCGCAGAGCCGCGCAAAAACGCAAAAGACAGAACTACATTTTCCGATGGGCTCTAACTCCGCGTTTTTAACCGTGCGACACCTCTCAAGTGCTTCCTACCAAGGGAGACGCACAGCAGGGTCAAGGGGCAGCGGAAAAGCACAGACGATGCTACGAACCCGTCGCAGCAAGAATAGATCACCCCCGGCATTTCTGAAGTGCGATGTATTCCAAAGAGAACTTATTGCGGGGATTAGATCACACGCAAATGGCGATGCCAATATAACGAATAAAAAAAAGAAGACATTTCCGTACCAGGAGCAAGCCGAGATTCAAGGATACAGACGCGGTGCGTGGGTCGCAGACACGGGTGGACGTTATTATCCCTGCTTTGCTAATGCCTCAGTCTACCCCCGGCTCGAACACGCGCAAACCAGCCTCGGGGAGGCGGAAACGTTCATGTTCTAAAGCTGGGCTCCTCGCCTCGCGCCCGGCGTCTTTCCCTCGATTGCATAACCCCCCCAGGGCCGGGCCGGCCCGCTGATTGGCCGCTGTCGCCAGAGGGACCGCCCAGTTCAGTGTACACATAACGCACGTGCACACCCGGCTGCCAGCCCCTCATTGGTCGAGCGCGGCAGCCAATAGGAAAAGCTCGAAAAGCTCATTATTTTTCTGTTTTTTTTTTCCTCCGAAAAATTCGGAAAGTGTTAGCTCTCGTCTTGTTATGATCATTACACGATTAATGCCGCAGTTACAGGTGCTGCGCAGAACTGTAAATGTCGCACAGTTGTCACTGCGTCTGTGCGGTGGCGTGTGCGTGTTCCTGCGTGTGAAAAAAAGGCATGCGGTTCTTCACAGCGTCGGGCACTGCGTGTACCAGCAGTACAGAGTGAGAGCGGTTAGTCAGCCAGACAGACCAGGCTGTCGAGAGCGGACAGGCTCAGTGACTACAGTCTGCACATAGAAACTGGACACAGACAGACACGCCTGCCCACAGAGGACAGGCTGTGCTCCCACTGTCACAGACAGAGGTGCACTTTCTGCTGCACTGTGAGAAAACACTCTGGAATTAGTCAAACATTCTTCCCTAAAATAACAAATCTAATCCCAGAATCCCCACTCCTGCCAGAATCAGAACAGCTCCCAATCCTACTGGGGGAGGAAACCCAACAGATCCCCTGTCCCAGCCTGGGGAGCAGGGTCAGCCTCTCAAACATTGCTATTAACAAAGAATATAAAACATTAACGATCCTGTTGTCAAAATCCTGCCAATTCTTATTGCTTTGGGAGCACCTGGATTCGCCAGTCACATAAAGCTGTGTCTCAGAGAGGGACAGGACGTCGAGTGGACAGAGCAAGAGATTACATTTTTTTTCGATCAAAATATACTTTATTAACCAAAAGCAACATCTCACAATAAAACACTCTCACAATCCGTAAACATCCTAGCCAGGTATGAACTTGGCATGCAAACACTTTCCGATCGGGGGTGATTGTCCGTGAGATTACATGGATGACAATGTCAGTCATCATTCACAAGCACACAGAGCGCCCTCCAAAAATACAGCTTCCGCCACGACCCTCCTTGGCCGACGGCGTTGAGCTCCGAGGTGTTTCGGGCCCCGAGGGGGACAGTTTCTGCCGTAACACAGAGACACGGGGTCTTTGCTCCTTTCCGAAAATATTATGAACGGGACTGCGTGATGGATCTCCGAGGACAAAATCATTTTCTCCCTTTCCTCGGGAGCGGACGCGATTACATAACCTCGTTCAACCCACTTCACGGCTCGAGCCGGGCCGCCACGCCAGCGCCCCCACTTCCTTCTCGCGCCAGGGGGGAGCCCATTCCCAGACACGACTAGTCGCTTAAAATAGGAGTTTCTTTTTATAGCCTGAGAATTTTTGTTTTGTAAAAAAAAAAAAGAAGAGAGGACTTCCGGCCGGTGCTAAACGGGAACTCGTTTACCTTCGGACTTTTTCAGGATTCTGGGCGGGATTCCCATTTTTTAGATTTGAAACACTGTGTGTGTGTGTCCACTTTTGCCGTGTTTGTACCCAGGAACCCGAGTACCAGTAAAAAACAGGTTACGTACTGCTCAGGCCAAAACCTTGAACCAAAAAAACAGCCGGCGCGGACCCGCAGAGGCGTGACGTCAACCCCCCCCCCCCCTCCTCCCCGGTCAGTGTCCGGCCAGCTCGAGGGATCGAGGGCTCTATTTTTATTAATCGTCTCCGCGAATATCCCTCTGCGTACGCAGCCGCCACGGGTACCCACCCCTCGGGAATAGCAGCGCCGGTGCGGCCGTGATGGTCCTACCGGGGGGGTGGCGATTAAGTGCTCTTCCGCGGCCCTGTACTTATCACCCACTGAATTAGCAGGGTTTTTGACCCGGACACGCGTGCACTGCTCTCCAATTTCTTTTTATTTCTCTCTGCAAGACAACGCACAGAGACGACACCCGTTCTCTCCTTCCGGGTTTGCGCTGCCCGTGACGGCGTGCCAGGTTCAAGGAGGGGCGTTTTGAGGTGACTCCAGCATTGGGGTGTCCCGGACATGTGACGCAAGGTGGGCGCCGAGGGGCAACAGCAACACCATAAGCATGATGGCGAGGTCACCCAGTAGGGACCTTTCGGGGTCCCCTCTCTACCTCGAGACACACGGGGCATCTTGCAATCCGTTCCGGCAAACTTGAATAAATTAACTGCCGCCCTGGGCAAATTTCCTACATATCCACCCTGATCCTGACATGGTCTGGGTGCACATGCGTGACAATCCGCATCACAGGAGCAGCCAGTCAAAAGACTTTGACAAAAATCTCAATCCACAATAAACTGACCCCCCCGTTGGTGAAGAAGAAAGAATTGCACTGGCACATCACACCGCGGTACCGATGGCAAACGCCTTCACACAAACCCACAGCAAACCTGCTGGTTCTGGATCTGAACTGGAGCCGATGCGCCCTCTAGCGGAGGCTCCGCCGACCTGCAGCGGAGGAGACGGGGGCACTCGGTCGAGAGCGGACCGAGGGAAATATTCAGGAAGACTCATCTTTCTTTGAGTTTAGTATTTCTGGGTCACCGTGCTCAGGCGTTAACTTTCTCTCACACTTCCACGACTTACAAATCCAGGCAGCGATCGCACCTGCCGGAATCAGAACGGCTTCCAGTCCTACTGGGGGAGCAACCTCAGGAGAGCAGCAGCCCAGCGTGTGATCTACTGGAACCGAGTCGATCTCTCAGATATGATTATTGTTAGGGTCAGGCCTCTACGTGTTGTGCTGACCCTTAGTAGTGAAACTGATCAGGCACGTCAGCGCTGCGCTGTGATTTCCAGAGGCAGTACCACGGCCTGATCCCCGCTGTTCGGGTGTGACATCGCCAGCCACCGCGCATGAGCAGAATCACGCATGAGCGCGCGCTTGTGCGGGACAACCGCGGATCTTAAAACGGGGAACATTTTGAGCTTTCAGTCTCACCTACAATCTACTTTCAAATTCAAATGCCTCCCCTTAATATATGTAGATTTTTAACCGCGATTTCGGCCATCCAGGGTTCCAGAGTATCGCTTTCGGTAAGAAGTTACATAACTAATTACAGAACAGTTCTGAGCTGCTTTGCAATTCGTAAACCACAGCACTGCGGGAGGCACTGCCAATATATCGGGCTGTTCTCCACTGTTAAACAACTTCAAATAATTAGTAATTATAGTCGTAGTTTTACCTATTCATATACCTTAAAACTGCACTTTTGTTTTAGTTGCGGTTGCACGAGAATCTCGTAGCTCAGGAGAACAAGCTATAACTGTTTATTTGCGATTTCGGTAACAATAACTCAGCTATCAACTGCAAGCCAGCAGCCCAGTCATACTAAGAACCAGTAAAGATTCTTAGTTTTCTGCAGTATTCTCTGCGACCTTGTTAATACAGAAACTCTTGAATATGACTGGCGCATGACAGTGTGCCCCGAGGCACACTTTCTTGAAATTATTCTCGACTTTCGCCGAATTACTGCGGGTCACAGATGCTTATCAGCCGCGGTGACCGAATTAACTGCTTCGCACAGCTTGGCGGCAGTGTCTCGTGTACGAACACCAGCCACAAGGGCGAGCATGACGTCACTGCGGTGCAGGTCGCCCCTCCCCTTGGCGGATAAGTGCAGGAACCCGAGGCAGACGAGCGCGTCCCGCCGATCAGAGACGTGTGTAGACCATTTCGTGGGGAAATCAAGGTACTAGTCTTGCACGGTGCGGGTGAGAAGCAACTTTGGAGAGTTGTAGCCACCTCTACCAATAAGACTGAAACAAGGGCTATTTTTAATTGTGTAAAAAGGTGAGGCGGACAGATCTCACCCCAATCAAGGCACGCCTATAACCAGATGGGAGAACAAAGGCGGGATCCAGACGGCCAAAAGAAACTTTTCTCAAGTCGCGGGCTTCTTGATTTTCCACACGGAAACAACCCCGCTTCTTGGGTAAGGTGAAATGGTTCCCACAATGCATCAGCAGATCCCCAGGGCTCGAGCACCGCGACGGCGCGTACGAACCATCTGGAGATCCGCGGCGTGACCTGAACACCTCTGCCCGAACATCGCACTGGAGTGGTCGCGCTGGAAGTGGTGACATTCTGCAAATCCAGTCCTGATCCTGGAGCTGTGCTGTGTTTCCGGGTGTTCATTCCATCTCAGCTGTCAGCTCCTAACGAACTGTGCCAGCAGGTTACAGCCCTAACTGGACCGAATTAACACCCTCTCCCACCTGTCCAGGTGCTTCTGCATTAAAGATCCCTGGAGAGACTGCAGACACACTGACCCCTCCAGGACCAGGACTGGACAACCCTGCTTTTAAGAGACCAGGAGACACTGCAGACACACTGACCCCTCCAGGACCAGGACTGGACAGCCCTGCTTTAAAGAGACCTCTGGTTACTTAGCATTTAGTCTACTATAAGTGCGTTTAATAACAAGCCATCTCTTCGTTCTTCAGGGAAACACTTGACACCTGTCAGGTACTGCCCGGGCACCTTCAGGAGAACACCTGACGTTGTACCGCATCAGAATGACACCCGACAGCTTAAAAGCTTGTCCAAAGTAGAAGGCTTAGACCAAATCTAACACCCAGTGACGATGATGATGACCATATACCCTCGCAGCAAACCGCGGCGTGCTGCAGAAGGTGCCACCTGGAGGAAACTAGGCTGTTCCGGGACATCCACCCCCCCCAACCACCACCACCAAGCGATCTCGCCGTCTTGTTTTTAAAACGCTTCCTAAATGCTGACTCATATGACCTTTTGGTGACTCACACGAGGGTCTGTGCGAGACAAAGAGAAGAGGACCGCACGTCTTGAAACACCTGCGAGGCACGAGCTTTCCTATCTCCAGCGATCTCATGTGTCGGTTCGCTCAACTACAACCAAACTCGCTCAGCTGACGCCTCCTGTCGGAGAGGTTTGACAGTAGGCCTAAGTGACACAACCAGGCCGCACTGGTCCGGGCATCATCTCCGCCGCCATGGTTTTGCTGTGAACGCGAAGCCGAAAGTGTTTAGAAACACTCGCGGGGGGGGGGGGAAAGAGGGGCAGTCGCTCGCGATCCGGTTGCAGCTCGCGGCGGCGTGGTCACTTCCTGTTTCCAGAAACCGGGGCGATCGCCGAGCCTGCAGCCTCCAGCCACTGGGCACGACACAGAATGCCCCCCACACACACATCCCCGCCCCCTGAAGAAAACAAAAACAAGCTTGGATTCCGCTCCTGCGCCTAATGAGAACAGGCGGCAGCGCCAACCGGACACCGAGCCAAGCTCTCCCAGCTTACGCAGCGAGGCGCTGCAGTGCTGACGGGGTGTAATATCTGCCGGGCTGCCAGGGGTGACTGGACACGACTAGGGGCCGCTCCCTAAGCGACACAGTCCCGTTGGACCCTGCGCGAATGGCCGTGTGCCCGGACACAGTTATTTACACCGCCCAATCGAGAAAGAGGCGAGGGAACCTTCCCAGCAGCAAAACCAAACGCAGTCTGCATAGTTAGCGATCAGTTAACACATAAAGCCCACTGCTTTCTTGCCCGAGAAGGAGGCCGTACTAAGTCACCCCCCCCAGCAGATCTCTTCCGAACACACACGTTTATCACAAAAGCAGAAAAAAACTGCCACCAGCGCAGCGAAACTGTCCTGGAGAAATCGTAAACATTTCTGCAGTAAACACCCAGACTGCAAGCGCAGAAGCCATCTCGCTTACCTTCGTGTTCAACGCGTTAAACACCAGGCTTCTGTGTCCCGTTCGGTCCTCGAAGGGGGGGTCAGTATATGTGTGTTTTATAAAACTCGGTCACCGTCCAGCATCCAAGCGCATTCGTAGCTCCTTTCCACAGTAACACCTTTTCAGTGTCTGTTCCACAACAAGCACACTGCTCCTCCACGCCACAATACACGCAGAACTCCACGTGAATGCACCCTTCCACCCCGCCCTCTTCCATCCCTATTGGTTCCCCCGCGGCCCTAGGCCGGCCTCGCCACGCCCCCCAGGAACCCCATTGGTCGGCGGGGGCGGTGCGGCATGTGCTGGGCTGTGTGTGTCACGTTGCAGCCTGCCTGCACCGGAGCCCTGCTGGAAGGCATAGCCCTACATTTGGAGAGCAGGTCTGTCAGACCACACGCCGTAATGCTTCGTAAACGGGCGCATATTAAAAAACTCGAAACAATTTGATCCCAGCAACAGCAACGAGACGAGGTTTACAGTCACCCCCAACGTGTGAATACGGTCAAAGGATTTTAGCTGAGGCGCTATATATAATGTAATCATTTTTAATGGTAGTCACTAATGGTCGTACGAACAGCAACTGCATCTTCAAACTTTAAATATTAGTCTTAAAACCTGCTATTAATTATAAAGGTTAGTGTAAAAGACTAGGCAAGCAACTTAAAACGTGCATATAGCTTAAAATAACGATATGGTTGCTCTTCTGAAAAGGAAAACCACGTTTTTGCATTACTTCAGAAAAGTAATAATGAATATATGGGAAGACTCAAATTAGTCCAAGTATTTTATTCTGTTGCATTTGTTCTAATTTAAGACGCACTGCATACAAACCCCTAAAAGTCGCCAGTTTTTTTTACCTGCTTTTTCTTGTGTTTGGGCTGGAGCTACCGCAACCCTCGAGCCGTTGGTGGTCCTTGCTCTTCGAGTGAATACGGTAGGAGAGGAGCTCAGCATGCAGAGTTCCACGTGAGACCTCGGGCCCGTTGGGTGACGTCACCGCTCAATCCCAGCCCACCGGCTGGCGGCACGCGGACGCCGGAGTGCTCTGGTGAACGCAGGCGCACTGGGAGCCGGGCAGGACTGGCCGGGAGGAGCGCCCGTGTGGTTGGTCTTCATAACGTCCATGTTCTCCTAACTCTCCTGTCTGCTGGTTTGTGTTCCAGCCAAGCACCTAATTACTTTATTGAACCACTAATTAAAACCATATTTTAGGCATTAGGCCTCTGTGAATTAACTTTTTTATCAGCAGAGAAAAGGAGCTAATTAATGCAACTACTTGCTTAGTGAAGGGTTTAACTGAGCACCAGAAACTTCAGCTGGATTGAAAACAGGCAGATTGCTGGGGTCACCATCACCACTGAAGCCCTAACCCTACAGATCGTCTTCACCTTGAGTGACCTGCGCATTATGCCACTCTGACCTCAAGGTGGCGCCAGAGAAGAGATTTGTTTTACATCTGTTTATTTCAACCAGGGTTCCTGGTTTCAGGATCTCCCACTTACCCTCATTCTGATGTGTGGGATGCAATGCTGCAGACCACAGAGCTGCGTTTTCCCATGTCTGGGAGTGCGAGGACATTCCCGCGTGAGACTGGACATCGCAAACTGGTCTCCTATCAAGAGCGCTTCAGGGACAAGAGAGGGAAGCACAAGTATTCCCATTGTCTGGCAAGCAAGCTGGAGGTCTGTCCTCTAAATTCCTCCACAACAGTGAGTCAAGCAGCAGAGTCGTTTCTTGAAGACGGCATCAGGTTTGAAAGTGATAATCAAGGAGGATAAATCAAACGGCTCACTGAAGCCTCAGTGAGATTAAGAACTCCGCTGAAGACACACGGACCCTTCAGGACCAGAATCTAGTCCCACTGCACCGTTAATGGACCTCCCAGTTCACAGCAGTCCCTTCTCACCGGCTTCAGGTGCAAAGAGCTGGGCTTTAGAAGTCAGACCGACGGTGCAGTAAAACCCGGACTGGATCCGACTGCTGCCAAACAGGAGTCTGCCCGACAGCCTTATAAAACCGGAAATGGATGGAACTGACGTGCAGGAGGATCCGAATTTACACGAGAGCCGCTGCAGTACAGATTCCACAGGCAGAAACTCTAGCTCAAGCCCCAGTGTGAACACGAATGCCCACAATTAGAGCACGTGTGAGGGTCTCATCTTGGAGACCCTCAAATCTCCAGCTCCGGGCTCCCCCCCCCGCCCCAATCCAATTTCCCTCCTGCCTTGATGATCTCATTGATTAGCAGGATCAATGCAGTAAACCCTTTGTGGAAGAGTGGACTGCAGGAGGAACAGGCACACATGAGAAAACACAGACAGGGAGAGAAGCTTGGGGTCAGAGCGCAGGGTCAGCCATCTTTACTGCACCCCTAGAGCAGCTGGGGTCAAGGGCCTTGCTTAGGGGCCCAACGGAGTAGGATTCCTCTGCTGGCTGTGGGATACGAACCAGCAACCTTCCAGCCACAGGCGCAGATCCTGAGCCACAGAGCCACCGCTCTGCCCGTGAAACGGGCACCGTCTGTGTGGAGTTTGCATGTTCTCCCTGTGTTTGAGCTTGTTCCCCCCCGATGTTTCTCTTTCCTCCCGCCTCCTTTCGGTCTGATCTGCCCCCTCCTCGCGGTTTTGTCTGATCACCCCTTGGCAGCAGGTTCGAGCTCAAAGGACGACGCGCAGGAGAATCAAATTCACGTGTGTGTGTGTTGGCATGACAGGCTGGAGTTGGGAGGGAGATCAATAAATTCACTGGCTGTATCTGGGAAAAAAAAACCCAAGTCAGTACCTGAACACGCAGCTACACCGAGCAGGACCTGATCCCAGTAGACTGGAAGCACTGGGTAGGAGGCTTGTTCTTCACTGGGTGCAGTGACGCGCATTTCTACAGCGGGGTGACCTTCCCAGGACAATTCCACTTTATTCAGTGCTTCCCAAATTGTCCGGGCCCTCCACTGTCTACTGCAGGTCATCCGACGCGCCCGTTCCACTAAACTCCACAGCTGTGGTCCCGCTGGACAGTTAATGGGCCTCCTACTTCACCGCGGTCCTTCTCATCTCGGCAAAGCGCTGGGCCTTGGAAGTCAAGACGGGCAGGGCAGTAAAACCCGGACTGGATCAGACCGCTGCGATGCAAGGAGTCTGGTTGACAGCACTGTGAAAGCCCGAGGCGGATCAGAGGGACGGCCAGGGGGGTTTCAATTTGCGCCAGCACCTGCTGGATGGGTGGACAGACGGACTGATTTCCCTGGGGAGGTGCGGTGCAGGATTCCGTTAAGTAACCGCGCGTTTCTGCTCCGCTCTTTCCCCGGGAAAGCTGCTTTATATGAAGAGCAGGGCTGTAATGGCACCCGGCTGCCGCTGGAGGCCGCTCTCTAGCTCACGCTCCCTGCGACAGACGGACGCAAGCGCCTCCCGAGGCTGGTCTGCCAGCGCGGAGCCTCACGCTACGCTTGCGGTCTTTTACCTATACGTGCACTTGCACGCCTGCGTCCGATTTCCGCCCTAGAACCGCAGCCTATAAATCGATGTGTAATAATGGGGGTAATGTGTCAATCGGGCACGTCTCTTTCAGATTGGCAGTCTCACCCCTCTCCCCCCGCCCTCCGGCGTAGGTGCGCCTCTGTGCTCTGGCTGAGCTGTAGTGTTATAAGGTGTTACGCAACAAGTTAAATAACATCCTCTCTAATAATGCTGACACAGCTGCCTTACAGAGGGAGACGCACAGACGAAGAGAGAGTTTCACTCCTGTTCTCCCATCTTATCTACAGCCATCTGTACCCGATTAGTATTAACACAGGCTGGGACACATATTAACAGAGGTATGCATTAGGCTGCTGCTAATACAAAATAGTATAGATCTGAATCCGGTTTAGAGGCAGTGTTTGACTGCTGATCAAATTGATTGATCAGTGATTGATGGTGACAAGGTCTGCGTGGGTAGGCAGGAGAGCCCATGGGCCAGGAGTGCTGAGCCTGGAAAACCTCCATGCCTGAACACTGAGAGACAGGGCAGGGACTCTTGACAGTATCCACAAACAATGCACCTGATACTGCCCCAGAGATCAAGAGCCCTGGGTCTGACAGGACTGAACCCGCCTCAGCCCCAGACACAGAGAGCCCTGAGTGTAACAGCACTGAACCAGCCTCAGCTACAGATACAGAGGATCCCGAGTTGCAGATCCAGCCTCATCTCCAGCTACTGAGAGCTCTGAGCTTCAGCACTGATCCTGTCTCAGTGCCAGACTGAGAACCCCGAGTCCAAAACCCTTAGAGGACAGGCTCAATGACCACAGCCTGGACAAAGAAACCCACAGACAGACCTGGCTGTCCAGAGAGGACAGGCTCAGTGACCACAGCCTGGACACACGAAATGAGCAATACCGAAAGGAGAGCCTGTGCTCCTGTGCTTGAGACAGGAGAGGCGGAGACATAATTCCAACCAAAGGTTCAGTTGTGTCGCCGAGAGCTGGACTGGAGCAAAACCCAGCAGGTAAGCTGGGGCCACCAGGCCCAGGACTGGGAACACCTGGAGAGGCCGACAGAGCACTTTGAAATGGAAATGAGAGAGGAGAGAGGGTGAGCGAGAGAGACAGACAGGGGAGCACCCTGAGCTGGAATTCCCCACAGCAACCCCGAATGTGTTCTGCACAAGCTTCAGCAGCAGGCACTGTATGATGCACACGCTGCACTGGGGTGTTAGTGCGTGCTCAGGTTTGTGCTTGGTGCTGTGTCCTACCTGTAGCAGCTGTGAGAAAATCCCACTGATTTCACTCCGGTGTGATTCTGCTCTATCAGGATCCAAAATCAGGACTCAGGTGCATTTTGGGCTGCTTCAGTCTTTTTTTTAATTGATTTTTATTTTTTATTTCATTTTTCCATTTGTTTTCAAACACACACCATTTTATTTTTGTTGTTACAGATACAGTTTTTTTCTAACTCATAACAATAAACACAGGTCATTTGTATTTATATATATATTTTTAAATCTTTTCTTGATATTAATCATTGTCTGACACGATTCTCATTTATTTGAAATGTCTGTTCATCAAATATCTTTTGTGTTGTTTTGACATTTCTGTATTAAGTTGTTGCTGCGGTTATATTTTGTGTTAAAGATCCAACCCAAAAGGGAAAAGAAAATCTAAAGCTAAAAACATACATTACCCAGAACCCTCTAGCCTGATCCCTCCTTGAAGGCAAGGGATTGTGGGTAATGTAGGCTAATGCCCTTTAAGCCCCAAAATAAGTAAAAATAAATAACAACAGTTACCAATACAGTCACACCAAAATGGCAATGGTAGCTCCAGTTTTCAAAACAAGATTTTATATTCACAAAATGCGTACAGCCCTCTGTAAAAGACACTACAAGTACCAGAATGCATTGTGGCATAGACATTAAAAGAAGAATATATAATCTCGCGGATAGCCAAATTCACTTGCTGACCGGCTACCAGTGGTCACCCTAAGGGTCCCCGCTGCTAGGGACCTCTGGATTGAAACGATAGACGTTTGCTATTTCTTTTTAGTCCCAAAGGCTTGCGCTGATCTTTTCTACCAGTGTTGCGTCAATCTTAAACCGGCTTCCTGTTTTTTTTTTACGACCGAAGCTTGTTCGGGGCGAGCGCGGTCGGGCGCTCCTGACCGCTACACCAACGTCATCGTTACGTCATGGGATTCAGCGCAAACCAGGAAATGGTTTCAAGGCCGCAGAGATGGTTCGGGTGCCGGTCAGCAGGCTAAATCTGCGCCATTCATACGGGCTCACAAGCGACGCAGTTCAATGCGTCCTTGGGGCGAACAAAGCATCTGGACTTCTGCAGGTAAAACTCGTCTCCACACTTCTATCCAACCACGTGTCCCCCGAAAAGCAATACCTGTATGTCGGAGCATTAAAGCATAAACCCACACCATTGTAAAAATAATAAATAATAATAAAAATAAACAGTAACAGATGAGGAATGCGGAATTCATACCCCTCTGGATCCATTTTCCCAGCCTCCAGTGGTTTCCCTCCAGATCATGGAGGCTAGGAATTTTTCTTCCAGTCAGGGGTAAAAGAACCACATCCGCCAACCTGTTTCTGTCCCTCACACACTGAGACACAAAAATACATCAACTCTGTTTTAGACGTCCCCCCCCCCCCCATCGTCAAGCACACTCAGGACAACCCCTGATCTGTGAGAGGAACCTGCTCGGGTCCTACGTCACCTTAGCCTGAGATGAGAAAGACCCGCGAGGAGCCCCTCTATTTGCCTGTCTGAATTATGCTTTTCCATGTTGATTTTCCTTATTTTTACAGATCTGACTACAGATCTTGGGATTTTTTTTTTTAGATCTCCCCTCCAGACAAGACCGGGGCTCCTCCCAAATACCCACCCCTCCCCTCCCCCCCAACAACACAACATCATACACACAGTTTTTTTGTTTTTTGTGTTTTGCTGAACAGCGACGAAGATTAGGACACGTTTGGTGTTGCTGTTGCCATCAGTAACATAACGTACACACACACACACAGGGATCCAGGGTAATAAGGTTTGTGCTATCACTGTCACTACGAGCAGGTGTCCCTCGACTGGATCGCAATTGTTTCATTTACAGGTAATCGGTTTGATATGAGAGTTACGTATGGCCGTTGCAACTTTCATGTTTTTAATTCGAGCAGAATCAAGCTCGCGATTTCAGTTTGGCTTTCTCCGGTTTTTTTTTGGAAAGTGCAGCTGCTTCCGGGACAAACTTCCGAGGGCTAACGTGTCACTGCGTCTTCCCGGACGCCTGCGCTGTTTTCCGAAGGGATCGCTCTGGAGCTGGATTGCAAGTAACGCCAATACCCCCTAACCCCCCCTCCGTCTCCACTCCCACCACGTCAGCAACCGGATCAGCCATAGACAGGCAATGTAGTAATTGCTTGTGCGCCCCCTACTGGTATACAAGCACATTACAGCTGGGACAATCCACGCTGTCCGATTTTGGAATGCTTTTATCATCACTCTTTAATAAGGTTGACGCTATCGATCAATCCCTGCGGGTCAATTTAAAACCACAAGACCTTGACACAACTTACTCCTCTGCTGGCGTGAGACCAACCAGCACGCGATCACGTGGCTCTGACCCTCAGAAGGCAGCAGCCCCTGGTTCAGACGGAAGGACGCACGTCAAATATCAGACTGATGGGTACCCTAGGAGTAAGAGCCCAGGTAGGGTAATGGGATTTCAAGAGAAAGCCGAAAGCTTTCACATGGGGCCTTCTGAGCTAGCTCTGCAGTGCAACCGAGAACCTCGACTCCTGTATTAAATCAGAAGCAAATCCCACAGCTAGCAAGTTTGGTTGCATCTGTATCTGTTTGCTTCCTGGAGCAGATGGGATCCGACTGACAGTCCCAACCAACCTATCAGTCTAGCTGTTTGTTAACTTCCTGTCAGGCTGACACTGGTTAACTCCTCCACACAATGCCCAGACCGGATTGCGCTCACAAGTTTCCGGCTTTCCTTGATCCCACCTCCAGCTATTCCATCCCGATCCCACCTCCAGTCCAACAGGGCCCCCGATTCCGAGTTCTGGAGAGCGGGTTCTCTCCAGCCCCGGCACTCCAAGACCGGAACCGGTTACAAGTGCCGCCACGCGGTCGGTGCCATCGGGCAGGCTGCCCCAGCCCCCCCCAATCTGGAGTCGGCGTCATTCCCGGAATCTCTCCGATCGCAAACCGTTAAAAGCCGCTGTTCGGAAGCTTGGACGCCGCGCGAAGCCCGCGACAGGAATCGCAGTCTGCTGCTCCCATCACCCCCCACCCCCACCCGCTCGCTGGCCGGCGTCCCGCCCCGTCGGTCTCGCCGCAGCCCCTCCAGAGCGACCCCGCCCCTGCCGAAAACCGCGCTGGCTGAAAGAGGCAGTGAGGCCGCGCCCGACCGCAGGCTCGTCTGTCACTACGCTACAAAAATAAAAATCTAAAAAAACATGCAAGATCTCAGCAATTTAAGTCACAGATAGAAATCCTGAAGTATAGGGGTCCACAGCTTAACGGAAGAACACATATATATATTTCAGACTGAGCACAACGTCTTGGTGGCTGTTGGTAGTGCAGTTAGAGATTTGGTGACAGCCTGCAGCCAAGAGGAACATGCCAATGAGGCGAGGCGAAATGACAGAGCCAGGGAGAGAGCGCGAGAAGGGCAGAGTACAAAACACAGGAGAGGGGAAATGGGAGGAAGAGTAGTCTTCTAAAAAGGGCATCATATGAAGCCTTAGGGGGTAAACAGAGTAGGAGTCCACCCTCTTCCTCTGTGCTCCATCACTAATAATCCAGGACATGTGCTTTATATATGGGCAGGGAGAGTGGGCAGGCACAGAACCCCGCCTCCACTGTTTTTGAGAGTTCTTATTGGCTACTAGCTCTTCTGTTCCCGCCCCCAGCCCCACCTCCTGCGATCCCGGTTGGTTGTCATGGGAACTCCATACCCTTGCCTGCCAAGCTCTGAGGCACTGCAGGCTTCACACTGCAAACGCGAGAGAGCCAGTGTTGTGGCACGTCCCCCACAGAGAGAGCGAGTCAGTACAGACATCTGACTGCTGCGCTCTCCTGATACAGAGCCCTGCTGAGCAGGGGAGAGGGATAGAGGAAATGATTTCCTGCCACCAGAAGAAAGATGGAGAGACCGAGGAAAGAAAGTTGAGACAACGCAGAAGGGCCGGCTATAGGACATTTGCGGGTCCCAGGTCACGCCAGCCCGGCGCAGGAAGTCAGTTTTTATTTGGGAGAATCCTCAAGGAAGCTACCAGACATGCCAACAGGCTCCTCACTGCTACAGGCATCCTATACAGTTCCTCCAAAGACATCTTCTTAACAATCCCAAATGGCACTCCAGGGAGTTCTCAACGAATCCTTCGGAGAAATCCTCCCGCAGTGTAAACACTGCGTGTACTTCCTGCCTCTGTCATCACCTATCAAGAACTATGTCTCTCCCCCTCCTCCTCCTCCTCCTCCTCCCAGGAGCCTGCAGTAAATGGAACTCAGGGCCACACTGCCTAGACACGGGCGAGGATGGCGACGGCAACGTGGAGGACGTGGAGGAAGGATGAAGGTGACGGGAATGTCCAGGCCGTACGGAAACAGAAACTGACGGATGTGGGAAGACGAGAACCCGGAAGGGTGAAAGGAGCAAGAAGAGACCATACTCCTCGATGACACGTCTTTCCCCAGCTCAGTGGCAGTGTATCCGCCCCGCACAACAGCCAACAGGCTACCGGCAAGTCCAAAAATAACGGGCTCCCTGATCGAGCTGTCCGTTCGCCCGCGCACAACAAAAATAACTGGGGATCCTAAAATCTGTTCCTGGGGAGAGAGAGCAGAGGGAGCACTACCACCGCGAGTGAGAACAGCTTCAGGGCTTGTCTGGAACGTACAGGTTCCTTGCCTGGGGCTCAGGAATGGCCAGATCTTCTGTGTTTGTGGCTCTCGGTTAAACCCAGAGGTGCACCATTTCAGTCCTGGTGTGCAGCCGATCCAACTTTGTAATGATCAATAAAAATCAATAAAAATCGATTATTCCATTAAATCCCTCCCCCCCCCAGTGTTTCAGTCCTGATTTTGTGGGTTGCACCTTGTACCGCCTCCAGGCCTTTACCATGCTTTTAGCATGATTTCATTGTGCTTTAGACTTACGGCCGCCCACAGATCTCTCTCGGGCAGATTTATGGGCAACCCCAGGCCTGGAGGACCCTGGGCCTCCTGGTTGTCGTTCCGGCTGGGCTCCACATTACCGCACGGGACTTGAAGTGAGCTCTCTGACACAAGCTAGTCATCTCCCTACAACATCTAGACTATCGCTGCTCAATCCTCCAAAGAGGTTTCACTGGCAAGTACAGCTGAACACGCCGTGTACCTCACCCTTAATGCACGAGCAAGGATCCCAGCGTGAGATACGAGAGGGGCTATAGTTATGTCTGCGCTGGACTCCTGGCTGTTTCAGATAAGTGTCCGTTCCAATCAGTTAGGGGCTCAATGAAGTAACAAGGAGCTAGCTGACCCCCAAAGGTCGCCCTGCGCCCCCTCCCACGAACCAATAGATGAATCCACCGATGCCGTTCGCAGGTGTTGTACAATTAGGCACAGGTGGTGACGAGTATTTATGCCACCTCAGTGAGTCTTGGTGTGTATATATATATATGTTCTTCATCTATAAGGTCACAAGCTGTGGACAGGAATGTTTTAGCTTTCTGAATACATATATAGATACCCCTGTCTGTGGTCGCACAGGACTTTCAATTGGCTCCGTTAAGGGGGCAGGGTTGCGGAGCTCTGCCAACGAGGTCGCCGAGACACGATGGAGTCTCAATTGCCTCTGGCTGTCAAAAAGAGGGGTTCGGATTCCGAACGTGCCCCCCCCCTCCCCCCACACCCACACACACTTCATTCGTTTGAAGTGGCCCCAGGACATGAAAAGTGGGGGTGGGGGGGGGGGGGGCTATTTATTTCCGTTTGCTGTTGTAGTGCAGAACGGCGGGGCTCTGGTTCAGATCTCGCTGTGAACAGCCGGTGTTGCCTTTGCAGTGACTGTGAGTTTCCACTCCTTCGCCGTGTGTATATATATATTCTTTTTAAAACATGTTTATACATATATAGACAGCATATCACACCATTATTGAGGAATGTCAGAGAGATAAGAGACAGAAAAATATAAACCACAAAAATCTATTAACAAATACGGAATTCAAATAAAAAAAAAATCAGCTACATACATTGGTCCTTTTTCTAATGTGGCAGTTTCAAATGAATCAAGAACGAGAGAGAGAAATCTCTTTCCAAAGACTAGTAGGTAGACAGATAGACGCTGTCTGAAACAAGACAGGAAAAGCATGGTAGCTTTCCAAAAGTTCTGGAGAGAGAAAGAGGGACAGAGAGGAGAGAGAAAGACAGATCGCTGGTACATTAACCAAAGCCTCTGCTACCTCAGTTGAAAAGAACAAAAGGCAGTTATTAACGCAATTCCTGTGAACGCAGTACACAGCAGAAGACAGAGAGTGAGGAACATCAGCTTCTCCAACCAGAGGAAGAGAAAACAAGAGATATCCAGACTTAGTAGGCAGTCAACTCTGATGCAAAGAAAAATACACCTCTAGAAACATTATCTAAGAATAAGACTCTACAAAAAACAATATATATATATTTCATATATAACAATAATCGCTGTGGTCATTACCTTGTTTCTTTTCTGGAAATACGAATAGATAAGAAAAGCGGGGATATTTACAAGGACAGGGGTGCACAGAGACACACGCTGGGCTGGGAGAGCCGAGGAGATTTCGGGGGGCAGTGGGAGGGACGTGGAAGATTCTGGTGGTCGGTCGGGTGGTCAGTCATTCGTTCCTTCGTTTTTTCCGGCGAGATTTTCTCCAAGACAAGAGATCGCTGATGGGAGCAGTGAACGGGAGCCAGACTAGGTACTGAAGTAGACTGCAGAGAGAAGGGAGTGACGGTTCAATCCAGTTCACGTTTGGTTAGAAATAACCCACTGCTGTCCCTCTCCTCTCTCACTCCCCCTGAATTCACCAGCACACACACACACTGTCACACCTGACTGGACTGTAGACACTGCTAGAGCCACTGCTCTCCCTCTCCTCTCACACTCCCCCTGAATTCACCAGCACACACACACACTGTCACACCTGACTGTACTGTAGACACTGCTAGAGCCACTGCTGTCCCTCTGCTCTCATTGTCACCCTGTACAAGAAACAGTGCACTCTTACCAATGACGATGATGAGGATAATTGCACATATCACCCCGAGAATGATCATCATCTAAGAGAGGGGAAAAAAAAACTGGTTGTTCAAAGCCATTCTTTGAAAACTGTTGACACTATTCTGCTAAGATGCACAAATAGTCAAAACCAAAGAAATGCAGAGAAGCTGATCTTCTGGAGCTAGACAGCTGGGATAAGCCAGGCCACAGCTACCTTGCCTCCTGGTAACAAGACATACAGCGTGACTGCTGCTTCAGTAACCTCTGCTCTAGGGCAGAGACGAGGGCTCAGCTGATCTCTAGCGCGAGTGGTTTTGTGACATTCAGCCACCCTGCTTGCTGCTTTGCGCGACCACATTTCTGGCAGGACTTTAGTTTAGGGGGGTCATAACTGACACCAGCCATAATACCCTGCACCTCACGACTGGAAGCCCACAGAAGCTCAGCAGGTGTGAGCCTGGTCATTACCTGGATGGGAGACCTCCTGGGAAAGCTAAGGCTGCTGCTGGAAGAGGTGTTAGTGGGGCGAGCAGGGGGCGCTCACCCTGTGGTCTGTGTGGGTCCTAATGCCAAAGTATAGTGACGGGGACCCTCTATTGTAAAAAGGCGCCGTCCTTCACATGAGACATAAAACCGAGGTCCTGACTCTCTGTGGTCATTAGATATCTCAGGGTGTTTCTCGAATCTGGTAGGGGTGTTAACCCAAGTGTCTTGGCCACATTTCCCCCTGATCTTTATCAGTCATGGCCTCCTAATAATCCCCCTCTCTGAACTGGCTTCATCACTCTGTTCTCCTCCCCACTGAGAGGTGGTGTGTGGGGAGAGTACTGGTGCATCATCCAGGTGGGGCTGCACACTGGTGGTGGTGGAGGGGATCCCTATGACCTGTAAAGCGCTTTGAGTGGAGTGTCCAGAAAAGCGCTATATATATATATGTATAAGTGTAAGGCTTTATTATTATTATATCAGCTATCACCTGCCACAGTGGCTCCCCTCACCTTCAGGTTCTTCCACCAGTACTTGCGCTTCAGCTTGGCAGCGCTGGTCTCGAACTGCGAGGCCCCGGCCTGCAGCGCGTCGGCCCGGTCATCCAGCTCCGACAGCTTCTGGTCGCGCTCCAGGACCTTGTCCACGTTCACGCGCATGATGTCCACCACCTGCGGGGACAGCCGGAGAGGCAGAGCGCCGCTGGTGATGCAGCCGCCGACTCAAGAAGGCAGGACACATACGAGAGGCCAATCGGCACTTCCGGACAGTTTTTGTGGTCTGTAGCTAATTGATCAGAGGACCATTTCCAGCTGTCTCTTGTAGGACACCAGGGTCTCATTGTGGCTGAGCAGATTGTTTACTGCTCCTGCCACCCTTTGTGACTCTTGCTCACTTAGATTAAAATGAAGTTGCACATAGTCAGTGTACTGGACTCCAGAGTGACTGTGAGAGTCTAGAGCCCTGTGACTGGGGTGTGTCAGTGTACTGGACTCCACAGGGACTGTAAGAGTCTAGAGCCCTGTGACTGGGCTGTGTCAGTGTACTGGACTCCACAGGGACTGTGAGAGTCTAGAGCCCTGTGACTGGGCTGTGTCAGTGTACTGGACTCCACAGGGACTGTAAGAGTCTAGAGCCCTGTGACTGGGCTGTGTCAGTGTACTGGACTCCACAGGGACTGTGAGAGTCTAGAGCCCTGTGACTGGGCTGTGTCAGTGTACTGGACTCCACAGGGACTGTAAGAGTCTAGAGCCCTGTGACTGGGCTGTGTCAGTGTACTGGACTCCACAGGGACTGTGAGAGTCTAGAGCCCTGTGACTGGGCTGTGTCAGTGTACTGGACTCCACAGGGACTGTAAGAGTCTAGAGTCCTGTGACTGGGCTGTGTCAGTGTACTGGACTCCACAGGGACTGTGAGAGTCTAGAGCCCTGTGACTGGGCTGTGTCAGTGTGCTGGACTCCACAGGGACTGTGAGAGTCTAGTGCCCTGTGACTGGGCTGTGTCAGTGTACAGTGGCAAATCTCTCAGTACAGGATCTACTGCTGCCACCCTTCCCACTCGAGACAATTCCTGTGTCGGTCTATTGGTGCATCTGAGCACTCCGCACATCTGACTGGGTCTAAACTCTCTGTATCAGTGCATGGCTCAGAGCTTCAGTCTGTCTGTTGGTGTCTGCGAATCCCCATACATCTGCGGGTGTTTCAGCACGCGAGATCCGCCAGCGCGTTCGTGAAGGACCGTCAAAGCAAGGAGCGCCAAGTCAGCCTGTCGGGGGGCGAGTCTGTCACGGCCAGCCCATGCGCTCGTCTGCCCGCTCACCTCGTCCACCTGGGCCTGCGTCTGCTGCAGGCGTCGGTTGCTGGTGAGGTTGGGGGGCTGCTGGGGGGCAGGTGGAGCTCCCCCTTCTCCAGGTGCAGCAGCTGGGGCGGCAGCCGGGGCAGACCTGTCAATCAAACAGTCAAAACAGGGGTTATCACACATTCGCGCAGGACACAGCAGAGCCACACCACAGCCTGCCAACCAGTTAGAACAGACGTTCTCATGGAAGCAGAATGCCAGCCCAGTCAAAGCACAAACTGATCATCATCATCATCTCAGGGAGCGGCAACCAGAAGAAGCCACTACTCCCATTCAAGCAGTGGGCCTCTTTGTCAATTGGAAAAATGAAGTAGAGTCAGCAACATTCATGACTTTCAACTAAGCCTGAAACTGGTCAAGCTTTTGGATACCTGTGAACACTCTAAAAACATGTTTGTAAATGTCCTTTGGATTCTTCTCTTCTTTAAAGCATAAAATGATGGCAGGAATTTGGCTTTTCCACTGGAAGTATGGACCTACAATAACCAAACCCTATATAAATCTAGTCTAGAGCCCTGTGACTGGGCTGTGTCAGTGTACTGGACTCCACAGGGACTGTAAGAGTCTAGAGTCCTGTGACTGGGCTGTGTCAGTGTACTGGACTCCACAGGGACTGTAAGAGTCTAGAGCCCTGTGACTGGGCTGTGTCAGTGTGCTGGACTCCACAGGGACTGTGAGAGTCTAGAGCCCTGTGACTGGGCTGTGTCAGTGTACTGGACTCCACAGGGACTGTAAGAGTCTAGAGCCTGTGACTGGGCTGTGTCAGTGTCCTGGACTCCACAGGGACTAGAAGAGTCTAGAGCTCTGTGACTGGGCTGTGTCAGTGTACTGGACTCCACAGGGACTGTAAGAGTCTAGAGCCCTGTGACTGGGCTGTGTCAGTGTACTGGACTCCACAGGGACTGTAAGAGTCTAGAGCCCTGTGACTGGGCTGTGTCAGTGTACTGGACTCCACAGGGACTGTAAGAGTCTATCCCTGTGACTGTGACTACCAATAAAACATCAGACAACTGGCTGTGTGATTAATATGGTAAACATGAGCCTTCTGGCGCAAGACCCGCCATGACACAGTCCAGCCAGCCGGGGGAGACAGAATTCCGAATAAAGGTCACCTCTAAGTGGTGTCACGTTAATCCCACAGTGCAGCGTGCTGTGTAAAATCCACACTAAACCTCTTCTGTGGTGTGTTGCTCAAAAGCCAGATGCTGCTCATACGGAAATCCCCAAGTGAAATAGCCATGGGTTATACCACTGGACTTCTGATAAAATTGTGTTCATTCCTCTGCTTTCATTTGATTCCAGATCTACCACTATTCGCGTCTCGAGCTATTTTTAGACGGCAAATCCGTCCTCTTCCAAGAAATAAAAACACAACACCCCCCCTCCCCTCCTCCCCGCGCTGCTCAAGGGGTTTGACGCCACAGCCATCTTGGAAGAGCGGAGCCTGGCCCTGCCAACACGCGCCGCGCACGGGCGCACGGGCGCGCACTCCCGCCCGCCGGCGAGAGGCGAGAGGCGAGCTGCGCTCTCGTGCCCTACGCAGGAACGCGTCACGTCAGAGACGGATCCCCAGAACGAGAGGTTTGCTTTTATACAGAAGTACACGCCGCAACCTCACCGCGAAAACAAAACCAAAAAAATGCGGTGCGGCATTTCAGGTGTGTATTGCAGGTACATATCGGCGATCTTCTCGCCCAAGTGTATTCGAGACAGGGCACCCTTGATATTTTGAGAGATATGGATGGACACATGTAAACAAAGGCACAGAGAACATACCAGGCAAGAGCAACCTGTCTTTGCTGTGATTGCATGCAGATTAGTGGCGTGTAAGTGACGGACAGAGAGCTACAACGCAAGAAGAGGCGAGAGGCAGGAGGCAGGGGACAGGACGCGGAGATGGGGGGGATCTGCGCACACTCACACCCCGGGACCTGAGAATGACAAGTTAGCTCTTTCCGCCCGCCCACCCGGCGCGACCCCCCCGTGTACTCCTCGGGTGTCCGGTTTTAAAAAGACAACACCTCATCTTCTCGGGGCGGCGCGGATACACCCGAGTGCGTCGTGGGCTGGATGGTGGAGCCCTACCTCTCCGTTAAACCGGAGAGAGGGTGAGAGAGACGGGGGGGGGGGCGAGGAGGAGGAGGAGGGGGGGGGTAGCTCATTCGAGAAGCGTGATTCATCAAAAAAAAAACCCTGGACGCTCAATCACATTACAATCACATTCACGAAGCGCTGAATACAAAAATACCCCCTCTTTTTAAAAAAAAAATCGTTAAATTTCCATAATCACGCCCGATCCCTGCGGCTCCACGCTCGTTTTGGATCGGTGAAGCTCACAGAACCGACTCCGGCCGCCGGTCCGCTCTCTGCTCCCGATCCGTCACCTGAGGCGGCGGACGACCGACACGAGCCCCCGGTCGCCAGCGCTATAAATGACAGCGTTCTGCCCGTCATCATCATCACCATCATCGTCATCACCATCACCCTCATCCTCCATATTTCTGACATCTTATATAAATCGTGCGCCTCTGAAACAGTCATGTTTGCTCCCTTTCAAAAACAAATATCAGAGTGGACGCCTAAGCAACCAGATCCCTTATTACAACGACGGGCAGCGGAAAACCTGTCGGGTCGAGTCTTCTGTCCATCCTTCCGAGCTACATTACAGTGTAGCTGTGGGCGAACACATCGCAGTCAGGAGCACCGGGCTGCATCCAAACCAGACTGCTTTTCCTTCCCCTGTCGCGATCAACCTGTCGAGACCGGGGGTGATATCGCCATCCCGAAAACCCAGCAGCCGGCCCTGATCGGCCGGGACCCACGGAGTCCTTCCTCGGTGGGGATGCGGTCCACTGGCGCCCGGACCGTCCAGAACCGCACACCCAGCCCCCTCTCCGTCCTCCCGTGACAGCCCTACACAAGCCCACGAACGGGCGCCGCGATTACCCCGGGATATCGCCCCCATCTAAGACAGGGAACCACAGCGCTGTCGGCACAAACGCCATCAACGTTTTGACCCAAAACCGCGACCCCCGCTCGCTTCTCGCAAACCAGCGCAGGGAGTCGTCTAAGCCGCTTGTTTTGCGACTCAAAACGCCGAAGAAAATCGGCTAGAAACCCGACACAAATGGTTTACATCCAACCCACGTGAGATGGCGAGAGAGGCTTGTGTTGTTCGCCGAAAGGAAAGCGTATTTCTAAGAGATGATTAGGGGGAAAACAAAATTAAAAGTGACAATAATTACAAACATTTCTCGGCTCCTGTACAACACAACGCGAAGGGCTGGTTCTGTCCGGAGTGACACAGTACTGCGTTTAAACAAGACGCTTCATTATTTCTCTCTGTCCTCTCATACGGTGGTGAAATAAAAGGACACTCGGAAAATATCCACTCTGCCGCCCCGTTATCTGACCCTTTCTGGCAATTCGGAGAGAGGGCAGGGGTAGGGCAGCCTGGGGTGTATTCATTGCATCTCGCCCGCCTGTGAAAATCCTCATTTAGCAGACAATTTAATACAAATATATATATATATTTTATACCTAACGCCTACATGCAAAACCAATTATTCGTACTCACATCTCGTTTGTGGTCTGTTAAGTATATGCTTCTGGCGTTCTAGATTATTTTTCTTGTGAATAGGTGTCAATATATTTTTTTTAAATATTCTGTTCAGATTTTGTCGATGTTTGTATTTTATGTTCCCCCGCTGCGGTCGCTGATGTGTCCCTTTATATTGTAGGCGGTGGTCCTGTCCCCGTCTTCCGTCTTATTTATTCAGTTTCTACCGTGCAAATCGATGGGAGAGGATGGCTGCCTCGCGCGCGGATGGGTCCAGGCGCTCGAGCTGTAGGGATATTGGGAAAAAAAAAACACAGGCGCTGGGCTCTGAGAACAAAGATGGCCTGTTGACGTCATCCGTCATCCGGGGCAGCTCCGGGGAGCTGGAGAGATGGAGGGGGCGGGGGGTTGGAATCGCATAACCTGTAGGCAATATACTGGGAATCGTGCTATATTGACGGGAAAAAATAAACTTTTAAAATATCTACTGAACTAGCGCTTCTTCTTTTTATTCTCCAGAACACGAACTAACAGTGTAGTAGCAGTCTGGGTGAATTTTCAATAGGCTAAGTTCATAAAGGGGTGTTTTTTCTTTTTTTTTAGTTGTGTCTGTCATTAATGTCAGCTTTTTCAGGGGACAAACTGTCTATCCTGGGGTGCGTTTTTCTGTTTCCTCACGAAACAGTCGAACAGCGGCGTTGTTTTTGTTAAAACGCTTAATTGTCGGAAAGTTTTTAAAAATCTTTTCCTGTTGTTGTAGTCCTGCATTCCCTGCACATTGTTAAGAGTCGCCCCACCCCGCCTCCCCCCCGCACACTCGCACAAAGCCCCGGCTCTCATTACACGGCTTAGTCCTAATGTTTACATGTTATAGTTTTTTTTTCCCCCTGAATGTTTTCCTGTCAGCTTTTCAAATAGATGACGAGGATGAGGGAAGATGGCGCTGTAACATAACGGCCATACATATACATGGCGCTGTATTTTGCAAAAAGTCTCATTTTCGTGAATTGTTTGGAAAAAAGACGAAGGGGCGTCCTGTATTTTAAACGCAGGAGTGTTACCGGGGAAGGGAGGGTGTATTTACGCCTCAGAGAAACGATGTCGAGAGAGGAGAAAGACGGGAAAGAGAGCCAGGGTACCGTGGGAGGCACAACAAAATGGCGGCGCAGTGACTTGGCTCTCTGGCTTCTGGACCTGTCGGCAGCGCCAGAAAGATGCCGCCCAACTTTTAACTCGTAGCGTGGCCTTCTTTTTTGAACAAACAAATAAATAAAATCCATCTCCCGCGTCTCAAATTCTAGAACGTTTCAGCGCGTCACGAAGGCTGAGCGATGAATTCAAATCGTCCGAAGCGGGGTGTGTTGCTTTGTGAAAATAAAATCTGAACAGGTACAAAACAAAAAATTGACCTTTCCGTGACAGCCCTCTCCCCGCCCCTACACTCCACCCGTTCTCCCCCAAAACATTGCTTAACTGGACCGAAGGCAACAAGCTCGAGAGCCTGCAGACTGAGCATGTGGAAAGAGAGCTGGGACTTCAGATCTGACCGCGCTTCTTCACGCTAGGGATCTGCAGAAAAATGAGCAAAGCTGCCGCACAGTCTGTAAAACTGCTATCACCACAGATGGTATCTCCTTGTCTATCCTAATTCTGAACTATTTTAAACTAAAATGGATTATTGGCAGCGGTGGGATTCGAACCCACGCCCCCGAAGAGACTGGAGCCTTAATCCAGCGCCTTAGACCGCTCGGCCACGCTACCATACGAGCCGTCTCTGAAAAAGTATGAATGACTTTATTTGCGCCTACTCCAAACTTTATTTTATTTATTTCTCTCGGATTTCACAGCAAACCAGTTATTCACGCAAAAGGGTTGCACCTAAACATTAGGGCATCATAATATCTTGCTTGGGCAGAAGACGTAATTCTTTAAGACACAAAGTATTTGCCAGGGAAAGGATCGATTTAATCCAGACGTGTACCATTCCTTTACCATATGTGGTAAATCAGAAAAACACAGATCCCGCTCTCCGCCTGGCGCAGTCGCATTCGTAACAACAACACTTAAGAGATAGACGATGCAAGGCGCTGGCCGAGTTACAATGCTGATGGCGAAAAATATATAAGAAAATAGATAAGGGTTGAATTCTGCTAAATAAATTGACATAACTGAAAGCAATCAACAAAAATGAGAATACGAAGTCGCCGGCATGCGACACTCAAGAGTAGGAGGCACCTCTTTACACAAAGGGCAGTGGGAGTCTGGAACAAGCTGCCCAGTTACGAAACCAAAACTATCGTCTTGGAGTCTTTCAGGAAAACTCTGGATGAGCTTCTAATGTACAAATCAGAAACAAGTGCTGAAGTGGTCTCATCTGATCGGTCTCCACTCTTGAGCTCTTTAATACAAACCGACACTCTCTGGTAGCCCACAAGATTAATTCGGACAGCTGTTACAAGGAAGGGCAGTGTCTGTCAATAGCAGGTAGAAAAAATGAGGATCTGAGCTGGGAGTAGGAGGAAATTGGAGGAGATCTGGTGATGGAATCTGTTCCCCATTACTCCTGAGTAATGATCTCCTGGGGCACCAGATCAATGCATTGAGAGGAAAGCTCTCTCCCGGCTCTGCTTACCAGCAGCCATATCACCCTGCAGCTCTCGACTGGCAGCCCTACTGAAGCTCAACAGCTGTGAGCCTGGCCAGTAGCTGGATGGGAGACCTACTGGAAAAGCTAAGGTTGCTGCTGGAAGAGGTGTCAGTAGGGCCAGCAGGGGGCGCTCACCCTGTGGTCTGTGTGGGTGTTTCTCAAAAAGAATAGGGGTGTTTGCTAAATTTCCCGCAGGCCTTTACCAGTCATGGCCTCCTAATAATCCCCATCTCTGAACTGGCTCCATCACTCTGTTCTCCTCTCCACTGACAGCTGGTGTGTGGTGGGTGTACTGGTGCACTATGGCTGCCATTGCATCATCCAGGTGGGGCTGCACATGGGTGGTGGTGGTGGTGGTGGAGGGGAGTCCCCTTTACCTGTGATGTGTTCTGAGTAGAGTGTCCAGAAAAGTACTATATAAGCATAAGCAATTATCATCGTTCCTTCTTTCTGCCACTGCAAAGCACCCAAAATGCTGAACATCTTTGGAGAGCTCAAGAACAAAAAGATTTATAAACATAAATCTGGTTCGAAACGGATCCACACGTCTCCCGTTTCTGTGCTTGCACTGCCTACGGATTCTCTAGGAATCCTGGGGGAATCGCCAACAAGATAGTTGCTTCTCGCCTCTTTTTTTCCCTTCTTCTCTCCTACACAAACACCTCAACTTCGGATTGAAAGAATTCCAGGCAGCCAGGCTCTCACACCAGGCCCAGGTGTTAATTAGGTCCCAGCACCCACTTCGCACCCTCAACACTGCTGCACTTGACGTGTGTGAGAAGTGGGGGGGCTGCCACTGTCGCATCGGATAATCTCCCGACTCCTCTCCGCCCGTGCCGGCCTGACGGCAGCTATTTTTAGGCTGGCAGCAAGCGGGCGACAGCGCCTTCAGCATCTTGGAATTCAAAGTGGCACAGTGCTCTGCCAGTCGCAGCATCAGAAGGGGTGGAGGGGAGGCGAGGCGAGATGAGATTTTTTAACTGTATACTTTAAATCACAAACAAAAGACCTGGCGTTCTGCTTGCATCCCAAACCAGGCCATTGGCCCAATCCAGGCCTTTAGGACCCCCCTATGCAACCACACTCCTGATGACGCCCCCTCCCCAATCCCCTCTTTCAACCAATAAATTTGACCCACTGCAAACTTTTTGAATTATTCTGCATAAAGCAGCATTTAACTTTTACATATCAAAAGCCAGCTGAAAGCTTCATCGTTACTAGGAGCACATAGGACAACAAAGAGATCTCAAGAATGAAATCAGGCCAATTAAAACACTACAAGTTGAAGTGTGGTGGAAGTCAGACTTATCCCAGCACTAGACATTCAGCAATTTCTATAGTCACTCTTTTTTGGCAAAACCACCATAGCTGGAAAAAATGCTCAGCGATTGTGAAGAAATCTCTCCCTGGTTTGAAATCATGCAGAGTCCCAGATTATTAAAAACAGCAGGTCTGACACAAACAGGTACAAACGCCAATCAGAGCACAATCGCCCAGAAGAGACCGAGATCCTTCCTGGTCCTTGTGCAGCACACCCCAAGCCTGGAGCAGACAGCCCGGCACTGCACACAGGACTGAAGCTCTGCAGCGACGGACAGACCTGCCACTGGAGGTGCCGTTTCATCACAAGAGAAACGGCACAAACCCCTCCCTGTGAACCCGAGCAAGATGAAGGGAATGGTCTTGAGCCAACCACGACAACTTCCACGACTGGGTCTAATTTAACCTCGTCTCACTCAAACACGGATTGGTGAGATGTTTCTGGATGTTCCCAAGAGGGAGCAAAACATATGGCACAGAACGACAGCCAACTGATGGATAAAAGATCAGCAGAAACCAGTGAACCTGCTCACTAGAAGGGGAATAACCAGAGCAGGAAATGGCAGCATGGCTCAGGAAACCAGATCACTCTTTTCCTGGAGTCACAGGAATTGAATGCAGAGATAACATTGTATGTGCAGTCCAGCACCTCTTGTGAGCTTTTTATTCTACTCGTGCCCTGCATCACTGTTAAAAGAAAACCCTTTAAAAGCCCACATTAAATAGCTATAAAGAAACATCCAGCACCTTACATTGTATAAAGAATTTATTGGTTTTCTAAAATACATCCCAGTGGTGACGAAACATAAAAACAGTAGATTTCAACAGTCTAAAAGAAGTCACGCTAATCCTCAATATTTCCAAATCCCAACCTATGAGAACAGCTTACTGGCACCAGAACTCATTCGCCAAATAAAGCATCACCTATCAATCAGCAGCTGTTATACAGCTCCAATGAAGCCAATTGATTCATTAATTGAAATAAAAACCTACAGGCTGCACTAGGTCTGGTGCTGGGCAGCACTGCTTGAAGCAGTCCGAGCGCCTCTACATTCCAGAAAAGGCGGTCACAGTCTCCGTACTAAAAAAAGGCAGGTTGAGCCAGCTTGTCTTAACTCCTTTCAAGACAATTCAAGGCAGAAAATTGCATATTCTTCCCTTACAGACAGCTGCAAAGCTTCCTCAAAACAGCTGTAATTCAAAAATGCCATCTTGAGGACCCCCAGGCCAACACTTAGCATGCTGGGATCTCCAGTATAATTTATTTACATTGGGATACAAGAGAGAACATTCAGACAACATATATAAGACAAGACATACAAGAACGGCATACTGTGCCTTTGACCGTGGAAGACTTTTCATAAACCTGCATAAAAAAAAAAATTTCAGCCAGAATAACGAGTTCCAGGAATTGCTATTAACGGAGACAGTGACTACAACTCCAAAAACTAAAAGACCGGTCAAGACAGTCCCTGTTCTTCAAACAACCTCACAGCAAAGATCCTGTCCTGCTGTTGAGGTCCAAGGCTTCAGGTCCTGAGGAACACCTCCACCTCCCCGACACCAGGGGGCGCCAGCCAGTTGTTTCCAGCAGAGTCCACACAGATGGTACAGGTGCTAAAACCCACAGAGCAGAGGGAACAGGGATGAAAAGTAGCTGAGGTTCGAGAGAAATGACTGCAGATCAGGACGAGCCCCCCCACCCCCACCTCCAGAGGGGCAGGTTGGTTTTCTGCAGGGGCGCTGCTGTATTGTATGTGGAGGTTCAGTGAAGGTTGGATTGGAGAGGCTCTGCACAAAGAGCTGCAGTTCCCTGGAGTGGAGATTCGGACAGCAGCAGGGTTTCGTTTTCCAGCCAGGCGTGCAGACCGCAAGAAAGGCCACGATGCGTCCCACAGGCTCCGGCAGATGCCCCAGTTAGGCTTTCTTGGGGGTGAAGACGGGGGGCAGCACGCGGCGGGAGTTGCTCTTGACCCAGGGGTGCTCCTGCACGCCCTTCAGCGAGAGCCGCATGGTGGGGCTGTGGCGCAGCAGCTTGGAGATCAGGTCCCGCGCGCCCTCCGACACCGTCTTGGGGAAGTGGAGATCCACCTGGAGAGAGAGAGGGGGCAGTCAGCCGAGAGGCAAAGGCCAAGCAGCTACGCCCCTGGGCTGCCCTTAGACCACAGGGCTTCGACCCCCACCTTGGTGATCCTCTTGTAGGTCTCGGTGTGGCTGGAGGTCTCGAAAGGGGGGTTCCCCACCAAGCACTCGTAGCACAGCACCCCGATACACCACAGGTCCACTTTCTCGTCGTGGGTTCTCCCCTCGATCATCTCGGGGGGCAGGTAGTCCAGGGTGCCGCACATCGTCCTCCGTCTGCAGAGGAAAGGCATTTTGACTACAAGCCCGGGCTGTATGTTTGGACCTAAAATTCAAAGCCCAGACTTTCGGTTCAACGTTAAACATTGATACTGCGGATCCCTTCACACAACAGGCTGAATTGGTACAAGCAGTTGCAACAAAAGGATTTGAAAACTAGCCTCCCTAGAGACGTCAGTAGTAAGCAATTTTCCCAAACACAAAAAAAATCATCTATTTTTAGATTTACAAAGAGGCACCCAACGAATGCATACTGGAACTGTGGCAGGGTACTTCACAAGGGAACTGACTTGTATTGCTCAAGTCTCTGTGGGGCAGCTTTACATTTGTAAATAGAAGTTGCTGACTCTTTATAAAGCACCTGTGGATGCAGGCTGTTTACCTGGAATGCAAGGGGTGTCATAGGAGCTCTATTTGTATAATTATCAGCGATTTCTGAATAAATCAACCTTTATCCACACTTAAACTGGAGATTTGAGTCACATCAATGACTATATGGAGTTTTCATAAGGAGAAAGCCAAGCTACCCAACATGGGGATCTTTCACAGACTCTATAGCAGATACAGAAACACCTCTTCACCCCATTAGGGGCTTGACTGCTCACAGCTCACCACAGGAGAGCAGTGTACCACCATGCACATAGCCGTGATCAGAGACGGTGCACAAGAAGCCATTAGTACCAGGCCTCTCCTCTAAACAAATCGATTGGCTGAAGTGGGTACAGGGAGATATTTCCCCCGTAATTTCACCTCTTTCTCCATATGCACAATGCTAGGGTTGTTGGGAAATAACACATGAATCCAAGGGCAAAGACCACAGTCTTGGAGATGGTTAGTTCCCTTCTAACCGAAAATGAGATTTGCCGTCTCCAAAAAACAGCTAGATAGAGATAATAATTGATCACTTGCTAATTAAAGGGCTAGCGTTTCTAACTTGAGCTTATAATGGTGTCAGCAGGCATGAGGGTGGAGGAGAGTAACAGAAGTGAGCGTTGTAGCGGTGGATGGAGAGAACCCACGCAGCACTCACCGCAGGGAAGGTGCGTGGACGGACCAGCCGAAGTCCGCGATCTTCAGCTCCCCGCGGAAGCCCAGCAGCAGGTTCTCAGGCTTGATGTCCCTGTGGATGACCTTCCTCTCGTGGCAGTACTGCAGCGCGTCCGCCAGCTCCTCCATGTACTGGGAAGAGAGAGAGAGGGACAGGCAGCCGTCACCCACAGGGCAACCTGGAATAAGCCAATCAGCTGGGGCGTGCCGACCCTCAGAGCAGAGACCCTGTTTCCGCTGGCTCCGACCAGGGCGGAGTTGCAGCCCGCCTGCCGAGACCCGGGAGATCGATCGATTGCACGGCAGCAGCACCACGAGGCACTGGTGCACCTCCAGCTCAGCAAACACTGCACAACCAAAACTGAGTGGCTGATCCAAGCTGCCCTGACCTAGCAGACCCTGGCCCAGAACTAAAACCAGCAACACTAGGAGAACCGGGCTGAGCCTGAGCTATGAGCAAACGCTGGACTGGTTCTCCCAGCATGGTCCAGGACCGGCCCCGGCCCCAACCCCAACCCCCGCCCCCCTCACCGTGGCAGTGCGCTGGTCGTTGAAGCGCCCGCAGCGCTGCAGCTGCTTGTACATCTCCCCCTGCGGGGCGTACTCCAGGATCAGGTACACGCGCGTCCGGTCGTGGAAGTAGTTGTAGAAGCGCAGGATGTTGGGATGCCTGGAGAGAGAGAGTGAGGAAGGGGATGAGCGACGAGCTCGAAAGTTTCCCCTCCTACCTGCGTCGGACATGTAGATTCAAGATAAGCTCAAACACTCCTACGGTGTGCTCAAGCAGGTGGGGACTGCAGTGCACAAGCACACATACAATCTATCACAAACAGCTTAAAGAAAACTAACCAGAGGGCAATGTGCACGTTTGAATATAGCCGGAGTCTTGTGGGTACGACTCAGCGGGTGTCAGTTATCAAACCTGGGAAGGTTGGAGCTGGAGTATGCAAGGACGCAAGATAACAGTCTTTCTGGAGAGGTCACAACTGCAGCAGACAGGCTTGATTGGACCTGGGAAGTTCCCCCAGTTTATCTGAAAAACTGTGCGAGGGACAGTCTGGGAGGGGCAGAGAGCCATTAGGACCAGGAGTTTCCAATCCCAGTGTCCCCAGCATCTCCCCGCTTTTCATTCCGCTCTGGGGCACCACGACGGCCAGAACTATTCCGCATGTTTCAGCTCTTGATGATTTCACTATCCTTCCACTGAACAGGCTCCACTCCCAGCCTGCAAGTCCTAAGCAACTACCAGCACCTACAGGAAAGGGGCGTAACAAGGGGCCGAGCTGGAACGGAGGCCCACAGACACCAGGACACCCCCACCCCCCTACCCGAGAACCCCAGTGTGACCTCCGCTGACCTGAGGTGCGACTGGATCTCGATCTCCCTCCGCAGCTGGTGCTCCACGCCCTCCTTCTCGATCTGCGACTTGAACAGCACCTTCAGCGCCACGATGAACTTCAGCTTGCGGTCCCGGGCCAAGTAGACGTTGCCGAACTTGCCCTTGCCCAGCGGACGCCCGATGTCGAAGTCCTTGATGCTGAAGCGCTTCCTGCTGGGAAGCGAAGCAACAAGAACGCTAGAGTGGAAGGAGCCGGACGGGAATGACCCACACGGACAGATCTCGCCGCAGGAGCCACCAGATGCAAACTAGATTTGAACTAGACAGAGACCTGGGTATTCAGACCCACATTACAACCCACTGGGTTTCAAGATCAGCAAGAACTGAACCAGAAGGCACGTGGAAACTAAACAGGAAGTCCTTTCTAGACCGAGAAGAACAAGGCATGTCTGCACAAAGGTGTGCGGAGGCCCAGAACAAACTGTGACCGAAGCCAGTAGATTGAAGTGGTATAATGAATATCAATTACGTACCAAAATGACCACCACCTGTACCTTCTTAGAAAAAGAAACGAGCCATTCCTTTTATTCAGCTAAAATCTGACCTTCATACCACCGATTGTAATGCGGCACCCAGGTGAAACTATTTCAGGGCTGCCACTAACGATTACTCTATCGACTATTTTTAATTGATTATCCAACAACTAATTTCATCCAAATAATGCAAGTAGGCAAATGAATTACAACATGAATAAAACATGCATTAAAAAATTCCACCTTAAATTGCGATTTACATACATGCTTATTCATAGGCGTCGTGAATACAGCTGCTAGATTATTATTCTGAACCCAAGTGGGTTGGCTTGGCTACGTATCTTGTTAAACAGGCATAAAGAGGCTAAATACTGTTTGTAAAGTATAAAATGATACCAATTGAAAGCATAGGGCAGGGGACAGCAACTCAGCTCTTGAGGAGAAGACTGAAGTGGAACAAAAATACTATACCTTTGGAGCCACAATGCGTGAACAAAATTACAACTTCTGTAACTAAACAGACTCCGGTAAAGGCTCACGCTACCAATTTTTCCTCTTTTTGGAAAGCCAACCAGCCATTGAAACGGTAGGTTCCAACAGAAGTGTAACACGCGCATTCTTAAACCAGCAAAAATCCTGTGCTCTTCGCTATATTTAAAAACACATCTTCCCGAGTCAGCCTGATCGTTTGTTGAAATCCGATCTCTTTACAATTTAATCACCGGAGAGAATAATTAAAAATAACTTAGAGCTCTCGTGTGTTTTTTGGGTTTTTTTTATTGCCGCTCAATTTTGACAGACCACCAATTTGTATTTTTCAGGTGTTCGTGCATGGAACTACAAAACCATTGTGTCTTTTTTAAGTGAAATACTCCCTCACCCCGTTATTGTCTTATGTACAACCCAGAACTCTATTTTCTCTTAAGACTACTTGCAGAGATACTTACGCTGGCCGGAGGCAGCTGCTTTGATTACTGGAGACGGCTACTCTTCCCGGGCCTGGGAGAAAAATTGCAGTTGTCAGTGTTTAATAACCCAGCAAACATTAAAAGCACTTTTTGGCCTTCAATTGCAGTTTAAGGCTACTTGTCAAAATGCTCCTCTTGGGAAATAAAGCAAGAAAGGAATTGCCACAATATGCTTTAGTCAGTGATCACTTCACACCACTCATGAGTGTGTTAATACTGACCCATGATTAAGTTGTGGCTGGTGGCTTCAGAAACTGGGTTTCTCAGGACTCGCTGGGGCCCCATCGTTCCTGGCACAGTTCCAAACTTGGCAGGGAAGATGAGAAAGAAAAAAAAATTGTGAACGCTTTTTCATTTCAAACAACATTCCTGCAACAAGAAATTGCCTTGCCGTCTAGGACACCCAATTCTGCCACCTTAGACTTTGAACACCAAGCTCACAATAGGTACGACTGGAGTGATCCAGCTTCTCGACACGTTCTCATTCCAGTTCAGTTAAAGGCGTAATCAGGCCAGTTTAACAACTTCAGCACTGTCTGGAGAGCAGGGTGTACACCAGTGTCAGTCCCATTCTGTAATTCATACAATGCAGATAGCCACACAATTACGTGCAGCTTATAAGAAGCGGAAGGGTTAATAACGCGCACAGTGACAGACTGAGCAGTGCAGATCAGACTACCCTCTCCCTAGAAACAGTTTCTAGCTCCTCCCGTGGGACTCCCAGGTGACCCCAGGCCAGCCGATAGGTATACCCCCCGCCAGCGTCCGGGATCTGCCCTGGCTCTCTTCCCAGTGGGATTTGCCCAGTACACCTGTAGTGGGGGGCGTTTGTTAAAAACTAAGAGCATACAACTGAGAGCCATCTAGCTCACCTGGTTTGCTCCATAGCTCTTTAATACCTGGATCCAACCAGGATATTTCTTGAAGGACACTAAGCCATCAGCTCTCAGCCAGGCAGGGCAGCTTGTTCCAGACACCCACCCCCCTTTGCGTAAAGATAGTGTCACCCGTTTTCAATCAATCAATGCAGGAGAATACACGCACGCTGGTTCAGTTTTGGTTGGGGGGGGCAACAAGATATCAAACATGCATTTTGATTGTTGCATAACATACATGCAAATCAATACACCACAACAGCTCACAAAAAAAGTGTTGGAGGGGTAGAATCTAGTAATAGGAGACCAACAGTTCAGAACTTACCGGTTGTCTCAGAGCAGATCTGGGCTCCTGGTTTTCTTTATTGGACATCTCCCCAGTCTGGGAAATTATAATTAAAGTCAAAAGCTTAAGCAATTTCTCAGCTCGCCTTCCAAAGGTGTCGGCAAAACCATGGATGAAGACAGCTCCCTCCTACATATATGCGAGTCACTCTGGTTATCTTTCGGGGTGAGACGCGCCATTTATAAAAGCGGATAAGTTAATTTTAACTACATTTAGAGACCTCCTGGTGGCGGGGAGAGGAACTACAGCTGCTGACATCTTTTTTTAAAGGACCAATCACCGGGCGTTTGATGGATAAACTACCAGAAGACAGAAAATCGAGAAGACTCCCCCAACGGTCATTTAAAATGCAGTTTACACCGAAAAAAAAAGTAGTCTACTGAAGGGCTCTGCAACGCCACAGGACAAAAAGCTCAAAACAAGAACCTGTTGTGTCCACAAGGCGATTTTACAGCTGCTGCAGTTACGAGCCGGTCAGATCTTAAAGATCAACACCAATTGAGTTACGGGCAAGACGCTCGCCATCTTAAAAGGTTCACTGCAGCGTCTCACAAGCGTTAAGGTGCAACACAAGAAGAGGCACTTTAAAGACGACGCGTTTGAGCACGACTGTACATCCTGTCGAAATCCGTGCGCTGGAGGCTTTCAAGAGGTCAGCTATAGTGACAGTGAAGGAACAAGAGACCTGAACACACACTGAAGGCGGCTCCACAGCCTAAACGTTGTGTCTCTCCTTTTCAGCACGGAGGAGCAAGAACTTGTTCCTTTGCAGCCTACGCATGCTGACGCAGTTACTTACTTGAACTACTACAATAACCTTATCAAGTCTACCACGAAGGAGTGCTTAACCACGGGTGATATCGAGTTGATTAAATACTGTACGTCCATTTAGCTGTACCACCCGGGTGTGGAATATAGATACCCCCAAACCGGCATCCAGCGGTTTCCTTTCGTGTCCTGCCTCTGGGTTTTCGGATTATAAACGCCCGGCAGTTTTATTTTAAATTCAAGGCGATTCCGGAAAGGGTCCCAGTAAATTAACACAGATCGATACACCAACAGTTATTCAATTACAAATGATTTGCCTTTTGTTTACCTAAACTAACTACCCGCTGAAAAGTTACACCTCGGGTTGTGGTTTACCTCCGTCTGAGAATCGTTTTAAAGGGAGATAAGCTGCTATACACGAAGTGAAAAGATAAAGACGGGTAAAATGCTTTAAAACGTTACTCGATAACAAAACTCCACAAAAAAACACGTCAGATACGATGTTTAACGAAACCAACAAATCAAAAACAACTAGCATAGCCAGCGCAGAAAAGGATTTATTAAACGTCTCCCAATATAATCGCAAATAATATATATTTTTTTAATTACATTTTTACCTGCATATGCACTGTTGCTCCCTGCTTCTACAGCCAGTTGCTAACCCCCACGAGCGTGACCGCCAATGTTTAAATCCAAACCGGCGTCTGATTGGACTAGCCAAACGAGAGGTTGAGCTTGTGATTGGCCAGGGCGGTAACCACACAGCCGGCATCAGGAACGCTCATTGGGCACTCGAGATGACAATCTTTTCTGAACTGCCCAGTGAGAAGCACGCCTTCCGAGGAGAGCTTGACGCCCACCGCTCAAATATTACAACCTCGTCTTCTTCCTCCAGCGTAGATGTCAACCATAAAATCATCGGTTTGACCAGAAAAAAAAAAAACATTGGGACAAAGAAATATCCAAAATCCAGTTCACATCTTATTAAAACATTCAGCACAAAAAAGTGCGAGACACGATTAAGCAGGATCATTAAATCACGAAATTAGCCTTTAAAAGAGCTGTGGAAGTCACTCAACTGAAGCATACACCTGTCCTTCTTGGAGTCGGGCATGTATCTTTAAGGGAAGTCTGCCCCAACCTTTGAGTTGCATACAGAGATGTGATCCTCAATGGAGACATGTACAGTATACCGCATCATTCTGTGTTGTGCTTTTCTGCAGAGCTAGCTGGGCAGCTCCAACAAGACCCCCCCTCCCCCCCATCTAAAAGCAGAAGGCAAAGCCTGACAGCAGAGGAGCAATGTCAGTCACACTGCCTTCCACTGTCTCCTCACTTGCCTTGTAAGGTCAGCACATTGCTCGCCAGCAAAAGACCTTTATTTTCCTCTCAATAATAATAGGGGGAAAAAAAAGCATGGCAGAAAACAATAAAATTGCTATGCACACACACAACACCTAACAGGCAACCAGCATAAAAATCACAGACTGCTTATTGTCAAGTTGGCTGTTTATTTTAGAAAATATAAAAAGATCAAGAGCCCCTGCCGGCTGACCCATTTACTGCCCTTCAGCAGCTGCCAGGCTCTGCCAGCAGCAAAGGTACCTCTTCCTCTTCACCCGGCAGCGGCCTGCTCTCTCTCTGCTGCGGGCGCTCACCCTGGCGAAGAGCCGGCCTGTATTTCTGCACCCGGAGCACCCGCAGTGGAGGGACACACAGCCTGGGGCCACAGGAACCGCTGGGCACTGCGTGGCTCCGGTTTGGCTCCCTGCCTTTCTTTGATTTTATTTTTTGCACGAGAGGAGATGTAGACCGGGTGTGGCTGGTTTTTCCGAATAAGCAGCAACAGCGTCGGTAAAGCCGTGAACCGAACGAGCCGGTCGGGCTGAGCGGCGTCCTGCCGGCATGTGCGTGTTCCCATGGAACGACCTCAAGGCGAAATCTGAAGGGGGTGGGGGGGGGGGTTTGTGCTGGGTTCAATTTTCTCCAGTTGGGTGGAGGGGAGGAACGTGGTTCATGGTTCAGCTAAAAGGAGGGCAGCCCTAACTGTGAGTCTGCCTCCCGGCTCACAGAGGCTTCTTCTTCAGCCCAAACACTGCGATGAAGAGGAAGATCTCCACAACAGCAGGCAGAGCGCTGAAAACACAACAGAGAACACAGGAATCAATACCACTTACACTACAGTCTGAATATACATCATAGTCCCAACCCTTGTCCTGGGGATCCACACACTTGCAGTGTTTGGTCCACCTGAGTGCTCAATAATCAAACCCTTGATAGGGCTAATAGTAGGTGAGATATCGACCCAATTCATCCGTTCAGGGCTTAGTAAGAAATAAGAGGAGAAAGACACAGTGTGACTGTCCAGGACAGGGTTGTACATCCCCGACTTGTGACTGACCCCTAGGCCCACGTCCCACCGAATCCCACAGCTGCAAGGACGTGCAACTTTACCTGCAGAATCCAAAAATATACCAGTAGGTCCAGCACTCCCACTTCTGGAACACGAAGAAGGACAGGCAGACAGAGGCGCTGCAGTGACAGGCCAGGGCTGGCAGGGGGCGCCAGTCAGGGAAAAACAACCAAACCAGACTGAGGGGAGGGTGGGGGGGGGGGATGCTCTCATTGTTTTTATCAATGCTGTAAGCACCAGCCGGTTTCACTTAAAGTCTTCAAAAGGGATAACTGTCTTCAACAGGAACTCCTTCTGTGTTCAGAGATGTGGCAACAAATACATGTGCTCACATCACACATTTGCGTTAAGACTTAGCTCTTTCTTCAAGGAGGCCTTAGTTAAGGTAGGAATCAACCTACAGTTGCAACACAGAGAAGATCTACAATTCTAAATTCTAAAAATATTTTTTATTTCACAACTCCCTGCCTTAGTGCAAAGTGTTTCCTTCTGGAAAAAAAATCACAACTCAATTTCCTTAAACACAATTATAATTTTTGTAGTGGTAAACCTAATTAAAACTTTTTAGTATCCTACTACCTGCGTTCAAGATAAGGGGGGAACCCTGGACAACTAAACTGCCAAGTCAGTTACTTGCCACGTCTTGTGGGCGACCAACATTTACTGTTTTGGCTGAAACCAGCACCGTGTGGACCAGAGGGCTCGGTCTTCCCTCTGAGCGAGTCCCAAAAACAGACCTAAAGCGCTCCCCCCCCCCCCGTTACTGCATCGGTCTGCCTGTGCCGTCACTCGCTCAGTCACTGACCTGCAGAAGGCGAATATCCACCAGTACAGGCCGCAGTCCCACTGCTCGAAGAGGAAGAAGACGAGCGCGACTCCGGCGCTGGCGTGGGCCGCAGTGGCTGGAGGGCAGTGGCTGAGTCAGGGAGTGGTAACCCCAGGCGCTCACGGGGTGCCCTTATGGCCACGAGAACCCGTTCCAGTCAAACCCAGATTCCCTGAGCCTTAAAGAGGGATCCCCACTGCTGGTCCTGGTGACCCCATAGCGTCGGCCAGCTCCAGGTCTCTTAACTGATCTCTTCACTGAACCTACAGCTCACTTAATCAGAGCACTTTCAACTTTATCGGCTCTTAGAAAAACAGAAATTCAGCTGCGTACCGTACGAAACATGCATCTCTAATTCCAGCCACCTGATTCCTAGCTGCTGGATGTAAGGCAGGATGCACCCTGGACAGGAAGCCACTCCATCGCAGTGGAGACCCATCTCAGATACACTCATACCAGGACATCTCACATGTCACAGCAAGATGACATCTTTCCCTGTTTGTTCACTGCGCTACTCTCAGGACACCCTGCCTGACACACTGACGGCTAAACCCTGCCTGTGCCTGCTCTCTCTCCGATATTCATCAACCCATCCTCAGCTGGATCGGAGTGTCCAACTGCTTTCTGTATTTCCCTGCCCCTAGGGGAAGTCGGTCCTGTCAACTTCAGGGCTGTCCATCACAGCTCCACATGCTTCCCAACTAAAATTCAACAGGTGGGAGACCAGACTCTGCACTGGGAACAGCATATCAGCCTTGGGCAGCTCTGTGAAGGGACCAGGGAGGTCCGGGCCACAGTCCTGGGCAGCGTGTGAAGGATACAGAGGAGGCCCTGGCTGCTGTTGAACATGGACACGCCGGAGAAGAAGCCGGCCAGCTCGATGGCAAACATGCCGAGGGTCACGGAGAGGGCCACGACGAGCCTGCGACACGGAAAGAGAAGCAACCGCCCACAAAACGTCAGAAGGCTTGTAGTGGGAGAGAACCCCGAAACTGACACTTAACACACAGTTCTTCCCATGCATTGGTAAATATTTACACACAGGCAGCACCAACACTTTCACAGAAACACACATACAATACAGAGTGGTACAGTGCCCACTCACTAACCAAAATATTAGGATCCACGCAGTGAAATCACTACACTTCCTCTGTGTGCAGAACAAAGGGTGCAGGTATCAGACACCATCCATCCATCACCTTTCTTGGCCAGAACAACCTCTCAGATCTCCATCCTGCTGTGAAACCAGTGATACAGGTCAATCCCAGACACCACTGTCCCTCCACAGACACTCGAGTGAAAGGGATGGGACTGGGCTGCCGCCATTTCGCAATGGGGGTCCCTAATATTGTGGCAGACAACCGATCTTAAACATGATGTCGAAATTCCGTTGGACTTACTGTGTATCCTGGCTGTTGTACTCTTCCTGTGTGTACTCTAAAGGCAGGCAGGCCAGGACGTTATTCTCCTGAGAGTAAAACACACCGACACACTAGTTAGGGAGAAGGCCAAACATCAGGGGTGCATTCACCAGGCACAGCACTCAGTCCCACATCGCTATCAATCTTCAGGGACAGCAACATTTATGATTCCCAATTTATTTCCCACTTACATATCTGTACCCATGAGTACAGCGGGTCACCTGGGATTTGAACCCACAACTTTCCTGTTACGAGAGCTTAGCCCTGACTACACTGCCATGCAGCACAGGGCAGTGGTAAGAGACCCATTGGAAGGACTAACTGAAGCTGAAAGCCACTAGAGATCTTAGAAAACTATTAAGAATTTTGCAAGAATGTTTGCTTATTAAGACGTACGGGTAGCCTGACAATTGGTTCTGCTGGAAGTGCGGGCTCGTACCCGGGACCAAAATATTGTGATGACAATGACGAGGTGCGCAGTGAGGGTGAGGAACCGGGCCGGAACCAGGCTGCTCACAGCAGACATCTCTACTTTTGGGGCCGGGCCGGGCCAGGCCGGGTCGGCAGGGCCGAGGTCAGAGGTCAGAGGCACCGAGGCTCGCCGGGACCTGCAGAGGAAGAACAGAAGGACAGGGCAGAGCTGAAACTGGACTCTTTTCCTTCACCCGGGCGCGTCTGACAGATCCGGCCCCATCTTTCCACACGAGGGCTCAAACACTAGGAAAGATTCACCGGACACCCTACTACTGCTGCTGCTGCTACTGAGAAGTGGAGCGAACAAGAACAGATTAAGAAAACTACATTTAATATCACTTAGATTAACAATTAGGATAATATATGTGACTATTCGTGACTAGAAGCTCAAAATGTTAAAATGACGCAAGTTACTACGCTCGTACTCCACTAATGAAGTCCCTCCTCACTTCTTTATTAAACCCGGTTGAACATGAACGTTTTTCTTAATGTTTCGTAAAACAAACACCGAGTATTTTAGGAATGAGGAAAAACAGATTTTTTTTTTGCACAACAATAGATAACATTATCTAGTGGAATTATTACCGACACCGCTGGACTTGTATTACATACTTCAAAACACCCAGGACGGCACACGGTGCCCGTCTTTTGTGTTAATTTAAGAGTTAACACATTTTAAAACAATTTGTTCGTTTCTTACCGTTACGGTGGAGCTATGATTTATTTTCAAACCGACAAATACAATCCAGCGCCCTCCGCAAATATGATACCAATGAAACAAAAATACAAAAACAACACACTTTTGGAGTTAAAAGGAAAATGAGATGAAAGCACAAATTATGCTTAAAAATCTGAAATTAGGCTTCATAGTTTACAACAGCTCACTAAACAATCGACACTCACGCCGCCCGCTGTCGTTGCTACAGCAACTGAACAGATCTCCGCGCACTCTCGCGAGAAGCCTCGCGTTCTGCGAGGTGACGTTTACAGGGTGACGAAGGAAATCGCGGAAGTGACACGAAATAGCAAATAAAAAATTGGAGACTTAAGTGGAGATTTAAAAACAGAGCGGGCGTGTGTTTCCAGACTGTAGCAAACAAGGACAGTTTTCTTTTGCCACATGTTTGTTAAAACTTTTGATTAGATCAGAACTAGCTCCATCACCATCAACTCCTTCACTTGTCCTTTTGTGAAGCACATATAAATGTGTATGTATCCAACCGTGTTTAACCCATGATATACAAAAAGTGTATAAAACACACCATGATATTGCTCTATATACTGTATTGCTCTGCTAACAGACACTGACAGCCGAACCACTAGGAACGCCTTAATTACCACGATATGTAAATTACTTACGCAAGGGTTTCTGGGGGAAATGAACCGCTCACGATTTACTGAAATAAAACGTGTTTAATACGGCTGTTGAATCCTTTTTGCCTCGAGAGCCTGGGAACTACTTCCTACTCTCATCGACATTATCTGCTGCTTGTACGGTCGAATATTGAAGTTTAAAATGGGCCAGTTGTCGTTTCTTACCATGACCGGTTCGACCCGAAACATAAAGGACTAACTCCGCGTTAGCACTTAAACGGCATCGTCAGTGAGGTAGTTCCTTACCTGTTACTCCAGCAATGGAGTTTCAGAACATGATGAATGGGGAGAGATGAGATGATGATTAATATCTCACAATTGATGAGGAATGCAACACCCTCGTTAATTCCATTCTGATTTTCACTGACGATCAAAACAACTTTATTTGTTAAATATAAGAAAATAACTGTTGATCCAGATAAAGTGTACTAAAGCTTCGTTGATCTTACTTGTTCTGATTAATTATGTTTAGCAAATAAATCTTCTAATTACACTGAAGTCGTTGTCGAAGGAAAAATTTAATTACCTTCTGTCTGTCGCTTTTTAATTTTAATAGAGTCATTATACCTCCGTTTTTAGGAAACTCCACAGTCTCTTCTTCTCTTCTGCAGCAGGAAATAAAACGTAACTTAAAAAAAAAATTAAATGTGTAAACAAATTTGTGTTTACAAATACAAATAGAGGAGAGGAAATGGATGAAAGATGAAACAGAAAAAAACTTAACTGCCAGAGGTAAGGAGGAAAAGTATTTATGTGACCAAGTAATATTTTTTACATACATCAAATAATAATTGCATTTTTTTTCTTATAAAATATACTTTATTCCGAAAAAAAAAACATCTCAAAAGGAAACATCTCACACATATTAACACTCTACGTAATAAAAACAACGGCGGAACGGCAGTGATTGTCCGTTATCAATCATTGCAAGTGTGGGCGGATTTGCGCGATTATGAGAGTCCCTCCAAACCCTACCACTTGCTGTTGTCCATTAATCCCTGATAAGGGTCCAAAGTCCTTTCCAGCGCTCCCTCGCCGTGGGGAAACCCCATTTGGCAACGTCGCGCTTCATCCTCCTCCTGAGGTCCGCCAGGATCCTCTCCTCCGGCTCCCTTGCTCCCCACTCGATGTTGTGCCGGATGAGATTGTTCCTCGCGTCCCACAGGCCTTTTTTAGTGAGGGACAGCAGCAGCCACATCAGGAACGGCGTCCCCTTGTCTGATCCGGTAGGTGCCAGCCCCAGCAGAATGTACTGGTAACTGAGCACCGCACCCGTTCCCAGGAGTTGCATAATGTTGTCCATTCTGCCCCACACCGCCTTGGCGAAGGGGCAGCTCCAGAACACGTGCTCCTGAGTCTCCTCGACGTAACACGTGTCCCGGGGGCAATGCGGATTCCTGGAGATCGAGTGTCTGTAGAGGACCTCTCTGGTAGCCAGTCTCTTGTGTACGGCCATCCAGTTGAGGTCCTTCAGTTCGTTGTCCAGTTCTTTCGGCTGCGTTCTTTCCCAGACTTGTCTGGGAACCTGCAGCCTCCTTGTACAGGGCTCTGGTGCAGAGCTCTGGCTGTCTCGTGGCCTCGTACCTCCTGCTCCACTTGACAGCGTGGGTGTAGAACTCCGGTCGCCTCTCTGCCTTGGGCCCGGTGTTTGACCACTGGACCAAGTGCCTCGTCGGGACGGAGAGCCACAGCCTGACAAAGTACTGGTACTTGTGGCCGATGGGCTCCCGCAGCGCCCGACAGAGGTTGCAGAAGAAGATGCAGTCGAGTTTCAGGGGGAAATGTGGGACAGCTCGACCCCCTTCCTCGACCGGCTGACACATCCGGTTCCTCGTGATGCACTCGTACCGGCCGCCCCAGACGAAGCCGAAGATCATCCCTTGCAGCGCTCGTCTGAGTCTGGCCGGCAGCGGGTACACCCCCGCCAGGTAAACCAAAGCCGGCAGGATGTCTGCTTTCAGCATCATCACTTTCCCTGTGCAGGACAGCGACCGCGTTTTCCACAGACCCAGCTTCGCGTTCACCTTGGCGATCCTCTCGGTCCAGTTGTTGGTCTCGTTGTCCTGGCTCTGGAAGGAAACCCCCAGTATTTTGAGGGGCTCCGTGCAGAGCTCGAGACCCTCCGGCACCGTCGTCCTGTGCTTCCAGGGCCCGAAGAACTTCAGTTTGCTCTTTCGGCGGTTGAGCTTCGACCCCGAGGCTCTGGAGTATTGCTCCATGACCCGCAGTGATAATTGCATATACCTATATAGCGCCTTTCTGGACACTCCACTCAAAGCGCTTTACAGGCGATGGGGATCCCCTCCACCACCACCAGTGTGCAGCCCCACCTGGATGATGCGACGGCAGCCATAGTGCACCAGTACTCTCCCCACACACCAGCTCTCAGTGGGGAGGAGAACAGTGATGAAGCCAGTTCAGAGAGGGGGATTATTAGGAGGCCATGATTGGTAAGGGCCAATGGGAATTTGGCCAAGACACCGGGGTAACACCCCTATTCTTTTCGAGAAACACCCTGGGATTTTTAATGACCACAGAGAGTCAGGACGTCGGTTTTACGTCTCATCCGAGGGACGGCGCCTGTTTACAGTATACTTGAAATGTTTTAAGTTTTTCATAGAATTCATATTTCAACTCCACCTCAAAAGTACTAAAAAGGGGAGTATTATTGGACCATTTTGGTTTATAAATATGAAATCTACCCAGAATGATTCATTTATTATAAATAGATGCTCTTTATTCCGGAATAAACCTCGACTTGTTCCTTTGCAGCCTGCGCTCGCGGACGCAGCTCCCTGCCCCCGAGATATTTCGTGCGTCTGCCTCCTGGCGCGCGCGGTGCCATCCTCCTGGGCGGGAAGAGCCGAGCGCACGCGCGGCGACGCGACGGCCGCAGGAGCCTCTCGAGGCGAGGGAACAGGCTGACGGAATATGATTTACAGCCTCGGCCCGGGAAGAACAGGCGGAAGGTGCGTGTTTTACCGAACCAGCGTGAAGTTAATCGGAAAAAGCTCATGAAACGACCGCGTTTGAAAGCGTTAGATGAGGGTTTTTAGAGCGGGAACAGTTGTGTTGTGGCCTGTGAGGTGTTGCTGGATCTGGCCGCATTGAAAATATACTGTACGAGCCAGTGCGTCGTTACTTTTCAGTTACCTGCCACTGTCTCCAGTGGAAATAGAATCGAGTCAAAATCTAGCAGACAGATCGTCAAACCTGTATTAGAGGGTCTTTAACTTACCAGGTGCAATGAATGCTCTGACCTCACAGCTCCTGGGACACTTCTTCAAGGCAATGTTTTCTCTGGGATTCTGGTGTTGTGTTTCAACAACAGATTCTTAAATTCTCTATAAATTTCGCATTGGATGTAGCGCCCTGTGCTTCTGCCACGATCTTCACCAGGAATAAGCCGTTTCCTGCTGAATGGATGGTTTACACATCGCCACCTCTCAAGTTGGAGTGGCAGCCCACTGAAGCTCAGCGGGTGTGAGCCTCGTCAGTTCCTGGATAGGAGAGCCTCCTGGGAAAAACTAAGGTTGCTGCTGGAGGGGGTGTTAATGGATCAGTAGGGGGCGCTCACCCTGCGGTCTGTGTGGATCCTAATGCCCCAGTATAGTGACAGGGACACTATACTGTAAAAAAGGTGCTGTCCTTCGAATGAGATGTAAAGGTCCTGACTTTCTGTGGTCATTAAAAATCCCTGGGCGTTTCACAGAAAGAATAGGAGTGTTACCTCGGTCTCCTGGCCAAATTTCCCTTTGGACTTCACCAATCATGGCCTCCTAATAATCCCCCTCTCTAAATTGGCTTCATCACTCTTCTCCTCCCCACTGATAGCTGATGTGTCGCATCATCCAGGTGGTGCTGCACACTGGTGGTGGTGGAGGGGAGTCCCCATCGCCTGTAAAGCGCCTTATTATGTAAATATTAATTATTAATTATTATTGGCTGCATTTTATTTCAACACTGTAATGACCATTTTTGTCCACACGATGGCAGCATAGTCCAATCAAAGAAAAACGGCTCAAATTTTATTCAATAGTTTATCCCGTTTATTTGACAATAACCCAAACTCAGGAAAGTTGTCTACTGTCCAGAAATATCCCAGCTCTCCAAGAGCTGAGTCTAAGACACCTGACCTAGACCATGGTCTCTGGAGCTGGAGGCTGGAGTAAAGTATCAGGCGTATCCCTGCTACAGGGGGACCCCAGTGCCTGCTGGTCTTCACTTCTGCTCATGCCCGTCCTCACAAGGGTGTAATTAAGTTTGTGGGTTGATAATGGGTATACTCTGTGCTCCTGTTGGGGGGGGGACTAAGTTTTTTTAATGTTTTCTAAAACCCCAAAAAGACTATCAATCCTGTAGGTTTCACACACCGATTTACAGCATTGTCCTGGTCTGTTAACAGGCCCCTGTTGTTTTTAGGCACCCAGGAATTCCGCAAAGGCATGCCTGAAACCCCAGAAAGCATCAAAACAAGCGTGCCACCCCATCTGTGAAGGGTGTTTGAGGACATGTAGAGATCATAATACCCCTATATCTGTTCATTTCTAAAACTAACAATTTTCAGGGAAATGAAAAGATGTAGACAGAATAAAAGTCAGTTGTGGTTCAGGTTCAGGTAGAGGAGCGTCTCTCTCCTGGCCTCCCTGTCGTTGTGGCTGCAGGTGAGCCCATTCCCTGAGCGCTGATCCTCGGGGTGACCCCTGTTGTGTGGCAGCTGTGGGGTGTCCGTCGGGCTCCCCAGGGCCAGCCGGGAGAACCAGGAAGCTTCTGGACGGAGTTTCTGTCCTGCTTGTCCATATCCTGCTCACCCGGGGTCACCCCCCCGCAAGGCCCGACACCCACGGGCTCCCTCTCCGGGGGGGTACCCCACTGATCATCGGAGCGACAGTCCTCCTCCTCGGGATTCCGGCTTCTCAGGGTGTGACCGCTGGGCCCAGCAGGCCTCCCGAGTGGTCCAGCTGGTAATGCTGTACCCCAGGGTCCCTGTGAGATGTAGGTCGCAGGTTTGAGCCTGGGTCCCGCCGCTCGCCCGTGACGGTGAAGGTGTTCTCCTAGGATCCTCCTCCCAGGATCCAGATCCGCTGCCCGGGTCTCTCTCTCCGCTCCCCAGGAAGCGATCGGCGCAGGGACACGTGCAGGTGTCCAGCCATCAGCGCCAGGGCCGACGAATACTCAGGATTCCTGTAAACGCGGAGCCGAAGGTCTCGTCCCTTGTGCATGCCGACCGGGATGGGCCTGGCTGAGAGATCAGGAAGGTGAAGGTGGGGGCTGGAGAGCGAAGGGGACAGAGGACATTAGTGATCACGGCGTCCAGAAGCCGACCGTACTGACCGGAGGCCTGAGATCCTGAGCTGAACGGGGCCCTTGTGCCGCGCAGGGGCCGCACCGGGCAGGGGGGGCATCAGGGAGGACAGACGAAGGACAGGAACATGTCCACCTCGTTGCGGATCACGGTGGGGGGCGGGTGGATGTTGTCCGGGGAGGATTGGCAAGAGGTCATCTGCCAGACATCTAGGAGGACGACGGGGAGGCCCTGGAACATCCTCCGGAGCAGCACGTCCAGCTGCAGGGACAGCCAGTCGCTGCCGTACACGTCCTTGTAGCCCGTGTTGGCCGACTTGATGACCACGAGGGTGCTGGGGCTGCGGTGCAGGAGCGAGACCACGGCCCGGCGCACGGAGGCCACCCGGCGGACGAGCTGCTCCGGCGGGAAGGTGGTGAAGTGCGCCCAGAGGGTGAAGACCACCACGGTCTGGGCGCCCCCCGCCAGCCCGTCCAGCTCGTTGGCGATGTAGTGCAGGCTGACCCACGGCACCTTGAGGGTCCGGATGGGCAGGCCGTGGGCCCGCCAGTGCAGCACCACGTTGTTACCGGGATCCACCGCCATCAGGGGCCCCGACTGGGAGGAGGTGTGCAGGTCCAGCTGCTTCAGAGCTGGGAGAGGAACAGCAGGGGGCGACAGTGAGAGGCGCCGGGCAAGCCAGCGGGCTTGTCTCTGGGAGAGAAAGAGGAACACCCAGAGAGCAGGCCTGGAGAGAACATGCAGATTCCGCACAGAAGGTGCTCCAGCCCAGAATCAAGGCCCAGGGCCAATGTTCACTCTAATTTTTAATGGCCTGTGTGTGCAAAAAATTCAAGTTTTTCAAATTTTCATTTTTTTTCCCCCCGTGACAAAAACTTGTGCGCACTAAATTGAGTGTAAGTAAAATTGTAAACCTGAAATTGTGTGGAGTGTGGAGCAAGCATGAGCAGGGAGGTACGAGACGATGAGAGCACAGATATCGATGATCAAGTAGCAATAATAATGGACACAGCCAACTTTCCTATGTGCGCTGCTCTCATAACCTGTGTGGGAACATTGCCCAGGATCAAAGAGCAGTGAGGTGGCAGTGCTACCTGACTCGCCACCATCTCGCCCTCAAGATTAGCTGAAAACAACACGGCTGGTATTTCAGCAGATCCCTGCAGAACTAACAAGCTG